>NC_041811.1:6563039-7763039 GCF_900964775.1 Scleropages formosus
AAATGCTGCAAACCAATAACTATGTAAATTTTACAAACTTCCGTGAGAATTGGCTCACATTTGTATGTATAAAGTACAGCTGCGTGAACTGCTTTATGTAGAAATATTTGCAACATTTTTAATGTGCTATTTCTTTAATTTGACTTTTATATACAATATATGATTTTGAATTATTTTAGTGTTACATTGGTATTCCTGAACATGAGATAACATTTAGCTGAACATAAAAATGGAATGGACATTTAATTCTGGATCAGGCGGCAGTGAACAGAGAAAAATTTGGATTATGATACACTTTTAAAAGGTCACATAAGGTAATGTATAACCTGTGACTGATGACCACACCCCTGGTCATTTTAAAGGTCAGTTTCCACCTGATTTACAACTGATTCATCAGGTCACATGACTTGTTACCCATAATTAACAAAGTAACAGTAGAAGGAAAATCTTTCAAAATGTGTTGATTTGGAAAACAAAAATTGGTGATTCCTCTAAGGGGTCTGCAGGAAAAAAATCTGAAGAAAGCAAAAATAAACAAAATAATCGTTTGAGATATAAGCCCATTTACACATTCAAAGGTGTACAAGAATCTTATCGATACAAAAATATGAATGTATGCCATGTTCTGCACACATTTGATGAAGCGTCATGCTTCCTCACTGTGGCTGTACCATGAATTGCAGCCGCTGCACCTGCCTATGCACAGCTGACAGCCTCAGTTTGCAAGTCATCGGGGAGCGTTTTATACCTCATGCTAAGTTTACATTATGCATGGCAGCTGATCTGGCATCAATGATACCAATGGACTTTCCTCACCAGTAAACTGAGGCTACAAATATACAATTGCTTTACAAATATACGATAAATATAATCAATTGTAAATATCCAGTACGATATACTGTAAGTAATTATGTATAATTACTTTTGGGACTGTATATGTTGAGCTGATCTTATGCGTATTCAAGGTGCAAAACTCTGACATGGCCTGATGCATGTATGCACTGTGAGGGAACTGACTGAGCATGACAAAGAAACAATGAAATCCCTTATGTTACTTACTCTCCAGGACAGAAAGCGAGAGGCTGAGAAGGTAAAAATAAAGAAATTACCAAAATATGTACATCAAGTATGCAGAATCCAAATTAATTCAGAAGTCTTCCTGCTTGGTTGCAGATGTCATTCTCCTGTTTCTCTCCGTCATCTTGCTCAGTTCAAGACACACAACTGTCAATAGGTGAGATGGATGAAAGGTTCAGAACCAATGTACGCACCGATTAATACACACTATGTAGTAGCACATCCTTGGATATCATGTTGTGTTTTACACATTTTTATTGTAATGGCATGGGCAAGTGTTATCCACAGTGACATACAACACTTATAAGTTTATGGTGTAAAAATACTTGGCTAGTATAGGATGGTAGTACTACATATTCAAATAACGACAAATTAATGTTATAAATGACATTAAAAATGAAAAATTCGCTTCATTTAAAGCTGAGAAGTTACACAAAAAATACATAGAATAGACCATATAGTAAGTATATACTGTGGAGTACTCATACGGATTCGCTCAAGCCACACAAACAATACATAAAAATGACATTTTTAATGTCATTAATCATTAATGACATTAAAATGTCATTTAAAAAACAATTTTTAATTTTAAATGTCAGTTTCTAGGGATTTCAGTTTAATTTGTGCTGAAAAAAAGCACGCTCTTTACAGCTTATAGTTCTTTGCAAACTACAGAGTTCGACACTGGAGAATTTTTTAAAATGTAAATTTCCAGTGGCAATGTTAGTACAGTGTTTCAGAACAACGTTCGCCTTCTGATTGGTCACTTTTCTTACCTCACCATGCGGACAGTGTTTTTATTGGTTCTAAAAACCACCTCGCGCTGCCCTGTCTTTTTTTTCTCAACTATACATGCGCAATGTGGCCTCCTTCAGCCACAGACAGAAAAAGGAGAGCGACGATGTAATCGGTTGAGCGGTCACTTATAACTACCTCTTATTTTCAAATAATAATGGCCACTGAAAATGTCTAATATTAACATTTTAAAAGTATTTACAGAATATTTATTGTTAGTTATTCATTTAACTGATGCTTGTCTTCAAAACGACTACAGAGTGTTAACCTACGTACGTATCATTCATTGTTTACCCACCCAGTGAGTTAAGTACTACAATTTTAGCCTACGTACCTCAAACGTGCTACAGCATTAGCTGGTATCCAAACCAGTTTTTCTAGTGCAAGGGGGTTCTATTTATTATGCAACCTGTTGCCCCAGTTACTCTTAAAAATAAATATTATCCACATTTCTTTTCAGACAGCATAGTCTGTTGCTAGCTGTTTAAACATACATGTTCATGTACTGGCTTGTAAATATTTTTATGCATGATAATAAAACTAACATATTTTATAATATCTGGAACAAAATTCTCTCACTTATCTGAATTACTGAAACTTGCACCAAGGCTTATCTGACATCCTACCAACTAGACCATAAGCTCCACCTTACTCTGTAAATAGTATGATAATGCTGGTGATAAATGCTGAGGTACATGTATAATAATTAAAAAAAATCACTATATGACAAAATGTAATATAAAAACAACCAAAGCAGCGCTAAAGTAAAACAACTGTAAATAAATGTATAAGTCACTGACCGTATCTGGAGGGCATGGCCCGTAGTCACTCTGGTGATTTGGAAGGAGAATGGTGCAGAAAATAAGGAGGGAGCTCATTAAAAGGATCATCAGAGTCTTTGGCAAGAGATTGAATCATCTTTGAATCTTCAGCATCACACTCGGACTCTGATTCTGATTTGTAGACCACTACAGAAACACTTATGTTTTGGAGTCCGAAGTGGAAGGCTCAGGGGTACCAGAATGCGCAGTATCAGAGCTGGCTTCACTTAATTTCCTTATTTTTTTTGTGCTCTCTTTCCTAGCGTTTTCTTCCTCTACTTTCCGCTCTCTTTTTCCAGATTGAAAATAACGTAGCATAGATGACTGCTGTAAGTGCTGCAGTTTTTTTTCATATAACACATGGTAGGGGTTGAGCGTTTGTTTTATTAACTTTCGTATGTGAATGCTTCTTTCGATATCGTCGTCATAATTAGCTATTTTGTCATTAAGTTGCTTTTCAAGGTTAAATATTTCTCGCAGCATTTCCACATCGATTTCCTTAACTTCTGTGACTTCTTCCAGTTCTTCTTTATCCTCTTCAGATTTTCGTGCCTTCTCCAACTCAACCAGCTCTTCAGTTCTCAGCTCTTCATTGTGTGAGGTCAGGACTTCTGCAACATCCTCCTCATCCACATCCTTGAATCCTGCCTCTTCTGCCAATTTCACAATCTCTTTTTGGATCTTGCTTTGAAGTTCTTCGGGTTTTAAACCTGGGAGACCGCGAGAGTGACTCGGACAAAGTTTTGACCACACTGCATTCATGGTTTCAGGTTTAATGCGATCCCAGGCTTCTGCAATGAAACGAAGAGCAACCTTGATGTTGAAATCCTTCCAAACATCTAATAATGATTTGCCGCTCTCAGATTCACTGACAAGATGCCTCATGAGATTCTCAAGATAGTACGCCTTGAATGTCGCTATTATGCCTTGGTCCATTGGCTGCAGCAGAGAAGTCGTCCTTTGAGGCAGAAATACGACTTCAACGTTGTCTGCATAATGAATAGTTCCAGCAGGATGTCCTGGGGCATTGTCAATGACAAGGAGAGCCTTGTTAGGCAAATTGTTCTCTCTGCAGTATTTCTCGACAAATGGTGAAAAATAAGACCTAATATAGTCCATAAACACATCTTGGGTAACCCAGGCTTTACGATTAGATCTCCAAATTACAGGAAGGGCTGATTTGAGCATTCCTCTCATTGCCCTGGGGTTCTCTGAGTGGTAGACTAAGAGGGGTTTCAGCTTTATGTCCCCATTCAGATTACCACCGAGAAGCAATGTTAGCCTGTCTTTGGAAGGTTTGGGACCCGGCACCCTCTTCTCCCGCTGTGATATGAAGGTCCTAGAAGGCATTCGTTTCCAAAACAGGCCAGTCTCATCCATGTTGAACACCTGCCTGGCATCATAACCACCTTCCAAAAGTTGGTCCGGGAAAATGGTCACTGATTCAGCATCGGCAGAAGGTGTTTCACCCGACAACCTAAGAGTATGAAGGAAGACCCTCTGACGAAACCGATCAAACCATCCCCTACTGGCTGCAAATTCAACCTCTTTCACTGTCTCATCCCCCTCTTCCAGCATCTTCTTCTTCAAGCCCTCAAACAATGACAGAGCCTTTTCCTGAATCTGCATTGTCGACAACGGAATGCAATTCAAATTTTGGTCCTCGATCCACTGCAGAAGCAGCAGTTCCATCCTCTCAAGTATGGCATGCCGAGAACGGGACACCTTCGACAATTTGTCACCGCCAAGCAGAGTTTCTGCACTTCTCTTTATCTTTTCTTTGTTTTGAAAAATCGTATAAATAGTAGAGCCAGCTAAACCTGTACTTGCAATAATATCTTTCTGCTTCTCGCCACGTTCAATGCGATTAATGATTTCTAACTTGTATTTTAATGTTATATTTTTTCTTTTCATTTTTTCCTTCTCTGCCTTTGCAGCCTTTCCAAAGGCCTTTTGCACTTTCTTTTCAGCCTTTTTAGGAGCCATTTTGACAGTTTGACTCAAAAACTTAAATGAGATAAAGAAATAAAAGCCCTTCACACAGCACAGAGACAATAAACCACATGGACACTGGCGTCATTACTAACAAAAGCTTGAAATGAGATAATATTCATTTCATTAAGGTGTTAACTGTGCTACCAGCCATCGTTTCCAAGGTTATGTAGAGGCTAATACACCAGATTTAGCCAGAAAAAAAGCCAAACTGGCACCGCTGAGGGACAAAAATCGTTTGTTTGAGACACCAAGTGTGAACCTCTGTCACAAAATGTCTGATACAAGCCGTTGCACAAAATAAAACGCCTGCTGTGTAAAGAACATGACCGCGTAACCTGAGAGAACGGCGTTATAGAGGAGAAAATCCCGTTGTACAAAAAAAGGTGTATATTTTCACACGCCGTTGTAGCGGTGTTTCGTTGTGCGAGAAGCCGTAAGACAAAGACGAGGAAACCACCAGCGGCTCTCCTCGCGCCGAGGTCAGCGAGTCGATTTCCGACAGCATCGATAACAGGGATTAGCGCGCTCCCCTCCGAGAGCCTTCGTCTCGCGGCTCGCATCCAGCGCGTGACGCGCGTCGCATCACGCACCGCGCACCGCGCACAGAGCCCATGCTGCGGGGCCGACGCTCGCGCGCTTCGCCGACAATATGGACTTCAACGTGAAGAAGCTGGCCTCGGATGCGGGGGTGTTCTTCACCCGGGCCGTGCAGGTACCCGGGTTTCTTTTATGTAATTTGGAATAACAGTTTCGCGGGGTGGGGGGGAGGCGTGATGGCTGTTTCTTCTGGTTCCCAACGATGACTGTGTCCGCTTCAGCACACCGATGATCATGATGGCCAGTCAGGGTAACCCACGCGGGCTGGCTTCGCGGGTGGCCCCAATCTGCACTCTCACTGCGCGTCTCCGACCGACCTCGGTGTAACCTGATCGCGGTTGGACGGATAAACGCCCAGCATCTATTATTTACCCGCAGCCAGGGAACCGAAAGTCGGGATTTTCATACACGAACCCCTCTGCACCCCGTGCTCCTCTGCCTGCGCTGTTACTCAGTGTTTTTAAATATATAATATATAACATACTGCAAACTCTACCATCACCCGACATTAGTCATTCTAAGAGACGTGGGTGGTGTTATTCAACGAACTTGGGCTATTAGGCCCGATTGTCTTCAAAAGATCCGCACGACGGCACGTTCCCAATTTAAACATTTTTTGCGCAAAATAGTTTTTTTTGTTTTTCAGAAAGCATGCTCTAAATTTGTTTTATTATTATTATGTAATACTAAATAGTAGTAGTAGTAAACATTTAAGAAATTGGTTTTCCTATTTAAATGGGGATGCTGCCATTGTACCTTTGAGGGAGGTACTTCTGGGAGCTTCTGAAGGTGTCGGTCAGCGTATACCTGGGTGTTGCTTTGTTCCATCTCTTGGCTGGGAGGCAAAAAAGGATTAGACACTTTTCCAAAACAAAAGCATGATGTATTTTTGAAGGGGAAATTTTACGCCTCACTACAGTGCAATGGATGTGTTTGTTTATAAAAATTATTATTATTGTTGTTATGTATTGGTCTAGCTGACACCTTTTCCCAAGGCAAACTAAATTGTATATCCCTTTGTATAGCTGTTTTTTTAATTAAAAAAGCTGGAGTACTTTAGGGTAAGTATCTCTAATTGAAGGGGCAGCACTGAGGGGGGCGTGAACGGTCTCTGTCACCTCAGATGGCCTCCTTCACCTTCTGGAAAGTGGGAACCATGAGTTTCCGGAAGGACAGATCCATCATCTACTTCCATTAATACGAAATCAGCTGACGCCACAATGTCTGAAGACCTCAAGATGTTCTCGTGGAGATTTTGTGCTGCGCCAGTTCAAAATATCGTTTCTGTGGCTGGTAATCTGTACGTAGAGTATGCCAAGTTCTCAGGTGTAACTTTTTGAATGCAAATGAGGTGGGGTTTGCTAAGAAGTGAAGTGTGGGTCACTCTGTGGTGCTTTTGTACAGCTGTAGGTGACTGCTGAGTGTACACTGCTTTTAATTTGTAGGGTTGATCACTATAAGTGGTTTGTGACCTCACTGTCTCTCTCGCTTTTACCTGAATAACTGCTTTTAGCAAATTGATTTGCTTTAGGTAAAGTTGTCCACTATAATAAAAATTCATTTATGTAATAGTTCTTCTGTTGTTCTGTGCAAAATTAATTTTATTTTTGTGATAAAGTTTAGTAAAAAAAAAAAAACTTTCATAAAATCATGATAAACATAGTTGATGTAGTTTAATATTTTTTAACTGCAATCTGTAGTATATTAAAACTTTTTCAAAATTACTGAAAAATAATTCTTTCTCTGCACAAACTCCCATTTAGTAGAGATTGTTGTTTGATTTGTCCCATAAACATGTGCAGCATTCCACATATTTTCTCTGATCACTTAAACTTCAGCTGGGACAGCTGGTTTCATAGTGGTTAGAGCTGCTAGCTTTGCACCCAAAGGTTGTAGGTTCAAATTTTGCTTCCAGCTGTACGATGCTTGAGCAAGGACTTACCCTATATTACTTGAGTAAAATTACCCAGCTGTATGAATGGATAAACAATTGTAGGTGCCTTAATGCTGCAAGTCACTTTGGAGAAAAGCATCAGTTAAATAAGTTAATGTAAATTCAAGAACCACAGGCAGAAGTTGTTAATACTGTGGGATGCTCTTTACTGCAGTCTACCAACTGGCAATGTTTAAAAAAAGGAATTGGAAAATGTTTGTTTCCTTCAGAATTTATATCTTGACTGCAGGTAATGCAAGGAACTTGTGCACATTTGTGGTTGCTTTGTTTTTTTTTTTTGGTCACCATCAAGGGTCTTCCACTGAGTTTTGCTCTCATCCTTTTAATACTGTGTGGAGCTGCATAAAAATAGGATAGGCCAGTGCTGCCTGAGCCAAACAGTCTGGCACTTATTAATCTTTAAAAACTTCTAGTGGCCTAACGGATGCAAAGGAACTTACATAATTTAAAGTGACAGTAGCCCAAGAGTTATTTTTCCCGCTCATCTGTTGTTGGCTTCTATCTGTCCTCTGGGGTAAGCTGTCTGTTGGTCCTTTCCTGTTTTATAGAAGGATATGCATAAAGATGTTTCAGGGGCTTTCCTTGTTAATTAGCTAATTATCATAGAAACCTACAATATGTTCTACCGCTGAAGCAGCCAATCGTTAAATAGGCGTCGACACTCTGCCCCTTTTCATACTACAATGAATCTGTTTTTATTCAGCAATCCCGTGCCATCGATAGCTGTTGTACTTTTCATATCAATTTACATTACATCTAAATTTTATTAATTTCCAAGGTGACTTACTGTGTTAGGTGTGCACAGTAATCTACTTATAATAATTTACCTCTTTATACAGCTGGGTATCAGTTAAGGGTAGATACCTTGCTTAAGTGTGCCACAATAGGTGTGGGATTCAGACCCAGCTCCTTTCATTGTAAGACGACAGTGCTAACTGCTCTGCCACCTGCTGCCCTGAATGTTCATATTTACAAATTGAAATGCAAAGAGAGCAGTGTGATGTGTCATATCTCTGGACATGAGGACAAACCCACTCAAAGCAATGCTTTCCGAGGGGGGGGAGTCTTGTGACACAGAAAGGGAACTGCAGTCGGGCTGATAACACACGGTGACACAACGTATTTATGGAATGTGGGAGTTTAGCTGCACATGCGGAGGAACCTTTAACAGGGTGTTCAGTGTGGAGAGTTAGTCACCTTCCCCTGGGGCCGCCCATTGCTTAACCCCACCCTCTGCAACATAAGGCCAAAGATGCCACGATGTTAAGAAAATCGTTACTATGAGGGGAAGGGCATTTCATTACATTACTTCATTTAGCTGATAATTTTACTCAAACTGACTTATGAGTTCTCAAAGGTTTGTATCCCACTGGAGCAATGCATGCTGGGTACTGCAACCATGATGGTGTGGGATCCAAACCAGCAAATGTGAGGTTATACGTCAGTGTCCTTAACTGCTGCGCTCCCTTTGGCCACATGTTTTATGTGTTAGCCGATCAGTGTGGTTGGGTGTTCACCTTTGCACCACCTGGAGTAAAGAAAAGTGCATTTCACAACAAAAAGTCGTAAATGCAGATATGATGTTCTCTAAGCACAGTCAGTCTGTCCAATACCAGTTTTTCCCAGCACACATTAAATGAGTAGCTGCTAATAGCATTGATAGAAAATAAAGGCAACCAACAGGATGTGATATAAGTTTATGGAGCTATCAGGAGAGAAGCAGGTCTGAAAGAGATGCGTTTTAAGATCGTTCTTCAATGAAAGGGATGCAGTAGCTCAAAGCCAAAACTGAAAACTGACAGACTTGATTTTTGTACCTCCTGTCTGGGATGTACGGAGTGATTTAAGACTGACTGCTGCCTGTTTGTCTCTGGGGAGCACCCCATGAGTTGGACCAATCATTGACCATTGGAAGGAAGCATGTTAAAAGCACTTTGGTGTAGGTGAGCACAGCTGCCTGTGGTCAGCCGCTTGATGCTCAGAAAGGGATGATTGTATACGGGTGGGTTCGCTTTTGCTGCCACCCACAGATAGAGCAACGGTCTCTAGTTTCCTGAGCCTCTATGAGTGTTGGGCATTTGCGGCCCACTGAACAGATGCAGAGCACAGCCAGCTTAAGCGGAGCTGATCCGTTCTGGGTGGGGCACATGTAGCACACCTGCTGCCCAGCTATTGAACAACCCCCCTCTGCGTCATCAGGGTTACAGCCCTAGTCCTCCATCTGTGCATGCAGCATTATAGCCATTGTCATCATGGGCTCTTGTGCATTTTCTTCTCACCCACCAGCTTCACGTCCTACTGAATGGTACCTTATATTCAGGGATGTTTATGTCATCCTTGACAACTGGAGCAGAATAGTTTACCCGAACATCACATATACTTGTCTAGGTAGTAGTCCGGGTCTTCAGTGTTCATTGTATTACAGTACGCATTAGGTGGCTTTAGATATTTCAGATGAAGATGTCAGGTGGTGCTTTTGTGATGCTGATCAACCTACGGTGATTTCAGGTATGAGACTGGGATCATCACTCAGTGTCTGACCCGAGTGAGTAAATTAAGTAAGGATTAAAACCACTGAACAAAAAAAAAAAAAAAGTATATTCGCCATACTTGATCCTGTGGAATGCGATTTATCTATATTGTGTGCTCATTTTGTTTCTTTCCTTCCCTCCTCCTCCTCCTCTCTTGTGGTCGTGCTGCCAGGAGTCGTGCTGTGGCTGTGGAGGCGGTGTGGGGAGGGACTGTTAGCCAATCACAAATCTGCCGATGATGATGGGAACAGTGATGTATGGGCTGCACTACGATTTGCAGAGCTAATGGAGGGTGAGAAAAAGCCCATTTGATGTACCCCCCCCATGAAGATTCGCACAAAAGGATGTTAAAAGCGACTTTGAAAATAGGCACCTGTAGTAATTTCACAGAGATGCAGCAATTTTGGCCATGTCCTCTGACTTGTCTACTGCAGAATACAGGTTTAGCTATTTTATCAGTAAATGTGGAAACATTACTGTTGTTAGGTTGACTCTATATACAAGGTGATTTTGAAATATCAGGATAAGTATAACACATTAGAATACATTACAGTGCTATAATACTGAAGTATATAAAAGGCAATCTGTCAAATGTATAGGTTAATGTAGGGTTAATTTCTTCCCCCAGTAGTGTAAAATTGTGGTGCACAGCAGTAAAAATCTCCAGTAACAACAGCCACTACGTGGCATTATGGTTAAAGCCATCACCTTGCAACTGAAGGGCCCTAGTTCGAATCATGCCTTCTGTGGTAGTCAGGTTTAACAGGATAATGTAACAGTTACCCAGCTGTACATATATATGGGTAAATCAGTGCAAAGTAGTTTAGTGTACAAACCTGATGTTGTAAGTTGCCCTGGACAAAGGTAAATAAATATAAGTAACTTGGCTTTGGTAGCTTAAATTGACCAACCTTGAGGCTGAGAGGGAGTGAAGCCAAGAGTCTGGCAGTACATCAGTCCATGTGTCCACATGTATGTGACAATTAAGCTGTCATTTGCTACTTATCAGGCCCGTGGCTTGCCGGTATCTGCTGCTTGGTGCTTTCAAGCCAAAGTGATGTGAACGTGCTGATCAAGCAGAGCACCAATGCTTCCGTGTGCGTAGGATTTCGTGGAAGCATGATGAGTTGGCCCTTAGCCTTCTTCTATGGCCTCTCCTCCTCTTGGAGACAGTTTAGATGTTGTTCTTTATGATCAGTTTTTCTGAGAGCTCTAGAACCCATATGACCATATGAAAGGTCTTGTGCTCATTAAATGGGCCCTGAAAGAACACATGCTAAACTTGAAAGCCTAGGGTCAGCCTAGGTCATAGATCATTTGATGTTTTCACTGACCTCTTGCTGAGTTCTATTTGTTGTCTTCTTAAAGCCTCTTGTTATATCTTTTTTTACGTCTTCCCCTTTTCTTTCTGGCTCCTGAACTTAATCTCGAGAGGACATTTTAAATTTTACACATCAGAGCAACATAAGGCAACTAATGGAGTTCCAGAGGCCCAGTAGTTGTTGCCTTGGGGATCAGTCCCAAATACTGCAGAATTATTTAATGTGTCAAAGGGGACAGTCTCAAAAATAATACCATGTGTCAAACGGACGAACTAAATCGACAAACAGAAGCAGTGGACGCTTCACATAGCTGCTAAATGCCGCAAAAGTACAGCCTCCAAAATGAGACCTCCAAACTGAATTGGCATTTGTAATCCACTCTCACACAATGTGGATGCCTTTGACACTAGCGAGTACAATATTAAGCTGTATCATCAAAGTTTTATTACAGAATGATCTCATGGACTACTCTTCAGTTCTGCTTCTTATGAAATATGGAATACAAAAGCAGTTCATGAAAACTTGTTACGTGTTTGTTTTGTATAGATAAGCAAGAGAATGGAAGCAGGACAAATGTTGAACACCATGAATTTATTAGCAAAACTTTGAACATCTAACAAAGATACAGTCAAGCCATCTCTTTTTCACCGTCTTCCTTGACTCCTCCCTTTTCCTTGGCTGTGGCATCCTGGTACAGCTGGTACTCGGACACCAGGTCGTTCGTGTTACCCTCAGCCTCAGTGCACTTCATCTCATCAATGCCCTCGCCTGCGTACAAGTGGATTAAGGCCTTGCAACGCAACATGGCTGTGAACTGCTCAGGAATGCACTTCAACAGCTCCTGGATGGCCGTGCTGTTGCCGATGGAGGAGGACATCTTTAGGCAACAAGAGGAGTGTCGCAGAAAGCGTTTTCATTTTGTTGGGGATCCACTCCACAAAGTAGATGCTGTTCATGTTCTGTACGTTCAACCTTTGCTCGTCCATCTCCTTCATGGACATTGGACCACGGAAGATGGCGGCCACAGTCAGGTAGCAACTATATGGTGGGTTGCAGGCTGCCATCATGTTCTTGGTATTTAACATCTGCTGAGGGAGCTCAGGTACTGTAAGGGCACGGTACTGCTGGCTCCCCTTACTGATGAGGTGTGCAGACCCAGGTATGAAGAAATGTAGACGAGGGAAGGGAGCCATGTTTACTGCCAGCTTGCGCAGATCTGCGTCCACTTGGCTAGGAAACCTAAGGCAGGTGGTGACCCCGCTCATCGCAGTTAACACTAGGTGCTTAAGGTCACCGTAGGTGGGTGTGGTGAGTTTAATTGTGTGGATGCAGATGTCATACAGGTCCTCATTGTCAATGTAGTAGGTCTCATCTGTGTTTTCCTCCATGATGCATGAACCGCATAGCATTGTAGTGTTCAACGACTGTGTCTCTCACTTTGGGACAAGGTACCACACTGAACATGTTCATGATGCAGTTGGGATACTCTTTGTGGATGTTACTGATGAGCAGGGTGCCTATGTCAGAGCCCACCTAGGAAGTGTGTAAGCTGGAAGCCCTGCAAGCAGTCATAGTTCTCTGCCTGCTTCCTCACCACGTCCAACACGGAGTCCACCAGCTCGGTATCCTCCGTATAGTGGCCCTTCTCCCAGTTATTGTCAGCTCCACTCTGAGCTGTGGTGAAACGAAAGCAGTATGTTGACCTTGAGATGGATCACAGAGAGGCAGGACTTCAGTTTACACGTGACAGACTCAAAGCAGCATAGCACAAATATGTAAAATAAGTGAATCTCACCAAAGATGAAGTTGTTTGGCCAGAAGACATTTCCAAACATGGTCTGCCATGCTCCAGGTCCACAAGAACAGCTCTTGGGACATATTTACCACCTGCACGGAAACGCAAACCTTTATTTTCCAGCAGTACATCAGACATCACACAAATCCCCGGGTATCACAGTGTACGTGTGTGTCATGGAGGAGTGAGGAATCCTCAGCTTACCTGTGGCTTCATTGTAATAGATATTTGTCCTCTCCAGCTGCAGGTCACTGTCTCCATGGTAGGTGCCGGTGGGATCAATTCTGTGCTCATTGCTGATCACCCAGAACTGAAACAGCACAAGACCCATGAGCATCATGAAGGGGTGTGGTATATGGGAGGATAATATGGCATGCAATTGCCATGCCAACTCAAAACAAACTGCAAACATGAAAACACCTCAGAAATTAAACTTTGATTGTTTTAATCATCCCTTTTCAGTTTCAAATAAGTTGTAATAAAAAAACATTGCTTACTCATGCTTGTAGTCATAAAGTTATATTAGTTAATCAGCTAGGTAAAGACATAAAAGTTGATGTTGTCCTCAATAATTATTTTGCAAAATCTCTGTTGCTGTAACTTTGCTACTGAGGTTAAACTCAAAACTTTTTTTGTTGATCACCCAGTCATCCATGAACCATAGCACAAGTCTTATTTTCACAGTGACCGCCTTGGAAATGAACACTCTCCCTTAGGGCAGTCTGGTGGCATAGCGAGGAGCACTGCTGTCTCACAATGCCTAGGTGGTATGAGAGGACATGGGCTTGATCCCGCTCAGTCTGTATGGAGTTTCCATGTTCTCCGTGTGTCTGCTTGGGTTTCCTCTGGGTGCTCTGGTTTCCTCCCATAGTCAAAGACATCCTGTTCAGCTTCACCCATAGTGTGTGAGTGACACAGAGAGAGTGTGTTCCACTGATGTATGGATGAGTGATCCATTGTAAGTAGTGTATCTAGCAGTTTAAGGTCACCTTGGTGAATAAGGTGTGTGGGCTGATGATACTACATAGACTTCATTGGAAGTTGCTTGAAAGAAAAGCGTCTGCTAAATAAATAAATATAAATTAAAATATACCTTATGTCTGAAGTCCCTGAGTTACTCTGGGTTTCATCATGGTGACCCACAGAATACATTGTCTCTACTAAATTAAAGGACAATACTTTTATACACTCCCGCCTTCTGAGATTGTCGGTTGATCATTGTCAGTCAGTCATTCTGTCTGAAATCTTTAAATGTAATTGAAAAAATGTACTGGAGGTTCTGTAACCAGGTGTTTTGGTATTATTTGCTGTTGTCATAACAGCGCTCTTAACTAAGATACTTGGCCATTCATACACAATGCATGTTGTTTTTGTTTTCCTCATACTTAAGAAAGAAGATGAACACTTGTAGACTAGCAGTTGGTGGTCACTCTCATTGGGGTGTTACTGGGGTTTACAAACCAGCATTATGTTTATTGCAAACGGAGTGCATCAAGAACATTGCCTTTATTCATTTACTCAGCACTTTTCTCCAAAGCAATGTAAATCTCCAAGGACAATGTAAAAAAATCCATCACACAAACAGAAGGAGAAATCTAGATGCAGACAGATCTTTTGTTAAATTTTAGGTGTAGGCATTAATGTTTGTTAGATTTTCTTGGTTACGTTGTTGCTTGGATACTGGTTACTAAGGATCCCAGAATGGGTTATTGACAACAAATTATTATGAAAACAGTTATATCTGCTATCCCAGCCAGCAGATATTAATGTCATGTTGTTGTAAAGTGCTTTGAATCAGTGTTGACTCTTTGCCTCCCCAAGAGTGGATAGTCTTCAGAATGTCCTATTCTCTACTTATGTTCTTAGTGTTGAAGGGGTGCGTCCAGAGTTCTTCAGTCTAGTTGCTTGTTGTCTAACTTTTCCAATCATTCATGTCTTTTTGAGAGAATCTGACCTTCTCATGATGTGTCCGAAGTGTGGTAGCCTCAGTCTCATCACTTGTGCTTCCAGTTATAGTAGGGTCTGATTTGATCCAAGATCCATGTTTGTTTTGGTTGTCCATGTTGTCCTTAAAAATGTCCTGCACAGCTGTTGAAAGGCTTCGTATCCATACAACATTATAGAAAATACCATTCATTGAGCATTTGTATTCTTCCATCTTGTGGACACATCTGAGATCTTTTTCCTCATATTTCTCTGCAGCTCTGCATATGGCTAGTCTTTGGTGTGTCTTCATTTTTGGATGTGTTTTTCCAGAATATTGATTGCGGTAGACAGGAGAGTCATGTTTTTCAGTGACTTTTAGGGGCATGGTATTTCCCTCTGAATGACAGTGTTGTGATATTTTGCTTTGTTCCTAGTTCACACCGAAGAAAAGTTGGGCCAGGCAGAGAAGACTGAGCTGGATGCCCACTTGGAGAACCTGCTCGCTCGAGCTGACTTGCACCAAAAACTGGACCGAAAAGATCTACCGGCAGACTGAGATCCTTCTTCAACCCAACCCAAGTAAGACCTTTCTGTAGGGGTCAGAGGTCACAGGGACATTTCTTCATTTTTGAATCACTGGCTGGTTTGACAACAATGTTTTTAACTGCTTAGCTGTAGCTTTTGTTCAGAAAGACTTTTCTATATCTAAATACACTATATGGCCAAAAGTATGTGGACACCCCTCCTAATTGAGTTCAGGTGTTTCAGTCGCGCCCATTATTAACAGGTGCACAAAATCCAGCACATAGCCATGCAATCTCCATTGACAAAGATTGGCAGTAGAATAGCATGTTCTAAAGAGCTCAGCAACTTTAAATGTGTTACTGTCAATGGATGCCAACTTTGCCACAAGTTAGTACATTAAATTTCTGCTCTGATAGATCTGCCCCGAATTGACTTTAAGTGCTATTATTGTGGAGTAGAAGCATCTAGGAGCAAGCTCAGCCACAAAATGGTAGGCCATGGACACTTACAGAGCGGGGATGCCGAGTGCTGTAGCACGTAAAAAACGGCTATCCTCTGTGTCATCACTCACTGCGGAGTACCTCTAGAAGCAACATCAGCACAAGAACTGTGTGTCAAGAGCTTTGTAAATGAATTTCCATGGCCAAGCACCTGCACACAAGCCTAAGATCACTATGCGCAATGCCAAGCATCTGCTGGAGTGGTCTAAAGAACACTGAGATTGGACTCTGGAGCAGTGGAGATGTGTTCTCTGGAGTGGTGAATCATGCTTCACTATCTGGCAGTCTGATGGATGAAACTGAGTTTGGTGGATGCCAGGAGAATGCAACCAACCCGAATGCATAGTGCCTACTGTAAAGTTTGGTAGAGGAGGATAATGCTGTGGGGCTATTTTCAGGGTTTGGGCTAGGCCCTTTAGTTCAAGTAAGGATACTGTTAATGCTACAGCAAATGAAGTCATTTTAGACAATTACGTGCTTCTGGCTTTGTGGCAACAGTTTGGGGAAGACCCTTCTATTCCAGCATGATTGTGCCGTGCCCCTTTGTACAAAACCAGGTCCATAAAGACATGGTTTAATGAGTTTGGTGTGGAGGAACTCAAGTGGCCTGCACATAGCTGTGACCTCAACTTTATTGACCACCTTTGGGATGAATTGAAACACCGATTGCAAGCCAGGTTTTCTCTTCCAACATCAGTACGTGAGCTCAGAAATCCTCTTTTGGCTGAATTGGCACAAATTCCCACAAACACACTCCAAAATCTTTGGGAAAACATTTCTAGAAAAGTGGAAGCTGTTATAGCTGCAAAGGGCAGCCAACTCCATATTAATACCCATGGTTTTGGAACGGGATGTCCAAAAAGCTTGTATAGGTATGATGTTTAGGTGTCCACGTACATTTGGACATATACTGTATTATGCTTAACATATCCATATTAAGCACCTTATTGAAGGATGCAACAACAGGACCCACTTGAATCTGCAGACTTCGGGTCCAGCCCCTTAGCTGCTAAGCCCACCCCTTGCTCTGCAGAGTGTAATGATCAGGTCACTTGTCCCATCCATGATGTTCTGTGGTTTCTTTTGTCTTGTTCTTTGGCGTGTATATTATACTATACTGAGCTGTATTTTTCTTTCTTTGTTCAGGGATTTTTTCAAGACTGGTTTGACTTGCATATTTTATTTGTTTTGGCAATTTAACAGATGCTACTTCTGTAGAAATTTTAGTGTTTGCTAGCTTATTGCTGTCTCTTTTGAGGAATATTAGATGTAGGAATGAATGGAACTTGTCCACACATTTACCAGACAAGAAGGGGAGTCCTGTTCATTTTAGAGGATTGTCATGGAGTATGTTAGTGTGCTACTACTCCCATCATCTACACTGTGCTTAGTGTAGAATGATTCAAGTGTGTGGGAGCAGGGGGCTCTAACCTATTACTTTCTGATCCCTCCCCATGCTACAGTTGACCACACTGGTAAGTCTGCCGCTCCTCTCCTGGCACCTCTTGGTGCCAAGACTGTCTTCCTCCCCATCGTTTCAGGCCTCTGCAGAGTGGTAGTGGGAACATGTGTCAAGCTGGTCCCGTGACTGCGGGGAGGTTTTGAAAGAGTAGGAACTCCACGGCGCACAGGAAGGTCGTTTACTCTGAAGTTGTAGCTCTGTGAAAATATTAATATACGGAGAACAGACAAAAGCATACAATTTAGAGAGCAACATCACATTGCGTGCTAAAGGGCTATTTAACTAATTACTGATAGGCTGTTTACTAGTGATACAAATTGTACACTGGCTCATTTTATGAACACAGTGGGTTTTGGATGAGTTTAGTCACAGTCTATAAAAGATTAATAATGTCTATCTCTGAATTTATCTATTAGTTTGGTTTTGTAAAAAACGGATGTAGCTATAATAAAATATAATATTTTTTCCTTTTTTTAACTGGAAAACTACTAAAAATGCTAATACTAAAATATATATTTTATTTTAATTTTTTTCATTTACTTTGTTACACTAAAACAAAGAAATAAGTAAATTTAAATGTATGCTGTTTCCTATTCTGTGCTAATGTTGACTGCTCTATTTATAAAAAAAGAAAAAAAAAGTGTAAACTTTGTCATCTTGTTATCGATCACCATGAAGGGAGTTCAGTAAAAAATGTCACGTGCCTTTTATGTTTGGGTACCATTTACTGCCATGTGTTGGCTTGATGGGTAAACACAGGTGGCGTTTGCTCCTATCCAAAGAGAAATTTTAGAAGATGCATGAGAAGAAAAAAAACAATTAACACATTTTTTAATTTACTTATTTTATCAAAAATCTGTTACTTGATCGTTCATAACATGAGGAGCCAGTGTACTTTTTTTCTCTGGACCGGACTGCCGGAAAGTGAGGTAAACTGCAGAAATTTACTGGAGAGCCCATTGTGACCAGGACATATCAGGGAAACACTTGTTAAATTTGGTGTTTCTTTACAGAAAAACTTTTGTTCATTGAATTTCCTGATTGGCTCTCGTGTCACATCCCATCGCTGTCACTGAACTAGTTCGCAAATAGTTGCTCCAGAGAGCTGTCAGGTTCTCTGTATATTTACAAGCCAGTGGCAGATGGCAGGCATGCCCCCAAGTACCAGCTGACACCTGTTTCTGCTGGCATCAGGAGCTTTTGATAACCTCCCCACTTTGCCCTTTTTAGCTTGTAGTTATCAAAGAGCCTCTGTCCCCCACCCTCATGAGTGCCACACATTGACATGGGGGGCTTTTGGTGAACAAGTGATTCTACCCCTTGCATCATTTTAATAAGCTGTACCATTAGTGGAATCATAACTTATGGTTTTATTGTCACTCCACATGATGATCACCACAGGACTTCACTCCTTTCGTTTGTGATGTCATCACCTGGGAATTTACTCTTGCCCATTGTGATGCCATCCTTTATCCTTATGTACTGCCAAGGGGACTTTTCAGCTTCCTTCCTTGATGCTGTCACCTTGTACCATGCTCTTTCTTTTCACATCTCCATTCTGGGCTTCGCTGCTTCTGTTCATGGCGGCATGTTCCAGGCCACAGCAAAGGAAAACACTGTGCTGCATTGATCATGTGTAGTTAATATTTACATGTATGTGTTTGGCAAACACTTCTGCAAAGTGAATTACAGCTCAGAATAAATGAAAGTGCATCAACAACAGAAGTTTGGATAGACATGATTATTGAAGCACAACTTTTTTTGCTATTTAGTGATAGTGCACATCAGTTACCTACTGAAGTGATGTTTGAACAGAAAAATAGGTGAATAAAAAATAGCAGGTGGTGAAGGTCTAACATTCAAAGGTTTGAGAAGCTTGGTAAGGAAGTGGGTCTTAAAGAGATGGGTTGTGACACCCTTGTTGAATGCAGGGAGTGATTCAGCAGCTCTGAGGTACAGGGGGAGCTCATCATATCAGGATCAAGACTAAGCAAAATCCATGTCACACCACATAAACTTAAGAGGAGCTATTAGCAGACTGCAATTTTGTTTCCAAGAATCCAGAGCACAGGCCATACTGTCACGAGCTGTGACATGCTGGCACATGACTCTGCTTTCAGCAGCATCATGGGTTCTGTTTGGGTTGTATGTTGTATGTCTTTCTCAGAAAAGGAAATAAGAAGCCTGATAAAAAGAATAGTCTGTAACTTTAAATTCACAGCTGCCACAGTGTCAAATCAACTTCAGCCATCTCTGATAAAATTAGAAATAATTAATACACACACACATTGACTAAAACTGCTATTCTCAAGCGGGGTCATGGTGAACCGGAGCCTAACCGGCAACACAGGGCGCAGGGCTGGAGGGGAAGGGGACACACCCAAGACGGGACACCAGTCCATCGCAAGGCACCCCAAGGGGGACTGAACCCCAGACTCACTGGAGAGCAAGACTTGGTCAAACCCACTGTGCCACCACACCCCCTCGTTATAATAATTAAATTTTTCAACTAAACTTTGTCTCGTGTTATTTGAACAGCTTGCCGTTTCTTTCACATTTTTGGATTTTCTTTGAAAAAAAGAATATACAGCACTTTGAAAGAATTTTTTGTACAAAATAATCTAAACAGATCAAAACTTGACCACCAGACTGATGTAGAGTATCCTGGATGAAGCAATAAGTCACTGTGGTTAACATGTTGATGTTGACATGTGGCTGACTTATCCTAAACCAGATAGTCTCCTCGTCTGTGTCCCCCACCCCAGGTGCCCGTATTGAGGAGTTTTTCTATGAGAAGCTTGACAAGAAGATCCCATCCAGGATTACCAATGGGGAGCTTCTGGGACAGTACATGCAGGATGCGGCCAATGACTTTGGCGCGGCAACCCCATATGGTGAGTTACAGGAGGGGGCTTGGAATTGTCCAAGATGCAAAAATAACACTATTGTAATCGTATGTCTGCTACATTAGGATAGTTTTTAGCAGACCCGTTTCTCCAAGGCAACATACAACAACAGATGATAAGCTTTAACACACACAAGATTTTTAAAGCACATCTTCTTTACCTGATACCGCCATGTTTCTAGTTTAGATCCCTGAAGCAGCTGCCTATAGAAGTGACATTCAAACAGCAAATACATAAATAATCATAGCAGATTGTCTTGGACTCATTTATGTAAGTGTCAGAAGAAAAATGAAGAGAGAAATGGCTTTGAAAGTGATGGGTGTGATATCCATCTTGAATTCTTGGAGTGATTCAGCAACTCTGAGGGACAGAGGGACTTTATTCAAGGAGTTGGGCAACTTTTCCAGGGACTGCAAAACATAGCTAAAGTGATGATGATACCCTACAGCCAAACCTTGTTCTCAGTGAAAGGGAAAAGAAATAAATTGAATAAGCCATGCCTTTACTGTCAGAATGAATCAATTTTCATCGTTCCGGGACAGCCTTCCATCCACCACCAGTGAATCACAGCACGTCCATGTCTCCTCAGTGGGTCTCATGGGTCAGTAGTGCTATGATGGAGTCTCCCTTTCTTTTTAGCCTTCATGGCTTTCTGCAGAGTTGTGATGCTTCTGCTCCGTTCTTCACGCATGACATTTGTAGAAAGTAACTGAGGCCGTCTGATCGGCCTTGTGCAATGTACAACAAATGTATGCAAATTAGCACTGTCTGGTAATCACATGGCTTGTGCTTTCCCATAATTAGCATGTTCATGGAATGTTCTTACAAGTCTTTAAACCTGCCAGCTTTCAACAAGTCAGCAGTGTCCCTTTCCACATCTATCTTTCATTTTTACACTATAGGAAGCACGCTGATGAAGGTGGGCGAGTACCAGAGGAAGCTGGGCGAGACTGAACGGGAGTTCATGCAGACATCAGCTATCAGCTTCCTCACCCCACTGCGCAACTTCTTGGAAGGCGACTGGCGGACTATCTCGGTGAGTCACGGGAGTGTAATGGGAAGACAGGATCAAAGTTTTAGGGGGCTTGGGGGCTTTCCGAGTTGTGATCAGAGTGGAGTTATTTAGGCACTGGTGACATAGTTTGGTAAGGGCACAACTGTTGGGGATATGTTTCTGAAGATATTTCATTTCAAGACTTGAAGGGCATGGAAGTTTTGCAAAATGCTTCCTCCACAATGGGTTTAGGAGGGGAGCAGGTGACAAAATACTTAGTACAAGAGCACCTGCCTTATGATTGAAGGATGTGGGTTGTAATCTCCATTCTTTCTGTAGTAACCTTGATCAAGGTTCTTACCCTGAACTGATACAGTAAAAATTACCCAGCTGTATAAATGTCACTGTCTTAGTAAGTAGCTCAATGTACAAACCTAGCATCGAAAGTAACATTGGAGGAAAAGCATCAGGTAAGTAATGGCTTATAATAATTCCTAGCAGACCGTTGTCTTTTATTTGTTTTGCATTTATTTGGTTAGTTTAACTGATAGCATCTCAGTTTATTTGGACAGCAGATTTAATTTATGAATGAATTCTTTATATTATTATTATTATTATTATTATTATAATATTGGGTAACTGGGAAGTGTTTCATCCCTGCAGAGAGAGAGACGTCTTCTTGAGAACCGCCGACTGGACCTGGATGTCTGTAAAGCGCGTCTGAAGAAGGCCAAGGTGGCAGAGGCCAAGGCCTCGGTGAGCCTCCATTCCTCTTGGTCCCTTTTGTCCTTCCTCCTCTACACACTCTTGCTCTTTCTCCCTCGTTCATCTCCAGTTCTCAGTTTTTTCATACCTCCTTCCTCTTTCTTTTGTTTTATTCACTGAAGTGCTATTGTTTGGCTCCTTTCTTTCACTCAAGACTTTGTCCTTTGCCATCTGCCCCCTTAGTCTCCTTCTTACCTTTCCCTTTCTTCAGTAGCTCTCAGTGTGTTGCACACAATCTTGCTGTTGTGAGTATTATAGCATATGGCACTGTAATGGAGAAGATATTGAATAGATTCCACTGTGGTGGATTTTTCCACATAGTATACTCCCCACTGTGTCATTCGACTTTTCTTTTGAGAAGTGGTTCAATGCAGGCATTTTCAGATTTCAGGTGAAATGAATTCACCAAGGCAAATCAGCTTGAATCCCCTTAAGAAGTTTTTACCATGTGGTTGTTCTTTTACGGCCCTTTTTCAGTGATTGTATTTAGGTATGTTATGCATTTCTCTCGTGACTATATTTTGAACTTTATTTTTCTCTGGTTTTGGGTTTTTGAAATGATAGCAATCGATCAGCAGCAATTTTTAAGGGACGAACAGTCGTGCTTGTAATTTGTTGTTAACCTTTTGATGTTTTAACACTGATTTTTCTCACTAAGTGTAGGTTTGTTCTGGCACATTTCTTTGTATTTGAAGCAGCCTTATGCCATTCATAACCTTTGGTATTGCAGATAACTATCTGGAACTGTCTTTCTTCTTGGGTGACAATTTTTAAACTGGAGATAGAGATTGTTGTAAGACATCATGTGAAAATATGCTAATCGGCTGGTCTGTTAAGGTGCAGGTTGGGCAGCAGGTGGCATAGTGGTTAGAGATGTTTCCTTGCAATCTGAAGGTCATGGTTTTGAATCCCTACTCCTGCTGGAGAACCCTTGAGCAAGATACTTATCCTGAATTGATGCACTAAGAATACCCAGCTCTATTAATAGGTAAACACTTATAAAATTCATTACCCAACATTTCACCTGCAATGAAAGTATGAGATAATTGTTGATAATAGTAATAAAATACAATTATACCTCATACAGAAACTCGAAGTTATGACATTTCAAATATATATACATTTCAGTTTAGTTGTATTTCCTTTACTGTTCTCGTAACACTTATATGGCCCGTGTTTCTGCTTGCCACCAGTAGATGGGAGCAAAACACTAAGATGGAATAAAAGTTTTAAGGGTGCTAGATCTCAGAGGGGAGGCAGTTTGTGTTAGTGTAGAGAAGCAATTTCATTTAACTTTTTTTAATTTTATTATAGCTGACACTTTTACAAGTACTATCCATCAAAAAAAATTGAGGTGCTTGTCTTATTCTTTTTATTGCAAGCTAACTAGATGCACCATGGTCTCTGAAGAAACAACATTTCGTTCCACTGTACACAAGCTGTATGGAGGAATGACAATAAAAACTACTTAACTTGTGGATGCTGACATACTTATATTTAATGGTTGCTGCTTTGGGGCTAGTTCTGTTATTCTCAGTCACAAATGACATGTTAATATATAAGGTGACACTTTTTAATACCTTCTTGACACTTTGTTACAGTCCAACTTACTCTTTCTCTACTGTTTCATTCTTTTGTGCCACATGAAGCGTGTAGAAAGCAGAACAGACTGAATAGGAGGTTGTAGAGCTGATGCATTTTTAAATTCTCAGTAACTGTAGAATAGACTTAATGTTGCTTCACATGCACACGCACATTGAGTGAAACCTCTTGTCCCAAGTGGGGTTGCGGCAAGCTCCTGGCAGGTTCAGCAATGTCAGGAAGGTCTTATGGCAAGGGGCTAGACGAAAACAGTCCACTGGTCCCTGCAGGTTATGGGTTGAGCGTGGGGCTAACAACCTCACACTATAAAAGCACATTTTGTTACAGAAACCCATTCAATTGTCAGTTGTGATCAGGAAGCCAGTGTTAATCTGAGCCATTCACTTGGCGACATGACCACCCCAAGCCTGTTACAGGAAGTCAGGAGTATGAAATCAAATCTACTTGGACCCAAAAACAAGATTTATGGGAACATGGAATGTTTAAACCATGTATGAGGCATCAAAATTAGCTCAAGTCCTCAGTCAGGTGGAGAGATGTACTGTAAGCTGAGCATTATTGGTATTAGTGAGTCCCACTGGAATGGTGCTGGAAGACAGGTAACTGGCAATGGGTCAGTTATATTGCATTTGGGACACACAGGCAGTCACAACTAGGGTATAGGCATCATAGTCTCAAAAAGCAAGTTAATACCTTGCTTGAATGGGAACCCATCAATGACAGCTTGATCAGAGTATGCTTCAACTCTAAGCACTGTAAAATTACCATTTTGTAGTGCTATGCACCAACAAACGAAGTGGAGGACGACGACAAAGGTGACTGGTATGAAGTCCTACAACTAGAAGTCTCAACAGTACCACAGTATGACATGTTAGTGATCATAGGAGACATGAATGCAAAGGTTGAGGGAAATAATGCCAACTGAGAGTTTCATGGGCAAAAATGGCTGTGAAAATGAAAGTGGTAGGAGTTGGTATCATCTTTCCACACGAAGGCATCCACAGGCAACGACAAATAGTGATCAATGGTAAATAGCGCAGGTCATTACAAAATGTCTTTATTTGTTGTGGGGCAGACGTCTACAGCGATTACCACCTAGTGAAAGCAATTACCACCTAGTGAAAGCACCTATCAAGCTGAAGCTACAAAAAGCTGAACAGGAAAGTCAGCGCAGGAAACACCTTTACATTGCCAAGCTGAAATGTCTAATACCAACCAAGCGCTTATAGTAGAACTGAAGAACCTCTTTGAGCTACTAGCCAATATGACTGAAGAGCCTGATATTAATACCAAATAGAAGTCTATAAAGAACATTTATGTAGAGACAGCTACAAGTATCTTAGGACACAGAAATGGGAAGAACAAAGAATGGTTAACACCCGGAGCATGGCAGATCATCGAAAAGAGAAAACAATTGAAGAGCAAGATCTTGAACACAGTCAGACCGATTTAGATACAGCAAGCTTACAAGATCAAATATAGAGAGGTGAAAAAAAGAGTGCCAAAAGAGATGAGATTATTTGTGGAGGAACATGCAAAAGATGCTGAACATGCAGCTGAGTGAGGAGAAATGAGCACTGTTCATAAGATCATTAAAAAGCTCTGTGGCAGAAACACAGTCTATCCCTGTGAAAGACAAATATGTAAACAACCTTACAACAAGGCATGAACAAGCAGAAAGATGGAAACATTTCCATGAAATTACATTATCCAAAACCAGAGGACCCAGCAAATCCATCAGCAGAAGGTATTTGACATTGATTCCAGTCCCTGAACAGAAGTGTAAGTCAGACATGCCATGAAAGCTTTAAAGAAATGAAAAAGCCTGTGGCATTAACAATATTCATGCAGAGATGCTAAAGGCCAACATAAATACTAACAAATGGACTCGCAGACTTCTTCTGAAAAAGATACAATCCTTGATAACTGGTCTAAAAGAGTTATTGTCCAAAGAAGGGAAACTGGTGAAGCATCACACTGCTCTCAATTCCATCAAAGTCTTCTGTAGAATTCTACTGGACAGAATTGATTCAGCTATTGACAACAAGTTGGGATAAGAATAAGCAGGATTTAGGAAATGCAGAGGCTGCATAGAGCAGTTATTCTCTCTGAGAAACATTATAGTACAATGCCCAAAGTGGAATAGCTTGTTGTACATTAATTTCATTGACTTTCAAAAAGCTTTCAACAGCCTGCATCAGGATACATTATGGAAGATCCTAAGGTCCTCACCCCCAAAGATTCTAACCTTGATTCAGTTATTCTACAAGGACTTTAAATGTGATGTCATTCTTGAAGGGCAACTAACAGAGTGGTTCCCTGTATAATGAGGTGTATGCCATAACTGCATCATTTCTCCAATTATATTCCTAGATGGTATGGACTGGGTCATGTGGAAGACAGTTTACAGTCCAAGAGGTTGTTTTTCCCCATGTGGTCAATGATCTAGCTGTACTCTCCTCCAAACACATACCTGCCAAACAGATTGGTCTAAATATAAATACCTCCAAGACTAAAGTCATGTCTGTCAACTGTATTATAAATACATCAGTGATGATAAATAGTGCCCCACTTGAAAAGGTGGAGGAATTTACTTATCTGGGAAGTCTTGTCATTTCTGACAACGCTGTCAGCAAAGATATCAGTGCACTCCTTGGAAAAACTCAAAATGCCCTTCCTATACTTTGGACCATCTGTAGGTCTAGACAGTAAAGCTTATGAACTAAGGTTAGAATTTAACAGCAACGTAAAGTCTGTCTTATTATATGGCTCTGAATGTTGAGAGAGGTCCAAAGTGATAAGAGGAAACTAGGGGCATTCCAAAATAACTGCCTCTGAAAAGCCATCCATCCATCCATCCATTTTCTTGCCCGCTTGTCCTTCTAGGGTCGCAATGGCAACAGGGAGAGCACAGAGGCCCAGCCGCCCCTGTCCCCCGCAACTTCCTCCAGCTCAGCCCGGGGGATCCCCAGCCGTTCCCAGGCAAACTGTGAGATATAGTCCCTCCAGCGGGTCCTGGGCTGACCTTGGGGCCTCGTCCCAGTTGGCCATGCCTGGTATACCTCTAAAGGGAGGTGCCCAAGGGGCATTCTTATCAGATGCCCGAACCATCTCGACTGGCTCTTCTCAACGTGGAGGAGTAGTGGCTCTACTCTGAGTTCCTCCCAGATATCCAAACTCCTCACCCTATCACGGAGAGTGAGTCCCAGCACCCTGCGGAGAAAACTCATTTCAGCCGCTTGTATCCGCGATTGTATTCTTTCGGTCATTACCCAGAGCTCATGACCATAAATGAGGGTAGGGATGTAGATCGACCGGTAAATAGAGAGCTTTGCTTTATGGCTCAGCTTCCACTTCGCCACTACAGTCCAGTACAGCGACTGCATTACTACTGCTGCTGCTCCCAGTCTGCGGCCGATCTCACGCTCCCTTCTCCCCTTACTCGTGAGCAAGACCCCAAGATACTTAAACTCCTCCACCTGGGGCAAATTCTCTCCCCTTACCTGGAGGGGGCATGTCATCCTTTTCCGTGAGAAAACTATGGATTCAAACTTTGAGGTGCTGATCTTCATCCCAGCCGCTTCACACTTGCCTGCAAATCATTCCAGTGCATGTTGGAGGCATCCATGCGATGTACCAAAAGGACAGCATCATCCGCAAAAAGCAGAGGCATCACCCTTCCAACTCTCACATAGAATACCCTCCTGACCTTGACTGCACCTTGATATCCTATCCATGAAAACTACAAACGGGAGTGAAGACAAGGCACAATCTTGGCAGAGTCCAACACCCACATTGAATGGGCTTGACTTAATGCTGAGTATGCAGACTCAGCTCTCTCTCCATTTGTAGAGAGACCACATGGCCTACAGTAGTGGTCCTGACACCCCATACTCTAAGTACCTCCCACAGAATTTCTTGGGGAACATGGTCATGGGCCTTCCCCAAATCCACAAAACGCATGTAAACTGGATTAGTGAACTCCCATGCCCCCTCAATTATTTGTGAGAGGGTAAAAAGCTGGTCCACTGTTCCGCAGCCAGGATGGAATCTGCATTGTTCCTCTTCAATCCGAAGTTCAGCCATCGGCCGGAGCCTCTATTCCAGCACCCTGACATAGACTGGAGGCTGAGAAGTGTGGTACCCCAATAGTTGGCACACGCTCTCCGATTCCCTTTCTTGAAGATAGGGACCACCACCCCAGTTTGCCAGTCCAAAAGCACTGTCCCCAAGGTCCATGCAACATTGCAGAGGCATGTCAGCCATGACAGCCCTACAGCATCCAGGGCCCTAAGCAGTTCCAGGCAAATCTCATCCACCCCTGGTGCTTTGCCACTGTGGAGCTTACCAACTACTTCAGTGACTTCCACCAGGGAAATGGACTCTGACAGCCCGGAAGCCTCTGGCCCTGACTCCTGTAAGGGAGGCATATTTCTTGGGTCTAAAAGTTTCTCAGAATGCTCCTTTCATCTCCCAAAAATGTCTTTATTAGAGATCAGAGTTTCTCCACCCTTGCTGAGCACAGCTTGAGTGAAGCTCCTCCGACCTCTCCTGAGCCGCCGGATGGTTCTTCAGAACCTCTTTGAGGCCTCTCCAAACTCCTCCCATGCTCTGGATTTTGTTTCTGCAAATGCAGCTGCTGCCTTTTTTCTTTTTTTTTTTTTTTTTAAATAAATACCTACCAGTACTTGTGCGGAATCGGGAGTCCCCAGAGCCAACCAGGCCCTAAAGGCTTCCTTATTCAGTTTGACGGCTTTCCTCACCACCGATGTCCACCAGCAAGTTCTTGGGTTGCCGCCATGACTGGCACCAACAAGCTTTGGTCGCAGCTGTGCGTGGCTACTTCCACAATGGAGGTTTTGAACAGGGTCCATTCAGACTCCATGTCCCCTACCTCCTCCAGGATATGGGAGAATCTTTCCCGGAGGTGTGAGCTAAAATCATTCCGGACAGGGTCTTCCGACAGTCATTCCCAGCACACCCTCACTAAATGCTTGGGTCTACCAGGTCTGTCCATCAGTTTTCCCTGCCATCATCACCCCCCGCCAGATTTTCCAATCATTGCCAATGTGAGCGTTGAAGTCCCCCAGCAGCACTATGGAGTCTGTAGGTGGGGCCCTGTCCAGAACCCCACCCACCCTCTCCAAGAAGGTTGAATACTCTGAACTGCTGTTTGGTGCATAAGCACATATAAGTCAATTTTCCTCTCTGTGACCTTAAGTCGCATTGAGCCGACCCTCTCTTCCACCGGGATAATCTCCAACTGTATGGCACCCAGCCTGGGGCTTATGAGTATCCCCACACCTGCCTGACGCCTCTCACCCTGTACAACTCCTGAGTAGGAGCGAGACCACCACCTATCGAGGAGTTTGGTTCCAGAGCCAACACTGTGAGTGGAGGTGAGCCCAACTTTATCTAGTTGGTATCTCTCAACCTCCCGCACCAGTTCTGGCTCCTTCCCTCCAGTGAGGTTACATTCCATGTGCCAAGAGCCAGTTTCTGTCGTGAGGGGCCTCAGTGCCACGCCACGTGCCACCCCGCCTGCTCCTGCCGCCTGAAAAGCATCGCACCCAATCCCCATGTTGGACCCCACGTTGTCTTTTTGGGCTGAGCCCGACCGGGTTACGTGGGCTGCCCGGCCACCGGGTGCTCACCTAGGAGCACTACCCCCAGCCCTAGCTCCAGGGGTAGGTCCCGGTGACCCTATTCCAAGCAGGGTAAACATTCTCCTGTTTACTTTTTTCATGGGGGTTTTCCGATCTTCACTTTGGACCTGTTCGCCTTGGGGGATCCTACAGGAGCATACTACTCCCAACAAAATAGCTCTAGAGATCCCTAGATCACGCAAGCCCTTCCGCCACACCAAGGCCCCAATCCAGGAAGGGGCCTCCAAAATTTTGTGGTATATTCTGGTCAGTAAAGCCATCTAATGAAGAACTGCATAAGACCACCAAATAGTATAGTGTAATTCAATAAATCAAGTACCAGTGGATGAGATGGCTTGTACACATAGTTAGAATGGAGCAGCAACATCTCCCAAAGGTTACCCTCAGTTGAACACAACAAAAAAGTGAAAATGGGGAGGCTAAGAACTGCTTGGAGAAGGACTGTAATATCTGAGCTAAAGGAGATTAATCTTACAACATGTTGCACATGATGGTTAGAGATGGTGGTGATTTGTTGAGGCCTTATGTCCCAAACCAGGGATGAAATGAGATATACTTTAATACCTTCTCTTGACACTGTTCATCATTACAATTCAAGTTACTCTCCCTTCTCTACTCCACTGCTTCATTCTTTTGTGAGAAATACTTAATGTTGCTTCATGTTTAAAAAAAAAAAAAATACACTGGATAAGATATTATACTCCATACATATTTTTCAGCAGCTGTACACAAAGACTCAGTCCAACCAACAACATGATGCCACAGGGAATAACAGCATAGCCAACATACATCTCCATGACTTGAGACCAAGAAGCTTAACTACCTTCTCCAACCCACCCACCAAGCTAACAAACCAAACCTAACCCACCCACAAAACCAAGAAACCAAGTCTAACCTACCAACCAAACAAATCAAACCCATCAACCAAACTAACAAACCAAACCAGCAGGGTAACAACATGAGTATTTCATTGAGACTGTCAAGTGGGCACCTCCCTTCATTGGTGTCTTGTTGAATTTGGCCCACTACACCTCCGGAAGGCTCAACAGTGCAGTCTGGGTGACCCAGACCCAGACATGTTAGATGCCCTTCACCCTCAAAAAAATCCTGCACCTCTAACTCGGCAACCAGTTAAATCACAGCATCATATGTACCTTCTAGGGACTGCACCTTTACCTCTATACCCACCAGCAGAAACTGCAAATACAACACTCCACCAACTTAAACTACCATAATTAAAGGCCACACCTCCTTAATCACTGCCAGCTGCCTCCCATTACTAGCCACCTGCCACTAATTTTCTACCATTACACACCTCCTTCTAACCTGCAACCCCAACTTTCCTGCTCTCTTTTCAACCATAACCACTGACTTGCCTTCTCCACTGCCTTTAACACACGGCATCTAATATCAAACTCTGCTTTCTCTCCAGGACAAGCCTTTCTATCTCTACCTGCTGCCTTGTCTTCACAACACCCAGCTGCTCCTTACTCCTCACCTGCATATATATACAGTGTGTGTGTGTGTGTGTGTGTGTGTGTGTATGTATGTATGTATGTATATATATATATATATATATATATATATATATATATATATATATATATATACTATGTAATAGAGAGAGAGAGAGCACTGAGATCCTCTATTTAGAAGCTGTTGATTAAAAATAAATGTCCTACAACAAATTTTAAATTCATTACAGCTTTATGTGATGCTTTTAGCAGAATGCAACCCATGAATAAATTGAGGGATTAAGCTGTATTGTTTAAGCTTTAACTTCCAATCCACGTTTTAAATTGAGGTACAAATGTTAAATACTTCTGTGTTGTGTTGTTTCTTCTGTATGTTATTTCAAATGGACACCCCTTGCATCAAACCCTGAAATGGCAGTGATATTTGACTAGGTAGTCCAAAGCAGTGGCTTGTCCCATCATTCTTTGCAAGCTCATGATGTGTTTCCCCACCATGCGCGATGTCCCATCTCGCTTTGACTCTGCTTCACGATGTAACTAACATGTCTTTCTATTGTGGCCTGCAGTGTGATGGAGATGTGAGGATCAGTAAAACACACACAAACAAGAGTGCGGGATGGCTTTAATTCAACTCGTTTCCAGTGTCTTTTGTTCCTGAGTACTTGTGATCAATAATAGGAGAAATTTTGCACGTTTATGGGATGAATAAATCAACAATCTACATTATGTAGGAGTATGTGGAAGACCTTTTTATTTTCAGTCATTTCAAAGTAGGTATAATTATAATGTGGCTCAAAATTTTATGTGTGTGTGTGTGTATAAAATATCTTTTTATAGTTTATGTCTTAGATTTTTGCAGAATCTGACCCGTAAAAAAAAAAAAAAAAAAATTAGATATCCATTATTAATCCTTTATTGATTGTGACTTGGGGCATGAAAGTTAAAAACAAAATGAGCAACAAACAGATTTTGTTTTTTCACTGCAAAAAATTAGTTTTCTCTTAAGATTGGTTCTGAAGCCTGAAATTTACAGAAAGTAGCCTTGGATGGTGTACTGAGAGACCAGGTATGCAATAACGATATTATGTTATGAAAGCATGGGTTCAAATTATTTACAGTTGTGAAAGGTAAAGATAATTTTTTTAGTCCTTTGTGTTTGAAGGACAGTTGCCTTGTGAAAAACAAACTAGTTTTCAGGGTTTTAGGCAATCCTCCTCTAAATACATATGTGGTTGAAATGTAGCTTACAATATGACAATGAATGTGTTTAAAAGGGCCACATTACAAGCCGTTGTGGCTGGCTGGTTCCCGGTGGGGGTGTGGACCCCCAAAGGCTGAGCATAGAATTTTGTAGCACCAAGATGCTAAGCACGAATTGGTTCTTGATGTTGCTACTCTCTATGCAGCGTTCTGCAGGCTGGTAGAGCTTTGTGCCTTATTCTTGCTGATATAAAAGTCCCATTATGTCTTGCTCTCTCACCAAAATATTTGCTGTTCAGTGGTCAAAGGACACTGAACCTCCCCTCTCTGTGCCTAGGAAATATGAGAGGATGCATATTTTGGTTTTAATTTTTATTTTTGGCTTTGTTGCCTTGGCATACTTTCTCAACCCTTCTATCTATCTGCTGATGTGGTTTGTGCTGATGCATGGTGCATTGTGGGTAAAGCTGTGTTCCCCTTCGCCTGTAGGCTATGCCTGATTTTCAGGAGACTAGGCCACGCAATTACGTTCTGTCGGCCAGTGCATCTGCGGTAAGGAGCCGTCACACACCTCCACATGCAGACACACACATGCATACCTACCATGGGCCCAGTCTGTCTTTTCTATAAAGATACACCCATTACATAATTTTAAGGCCGTCTACAGTTCTTCGAATGCATATTAATGCAAACATAAATAGCATATGTCCAAGTGAAACTGGGAGTCATTTCTTCTATTTTGTTACTTTAGAACTTATACTAATATTAAAACGTTTAGCAGAAATTAAATATTGTTGGATTCACTGGGTTGCACCGCTTCTTAGATCACTGCATTGCCAAGTGTTTTTTTTTTTTTTTATTGCATAGAAGCTACAAATCTAAATGTACAAATGTACACAGCTTAAGTTACACGGTGTAACTCTTGCACATGTAAAAAAAAAAAGCAAGAGAAGGAGGCCCTGCCCACTGCCTGAACCTCTCTCTCATATCCTGTCATTGGTACCGTTTTTGTTTTCTGTTCCTTTACCTCGTGTACTGCTGCTTCTTGGAAGACCAGCTCAGTGGGTTTGAGTTTGGAGACTTCCAAGTGGGTGACGCTGCCGAGAAGAAGGTCGTACGCTCGTTGTAGACTTTCCTATAGGTAGTAGCATTTAGCCAAAAAGAAAAAAAAAAAACACCCCAGACCCCTAGAAGTACATATCATCCCTGCTACAGCACCTCCTACTGTTATCCTCCAAGGTTCACTGTTGTCCAGATAGCACAGATCCCCCACTTTAGCTCCACAGAAATGCTAAAAAAGCTGCATCACTTCATAATTGCTGTTCACTGCATTCTGCTGGGGTAGTCAGTGGGCAAGACTGCAGTGGCTCTTGTCTGTAAAAGTTGCATACCCTTTATTTGCCTGCCTGGTAAAAGTGGTAAATATGAGTGACTCTGGATGAACTCTTGTTGCAGAAATGAGGTTGGAAATCAGCTCTTGTTACCAGTGTTACCATTTGGAGTTAAATGTTATCCCTTCTGTCCTTTGTATTACAAGATGATTATTTTTACATTACTTTTCCAAATTTGAAATGAGACAATCAAATAAAGAGGTATGCAGCACATTACAACAAAACCAAGGGATGTGCTGACTGAGATAGATCCAGTTGGTTTCTGTCTGAAACACAGCAGCCGAGTGTCTTGCTACTCCGAGTGTGTTCCATCTGGCAGGTGGTTCTGAGACCGAGTCTACCTGAAGGCAGGTAAAATATGAGGTGTCGAGGCCGCTGTGTTCAGACTCTTCTTTGGTTTTTCTGTTTGGAGCTTCCCATGTCTGGTCCTGAGGATTCTTAATAGGTGCAACAATATAATAGTGCATAAGTTGAAAACTTTACACTGGCTCTTCGACATATGCATTTTTGATAATACAAACTGTTTATTTAGGTTATCTATGCCTAAGTGTATTTTTTTTTCTATTTTGTAGAATATCAGTTTGCATTAGTCAAGGCAAGCTTTATTTTCCCACCAAGACAATAGATGGCAGTAAAAAGCACCCAGACAGAATACATGTATAATTCCACTCACTGCTGTGATCTTTACATGTTGTGCCTCATGTTGCTGAATGCATGCGGGAACACACACACACACACACACACACACACACACACACACACACACACACACAATGGCTGCAACCGCTTGTCCTGAGCAAGGTCACGGCAAACCGGAGCCCAACCTGGCAACACAAGGCGCAAGGCTGAAAGGGGAGGGGACGCACCCCGGATGGGACGTCAGTCTGCCGTAAGGCACCCCAAGCAGGACTCGAACCTCTGACCTGCCACACAGCAGGCCCCCCTGTTGCTGAATGTCAGTGATCAATTACAGGGTGGTGAATGTTGCATATGTTCATGGGATGAAGCAGTCTATAATCTACGTTGAAGAAGAGTTTGTGAAGATGGTGCATTTTTTATATTTTTTCCAGAATTTTTTTCAGCTAATATAAAATTAATAAAAATATTGAGATTATTTTTTATAGCTATATCAAATACTTTTACAGAACATAACCAGCTGGTAAGTCTTTATTGTTAACCTTTTATTAATTGGGACTTACTGGTAAAAATGACTCTGGACTTACAAGCTGAATGAGTCAGACCGTCCCAGCTGGTTTTTTAAATTTTGAGGGTCAGGGTATTTCTTTACTGAGGGATCCAAAACAAAGCTACGGCTGACTCAGCCTCGGGCCCTAAATGATTCCACTGGGCAAGAAATGGGAACTGCTTCTATGATGTGCTCATTGCTGGACTGGTGGTCGGAGAATGTGGCTCTCATCCCGTTTCTTGTTGCCATGCTGCTTTTTCAGCTGTGGAGTGAGGAGGTGAGCAAAGTGAGTATCTGAGCAGTAGAAGCCAAAAATCTACCTTTTCTTGATGAAATAGCTCTGCTTCTCATCCTTTCAGTACTTAAGGTGTGCGTGGGGTCCATGTGGAGATTTTTGGCCTTTACAATGGAGAGGATGGTTGTGTTAGGGATTGTGTTTGTGTTGTGTGATTCATAAATTCCAGTGCCTTTGAACATTCATATTGTGAGGACAGAATTATCGTGGAGTTAGTTTGGTCCTGTGCAGTAGCATGGTTCCTCTCTTGGGAGGAGGGTCATGCTGGACATCTGTACAACAGCATACAACTCGCTCAGTTCAGGGAGGCAGGCTTAGGAAAATCGATATGAGCGCTCCTTCATCCTCTGTCTTTCATCCCTTCACCTGTGCTGGTTTTTTCAGTGGGTAAGAACCAAGCACTACACAAGTACTTGTATTTAGTTGGGGTTGGTGTTGCAATGATATGGAAATAAGGAGGCCATTTTGTAGGGGAGCACATGGAAATAATTTCATGTATATTTGGGTGTATATCCTTCTGAGACCCAGCATAAAATGCCCATGATTTCAGACATGTTTTTCAAGGATTTCTAGAAAGTAGTCACAGCCCTGCCCCCAAACCTGTGCTGGTTTTAAAAGCATAAAATGTCCTCTATAAATTGGATTAAGAATGAACATTGCAGCTTGTACCATTTGGGATATATATTCAAAAGCGCTATGTCCTCTAGAGTGGACAAAAATGAATGGCTGGGTGTCAGGAGGATGAAAATGTGTGTGTTTATGTATATGTGACATGTACATGTTTGAATTGGTAAAAATATGTACATATTGTGTATCTCTTATGGAACTAATTTTTCTGTGTAAATTAGTTTCTTGTGTGGGGCTGGTTCAGTGTCATTGTGTGTCCGGACATGTCTCTGTGTGTCCTTGCTGTCATCCACCCCCATCCTTCACCCATCTGCTGCCCTGCCCTGCCCTGCGGTAAAGTCTCTGTATTTTGCTTTTTCTCCCCCACTTCCCCTTGGCAGGCAGAGCACGAGCTGCGGGTGGCACAGACAGAATTTGACCGACAGGCAGAAGTGACACGCTTGCTCCTGGAGGGAATCAGCAGCACCCACGTGAGTCATCTGGGTATGCAGGGGGTTGTCGAGTGTTTGAGGTGGGAGGTCACATGCCAGTTTACACACATGGATGTCAAAAATGCACCATTGTGTTATGGTCATGTGAGATTTAAAGGAAATTCCACTGTGCTCACAACTGTTTTTGGCATCTGAATGAATGAATTAACAAACAAATAAATGAATGCCTGAAACTTTATTAATCCCAGAGGGAAATTCACTTTGGTTGAGCAGGATACAATTTAAAACACACATACCTACACTAATATGACATATACGTTACACAGAAAGTGATAAATAATAAATATGAATCAATGAAATATGAATAAATGTAAATGTAATAGGGGGGGGCGCGGTGGTGCAGTGGGTTGGACCGGGTCCTGCTCTCTGGTGGGTCTGGGGTTCGAGTCCCGCTTGGGGTGCCTTGTGGCGGACTGGCGTCCCGTCCTGGGTGTGTCCCCTCCCCTTCCGACCCTACGCCCTGTGTTGCCAGGTAGGCTCCGGTTCCCCCTCGACCCCATCTGGGACAAGCGGTTCAGAAAATGTGTGTGTGTGTGTGTGTGTGTGTGTGTGTGTGTGTGTGTAAATGTAATAAATAAATGAGTGAGTGAAACACTCCCCCTCCCTCTGTGCTATTACATGTGCAGGTGAACCACCTGCGCTGCTTGCATGAATTTGTGGAGGCCCAAGCCACCTACTATGCTCAGTGCCACCGGCTCATGCAGGAGCTGCAAAGGGAGCTTGCCAGGTGTGTAGCCGCCTGAAACAGCAATCATGGGTCTTGTGCACCTCAAACTTCTGACACGCATACATTTGATAATAGATCTCAGAAAAACAAAAAATATACAGGTGGTCCCTGATTTACGATGGTTCGACTTGCGATTTTTTCGACTTTAAGATGGTGAGCTGGCAGTAGACATTCAGTAGAAACCGTACTTTGAATTTTTCCCGGGCAAACGATACGCGGAGCAATACTCTCGTGGTGCTGGGCAGCGACAGCAGTCCGCATCTCCCATTCTGTCACGCAGAGGTGTGTATTAGGTGTATTAAATGCATTTTCGACTTACGATATTTTTGACTTATGATGGATTTTGGGGAACGTAACCCCGTCGTAAATCAGGGACCACCTGTACACAGATTTTCCTGTGTTACCAAAATATTTAGTAACAGTGTTCGGACAGATTGTCAAGGATTAAATTACCAGGGGTGTCCATCTTGTGGTATGCCATTTCACATAATGCGGCCTGTGAGAATATAGCTATCATAAATACTATAATAATTCTGTGAAATTGCGTGATAATGGAGTTATGGTTAGACAGTGTGCAGTGGCCAGTAAGGTTGACACACACACACATTTTTTGTATTTTAAAATTCCCAATTGGAGACAGCAGACGGCAGAACAGAAAAAACAGAAATATAAAATACATAGTATAGGTACTGAATGACAGAGCAACGGACGATGGACCTGCTGTCCCCAGTTGGGGCTCCGCTTGAGTGTGAGTGCTGTGTTTAGCCGCAGCTCAGTTATCCTCAGTGGAATGAGTTAGTCACACTTTGTTAATAGTACTTAGATTTGTTAGAGTTTCCGTGCTGAACATGAAGAGGAGAAAGGTTTTTGACAAATGTGGGACATCGGAGACAAATAGAGCTTGTTTTTCTTTATTGAAATTATGAACAGTCATGCTGGTTTGATTACATAATGAAGCAGTTTCATTTCCTAAGGAATAGAATGTTAAAACACATTATTATGTAAAACATGTACCTATGTTTGACAGATTTTAAAGTATAGTCTGGAAACATCAAAGTATCACAGCTGAAAAGTAAACTTTCAGTACAACACTGGCTTTTTTTGGCCTTCTGTATTGATGAGTTGGCTGATAGTGTTAAGAGCAAAAGTGAAAATTGAATTCTCACACACACCCATACAATGGCTGAAGTCGCTTGACCTGAGTGGGGTCGTGGCGAACCAGAGCCTAACCCACCAACACAGGGCTCAAGGCTGGAGGAGGAGGGGACACACTCAGGACGGGACGCCAGTCCGTTACAGGGCACCCTAAGCGGGAGAGAGCAGGACCTGGCCGCTGCACCACCACATCCACCCCCCCCCCCCTCCGAAAATTGAATTAATAATAATATTTTTTTTATTTTTACACATGTGGCCCTTGAACTCATTCACAATAATGATTGTGTCCCTTCTTCACAAAAGGTTGGACACCCCTGATATAAACATTATTCATGGTTCCCACAGCCTTGGAAAATTCTGAAAAGTCATTAAAAAATAGGTAGTCATGGAAAAGTTACGGAAAACTGCAATTTTCATGTCATGGAAGTCAAGGAAAATGCTTAGTTATAGAAAGTCATGGAAATTGATCAGTTTTAGCTATAACAGTTTTCCAGTTTGAGATAAGTAAATTGGCAGTGGTCAAATTAGTGATACAATCATACTCTCTGCTGGATGCCATGAATGACTATGATATTGTTGTGATTCCAGCTGCTAGCATTACTGACTCTGTCCAAAACTGGAAGACAAAGGATGTGGCATCCCTTGCCTCTGTACTTAATATAACTAATTAATCATTTTTCTTTTTACCAAGTATAGGCTGGCATCCCTTGCCTCTGTAGCTAACATAACTAATTAATCATTATCAAGTATAGGCTGTGGTGGTTCACAGCTGACTAGGGGTGGTGGCTTAGAAACAAAAAGTAGTGAAGGCTTCCCTTTTATACATTTCCTTGTAGCTAAGTTAATCATCCATCCATCCATCCGTCCATCTTCCTCCGCTTATCCGGGACCGGATAAACCCCAAGGCGTTCCCAGGCCAGCCGGGAGACATAGTCTCTCCAACGTGTCCTGGGTCTGCCCCGAGGCCTCCTCCCAGTGGGACATGCCCGGAACACCTCACCAGGGAGGCGTCCAGGAGGCATCCGGAACAGATGCCCGAGCCACCTCAACTGGCTCCTCTCGATGCGGAGGAGCAGTGGCTCTACTCTGAGCTCCTCCCGGGTGACTGAGCTCCTCACCCTATCCCTAAGGGTGCGCCCAGCCACTCTGTGGAGGAAACTCATTTCTGCCACCTGTATCCGCGATCTAATTCTTTTTGTCATGATCCAGAGTTCATGACCATAGGTGAGGGTAGGAACGTAGATCAACCGGTAAATTGAGAGCTTCGTCTTACGACTCAGCTCCTTCTTCACCACAACAGACCGGTACAATGACCGCATTACTGCGGACGCCGCACTGATACGTCCGTCAACCTGCCGCTCCATTTTTCCCTTACTCGTGAACAAGACCCCGAGATACTTAAACTCCTCCACTTGAGGGAGCAACTCCCCACTAACCCGGAGGGGGCAATCCACCTTTTTCCGACTGAGAACCATGGCCTCGGATTTGGAGGTGCTGATTCTCATCCCCGCCGGTTTGCACTCGGCTGCAAACCTCTCCAGTGCACGCTGTAAGTCTTGACTTGATGAAGCCAACAGGACCACATCGTCCGCAAAAAGCAGAGACGAGATCCTGCGGCCACCAAAACAGACACCCTCCGTTCCCTGGTTGCGCCTAGAAATTCTGTCCATGAAGATAATGAACAGAATCGGTGACAAAGGGCAGCCCTGGCGGAGTCCAACATGCACCGGGAACAGGTCTGACTTACTGCCGGCAATGCGAACCAAGCTCCTGCTCCGGTCATACAGGGAACGAACAGCCCGTAGCAGCGAGCCTTGAACCCCATAATCCCGAAGTACCCCCCACAGGATGCCACGAGGGACACGGTCGAATGCCTTCTTCAGATCCACAAAACACATATGGACTGGTTGGGCAAACTTCCATGAATCCTCCAACACCCTAGTGAGGGTATAGAGCTGGTCCAGTGTTCCACGGCCAGGGCGAAAACCGCATTGTTCCTCCTGAATCCGAGGTTCGACCATCGGTCGGATTCTCCTCTCCAGTACCCCGGCATAGACTTTCCCAGGGAGGCTAGGGAGTGTGATCCCCCTATAGTTGGAACACAATCTCCGGTCCCCCTTCTTAAAAAGAGGGACCACCACCCCGGTCTGCCAGTCCAGAGGCACCGTTCCCAAGCTCCACGCAATGCTGCAGAGGCGTGTCAGCCAAGACAGCCCCACAACATCCAGAGACTTGAGAAACTTGGAGCGGATCTCATCCACCCCCGGAGGCTTGCCACCGAGGGGTTTTTTGACTACCTCAGCAACTTCAGCCAGGGTAATGGACGAGTCCCCCTCCGAGTCCCCAGTCTCAGCTTCCTCTACGGAAGGCGTGTCAGAGGGATTGAGGGGATCCTCAAAGTACTCCTTCCACCGCCCGAGGACATCCTCAGTTGAGGTCAGCAGCGCACCACTTCCACTGTAAACAGTGTTGGCGGAACACTGCTTCCCCCTTCTGAGTCGCCAGACGGTTTGCCAGAATCTCCGAACTCCTTCCAGGCCCGAGTTTTTGCCGCAGCGACTGCCAGAGCCGCGTTCCGTCTGGCCCGCCAGTACCCATCAGCTGCTTCAGGAGTCCCATGAGCCAGCCAGGCCCGATAGAACTCCGTCTTCAGCTTGACGGCATCCCTTACTTCCGGTGTCCACCACCGTGTTCGGGGATTGCCGCCGCGACAGGCGCCGGAGACTTTATGGCCGAACCACTGCCCCGACAATGGAGGTGTGGAACATAGTCCATTCGGACTCAATTTCCCCAGTCTCCCTCGGTACCTGGTTGAAGCTCTGTTGGAGGTGGGAGTTGAAGACCTCTCTGACAGGGGCCTCCGCCAAACGTTCCCAACAGACCCTCACTATGCGTTTGGGCCTGCCAGGTCTGTCCAGCTTTTTCCCCCGCCATCGAATCCTACTCACCACCAGATGGTGATCAGTTGACAGCTCAGCCCCTCTCTTCACCCGAGTATCCAAGACATATGGCCGAAGATCAGAAGAAACGACTACGAAGTCAATCATTGACCTCCGACCTAGGGTGTCCTGGTGCCAAGTGCACTGATGGACACCCTTATGCATGAACATGGTGTTTGTTATGGACAAACCGGGACTAGCACAGAAATCCAATAACAACTCACCACTTGGGTTCAGATCAGGCAGGCCGTTCCTCCCAATCACGCCCCTCCAGGTGTCACTGTTGCTGCCCACGTGGGTGTTAAAGTCCCCCAGTAGAACGACAGAGTCCCCAGTGGGAACGCTTTCCAGCACGCCCCCCAAGGACTCTAAAAAGGCCGGGTACTCTGCACTGCCGTTAGGCGCATAAGCACAAACGATAGTGAGAGACCGTTCCCTGACCCGAAGGCGCAGGGAGACGACCCTCTCATTCACCGGGGTAGACTCCAACACATGGCGGCTGAACTAGGGGGCTATAAATAAGCCCACACCAGCCCGCCGCCTCTCACCCTGGGCAACGCCAGAATAGTGGAGAGTCCACCCTTGGTCGAGAAGAGTGGTTCCAGAACCCAAGCTGTGAGTGGAAGTGAGCCCAACTATATGTAGACGGTATCTCTCAACCTCTTGCACTAGCTCAGGCTCCTTCCCCGCCAGTGAGGTGACATTCCAAGTCCCAAAAGCCAGAGTTGGCACCCGAGGTTTGGGTCGGCCGGGCACTCGGCCCTGACCACCGCCCAAATCACAACGCACCGGCCCCTTACGGCCTCTCCGGCAGGTGGTGAGCCCACCGAAGAGTGGCTCCACGTCCTGGCTTTGGGCTAAGCCCGGCCAGGCCCCGTGGGCATAGACCTGGCCACCAGGCGCTCGCATGCGAGCCTCCCCCGAGGCCTGGCTCCAGGGTGGGGCCCCGGTGACCCCATACCAGGCGGGGTAAACGAGAACCTTGATTTTATAGTCATAAGGGGGTTTTGAACCGCGTTTTGTCTAGTCTGTCACCCAGGACCTGTTTGCCATGGGAGACCCTACCAGGGACATATAGCCCCAGGCAACATAGCTCCTGAGATCATTCAGGCACTCATACCCCTCCACCACGCTAAGGTGGCGGTTTGCGGAGGGGTAAGTTCATCATATTTGGAAAAAAAAAGAACGAGAGAAAGAGTATCAGAGAAACCTACCGATGAAAAATTCATAAGTTAAGAGTTTTCCATCAGCAAGCTTCTCTGACACTGAGAAATTGATATGCTCTAGATGTCGGTAACTATGACATCAGACATGCTACTTTCAAGTGCGTTGCTGGATGATCCGGAGTGCTTGTCATGAAAAATTTGCCAAAGGGACCTAAGCAAAATCCCAAGATTCCAGCCTGATTTGGTAGCTCCTTTTGTAAAATTCCAGGAACAATGTGCAAACCACAGCTGCCTGCTGGGACGCTCAGGTAGTTTTTGCTGTTTTTTTTTTTTTTTTAAAACTAGATCCTGATAAAGCTTCCATTTAACATTAGGTCAATCCATTGATACCTGCAGAAAGCATTTAGGATTGAGTTCAGCTATGCCTTCTTTGAAATGCTGAGGATCAGCTGCAGTCCCATGGCCCAGAAACTGTGACCATAGGTATCATGCTGCAACTTGTTCAGTTACACTGTCCCAGTATCTGACGACGCTGGTCTTTTTGGCACACCTGGTTCATGAATTCATTGAATTACACTGGGTAACATGAAGGACTTCTGATGTCTTCTACCAGTTTTTCTTGGAAATAAGAAGCATGACCAAAGCAAACCATGGAGGCACATTTGATGGGACCACATGAGAAAGCTTTTGCAATATTCCTGTCCAGAAGTATTTTTATGAAGACCTGATTGATGTCTTTGCAGGAATTTAATGAGTAATCACTCATCACCACTTTCAATGCCCACATGACCTCTGCCATCAGTACATCATCTGTAGCAACAGCACCGTCAATAGATGTTCGACAAATTGAGGGCACATAACTCCACATGTGTCACCAAAACCGGATCTGGTAGAACATGTTTTTACATGTCTGCATTCCTATATTGCAGAAGGCCTTGTGCTTGTCATTTTTGACTTCTTGCAACCATCCTATCCAGCAAGGAGAAAATACTTCTTCAAAGTCGCACGTAGCACCCTCTACACTTTACAGTTTTGTGCCCACAGGTGGGTAGAAGATGTCAAAGCTGCTGAGCGTGCTCTTCTGATCTTGCTTGATATGACTACATTTATTGAATCCTTCAGGGACAAGCAGGTGCCCAGTACAGTTTCATTTACATTTCTTGAAGCTGCCTGTGCTAACCCACTAATAACATCCAAACTTGAGTTATTAATTTTCTAAGCAGCTGCAGCCCTTACTAGTCAGATTTCAAATAGATGTACCAATAGCACAATTTCTGGGCCGATACAGTTTATAAATAAGGAAATATTAGACAAACCTGATACATACCAGAAGTTGGCAAGCTTAAACCCAAAGGACAGAAAGATCCACGTATCTCCAGAACAGGTGGATTTGGGATTTGCAGCTTGTCAAGCTGTGAAGGTTGTGACTGACAAACAGGTTACCAGTGATTAACGAGTGTTACCATTCAGAAAAGAATGCATCTCATTTCTTGCAACTATGACAGCAAAACTCACCTTGGGTCTCTTACACCTCAGAATCTGATTGCTAAGTCGTCTGACTCAGCTACAAAGTTTGCTAAGATTCTAGTTACTTCTGAATGCAAAATGGAAAACCAGTGAACAATATGATGAGCCCAGTACAAGAGTTTCTTTGTTGACATGAGATGGCAGCATTCCACTGAGTTCAAGGCCTTCACTCCCCATAGTGACACCAGATTGAACACTTACCTGGGTCAGTACTGGAAGACCACCAAGTATGGCAAACTCTGGGATGTTTTTAAGATGCTGCTTGTCATCTCCCATGGCCAGGCTGCGGTTGAAAGGGGCTACTTAGTGAATAAGGATCTCCTTGTTGAGAATATGGAGGAGAAGAATGTTATTGCCTTTTGCGGGGTCTGTGATGGTGTGTTTTGCTCAACCACAAATTTCACTGAACTTTCCTTCACACAAAAGCTGAAGAAACATGTGTGGGCTGCAAGAATGAGATGTCAGGAGTACTTGGAGGACAAACAGTAGAGCAAGGTCAATGAGCAAGACTGCTAGAAAGAGGGTAGCAATCCCGGATGAGATTGTCCATGTTGAGGAAAAAAAAAAAAAGATTGTGGAGGGCACTATGGAAACCCTGTACAAGGAGGCTGATGAACTGGCTAAAGAGGCTGAAAAGAAACATGAGTTCTTCCTTTTGACAAAATCAAATGCAGTGTGTGGAATACAGGCTTCATTGAACCGTCCAGCAGCCCCTGGTCAGCTCTGGCTATCCTGGTCCAAAAAGAAGGATGGCAGCTGGCAGTTTTGTGTGGACTACTGCCACCTAAATGCCGTTACCAAGCAGGACTGGTATCTGCTGCCGCGCATTGATAATGCACTGGACTGCATCACAGGTTTCGCAGTTGTTTAACTCCCTGAACCTGTGGAGCGGCTATTGGCAGGTTGCATTGGCACCGGAGGCCCACACGAAGACGCCGTTCACCCTGCGGCGGGGCCTCTGACACTTTGTGGTTATGCCTTTGGTATGTGCAATGCAGCTGCTATCTTCAAGTGATGGAACAAGTCTTGATGAATTTGCTGAGGAGCAAGTGCATCGTTGATCTGGACAACCTCCTGGTCCACGCCCCCTCCTTCAAGTCTGCCCTAACGAACTTAAGGGTGGTGTTTGTCGCTATCCATGCAGTTGGGCTGAAGCTGCACCCTGTAAAGTACAACCTTCTGTAGCAACAGGTTTAGTTTCTGGGCCACATCCACGCACCCTGACAAAGTGAAGCAGGTACAATGCTGCCCCACATCACGGGACATGTTGGAGCTTCAAAGCTTCCTAGGGCTTGCATCGTGCTACTGTCAGTTTTTGCGCGACTTCGCTGATGTTGCTGACGTACCAGCGGTAGGAAGGGCTGGTGTGTAGCCAGGTCCTGTGGCAACTCCTCATACCCCGTAGCCAAAGGGATTATAGCTGTATGTTGCAGTGTGTACATGGTCCTGCCGGAATCAGGCACTTCAGATTCAACGTCAGATGCTAATTTTTCTTATTCTCACTTCTTTCCTTCCTGCTGTCAGTTTGAGTGGAGACACGTAAGCATCATGATGATATAATTCCGTCTTAAATCATAATTATTTTTTATTTCATTTCTGTTTTTTGGAGCAAAGTTTAAAAGCTCCAGCACCTTACACTAAAATGTCCTATGTACCCCCAAGGTTCCCAAACACCTTTACTGTGACTCCCAGCATTTCGGCTGGCCCATCTGGTGTCGCTCAATCTGCCATGCCAGCAGCCCCGCACTCTAAGGCCATGGAGGCAGATGGATTGAAGATCGAAGAGGTGCAAGCCCCTGCCGCTGGCACGCGTAAAGCCAAAGTGCTGTATGACTACGATGCTGCTGATGCCACTGAGCTTTCCCTTATGGCGGATGAGGTGAGAGCACCCTATCGACAAACGCTCACCTTTGTCTCTATCTGTCCGTACCTTCACAGCTGTGACAGAAGACATTCTTAATGCTGGTGGCTTCCAGTGGCTTGATGATAATTTCCCTAAATACAGCTGGTTTAGAGAAGATAACTTTATCACTCTTCCGTGTTAGAAATGAGTTTTCCAGCTGGACTCCCCAGTGGCACTATTTCTAACCCTTTACTCATGTATGCTAATTTATGCTGTTTAATTAGGTACAATAGTTTCTGCAGCCTTTTGTTTGGTTTTGGACTGTGGAGGTCACATACGCATGGCTACTTTAAGCCCCCAGCCATTGAAAAGCCTTTGCTCCATCTTGTAGTATACCTTATGTCCAACTCTCTCATAATATACCCATGTTTTGCCTTTCTTCTATCCTAATATACATATAATTATAAACTGCCAAATCTATCTAGTAACTAAGCTTCCTTATGTACACATATGGTGAATGTGATCAGAGAAAGTACACACACACACACATCATCTGAAACCACTTGTCCCATACGGGGGTCGCAGGGAGCCAGAGCCTAACCCGGCAGCACAGGGCATAAGGCTGGAGGGGGAGGGGACACACCCAGGACAGGACGCCAGATTGTTGCAAGGCACCCCAAGCGGGACACGAACCCCAGACCCTCCGGAGAGCAGGACCCGGTCCAACCCACTGCGCCACCACGCCCCCAACCCAGACAAAGTAATGTTAATGGAATTCCATGACAGTCTGTTCCTCCCAACAGCAAATTATATTCAATTTCAATTTATTTTTTTTTTTTTATGGAGCACTCTTCTCATTCAGTGACACAAGAGTGCTTTAACACAAGCATAAGGCAAGAAATACAAATACATCAGATAAGAAACAAAGAAAACAGTTGACTAATTACTACCATATTACTATATGGCTGCAACTCAGTATATATAAAGCAGGGTCAAGCAATTCTACTGGAGTAAGAATGTGAGAAAGTTCACGATGCCTGATCCAAGGTATTTTGAGTGTGGTACGATCTTTGGTACCCCAGATGTGGTGTTTCCATATCTCAGAAACCGCCACACTTCTGGGATTTTTGTGCAGTATGGTAACTAATGGTGCGATAAAATGTCCACTCAGCAGAAACTGTAGCCAAGCAACACCTTGTTAATAAAGGGGGTCAGAGGAAAATGGCCAGACTTGTTAAAGATGACTGTAAAACCACAAATGTGGAAAAAAAATAAATTTGTACAATGCTTGAATGCAGAAGAATACCTCTGAAGGCACACTTCTTCCAACCTTGAAGCAAATACAGCAGCAGAAGACCACGTTGGGTTCACCCACCTTTGAGCTCAGAATGCAAAGATGAGATCGCAATGGACATGCAGCCACTGAAACTGGACAATTGAAGAAAGGAAAAACATTGCCTGCTTTGTCAAATGCCAGCTTCTGTTGCGACGTGGTCACAGTGAGATCAGAACTTCATGTAAACAAAACTGAACCCATCCTCCCTAGTGTCAGCTGTACAGACTGAGGATGGTGGTGTAATGATGTGGGGAATTACTTGGTGCACATCAGGTTTTTAGTACCACTAGAGAGCATTGTTTGAATGCCACGAAGGACCAAAACTTTATTGCTGAGCAGGTGCATCCCTTCATTGCTAGTCTATCCTTTCTTAGACTGATACTTCCAGCAAGGTAATGTGTCATGTCACAAAGCACACGTCATTTCAGGATGGTTCCACAAGCAAGACAGTGCCTTTACTCCAATGGCCTGCACAGTCTTTAGCTCTCAAACCAATAGGGTATATCTGGGAAGAGGAGGAACACAATTTTAACATGTCAAACCATCATGGACCAAGAACCCAGCTGAACTGGTCCAGCACCTTGTTGCTGAATTCATGCGGTTCTGGTATTACCTGTGTGTACCTAACAAAGTGGCCAGGTTCTGTGTATTCTAAAGCTAATGCTATGTAACCATTTGAAGTTGGTGTATCCTGCCCTCTAGTGGTTGAAGTCAATCTCCGTTCCTAACGTTTCCCTTTCTATGTTTCCAGCTCATCACAGTGTACACTGTGCCAGGCATGGACCCAGACTGGCTGATTGGAGAGAGGGGCAATCAAAAAGGGAAGGTCCCTGTCACATACCTGGAGTTGTTGAGCTAAGGGTATCAGGGAGACGACAGCTTGTAGAAAGACAGATTATGGACTACGCTGGCTACACTCAACACATGATATAGTCAAGCATTTACATACTGAAAAACACTTGCTGTGTATACCTCCTAAAAAATTTCAGACCTGCACCACCACAGAACAGAGCTGAACTATAATGAAGAAACAGTAATAATAATAGGAAAAATGAAGAACATGCACAAAATTATGTGTATCTTCAGGCTTCAGTTTAGCATTAAATTAAATGTAATGTTCCTTTGTTGGGGAAACCCTGAAGGTGAGATGGTCACAAGTCTGTCCTTCTTTTGACTGAAATCCCAGTGCAGATTCATAAATCTTTAGTCTGCTTCCTTTATTGGCCAATAGGTTGACTGTGAAGGGTGGGAGAGGCACTGGAAAAAGAAGCAGGTTTTCCTCAGGATGGGTGTGTGTGTGTGTAGAATCACACTAATGGAACAAACCTTTAGATGCTCTTTTTCCTGAGGAAATGGTGGTCAATCAGATGCAGATGTGACCTTTCTTGCTGTGTTTGTAGTGTAGCAATGAATAAGGGGAACATTGGGCACGTTTTTTGAGCTCAGGTCTTTCAGGGTCTGATGGAGTGTATGATGGAGTGTGTGCATATTTATATTTAAAAACTTAATGCCATCTCTGTGTGACCATTAACATCTGCAATGGTCTCCCTCTTGTTTGTGCATCAAAAGAATGTCTCTTAAATGCAAGTGAAAGCTTAGCCAGAGAGAATGTCAGACATTTGATGTTGTAATATTTTTCCCTTTAAAACTGTATATCAAGGTCAGTTAAACTAAGCTGTATTAAGTGGCCAGTACAGTGTTTGGTCTCTGTTGTAATTTGTCTGTCTTGCAATCATAGGTGTGTGTGTTTTTGTTTTTTTTTTTTTTTGTTCTCATATCTACTATTTATACTTTTTTTTTTTTTTTTAATAGTCAGCTTGTGATGCTTTCACTTGTTAGGTGTTTGACGTCTCTGGCCATCAGAAGGCTGGAGCACAGGTATGCTTTATGGATGCTGTGCCCTTCCGATCTCTTTTGTTCAGCATGGTCTTGCCGTCACCTTCCCTAACCCTTTGCTTCTCCTCTCTGTGTATATTAATGCCTGTTTCCAAGACCTTGTGTAGTGAACATAATAAAATAATGGCTTTATTGGGACATGCTGTCTGAGTAAGTTTTTTTTTTTTTTTTTTTTTTTTTTTTTCCCCCTTTCAGTTTTATTGCCTACATGTTACATCATATATGTTTCAAAGCCTGTTGCCCTGAGTTCTTCCACTAGAATGCATAGCTTTATACATGTGTTGAACATTGTATGCCAATGTTAGATGAGAAGTGAATTAACAAGGGCTTTTCATATCAATCTCTTTTCAAGATTATATTATATCTGCTTTGGCAAGGAGTCAACTCCAGTCCAACTTACAATTAATCCTTTTCTGTATCATCTATTACTCTGAGGTGTAGGTCACTTCTGGAAAAAAGTATCTGGTAACTGAATAACTTTTTTTTGAGTTATTACTCAGAACTTTGATTACTCAGGACTTTGATTACAAAGCAAGGGTGGTGTGGTGGCGCAGCGGGTTGAACCGGGTCTTGCTTTCCGGTGGGTCTGGGGTTCGGGTCCCTCTTGGGGTGCCTTGCAGCAGACTGGCGTCCCGTCCTGGGTGTGTCCCTTCCCCCTCCAGCCTTATGCCCTGTGTTGCCAGGTTAGGCTCTGGCTCCCCGCTACCCTGTATGGGACAAGCGGTTTCAGATGATGGGTGTGTGTGATTACAAAGCTGAGCCTGCTGGGTCTGACTACCTCCCTCTGCAACTGGATCCTGGACTTTTTGACTGGGAGACCACAGTTTGTCAGGATTGGCAACTCCACCTCCAGCACCACCACACCATCGGCGTTCCCCAGGGCTGTGTGCTCAATCCACTGCTCTTTACCCTACTGACTCAGGACTGTGCTCCAAAGTAGAGTTCACATCATATCAAGTTTGCTGATGACACTACAGTTGTGGGCCTCATCAGCAACAGTGATGAGTCAGCATACAGAGAGGAGGTGAACCAGCTTGCAGAATGGTGTAATGACAACAATCTATCTCTAAATGTTGATAAGACTAAAGAGATAATTGTTGACTTCAGGAGGACCCGAGTAGACCACTCACCTCTGCACATCAGTGTAACAACTGTGGAAAGAGTAAGAAAGCTCCAAGTTTCTTGGTGTGCACATGACAGAGGACCTCTCCTGGACCCTGAACACCACCTGCCTAGCTACGGAGGCTGAAAAGAGCCAAATGCCCCCCTCCCATCCTCACTACTTTCTACAGAGAGACGATAGAGAGCGTCTTGACCAGCTGTCTCACCGTGTGGTACGAGAACTGCACAGTCTCCGACTGCAAGACCCTACGGTGAGTGGTAAGAACAGCTGAAAAGATCATCAAAGTTCCTCTTCCCGCCATCAACTCCACATATAAAAACCGCTGCATCCTCAAGGCCACCAGCATTGTGGAAGACCCCTCTCACCTCTCTCATAGACTCTTCGCCCTGTTGCCAACTGGCAGGAGGTACAGGAGCATCCACGTCACCACCAGCAGACTCCGCACGGTTTCTTCCCTGAGGCAGTCAGACTGCTCAATACCCAGCTGCCTCCCAACACTCACCTGCCACCGTCGAACAATTAACTCAGCACTACACTACACCTCAACTGCCTACAGCTCGCAGCCATACCCGCATCCACGTCCTGTCCTGTGTATTTATTTATTTATTGTCTTGTGCTATGTTCTGTGTTGCACCATGGTCTCTGAAGAAATGACATTTCGTTCCACACAAGCTGTATATAGGAATGACAATAAAAACAACTTGAACTTGAAATTGACTTTGTCGCAGTTGGTTTTCAAACAAGCACCAGTACCTCTTTTTTAATTAAAATTTAGTTACAATGCAATCTCATAAATGAAACACATTGTTGTGCTCCCGTGGTTGTATCAGCAGTACAGTGGGCTCTGAGGAGTACCGCTGGTTACTTATCGGATACATTTCTGAGAAAAAACTTAAAATATTAGCTTTGTACACTTATTTACAATAATTTACCCATTTATACAGCACAGAAATTTCCATTGAAAAGCACATGGGATTAGGGGTCCAATAGCAGGAAGAGGGTTTGAACCTGGCACCGAAAGATAAAACAATGACGCCAACCACTGTGCCACTTGTTATTTATTTTTCTCTTCCCTAGATAGGACAGAGACTGGATGAATATGAAAAAAATATGTTTATGTGTAATGTTAAATATGTTTTATATGTGTAATGCACTGTTTTATTGTTTACTGAGATATATGTTGCTGTGGAGAAAAGCATCTGCTAAATGAATAAATGTAAATGTAATAGGTTTTACAACAGTTAGTTCTTGCCGAAGTTCAAACACAGTACCAGCACTACATTTCTTTATGTAATTCAATGTAGGTCTTGACAAAAGTAATCAAGTTCTGAACAGGCTATTAAAACACTGAACTGTAATACATTGTGTTACAACTTGCTCCTGTGAAAAGAAAGTACTTGGATCCAAATCAAAAGAAAGTACATTGTGTTTCACAGAAGGAATTCCCCATTCTCTTTCTCTGGGATTCCTCTGAATGGAGAAACACAGTGGAAACTCTTGTAGCTGATTTAGAAGGTGTCATGATTTCTTAGTCAGCCAGTACTTGCACTATTGCTTCATTTTTACGTGCCAGCTCTGTGTGACATTCCACATCAAGCACACTCATTTATGCCTTTGTGCATGTTTGTGAGTGAGCTGACCAAGTCTGAAAAGAAAACCAAAAATTTCCAAAAAAATGTTTTACTGGCATTGCAGGAAACCATGAATAGTTGAATGAACTTTTCAACTATTTTGTATAGTCAATGAATAGTCAGTCTCCGGACAGAGTGTAAAATGACAATCTTTGTATTAATCAGTCAAGCAATGTGGGATTTTAGTTTTTCATGGCCAGAATAGTTAGGAACTGCTGGGATTCAGTCTGTTTTTTGCCTTAGGCCATTTTTGCTGGGATGGTTATACTGTCCTAGATAATGTAAACCCTCTGTGACTAATTGCTCTTAACATCTGTTGGGGATTTTTGTGACTCCCTGCCAGATCTCTTCCTTTCCAAATTCGTGCATCCCTGGGCTATTCCCTCTTTCAAAGAAATGATCTCATCAGCTTTACCTTTGAAGGAAAAGCTACACGCATCATAACCAAAAATCAGTTTCAGTCTGAGATGCGATTATGAACTTGAGATCTTTAGTGCTGGAGCTCTTTGGTATTAGAAGCGGCAACATTCACCGCCTGAGGTAGTGTTGTTCAGTGCTCAGTTAGCCTCTGTCAAGAGGTAAAGTGCAAGTGTTTTTAGATGCCTGTGTCAGACTTCAGCTCTCATCTATTTCTTGATTCTTGTTCCTTGATTTTCCAGTCTTTACAATTCTTTGCCTGGCTGACTAGTCATTCTTATTGTTACATACTGTGTCACATGAACTTTTATATAACACATACAAAGAACTGCATTACATCACTAAATGGTACACAATAAGGCAGTTTTGATTTGATGATATGTTTGTAGCCTCAGTTTACATGAAAGAAGCCAAATGTATGAACTTAATCCTCCCTGCTAATATGAATATTGGCCATTATTTCATTGCTCTAACTGGGATATTCCAAAAAGGAAATATAATACCAGCACCTACTAGAGCTTTAGCTGAGAGAAATTGTTGACCCATTTTTTGACAGCTGTGATGCTACCGTGCCTGCTATAGTGAATATTAGGGACAAAAGAATTGGGCTGTTCAACTATTATCCTGAGTTTAACGGGCTTTGTGGCCCTGTATACAGGAAATTCCATAATCTGACCCCTTGGTTGGAATAAAACTGTAATGTTCATTGTCTCCTGGGACTGAGTTTGAATAGCTATGTATTGTAATAAACATTTTATGTACTGGTTCAAGCCCTTCTACCCTCTTGTACACTTGAGAAATCTACCTACCCTTAATTTCTCCACTAAAATACATAGCTGTACACACGAGTTGAATGTTTGATTCCAGTGTTTGGTGAGAAATGAATAAATAAGTGCTTTCAAAATTTTTGATTTCATGCCTTGATAAGGACTGAGAAAAATCTGCCTTTGGCTAGGGGGTGTAGTGGCGCAGTGGGTTGGACCACAGTCCTGCTTTCCAGTGGGTCTGGGGTTCAAGTCCTGCTTGGGGTGCCTTGTGATGGACTGGTATCCCGTCCTGGGTGTGTCCCCTCTGGCCTTACACCCTGTGTTGCTGGGTAGGCTCTGGTTCCCTGTGACCCTGTATGGGACAAGCGGTTCTGAAAGTGTGTGTTCTCTGGCTAGGAGTCAATAACTCTAAGCTCACTTTTGAGAAAAGCAGCTGCTAAGTAAATAAATATTCTTTCTGGGTCACTTCTTGGGACATCATGCTTCGTGGGAACTAATGTAAACAGCTGTACAGCTGTAAACATCAGAGCTTTGTAACTGATAATTTAAGCCAGCAAAGCAGCAGAGATGTAAGTTGATTTGGGCACTTTGCATGTAAGCACTAGGAACAGTTAGTAGTATAGTGGTTAGAGCTGAGGGGTTGTGGTGGTGCAGTGGGTTGTACTGGATCCTGCTCTCTGGTGGGGTGGGGGTTTGAGTCCCACTTGGGGTGCCTTGCAGCAGACTGGCATCCCACCCTGGGTGTGTCCCCTCCCCCTCCAGCCTTACGCCCTGTGTTGCCGAGTTAGGCTTCAGCTCCCCGCGACCCTGTATGGGACAAGGAGTTTCAGATAGTGTGTGTGTGTGTGTGTGTGTGTGTGTGTGTGTGTGTGTGTGTGTGTGTGTGTGTGGTTAGAGCTGCTCTCTTTGGATACAAAGGTCAAAATCTCACCTTTTCCTGTAGTGCCCTTGAGTGGGGTACTTACCCTAAATTGCACCGTTGAAAATGATCCAGCTGTGTAAATAGCTTAATATTTTGGAGATAGAAAACTGAACACTGGAGAAAAGTGTCAGTTAAATGAATAAATGTAAGCATTTCTAACTGACTATTTCTAATAATTTCCCTTTTTTTGTTGCACACCATATTACACTGCCTCTTATGCTGCACAAATTTTTATAATTCATTGCACATTTGTTTATAGATACACAGACACATTTTCAGAACCGCTTGTCCCATACGGGGTCGCAGGGAACCGGAGCCTACCCGGCAACACAGGGCGTAAGGCCGGAGGGGGAGGGGACACACCCAGGATGGGACGCCAGTCCGTCGCAAGGCACCCCAAGCGGGACTCGAACCCCAGACCCACCAGAGAGCAGGACCAGGTCCAACTCACTGCACCACCGCACCCCGTTGTTTATAGATATTTATATATTTTGCTTTTTCATGGGGGGGGATGTGGTGGTGCAGTGGGTTGAACCAGGTCCTGCTTTTCAGTAGGTCTGGGGTTCGAGTCCTGCTTGGGGTGCCTTGCAGCGGACTGGCGTCCCATCCTGGCTGTGTCCCCTACGCCCTGTGTTGCCAGGCTTGGCTCTGGCTCCCCACGACCCTGTATGGGACAAGCAGTTCAGACTGTGTGTGTGTTTTCATATTCATAAACAGTTTTTATATACGTTTTTTACATTTTACTACATGTTATTTGTTTTTTTCTTTTAAACTGTTATGTCAGACAGCTGTATAAAGCGTTTCACTGCATGTTGTACTATGTATGGTTATCTACGTGACAAATAAAATTTGGATTTGATTTGATTTTTAATGTTTAATGTTTTTATTGAATGTCATTCCTGATAATATGTGCAGAATCACACTGTACTGCAGAAGGCTTCACTGTCATTAAGGGTAATCCCTCTGTATTTTGAGAAGATATTCTGTACCACTCTTATGGCTTTTATCTAAAAGGATTTGTACTGATTTTCTTAGTCAATAGTTAAGTGCAGATCATTTGGTGTTGACTCTTGGTGACCACATGTATAGATTTACATTTACATTTATTAATTAGAAAATTTTCTTGAAAGCACTGTACATCTGAGAAAACAATAGAAAAATCCGTTATATATTTAGCTGATCCTTTTTTCCAAAGTGATTTACAATATTAAGGCATTTACCCAGGTGGGTAATTTTACTAGAGCAATTCAGGTTAAGTACCTTGCTCTAAGGTACTACAGCCAGAGGTGGGAGTTGAACCTGCAACTTTTTGGGCCCAAAAGCAGTAGGTCTAACCATAACATTACCAGCTGTCTCTGGCAGAAGGCCATTTCACTCAACATTATACCAATGGGAGGCGATGTCTAGATACAGGCGTGATTCTCGAGTACAGTTAATTTTCTCATGCCATCATTTAAACCAGCATATGTTACATGATTAGTTGCATGCAGTTTTATTTTAACATATAACATAGTTCACATTTATGGAGCACACAGGAGATCAGGGGAGAAATGGGTCAAAAAGAGATGTTTTAAGTCCCTTCTTGAGTACTGAGAGAGATCCAGGAATTCTTAGTGAGAAAGGGAGTTCATTCCACCACATCAAAGCTAGAATCAAAAACCTTTCTGCTTTTGTTTTTGCACCTGTTATGCATGAGGCTACTAAGTGGGCAGAGTTGGAGGAGTATAACAGTCGACTTGGAGCGTAGTGAGTGATCAGGTCCTGTAGATATCGGGGCAGCAGATCTATTGACAGTTAGTCTTGCTGGGATATCACCATGGCCTGGACCAGAGGTTGCCTTGAGTTGATTGTGAGATAAGAGCAGATCTTGCTGATGTTATGCAGGATGTATCGACAGGATAAGATTATAGTTTCAATATGTAAATTCCTTCCTGAATGATTTATCTTTAGGGGGGCGCAGTGGCGCAGTGGGTTGGGCCGCAGTCCTGCTCTCTGGTGGGTCTGGGGTTTGAGTCCTGCTTGGGGTGCCTTGCGGCGGACTGGTGTCCCGTCCTAGGTGTGTCCCCCTCCCCTTCTGGCCTTATGCCCTGTGTTACTGGGTAGGCTCCGGTTCCCTGTGACCCCGTATGGGACAAGTGGTTCTGAAAATGTGTGTGTGTGATTTATCTTTCACTTGTGTCTTTAGAGGTGGGTCAATTATTGTGAATTCGTGCTTGTCTTTGCTTTTTGGGCATAGTTCTTTTTCTCATCAACTTTTTCAAGCACTAGTTCAAGATCCAGCTATCCAGTGTTTTTGTTAAGAGTCTTCTCCACCACACTTCGGAGGAATCCACAGCCATATAGTGCAAAATTAACAAGAAGGAGGTGACAGAAATGTAAGTAAAAGTACTTTTTTTTCTCTTTAAAAAAGCAACTTGAGCAAATATAAAATCTATCAATTCTAAAAATTACAGTTAAAAATATGATTTCTTCAGAAACTGACTCACAGTCAGCTCCAAAAATTCAAAAAAGAAAATGAAATTAAAGAAAATTAGCAAAAATAATTGTAGAAGATAAACAATAAATATGATTATTCAAGTTCAAGTTTATTGTCATAGATACAAGTACCATATATAACAAATATCCACTAGTTTCAAATATCCACTCAAACATTTAGAGAGAGTATTCACCTTTCTTATAACAAAAATCATCCACATAAGATTTTTTTTTTCTTTTAAAAAACTGTATTTTCTCTCAAAAACATACAGGGAAAAATTGTTGGCACCCCTAAAGAATTGACAACAAATTGGCATTTATGACAAAATTCTATTTTTTTAATTGCTGTCAGTTTAGAACATCTGTTGACCTTTGAGCATTTCCAGTTTCTCTGGAGTATAAATATGAGGTTGCACACATTTAAAGTCCCCTTGTCTTCCATCACCATGTAGAAAGCTACAAAAGAAGACAGGTGGTTGTTGACCTGTAGAAATAAGACAATGAATACATGTCTAAGCAACAGAAAACACTGTTAATCGAGCCATAATCAAAAAATTTGCAAATTCTGGGAAACTTGAAAATTGGTCAGGAAGACTGTGCATGAGCATGCTGTACACATACATGGTGAGGAGAATGGTGAGGGAGGCAAAGAAGCCCAGATTTCACCCAGGTATTCAGAACGTCTTCAGTAAACCAAAAACCTGAATTGTCATGCTCATTCCTGTCGCCTTGAACAAGAATATGAGTAAGAGAGATTACTGCATTGTAAAGGACTTGCTTTCAGTAGCGATACTGAAGTTAAACAGGAAAAACATTATAACAGGAATGCTTTTGGAAAGCACCAGCAAGGTTTCCCAGTTTTACGCCTGTCTCTTTTAGCTAAACCATCATTATGTGAATATCACTGATACTGAAAACCTGAACACTCTGTCCAACCTGTTTTACCAGTGGATGTCACTGAAGGATAAACAGGAATAATTTTTGCAGAGACACTATTTTTTTGTACAGCAGCAACAGGATTTCCCCCTTTTAACCATATGTCCTGAGGCAAACCAGCTGTGTAGGTAGACTGTGTCCTAATTATGTATGGAAACTTCCAGACCTACTTAGATCAAATGGCTTTGCAATATATCAAATTCATCATGTTCTTACATTTACATTTTCATTTATTCATTTAGCAGACGATTTTGTCCAAAGCGACGTACATCTCAGCAAAAGTACATTTTATGCATTACATTAAGAGAAGAGTTCTTTCCTATCTGGGTAATTTTAGAATTCCCAGGAAGGATGGGCTGTTATGGCCTATAGCAGCCACAACAATTTTTCATGTCTTCTTTCACCTCCTGTTTGTTTTTCCCCATTTACATTGTCTGCATATATCTGTTGTTGTGACTAATGTTTCTTGTATCCCTGTACTTATAAGTGCTCTGAGGTAACCTGTTGGATGTGTTTACATTTAGCTGACACTTTTCTCCAAAGCAACTTATAATGTTAAGCTGCTTAAAGTTATTTACCCATTTATACAGATATAAAGGTGAGATTCTCATCCCCTCCCCAACCTTTCAGTTCAGAGGTAGTAGCTCTAACCACTACGCTACCAGTTGGCCATATTTGTGGTACTGAAGGACACTAAATACATACATTTATATGTATGTATTTAGTGTCCTTCAGTCCTTTAGTGTCCTGTATTAATTCTATATATATATATATATATATACTGTGTATGTATATATATATATATATATATACACACACACACACACACACACACACACACACACACACACACACACATTTTCGGAACCGCTTGTCCCATACAGGGTTGCGGGGAACCGGAGCCTACCCGGCAACACAGGGCGTAAGGCCGGAGGGGGAGGGGACACACCCAGGACGGGACGCCAGTCCATCACAAAGTACCCCAAGTGGGACTCGAACCCCAGACCCACTGGAGAGCAGGACCACACCCCCCTATATATATATATATATATAGAATTATATATATAGAATTAATACAAGATTGAGCACAATTTCGAGAATTTATGTATCACACTTTGATGCCCTTTGTACTGACTCACAAAATACAGAATCTTTCAGAAGTGTCTAAAGGGTGTGTTTGAACAAATAAAAACAAACTTTGTTTCCTTGACCACAAGCAAAGCCCAGTGAATCTAAATATTTTAAAATATATTTTCCAGAATTTAAAAAAGAAAAAAGGAACAAAAATTATTAAATTACAAATTAATTTAAATTACATTTGAAATTTTATTTGTATTAACTGAACATGGTAGTTCTTGGTTAAGCAGGTTTATGCTTGAAAGTAAGATTATATCATATGACATTCCTGTGGTTACACATTACACCGAAGTGAATCCTATACTTTGGAAGATCTCTGCGTAGCTGCGCAATGTTCAGGAGAGTGCAGGACATGGAGGCGCATGCACAAAACAAATACCAAAACAATGCTTTGAAACGAAACATGCAAACAAGTCCGTAGGAATAAAAATTGTTTGTAAAGTAAATCCATATCAGCAGGCATACTGAAGATGTAGACGTAGACGCAGACACAGATCAGACAGATTAGTACACATTTGGCATTTTTACTGAAGTCTTAAAAAAATTGTGAGAGAATCTTAAGACCTTCGTTAAGAAACAAAGTACACCTTGGCAAACCAGTCTAACAGGAAAGTATTTAAACCACAACTAACTTTATACCTGTGTGAGCTACTGTACCCAACTTCTATTTACTCCTTCTTGTTCTTCCTCTTTTCCTTCTGTGCGATCCCTGCAAGGCTTGAACAACCTTCCCCTGCTGGCTTGGTGGGAGTGCGACAGCACACTGCAAACACTCCCCACACATGTACTGTTGCATATTCTTCTGAAGTCTATTAAACTTTCAACCACTGATAAGTTTTTTGTTGATTTCATTCAAAGTGAAGTACATTTACTCTGTTACTCAGTATTGTGACACAGCATTGGACTTTAGTATATTATGCTTGTTGTTACACACACACTCTCCTATGTGCTGATGTTTCCACTGGCTCCCCATTACATCCAGATTATTTCTTTCATCCTTATGTAAAGATTCCTACATGTTATGGTTTCTAGTTACCGCCAATCTCACAATTTCTTCTCCAGTTTCTCCATACTGTACTTTGCGTATTCTCTTCTTTGCTTCTCCATGCCTTGTCTCTGTACCTTCTACCCAAGAACTTCTTAAGGGATTCCCCATGGTCTCTTCTTCCCAGGCTATGGAAAGAACTTCTACTCAACATTAGGTCTACTACCATTTTACTGACCTTTCATCACCTTTTGAAGACTCCTCCCTTCGCTCATTATCCTGTTTAAACACCTCTTACTAATGATCTTTTCTAGTATTTCAGTTACTTTTGTTTCTGTTCTGCTTGCACTTACTCTTACTTTCTTTAAATCATTGTTTATTCCAGTACTAGGTTTATTTGCATTAGCTGCAATACAATACTGTAACACAGTGTTCTGAGTTTAGCTAGGGTGAAGAAGGATGCACAGACAGCATTCATTACAAGTGTTTATTGGAACACCAGAAAAAGAAATAATGCTCTCAGTCTGGGGACCCCTTTTCCTCACAGACCTATGCCAGCTTGCCCAGCTTGCCCAGCTTGCCCAGCTTGCCCAGCTTGCCCAGCCTGCCCAGCCTGCCCAGCCTGCCCAGCCTGCCCAGCCTGCCTGTGTAATACCCCTCAGGATTTCTGTTTTCACACTCAGTCACCTCATTATATTCCCTGTAAGTCGCACCAATGGTTGAACACTTGATTCCATTTTCCCCATATTTCAACTATTTACAATAAACTCCTTTTCCCGCTCAAACTCAAAGTAATGCGATCGTGACAATACCATATTCTGGATTTTCATTCATTAGCTGATCACATGAATAAAGAATAATAATTAGTATAGTTTTGTCAGTATAAAACTGTTAAATTCAAACTACCTAAAGAAGAAACCTTTATAAGTAGCCATCACCAGGCCTTAACCTCTTGCTAATCAACAAACCTCATTGCTGATTAACAGGTTGAATCTCTTTGTGTATTGGCATTGATCTTTCTATCATATTTAGTAACTGCTTTTATAAATGCAAGATAGCAGTGGCTTGAAGATTATCCTGCAAACACAGAATACAAGGAAAGCTAAACCATTTAAGGGGCATCGGCCCATCACAACAAACATGCATACACTTTAACACACTATGGGCCATCTAGAATGTCTCCCCAGAGAGAGATGGATTTGAACGCACAGCATCTACACAGCAAAAACACAGCTCGGCTGCTGTGCGGTACCAGCGGTACCCTTTGTACTACTGTGCCTCTAATTCTTGGCATTCATCTGTCAGTATTTAACACCCAAATATACTGTTTCCTTTATTTCTTCATAGAACTGGGTCTACTGCTTCCTTTAATAAGCTCACAGTTGAATGGGATGACCAAGATTATTTTTCCATATTGAATTTTGTTTCCAGGAGACACTAAAAGGCCATTTAGTTTGAAACAAATAACTAGACCTTTGCTCTTTTCAAGGTTCAGCCTTTACCAAAGGGGAAACCATTTTCCATTCTGCTTTGTAACTTTGACCCTCTCCAATGTCATTACTCAGATAATGTACACTGTTTTGGCAAAAAGCAGCCACTAAATTAATAGATTAAAAAGTAAATATACATTTCTAACATTCCTTTTCTTGCTATTGATCTTCAACGCATACAAACCTGAGAGAACTGTAAATATTGGGAGTGAGCAGAACTAAGGCGATCCCAACATCATTCCAGAATGTAAGCACAGGTTGCTTTTGTTTTGCTGTAAACTGAAAATTTAGAAATTAAGCCAGTGAAAGAAATTGTGAGCCAGCATATAATCTGAAACTCTTCACCTCATTCATGTGTTCAGTAGTTCAGTGAAGACTGAATCTCATTAAAAGATAACATAAAATAACTTTTAGTTCAGATGTAGTTAAAAGGAAGTTAATCCTAATGCCTGCCAAAAGATGTTTTTCTAAACATTTTTATCACTGATAGTCTTCCTACTCCTAGTCAGATGCAAGGCATGCACAAATTCTTCAGACTAAATATGGAAAAAATAAACATTGACATTTTAAATTTTATCGATATCAGACAAGTGAACGCTTATCAGTGGTTCTGGAACATAAATAATGACTTTATCCTTTTCCTGTTACTTTTCTCACTAAATAATGGGAAGAATTATTTTTTCAGGAAGTTTTGCTCTGGTCTGATATTCATTTTTAAACTGCCCACCTTAGAATAACATTGAGGTTGTGATATTAGCCTTATACAAAGAAGATATTTCTCCACTGGACATTTTCTGGGATTTAAGCCTTGGGTGTTGTTGCCACTGTTGAGGTCAGCTCTTAGCAGATACACAGGGTATCTGTAGAATTTTTAATCCTCCTCTTGCATCCTTAGGGTTGAAAGGAATATATCCATTGTCACCATGATTGATTCCATCCATCTGGTTTCTGGTTTGGGGTTAGGGCTTCCATCTTCTGTTTCTTCAACCTTTGGCACAGTGAGTAGCGCTGCTGTCTCACAGCACTTCGGTGGTGCAAGAAGACATGGGTTTGATCCCTGCTCAGTCTGTGTGGAGTTTGCATGTGCTCCCCAAGTCTGCATGGGTTTCCTCCGGATACTCCAATTTCCTCCCACAGTCCAAAGACAATTTGTTCAGGTTCACCCACAGTGTGTGACTGTGTTCCGCTGATGATGCATGAGTGACGCATTGTAAGTAGTGTAGAGTACTAACAGTGTAAGTCACCTTGGTGAATAAGATGTGGGCTGGTAACACGACATGGAGTTTGTTGGAAGTCACTTTGGAAAAAATTGTATGCTAAATTAATCAATGTAAATGTACTGAAAATGAAAACTTCTGCAGAACACAGTATAACACACTGCATTACTTCCACACATTGTATTTTCTTTGAGATGTACGTCACTTTGGAGAAAAGTGTCTTCTAAATGAATAAATGTAAATGTAAAATAGAGGCACGGTGTGTGCAAACACAGTTTATCATAAATAACAAAATCAATAAATTTTTCGGTCTGATTAAGTTACTTTCTATGATTTTTACATACATAGCCCTTGAACCTTTTCACAGTAATTGTCTGCAGCTCTCAGCCAAAAAAAAAGAAGCATTACTCAAATACAATCTTTAAACCCCTTATACAGTGCTGATGAAATAAAAAAGAATATGCTCAGTTTTACTTTTCTTCTCAAATTCCCAAGTAAATATTCTATGGCTGACTGAATTATCTGTATCTGGCTGGACTGCTGTCAGCTCTACTGCACTGGTGATAACATGAACTGTGTTTCCAACTATGAAATGTAGACATTCTTTGAGTGGCAGCTCAGGCTCAGAATATATCATTTAATATTGATCACTGCAGTCTCCTTTGAATATACTGAGTGAATTGATAAATCCATCTCTTGGCACTAAGCCCTCCCACACAGTTTCTGTTACACTGACATATACACTAACAAACACTATAAATCAGGGTCATAGAAAATACTGTAACATTGTCATGATGCCCCCCCCGGCGCAGAAGCATCGGACCCAAGTGCAGAGAATAGGAAGTGGAGTCAAGGGGCGATCCAGTAGACGTGGTCAGGGAAACAGGCAAAAGGGTCACCAATCTGTGAACAGAATCCGAAGGGTAAATCCGAAAGTCGTTGTCCAGCAAAACAGGCGAGAAGTCGTGGCAGACCAGGAAGTTGAAACCGAGGAGCAGGACGTGGAGCAGGACGAGAAAACAGAGAGGTCAGGAGATCGGTCACAAGAAGAGCGAGTAAGAGGCAAGGCTGAACAAGGTTCCGCGATTGTGTTTGCTCCGTGCTTTCCTTTTATATGTTCATCCGCTGATGAACTGCAGGTGCACCTCATCGCGCTGAGGTGGAGGGCGTGACAAACATGCTGCTTCCTGCACTGTGGGTGGAGGTACAAAGGGCTCAGGAGACAAAACTCCGGGAACACGGGCTGTATTAAGTGTCAGCGTGGCTACAATGTTATGTAACATTAGATATGGAAAGAAAAGTACTCTGAAGCCGGTTCCTTTTTTTTTTGTTTATTACACACCACTGTGGAGCTTCTTGGTGATTAACATCAGTAAACAGTGAACATTAGCTAAAGTAATGCATATCAATGGTAGATAATCCATTTACATTTATTCATTTAGCAGATGCTTTTCTCCAAAGAGGCGTACAGTTCTGCATTTGTTGATCTCCCCCATGTGTCGGCCATGTGCGTTGTAACAACCATTGCTGGTTCAAGAAGGGAACTCCTCATATGTACACTCATCAACACACCTCAGCAGTGTGTCATGGGAATGCAGGAGGAAACCCACACAAACAAGCAAAATGTGAAATATGTCCCGAGGGAAGACTCAACTCGAGGGGTGTGAAGCAACTGCAGAACTGCCTGCTGAGTCACCTTGCTGCCCACCCACCAAAGGTCTCAGTATTAACCCAGTCTTGCAGAAACTTCTTCTACAACCTTTATATAAATGGCTGTACCTCACCCCAAATTCCCCCAGTTCCTGGAGCAGGTTATAAAGATATCTTGACTGGACAGCTCCCTCCTGTCTATAGATACAAGTTCCCTTCAACTTCCCAAAGTATTTCCAAGTGTCTCCCCTCTTCCTTTCTCTTCACTGGCATCCTCTAGATGCCTGCATTAAGTAAGTTATGGTTATAGTCTACAAGACAGTGGTGTAAATTAAATGACTATAACCCCAATACCAACAGAATCTAGTCAACACTTACACTATAGCAAGTACTGCCCTCCACAGCCTGTAGCTTCTTGGAGGTCCTTTCACGAGAGTCCAAAACTGAAATCTTGTAGGGTCTTGTTTTTGGCTCCAATGTGATGGAATGAACTCCATCTCTCCCTCAGAACTGCTGAATCCTTTTCAACATTATAGAAAGATCTCAAAGCATATCAATTTTGTACTCAGTTCTCTCCTGATCTCATAACAGCTGCACAAATTTAGGAAAATTTGCATAATTTGTCACATCATTTTCATGGATCTGACTCAATGTCATAAGCACCCGCTCATGAATTATACACCAAAAAAAGACTTTGGTATGAGACAAACTGTGTTTTGAAACATGTGTATCTAAAGGTCTTGTTTACTTTTGTAAGGTCTTGCTTGCTGAGTCAGATGTTTGACCGAAAATTGGAGGGAAAACAAAACACTTTCCCTTCTGGCATTTTCTACTTGTAGATTTTAGCCCTGATAGATATTTTCACCAGATATGGAAACAAGTCACCTGCTGTTTGTTGCTCCATTTCCTGACGGAATTTTAATTGGTTCCTTCAGTTAAACAAAGTCTGGGTGGCTAGGAATGTCTGTTTTATAAATAGCAGTTATACAAATACCCAAGTAACTTTAAAACTACTGGCTGGCTACTACACACTGACTATCCCTGAAAAGGCCGGCTTTCTGTGAACTTGGTAGCACTAACCACCTAAACACAACTATTTTTAATTTATGTCAAATCAAATTAATTACCATTCAAATCTGTGAGAAATTACAACTTGCTTGAAGTTGTCTCTGAAACAAATGTGAGCACAGAATTTAAATTTAACATGTTTATTATGTCTTTATGTGGTGGTGCAGTGGGTTGGACCACAGTCCTGCTCTCTGGTGGGTCTGGGGTTTGAGTCCCGCTTGGGGTGCCTTGTGGCAGACTGGTGTCCTGTCCTGAGTGTGTCCCCTCCCCCTCTGGCCTTATGCCCTGTGTTGCTGGGTAGGCTCCGGTTCCCTGCAACCCTGTATGGGATGAATGGTTCTGAAAGTGTGTGTGTGTGTGTGTGTGTGTGTGTGTGTGTGTGTGTGTGTGTGTGTTATGCCTTTATAAAAAGGTAACAAAGAAAACCATTAGCAGTTTACATGTACAAAAACAGAAATTATTTCAGAACCCACTATGGAATACACACACACTGTCTGAAACTGCTTGTCCCAAGAATCTGAAGCTCCAGATTTCCCACGACCGATGTCCTTGATCTTTCTCGTTAGGGCACGCATACGTAAATTAAAAAAAAAAGCTGTCACTTTCAAAATAAAAGCAATGAGGTTTTATTCTGTGCATGGCGTACGCTTATTTACATTTGATTTCTAATTTCCAATTGATGTCTCACAGGCCGGACTGGGACAGCCAAAGGGCCGGATGTGGCCCGAGGGCCGTAAAATGCCCAGGTCTGCTCTAGACGTTGGTGAGAATGGGAGGGGGAGATTGGCACTCTTCAGCCTCCATAGGAAGCGGAAGCAGTGCTGGGCCTTCTTGGCTAGGCAGTTGGTGTTGAGAGTGCAGGAGAGGTCCTCCATCATGTGGACACCAAGAAACTTGGAGCTTTCAACTCTCTCCATAGTTGTTCCATTGATGTGCAGTGGTGAGTGGTCTATTTGGATCCTCCTGAAGTCGACAATCATCTCTTTAGTCTTATCAGCATTGAGTAGATTGTTGTCTCTACACCATTCTGCGAGCTGGTTCACCTCCTTTCTGTACACTGACTCATAATTGTTGCTGATGAGGCCCCCAACTGCAGTGTCATCAGCAAACTTGATGCTATGATTTGAACTGTACTTTGCAGCACAGTCACGAGTCAGCGGGGTAAACAGCAGTGGACTGAGCGCACAGCCCTGGGGAACATCGGTGTTTATTGTGGTGGTGCTAGAGGCAGTGTCTCAGATTTTCAGCAGCAAACGTCTGTTCATCTCAGCAGTCATCTTCCGGCACCCCGCCAGATTCTAGTTCTTCTACAATGCCACTTCTGGTGGTCCTCGCTCCCATTTGATGCACATGAGTACGTGGAGGCCTGTGAAGTATGTGCCCAGGCATGGACCCCAAACCAGAAGCCCACAGGTCTGCTGGAACCTGTTCCGGTTCCAACCCAGCCCTGGTCCCACGTGGCAATGGAATTCCTAGTGGATCTGCCTCCCTCAGGCGGTAACAACGTTGCCCTGACCCTAATCGACCACTTTTCCAAGTCATGTTGCTTGATCCCCCTGCCCAGGTTCCCTACATCGTTAGAGACCACGGAGGCCCTGTTCCATCATGTCTTACAGCTCTATGGTCTCGCAGAAGACATTGTTTCGGACAGGGGGCCCCAATTCACCTCCAGGGTCTGGAGGATGTTTTGGTGTAAGTTTGGGGTGTCGGTGAGTCTCAAATCAGGGTACCACCCTGAGGCTAATAGCCAGGTGGAGCAGCTCCATCAGGACATCGGCTGTTTCCTAAGAAGCTATTATTGCCACACTCAACATCAGTGGTCCAGGTTCCTACCCTGGGCTAAGTATGCACATAATGCCCTATCCCAATGCCCTGTCCCCATTCCAATGTGTTCTAGGGTATCAACCCCCGCTATTCCGCTGCCATCCCGGACCTAGCGATGTGCCCGCCGTCCACGCCTGGCATGAGGGCAGTGAACAGGCCTGGCATGCTGTAAGTGAGCACCTCCAATGGAGCATGCGACGGATGAAGCAACAGGCCGATCGGCACCGCCACACCCTCTCCTTCCTTCCTGGGTAGAGAGTCTGATTGTCCACCCGCGACATCAAGCTGCGGCTCCCCTCCAAGAAGCTCAGCCCTTGATGCATTGGTCCATTTAAGGTGCTCCAGTGGGTCAACTCAAGGACATATCGGTTGCAATTGCCCTCCGATGCTGAGCATATGTCCCACGTTCCACGTCTCCCTCCTCAAGCCATGCTGTACGTCCCTCTTTCAGGCTCCGTGAACCGCCGTGCCTCCTCTGCCAGTGCAGGTTGATGGCGCTCCCGCCTACTCTGTCAGGGCCTTTCTTGACTCCCAACGGTGGCAAGGGGGCTTATAGTACTTGGTAGATTGGGAGGGCTATGGTCCAGAGGAGCAGAGTTTGCTCCCCACACAGGACCTTGCCCGCACCTGCCTCTTATCAAGGTGGCACAGGATAAAAGGGCCGGGATTCCGTGCCTGCTTGTGGAACCTCACTTCAGCGACCGCTACTCCTGCATGTCCAACGATTCCTGTCTTTTTGAAGTTCCTGATCCCCTGGCTACCAACCTTTGCCTCGTCTCGTCGTTTATGTCCCTTGTCTGCGCCAAGAAACCCTGAACTCTCATCGCCCAACCCTCGCCTGTCCTTGACTACTGCTCTTTGTCTTGCTCCTTGGCTTTGTTTGTTAATAAACGGAACCCGCGATTGGGTCCTACTTACTTTGCCCCGGTTTCCATTGTTCCAGCATGACATGGATAAAGCTATAATACCTTAAAAACATTGACTTTTCATTTTAAGTTTTTTGGGTTCTTTCAGAGCTGGTGCATCACAGTATCTGGGCTGTGCAGTTAGATGCAGATTCAGTCACCACTCAGTCTGTGTGGAGTTTGTATGTTCTCCCAATGTTTGTATCGATTTCCTCTGGGTGCTATTTATGGCAATCTATGACCATTTAATCCCTTACATGTGCCACACAACAAGAGCTACAAACACTATGGGTACACTTAACTTGTTGGATGGAAAGCTGTCATTTATATCTCATGTAAATGCTTTGATGAAGTTGTACTTCCTTCAGCTGAGAAACATAGCTAAATTAAGGTGATTCCTATGTAGACAGGATGCTGAGAAATTGGTTCATGCTTTTGTTTCAAACAGGCTGGACTATTGAAATGCTTTATTATCGGGTTGCCCATACCAGACTGTATCCAGACTACAGTTGGTACAAAACACTGCTGCAAGAATTAACACTAGAACTAGGAAGTACGACCATATAGCACCAGTACTGAAATCTCTGCATTGGCTCCCGGTTAGTACAAAATCCTACTTTTGACCTATAAGGCAGTACATGGTATTGCTCTGGTTTACCTTTGTGAGATTATTAATTCTTATATCCCAGGATAATATCTTTGTTCATTGGATGTAGGTTACCTTAAAGTACCTGTGATCAATAAGACCTCAATAGGAGGGTGTGCTCAAAGCTATAGAGCACTTAAACTGTCACGACTCCCAGGGGTAATACCTCTACAGGCCAGAGGAGGCGCCACTCCCTGAAGCTGACCCAGAACCAAGAACCTGTTCACAATGTCGTACTTGTTGAGGTATTAAAAGAGTAAGCGGCACATAGTGGGGTGTAGATTCTTGATCAGTGTTTTCGTGGTGCTCGCCTTGCGGTCGCCTATTTCTGCAGTTTGTTCCATAGGTGTTTATGGTCCAGTCCCGAGTGCCCGTGTTGTTGTCGTCTCTTGCCTCTTGTTCTCCAGTCCTGGTCCAGAGTTCCAGTCCGGTATTTCGTCACGCCTCTGGGTTCAATCCGTACTCATAAATTCGCGTTTCACTCTTCACCTTTGTGCGAAGACACTGTGTTGCTTTGTCTCGCGTTTGTTTCACCTCTACCGAGTGCTTTACAGTTTGCACACTGCACTTTTAATATCACTCTGCACGTGGGGTCATCTTACTTTTCGTCCGTGTTCGGACGTAATAGCAACACCGTGTCTGTGTCGGACTCCCGTCCGGAGGCTACAGAATTCGCCTGGTAACATGACCTCAGCAATATTGCGTGAACTTGCGGAGCAGATAAAGGTGAACCTAAAATGGCTCGCGGGGTGTCAAAACACCCTTCTCTGCATTACGAAGTACTTGTAGGTATTGAAACAGTGCACCAGACTCCGTGTTTTCGACATTATTAATCCGGTCCATTCAGTCGCGCAGGTATATCTCCGACTGCCTCGAGTTTGCTGGGCATGGGCTGCCCCGGCAAAAGAAATCTGAACTGAGAGGTGGGGACTGTGCAGGCTATAATTGTAGTAAAGGCACTGTCTTGTCTGTGGAACCATCATAGGTTTTTGTTCTGTGGCATGGCTCAAATCCCTGCCAGAAGTGTCAATCTGAGAAAGCATGGATTGGTCATGAAGTGATGTGCCTGGTCAACAAGGATTTGGTAACTTTGTGGCACTCAATGATCTCAGCTGGTATGAAAAACCTAATGACATGTATGCTGTGTAAACATTCCCCACAGCATTACACCACCAGTCTGAGTCTGTATGGCTGACACCAGGCAGGGTGGGTCCATGGATTTATTCTTTTTAAGTTAATTAACAATTGAATGCCAGTAATTTGCCTTGCAATCAGTATGTCGCAATAAAACCAGTGACTGACAGACTAGGCAATGCTTTTCTGTGCTCCAGTTCTGGTGACTGTCCATTGCCACCTGATCTTTCTTCAGATTTCACAGGAGGTCTGAACTTTAGCAAGGTTGTACATGCAGTAGTACCTTTATGCACAGTTGTGTTGTACTGGGTTATAGCATTTACAGTTTTGCTATTAGCCTGAGTATCTATGTTAATTCCTCAGTGTGTCATTAACAAGCTGTTTTTGCCACAGAAGTGTTATTTGAATGGGTGTTTTGTTTATTGCAGAACTCCCTGTAAACTCTTGATGCTGTGAATAGGCAAAGATCATAAGTGGTTAATGAGATTCTTGAACCAGTGCTTCTGGAACCACTGGTCAGGCCACACTCAAAGCCACTTAGATCACAGGTCTTGCCCATTCTAACATTAATTTGAAAAGTAACTGGACCTCTTTACCATGTGTGTAGATATACACACACTGTGGCAACTCTATTTAAATGTGGGTGTGAGCTGTATATATTAAAAGTAGCAGCTTTCTCAAGAAAACATTCAATCAGCACAATTTGTCATCTTATTTTGCTGTTCCCCAGTGGGGGTGCAGTGGTGCAGCAGGTTTGGCCAGATTCTGCTCTCTGGCAGGTCTAGGGTTTGAATCCTGCTTGGGCTGCCTTGTAATGGATTGGGGTCCTGTCCTGGGTTTGTCCCCTCCTCCTCCAGCTTTACACCCTGTGTTGCCAGGTTAGTGTCCAACTCCTGGTGACCCTGTATGGGACAAGTGGTTTTCTTCAAAGTAATACAATTTGTGTATTGCATTGAGAGACATAGCTGCAGACATGTGATTTAGTCAACCTAGCTTGTTACTTCTCACTTGATGCACTGATTATTGCTCCAGTAGATGCATAAAACTCAGGACAGATGAATCCTGATAACCTTCCTCCAATTTTAATGTACAAACTGCTTGTCCCAAGCACAATTGTGCTTACATTCAAAGACTTATCAAATATCATGAGCAGGAGATGGACATGCACCCTGATTGACAGCTGCCTGTGAGCAATATGTATGTGGTGTGCAATGTGAAACTGTCTTTAAATAGCTAAGTACATGCCTACTGACCTTTCACAAAACCTCTCTCATGGAGAGGATGGGGTGTGCTGTGGACAGCAGGAAATCTCCTACTGGAGACTTGTCTGTCCATCCCTGTACTTTATGACCACTTTAACTGTTAACACCCATACCTGTGTCTATGAGCCTTAACACACCATTGCATATAATTCATTAGCTTGTGACCAACCATATGGTACCTGTCTTCACTTACCTTTCAGGAAAGGTCAAAAATGTTTCAGTACCCTTAACCCTGCTGAGTGCTAATTTAAATTGCTTACGAATCAGTCAGAAGCAGGTGCTGGGTCTTTGGTGTCAAATGTTAGTCTGGTATATTCTCATAAGAATTGACCAAATGATGTGAGATGCATGTTCACAACTTTGAACTGTTTTGCAAATTCATTTTGAAATCATTTAGTCTAAAACCACAAAATGGCCTTAGTGCCCCTTGAGGAAACCAATTGTAACAACTAAATTCTGCTGAGATCTAGCTCAGGAACACAGCTGGCAGACTGTCATGGGCAGGGACTGAGTTTTTTTAAAAAAAAAAAAAAAAAAAAAAAAAGCCCCTGTTATGCAACCCCCACTGCAGCTCCTCAAATAAAATGCAACAAAGTGACCATCCAGTAAAACACTTTATTAAATAAAACATCTTCAGTACTGTCCCTCCAGGTGTGGACATATAGCCAATTTACATAGTAACAGTGATGAGATAGGCACAGTTTTAATATAAAACGTGTGCTGGGCCCCTCTTGGACATAACAGGAAGTTTTTGTGGACAAAGACACTAGACTGAGATCAGGTACATCTGGACTTTGCTTTTGATTTTATGTCCATAATGCTGATCTTACACCCAGCCTGAAATCTATACTGAATAAAATAATTTAAAAAATTCATAGTAATAAAACCTCTGTAAAAAAAAAAAAAAATACCTTTTCAAATTTGATGTCTGAACATAATAGCTTATCTAAACAAGGAAAGCACCAAAGAATATTTTTTGCTCGTCGGTCTGAACAGCCAGCTCCTTATCTGCGCCATACCAAACCTGCAGTTTGCTATTCTTCTCTAGATCATACATGCCAGCTGTATAGATGGACTTTTCAAATATCTCCTTGCAGGACAGATAATCTGAGGCGGACATCAGGGGCACGTATTCCGGGTAGCTGTCTTGCCACACTCTGACCTCAGGTCGCAGCGGTATGAACAAGTCACCCTCGCTGCAGTTGTAACTTTCAGGCTTCCGGAAGGTGATCTGCAGGTAGACGTGGTATTTGCCCGACTGCGGCACAATGAGCTCTCCCTCCTTGTACTTGAAGCCCTGGATAATGGCCTGGTTGTCGTTCCAGTGGATGACATGAGGCTGGGACAGTGCACAAGGTGCTGTGAACAGCAGAGAATTCATGTTATGTCAGTTTGTTGAAGTTTTTATCCAAATTAAAAACTCTATGCATCTACACAGCACTACTACTGGAGCAAATAAAGGTAAGAACTGCCCTCAAGTAACTTTAGGTATGTGCCCTATACTTACTTACAAGCCTTCCAGGCCACTAGCCCTGCAGTGCGTGGTGCTAAATGTCATGTAGAATTTAAAAGCAAAAATTGACATCAGCCAACCTTCCATCTCTGATTAATAGAATTACAGCCCTCTCTCCCAAATTTTTCACCAAAAATATTTAAGATGAAACACAAAGGAAGTGCCAACTTGCTCAGATCTTAGACAAACACAGCAGGAAATGAAACTGCTCCACAATATGCAGGCTGTACTGTTTACAGCTGTAATTTTTAATCTAAGTGTGGTTCCTTTCATTCAGATGCAAATGTGTTTCCAACACTGAATGCTGTCCAACCACAAGCACTGCTGGGGTTAGATCTGGGGTGGAATTATACACTGAGCCTTCAAAGTCAGCTCTAGAAACAGCACGGTATGAGGAATGCTACTGTACAGCATCACTCTTACAGTGGAGTGAAACCATAAGAACAAGTGAAACCTTGTGCCTGCAGCCTCTGTTTATATGACGGATGACTATTGCAACCTCTGTCTGCGTGGCATAAAAGCATCAAAAAGGATGTATGTAAACACAGGCCCAGGCCATGACAGAGTGATTAACACCAGACTTGCTCATGATGTAGGAGGAAACCATAGGACCTCCAGCTACTGAAGCTGTGCGCACATGGAGAGTTCCAAATATTCACTTTTTTTTTTTCTCCCTTTTAGCTGATGCGTCTTACAACTTACAGTGTTAAGCTACTTATGATGACTTCATTCATACAGCTATGCTATTTTAACTATCAGTTCAGGGTAAGTACCTTGATCAAGGGTACCACAGCAGGAGGGGGGGTTCGAACCAGGGTCTGTCAAGTGTAAAGTGACAGCTGGGACTTCTAACCTCTTAAAACCTCTCACACAAACCTCTAAGCTACAGTAACTCATAACTCTGATTGCCCTCAGCCAATCACAGCATCTGCTAATCTTTAAAACATAAGCAAAAGTTAGTTATTGGAAAGTATGAAATTGTTCAGATTGAATACCTGTTAAGTGAGCACTTGGCTTGACAGGGTATTCACTTGTTTGTCTCTGGGACACACCTTCTAGTAAGGGGAAAGTACAGTAAGAAACAAGGAGGGATGCAGACATCAGAAAGCACAACAACAATAATAATAATAATAATAATAATAATAATAATAATAATAACAAAAAACAACCTACCAAATTCAGCTATTCTGGGTTCTACTGAATGTTTCACCTGCAAATGATGGAATATTTAAAGACAATGTTAATATTGCTATCAAACAGAGATCATAATGATTATACAACGTTACTCTTCATCTGTGCTCAGTTAAAACACGCACTGGCACAGGACAGAGGACCGCGGCCCCCCAGTGGGTCAATCAGCTATCATGAACATATTAAAATTAAACAGAAAAATGATGCGATGAGTTACCGTGTCCGACGGCAGGCGCCCGAGGCGGCTGGAGACTAAGAAGAGCGCCGCGCATCCAAGCAGGAGGAAGGCAGTGGCCACGCGCAGGCGACACTCCTGCCTCTTCATCTCCCTGCAGTGGTCCATGAGCACGAGCACGGCGGGGTCGTGCTTCACCTGCAGGACCACGCTGTCCTCCTCGTTGCTCTGCCGCTCGTGCCGCCCCATGTCGGCCTTGTCTTGTGTGTGTGTGGATCGCTCCCGGGGAAGAGTGTGCTTCTGGGGAAGCGAGCCGCCGATCTCCGCAGGGAACCAGACGACGTTTGTGTCGCTCTCCCCAGACTCTGGACAATTTTTATAGAACTTTTCTTCCCCCGCATTCCGAGTTAGTACCGCCTCCCGGCGCGCGGTGTCACAATCCCGCGTCCACCGGCCCCACACGCTGACAACGGTCCACGGAAAATCCGGGACTCCTTTCCCCTTTTTTTTTTTTGCAAACAAGTTTGCGATTCAGTGAGAGGGGGCGTGTCGAGACAAGATCGTGTGCCTGTGTGTGCTTCTCAAAAGGACGGGGAGACGGTGTGTGGGCGGCGCTCGCAGAAAAACAGGTATCGCACCTGGACGTAGGCGATGATGCAAAACGACGGTAAGGATCGTGTTCTAACTGCAGTTACCTGAACCAGATACCCCATGATGGCATGATCATGTATTTAAACACCATAGCCCCATAATAAAAATACAGAACAAGTAGATCGCCCATGATAATTTACAACGCTGGAGTCGAAGTTCACTTCTGGATTTCTCTGTGGCAGACATGACAGTGACAGAATTTTCAGAATCTATGCTTTATTTAATGTATAGCACTGGGTTCCACTGCTGGAGTCTACAAAAATCTAGAAAAATGTATAAAACGCATTGCGGGGGTGCAGTGGCGCAGTGGGTTGGACCACAGTCCTGCTTTCCGGTGGGTCTGGGGTTCGAGTCCCGCTTGGGGTGCCTTGCGATGGACTGGCGTCCCATCCTGGGTATGTCCCCTCCCCCTCCGGCCTTACGCCCTGTGTCACCGGGTAGGCTCCGGTTCCCCGCGACCCTGTAGGGACAAGCGGTTCTGAAAATGTGTGTGTGTGTATAAAACGCAAGCATTAAAATATAATTTTACCATTATCATTCTTACAATTATTGAGCACGCGACTCCTGAACTGAATTGGGAATAACCGAAGTAAAAGAAATATTACAAAGAAAAGATAAACGGATTAGACTAACTGCTGAATCAGTAATTCAATCACACTTCCCCTAAACACACAGTAATGCATATTGTGCCTAGGAGAATAAAATACTATTTAATAAAAAATGTTTTAATTAATTTACCCTATGTTCAAGGTGATTTACGATGTTGTGTTTGTATAACCCCACAATGTGTCTCTACAAGCGCTGGTCCGTACCGGGGTCGTGGTAAACCGGAGCCTAACCCGGTGAGGGGAGAAACACACCCCGGGTGGGTATATATGTGTATATATATATATATATATATATATATATATATATAAATGTACAGTCCTTTTTTCTGGACAATATAAATTTTTGCATTGAATGCTTAGATTAATAGCTTTAGGAACAAGTTTAAACAGCATCATGCAAAAACAATGTTAGACTTAAGTAATTTTACTGTCCTTGAAGGACAAGTTTTTTGTGCTTTTGGATGTTGACAGCTAGGCTGGGCTGCTCCAGGGGTTTGTTACCTGGCATGAGTTATGGCTTTAAAAATAAAACTTAGAAATAAATAATCACAACAGCTAGTGCACTTCTTTCACTCACCAAGCCACAATAGGAAAGAGTTCTCTAAGTGGGACAGTAATTTAAAGTCAAATCAGTAGGATGCTGAGGGGTGCGGACAGTAACAAATCTGATATGTCCTTATTACTTCCAAATTTATATGTATAATTAAATATTTTAAAAGTGAAGTCCTCAGCTCCACATTTTTGAGAAAACAGTTTATTTTGTTGTTATGAAAAAAAGATCACAAGCTACTTGATGCTGAAGTCCCCCCATTATACAGAATAAGTGTTCGCTTGTGGTTTTGGCAAAAGTGATATGCATCATTTGCCTGGTGAAGGTATAAAAATTGTAGAGAACTCAGATAAAATGGGCTGAGTGTTGAAGTTCAATGGTGTCAACTCAGCACTTTTGCAACATGAAGAACATGAAAAGTGAAAAAAATTGACAGGAAGGGTTGTAGGGCACATGTTACGTGTCCTTCTATTGTGAGCAGGTAGTCATTTCATAATAAAAATAGTTATCAGTCAGGAGCAGAAAATCTGGGGTGTTAAAATTGTCCAGCAACATCATAATTTTTCCATTTTAAGTTTTATTTTCCTTTAAATTGAACACCTGGAAATTAAATGAATTCATTTTGAAAAATGATGGAAAACTAAATACTTTGCTCAGTGGTTTTAATGGTATAGACCTCTCTTGTAACTGACACCCAGTAAAATTTTGGTCACACCACTTTTACTGCAGGTCTCATTTTGCTCCCTGGTGACCAAAAAATGACACCTTTTCTCACCTTCTCCACAATATATGATGCAACCAGATTTAGAAAAAGATAAGGAAATTGATAACAGTTTCAAGGTGTTTCCTGTTATACAGTACACTTCTCTCAATGAAGAGGGGCTTCTGGGGTTATTCAGGGATATCTACATGTTTTCAGTATGGGCAAATAATTCTTGGAATACACACACACATACATCTGAGATTTGCAGGAGGCAATATGACATAAGGGCAGCAACAAACACAGTTCATCAGAATGATGTTAATTATTAACGCACCTGACAACAAAGTGTGCCTGACCACAGGTAACCTGCCACTACCATGTCTGCTTTATGAGAACCTCTCCCAACCCAGTTGTGTTTGGAGAAACTCAGGAGGAATCGAAGTCACAACAAATTTATTGAAACAGGAGTTTTCAACTTTTGCTTTTGATCGATTAATTGTTCTTCTAGATACTCTTTATCAAATACACCTTGTCTCAAGATCAGCTGGTTGCCTGAGAGATTGCCATTGCTGACATCCTCCACTATTTGTGGGACCAAATGGCAGGAGGAAGGCCTCCACTTAATACCATCCAAAAAAGCTATATTTTTCTTATATTTTTATTTTCTTCTCTATTTCAAATCAATTAAATCTATTGTTGAAATCAAATAGGTAAATAAAATTTAAAATCGGTATAAAACAAAATCTACAGTCTTCTAATGAATTTTCCCTTCTGTACAAGCTGTAGTCCCTCTAAGCGCTACCTTTGTGCTTGTGCACAAGGTTCATTAACCACATGCAAATGACAAAATACTGAATGCACGTCAAGCATCCATTTTTCAGTCATCAAAAATTTAATAGAACAGACAGTCAATTTAAATGGAGGTCATTAGGTTCAGATTTATTTGTTTTTACAAAATAAGTGTTTTGCATGCACAAGGTAGCAGTTTGGATGCAATACTGGAGGTATGCACAAGACTGCAAAGGCAGAAAACAAAGGGCAACCTCAGCCCTTTAAAGGGCAGTTTGATGGTGGATGACCAACAGATACATTCTCTTCAGTCAAAGAGGAGTCCATTTGTGCTGGAGAGACACATGGAGAGAGGTGATGTATGTTGCATTTTGTCTTGCTGCACTTGCTGATGCTATTTTTTTTTTACTCTCTTACCATCTGTATCATGTTGGATCATTTAAATCGGTTGTCATTGTGCATTTTTTTAAACTATGCTTAAAAATGTTGCACGAAAACAGTTTATTGTCACCACAGTCTCTTCTAAATTAGGGGTAGCTGGTAGCATTGTGGTTAAAGCTGCTGTCTTTGGCCCCGAGGGTCACAGATTTGAATCCCAACTCCAGCTGTAGCACCCTTGAGTGAAGTACTTACTCTCAATTGCACCAGTAAAAAAGAATACCCAGCTATATAAGCCGGTAAATAATTGTAGATAGCTTAATACTGTCATTTACTTTCTGAGATGTACACTGCTTTGGACAAAAGTGTCTGCTAAGTAAATAAATGTAAATGTAGGTAACATTACAAATAAGACAATTAAGAAATGAAATAGCAAAGTGTGAATCAATTAAATTCAGATTTTTTTATTAGCAGTCTCCTCAACAAAGGGACACCTGGCACTGACAGTGGACTATATACATAAACTCATAACTGACAATGAAAAGAAAGCAAAGTCAAAATAAAAGTAAGCTGTTAAAAGCAGGTGACATGGTGGCACAGAGAGTAGTGCTGCTGTCTCAGAGCATCTAGGTGGTGTGAGAGGACAGGGGTTTGACCCCTGCACAGTCTGTGTGGACTTTATGTGTTCTCCCCATGTCTGCATGGGTTCCCTCCCACAGTTGAAAGACATGATGTTCAGGTTCACCAGTAGTATATAAGTGACAGACAGAGTGTGTTCCACTGATGCGCGGATGAGTGACCCATTGTAAGTAGTGTATCTAGCAGTGTAAGTCACACACACATTGTATGAAAACGCTTATCCCAAGCTGGGTCGCAGCGAGCCGGAGCCTAACCCGGCAACACAGGGCGTAAGGCTGGAGGGGGAAGGGACACACCCAGGACGGGATGCCAGTCTGTCACAAGGCACCCCAAGCAGGACTCGAATCCCAGACTTACCAGAGAGCGGGACCCAGCCAAGCCTGCTGTGCCACCGCTCCCCGCAGTGTAAGTCACTTTAGTGAATAAGGTGTGTGGGCTGATAACACTACATAGAGTTCATTGGAAGTCACTTTGGAGCAAAGTGTCTGCTAAATAAATGAATGTAAATTTTGGTAGGGACAAGCGGTTTCAGCAAGTGTGAGTATTCATATGAAATATGCAATGTCATAGCTGAGGAGAAGAAAACAAAATACTCCCAATCTGAGCAACTGGGAGAAAAATAAACCTCTGGGAGTCCAAGTATCAGTGGCTGCCCACCCTTCCTGGGTTTTCTAATGCATTAGAGTAGACCTTTGTGGAGTACTTTTGCAGCTAAAAAGTTATCTTGTCTTCTTACAAATAGGACATAGGACTAGTGGATACAGGTGAACAATTTCAAGATATCTTCTGAGAAAATCCTTTGAGACAAAGAGAAGGGAACTCTGATGAAATAATCACTAATTGTATAGCTCATAAAAGACCCAGCTGTGAAATATAAATTTTATTCAAATCATAACAGGGGACCATGAGTGTGACGTTCTATGTTTGAGATATAAAAAATAAGATGCAGTGCCAAAATATGCCCGACATATTTCTGATTCCCTGTGTAGAGTGCACAAGCAGCAACGAATTCCCCATAGCAATTTAACTGGTAAGTCTAATTTTAGCAATAATTGTCAAACCAAATTATGCAACCGCAACTTTGAGAAAGTGTGGGTGGAACCCAGAAACTGCAGGGCTTTGTTCTACTACCTGGGATATCCCATCTGCCACAGAAAACTACATGCCAAGGAAAACTAAGACAAAAGCACTTTGAATGACCTCTGTGTATGATATGACACCCGCACCTGCCTCTCATCAAGGAGGAACGTTATGTAAAGGGACCAGGACAGGACGTCTGCTTGCGGAACCTTGTCTCGAGCAACCGCAACTACCCCATGCTTCGCATTCCTGATTCTCTTCTGGTTTTGATTTCCTGGCATCCGACCCTCATCATTCTTTCTTGACTACGTCCCTTATCTTATCCTACGAAATCCCGTTCGCTCATCGCCTGACCCACGTCTGTTTTCGACCTCCGTGTCCGCCTGCCCCTTCGGATTCGTTGTAATAAAAGGACCCGCGACTGGGTTCAACTCTTCTGTGACCAGGCTTCCCTTCTTCCGGCATGGCACATGCTATATAAATAAAATAAACTTGAAACTTTAAATAAACAGAATGGTCTAGCTGTCTCATCCCCATTCGAAATGACACATAAAAACCAGATTGCACTTGATCACGACTACTATGCTGACATAGCAAGACACCGAAACAAAGTTCGTGTTTCTGCGTGTGTGTGATGAAACTCTGATGAAATAATCGCTAACATCCTTGGCTCTTACGCAAAAGCTATTTTTAGAAAATGCTTGTATTTCCCTCTTCACTGAAGTTAGTGGAATGAGAACTTTCTTTAGTTATCTGCTTGAGCCGTGGGTGTTCCCTTCTATTGTTTCCTTGTTTTGATGAATAAATTCATGTTGCCTAATTGCAAAACTTACAGATTACTTTATAAAAGCTCTTCACACTGCTTTCACACTCGATGAATTGGTATCACGAGGTTGGTCATTTTGTGATTTCTGTCCTGTTTGTTTTTTACCGTAATTTCCCAGAAATGCAGCTCATTCATGGAGATCAGTGTAGGTGATTTTTCACTGAGACAAAGCTTTGCAATGTATTATAGTGAGTTTTCTGCAACCATCTTACAGATGGAGTGAAACCCATTTCATCAGGAAGCTCCTTTGTCAAGAGAAACGGGCCCTCAGAAAATAAAGTTGAATCTCTTCATATTTTGAACTTGATTTTGTTGTTATACTTAAATATGCAAATAATGGGAAACACAATAAACTGAGTAAAAACACTTTCATAACCATTTTAGTCCAAAGACAATAAAATAAAACATTTCATGCCAAAAAACTTATATTGTACATTTACATTTATTAATTTAGCAGATGCCTCCCTCCAAAGCTATCTAAAACTTAGAGAAAAAATACAATGAGTTCATTACATTAACAGAAGGAGAGATTTGGATGCAGACACGTGATTCTAGAACAGTCAGTTTGTCACAATGCACCATATGAACCAGTATATATCACATCAGTAGTTGCATAAATGCTTTCCCATTATTAAACAATAAGTTATCAAAAATACACATACTGGCTGAAGCCACCTAACCCGGCAACGCAGGGCACAGGGCTGGAGGGGGGAGGAGGCATGCCCAGGATGGCACGCCAGTCCACGTAAGGAACCCCAAGCAGGATTCGAACCCCAGACCCACCAGAAAGCAGGACCCGACCAAACCCGCTGCACCACCACACCCCCCGTTGTCAAAAATTAATGAAACATAAACATTTCCACGCTTATCATGCGCTTAAGAATGAGAGAAGTGAGTCCAAAAGAGGCTATGAAAGTAATCACCTTTCCAAGTCAATATTTTTCAGGATGAGGCTTTTGAAGGGTGTGTGGGGTCATTTTGGAGACTTTGCCAGCACAGTGGGCATGGTAGATGTCCTGTAAGGAGGGAAGTGGGGTACTAATCTTCCCACCTGAACACCTCCTTCTGTAATTGGATTTTGGATTTCTTCACTGGAAGACCTCAGTCAGTTTGGATTGACAGCAGGACTTCAAGCACCACCATAGTGAGTGCAGGAGGATCCCAAGGGTGTGTGCCCAGTCTCCTGCTCTTCACTCTACACCCCATGACTGTACTGCACAACCCAGCTCCAAGTACATCATAAAGTTTGCTGATGACACAATTGTGGTGGGTCTCATCAGCAACAATTATGAATATAAAGGGAGGAGATAGACCAACTGGCTGTGTGGTGCAGGAACAACAATCTCCTCCTAAATGTGGGGATTGCCATTGACCTCATGAAAGCCCATACTTATCATCCTTCACTGACCATTAACGATTCTGATCCAGAGAGAGTCAGCAGTTGATTTTGACTTTACATACAACCGTTGTAGATGATTAAGTCTGCAAAGCTGTTAAGTACTATGCATGTACTGTAACCAGTGGTATAGCATTTAGTGCTGTCAGCTTTTAGTCAGAGTACCTTAGTTTAGCTTTAGTATGCTTACACAATATGCTTAACCTGAAATGATCCTGTAAAAATTACCCAGCTGTATAAATAATTGTAAGTAGCCAGCCAACCAAGATCTACAACCACTTGCTCTGAGCAGGGTTGCAGCAAGCTGGAGCCTACCCAGGAACGCAGGGCACATGAGACACACCCTGGACAGGATGCCAGCCTGCTGCAAAGCACCCCAAGCAGGGCTTGAGCACTAGACCCGCCACACAGCAGGCATTGGTCAAGCTCACCGCACCACCATGCCCCCCCATTATAAGTAGCTTAGAGTACAAACCCAACATTGTAAGTCATTTTGCAGAAAGGAGTCAAATAAATTAATATAAAAAAAAATTATACTTTGAATTTATCTGTGCTCCATTTAAATGTGCATCAGCTTCATGAATAAATGTAAATGTCACATTTCTGTCTTTAATTTTACATTACATTTATTCACTTAGCAGATGCTTTTGTCCAAAGCAACTTCCAACAGATACTATGTAGTGTTACTAGCCCACACACCTTATCCACCAAGGTGACTACATTGCTAGATACACTACTTACAAGGGGTTACTCATCCATGCATCACTGAAACACACTCACTCCATGACACACACACTATGGGGGAACCTGAACAGCATGTCTTTGGACTGTGGGGGGAAATCGCAGCACCTGGAAGAAACCCATGCAGACACAGGGAGAACATGCAAACTCCACACAGACTGAGAAGGGATCAAACCCATGTTCTCTCACACCACTCAGGCACTGTGAGACAGCAGCACTACTCGCTGTGCCAGCATGACACCCAATGGCTAACATTCCCAGGCTTTTGACTACCAGTAAGAATGAGGTCGGCACGTTGTCCAGTAAGATCTTGACAGAGCTTTTGAAGGGAATGGATGAGCAGGAGGACAGAGGATTTCAGTGTTGGAGAGGCTGAGTTGGAGGTGGATGTCGGGCATCCAAATAGATAGGTCAGACAGAAATGCTCCAATGAGTGAGGATATGTCTGTTTGTTCGATGCAAAAATAGGAAGAGCTGCGTATCATCTAGATAACAGTGATATGAGAAGCTGTGGGAGGAAGTGATTGAACCAAGGGAAGCACTATAAATGGAGAACAGACCAAGTACTGGGCCCTGCGGGAAACCTATTGAGAGAGGTTTTGGGTAGCAGACAAGGAGTCATGCCAAACTACCTGGGTATATCTATTGGACAGATCCAGATACAGATCTTTTCAGTGACATCCTTTTATGCCAAACCCTTCAAGCAATTTAAGGAGAATGTGTTAGCTGACTATATCAGATACAGTGGAGAGGTCAAGAAGAATGAGAACAGAAGAGAAGGAGGTAGCTGTAGCAGACTGAAGAGCTTCAGATACAGCAAGGAAGATAGTCTCAGAAGACTGGCCCATGTTGAATCCAGATTGATATCCATTAAGCAGATGTTTCTGCGGGACTAATGTTGATAACTGATTGCAAACAGCATGCTCTTTGATTTTAGACAGGATAAGGAAGTGAAACATTGCACTGTAATTTTTGAGTTTGGATCTATACATGGTTTCTTTAACAGATGTGAGATGCAGAAAAGAAGAAACTACAGGAAATAGAGAAACTGAAGATGAATAAAATAAAAGGCATAAATTTATAAAATGTCTATTAATTTATTTCACTTCTTTAGTTCCGAGGAGATGGTCATTATAAGATTTAGGGAACAGGGTCAAGATGGCAGGTGATGGCTTGGTGTGAGAGTAAGAGTTCAGAGATATCGGTTTTAGTGTGAGAAGCAAGGTGTTGTGGGATGTTGGGTGAAATATTTATCTAATGTCTAGTGGATGAGAAAATGTCATATGGTTAGATGTGTCACACTACACAAAAAACTTGGAGGTCGTCCATTCCAGTTTCCCAGGATTTCACAATATTCTCCATTCTTCTTCTTATTAAAGTACCCTGACTAAACTGTATTCAGAGTTATGCTGAATAAGCTACAAGGAGGATATTTAGTCAGTATAGAACCACATGATTCTGTTTAAATTACTTGTAAGTGCACAACAGCCTTGCAACAGACATCAGTAATTTTTTGGTGTTCAGTACTTTGTGCCTTCAATAATGATTACTGCTGAAGCCCTGGTGCATGAAGTCAACTAATGAAAAACAGCTGTAAAAGTTAGTCAGGGGGATGTGGTGGTGCAGCGTGTTTGGTTGGGTGTGGGGTTTGAATCCTGCTTGGGATGCCTTGTGGCAGACTGGCATCCCATCCTGGTTGTATACCCTTGCCCCCCAGCCTTGCGCCCTGTATTACTGGGTTAGGCTTTGGTTCGCCGTGACCCTGCTCGAGACAAGCAGTTGTTGACATTGTGTGTGTGTGTGTGTGTGTTTGTGTGTACTGCTTCATTGTATTACTTCATGATATTTCTGCAGTCATATCCAATTTTGGGAAATATTATTTTAGTATTTAAATTCACTATTCATTCATCAGTCACCATAATCCAAAATTAGGTACAATATGAGGTGTCCACTCTACGTTCTTGACAATTATTTGGCCATTTATACACCTGCATAATTTTAACATTTTTTGTAAATACCTTGATCACCAATACTACAGCAGGAGTGACAATTCAATAAGATGCATCTTCCATCCATCTTCCTCCGCTTTTATCCGGGGCCGGGTCGCGGGGGCAGCAGTCCGAGCAGAGTCCTCCAGACTTCCCTCTCCCCGCACACCTCCTCCAGTTCCTCTGGGGGAACCCCAAGGCGTTCCCAGGCCAGCCGGGAGACATAGTCTCTCCAACGTGTCCTGGGTCTGCCCCGAGGCCTCCTCCCAGTGGGACAAGCCCGGAACACCTCCCCAGGGAGGCGTCCAGGAGGCATCCGGAACAGATGCCCGAGCCACCTCAACTGGCTCCTCTCGATGCGGAGGAGCAGCGGCTCTACTCCGAGCTCCTCCCGGGTGACCGAGCTCCTCACCCTATCCCTAAGGGTGCGCCCAGCCACGCTGCGGAGGAAACTCATTTCTGCCGCTTGTATCCGTGATCTCATTCTTTCGGTCATGATCCAGAGTTCATGACCATAGGTGAGGGTAGGAACGTAGATCGACCGGTAAATTGAGAGCTTCGCCTTATGACTCAGCTCCCTCTTCACAACAACAGACCGGTACAATGACCGCATTACTGCGGACGCCGCACCGATCCGTCTGTCAACCTGCCGCTCCATTTTTCCCTCACTCGTGAACAAGACCCCGAGATACTTAAACTCCTCCACTTGAGGGAGCAACTCCCCCCTAACCCGGAGGGGGCAATCCACCTTTTTCCGACTGAGAACCATGGCCTCGGATTTGGAGGTGCTGATTCTCATCCCCGCCGCTTTGCACTCGGCTGCAAACCTCCCCAGTGCACGCTGCAAGTCTTGACTTGATGAAGCCAACAGGACCACATCGTCCGCAAAAAGCAGAGACGAGATCTCGCGGCCACCAAAACAGACACCCTCCGTTCCCTGACTGCGCCTAGAAATTCTGTCCATAAAGATAATGAACAGAATCGGTGACAAAGGGCAGCCCTGGCGGAGTCCAACATGCACCGGGAACAGGTCCGACCTACTGTCGGCAATGCGAACCAAGCTCCTGCTCCGGTCATACAGGGAACGAACAGCCCGTAGCAGCGAGCCCCGAACCCCATAATCCTGAAGTACCCCCCACAGGATGCCACGAGGGACACGGTCGAATGCCTTCTCCAGGTCCACAAAACACATGTGGATTGGTTGGGCAAACTCCCACGAACCCTCCAGCACCCTAGTGAGGGTATAGAGGTGGTCCAGTGTTCCACGGCCAGGGCGAAAACCGCATTGCTCCTCCTGAATCCGAGGTTCGACTATCGGTCGGATTCTCCTTTCCAGTACCCTGGCATAGACTTTCCCAGGGAGGCTAAGGAGTGTGATCCCCCTGTAGTTGGAACACAATCTCCGGTCCCCCTTCTTAAAAAGAGGGACCACAACCCCAGTCTTCCAGTCCAGAGGCACCGTTCCAGAACTCCACGCGATGCTGCAGAGGCGTGTCAGCCAAGACAGCCCCACAACATCCAGAGACTTGAGAAACTCGGGGCGGATCTCATCCACCCCCGGAGCCTTGCCACCGAGGAGTTTTTTGACTACCTCAGCAACTTCAGCCAGGGTAATGGACGAGTCCCCCTCCAAGTCCCCAGCCTCAGCTTCCTCTATGGAAGGCGTGTCGGAGGGATTGAGGAGATCCTCAAAGTACTCCTTCCACCGCCCGAGAACATCCTCAGCTGAGGTCAGCAGCGCACCACTTCCACTGTAAACAGTGTTCGTGGAACACCGCTTCCCCCCTCTGAGTCGCCGGACGGTTTGCCAGAATCTCTTTGAGGCCGACCGAAAGTCTTCCTCCATGGCCTCACCGAACTCCTCCCAAGCCCGAGTTTTTGCCGCGGCGACTGCCAGAGCCGCGCTCCGTTTGGCCCGTCGGTACCTGTCAGCTGCTTCAGGAGTCCCATGAGCCAGCCAGGCCCAATAGAACTCCTTCTTCAGCTTGACGGCATCCCTTACTTCCGGTGTCCACCACCGTGTTCGGGGATTGCCGCCGCGACAGGCGCCGGAGACTTTATGGCCGCAGCTCCGAACCGCTGCCCCGACAATGGAGGCACGGAACATAGTCCATTCAGACTCAATGTCCCCCACCTCCCTCGGGACCTGGTTGAAGCTCTGTCGGAGGTGGGAGTTGGAAGACCTCTCTGACAGGGGCCTCCGCCAAACGTTCCCAACAGACCCTCACTATGCGTTTGGGCCTGCCAGGTCTGTCCAGCTTTTTCCCCCACCATCTAATCCACCTCACCACCAGGTGGTGATCAGTTGACAGCTCAGCCCCTCTCTTCACCCGAGTGTCCAAGACATATGGTCGAAGGTCAGAAGAAACGACTACAAAGTCGATCATCGACCTCCGACCTAGGGTGTCCTGGTGCCAAGTGCACTGATGGACACCCTTATGCATGAACATGGTGTTCGTTATGGATAAACCGCGACTAGTGCAGAAATCCAATAACAACTCACCGCTCAGGTTCAGATCAGGGAGGCCGTTCCTCCCAATCACGCCCCTCTAGGTATCACTGTCGCTGCCCACGTGGGCATTAAAGTCCCCCAGTAGAACGACAGAGTCCCCAGTGGGAGCGCTTTCCAGCACGCCCCCCAGGGACTCTAAAAAGGCCGGGTACTCTACACTGCCGCTAGGCGCATAAGCACAAACGACAGTGAGAGACCATTCCCTGACCCGAAGGCGCAGGGAGACGACCCTCTCATTCACCGGGGTAGACTCCAACACATGGTGGCTGAACTGGGGGGCTATTAATAAGCCCACACCAGCCCGCCGCCTCTCACCTTGGGCAACGCCAGAATAGTGGAGAGTCCACCCTCGATCGAGAAGAGTGGTTCCAGAACCCAAGCTGTGAGTGGAAGTGAGCCCAACTATATCTAGACGGTATCTCTCAACTTCCTGCACCAGCTCAGGCTCCTTCCCCGCCAGTGAGGTGACATTCCAAGTCCCAAAAACCAGAGTTGGCGCCCGAGGTTTGGGTCGGCCGGGCACTCGGCCCCGACCACCGCCCAAATCACAATGCACCGGCCCCTTACGGTTTCTCTGGCAGGTGGTGAGCCCACCGAAGAGCGGCTCCACGTCGTGGCTTCGGGCTGAGCCCGGCCAGGCCCCGTGGGCATAGACCTGGCCACCAGGCGCTCGCATGCGAGCCCCCCCCCCCAGGCCTGGCTCCAGGGTGGGGCCCCGGTGACCCCATACCGGGCGGGGTAAACGAAAGCCTTGATTTTTTCTTCATAAGGGGTTTTTGAACCGCGCTTTGTCTCGTCTGTCATCCAGGACCTGTCTGCCATGGGAGACCCTACCAGGGGCATATAGCCCCAGACAACATAGCTCCTGGACTCATTCAGGCACTCAAACCCCTCCACCACGGTAAGGTGGCGGTTCACGGAGGAGTCAATAAGATGCATTGATGTTATAAATAGCTGTTTAAGTTGACTTTAAAGTCTGTTCCTTTCTAGAATGCCCAGGAAGGGTAGGCAACCACTTACACTTATTGTGGAACCAATAAGTGATCTATATATCTAAATTGTTGCAGAAGAACTGGAAAGATGTTAGCCCATTTGCTGATCAAACTTAACCAAATGTATCGTAGAAACAAAAATTGTTTCCAGAAAGTGTACTCGTGTTTCACTGATATTGTATATAAAAATAGCAGCTGAAAAGAGTACAAAAGAGATGAGTGATGAAGACCAGCAGGGGAGATACGAGGAGATAAGGGTACACAAGTGTGTTGCACTTGCAGTACTGCAGTGGATTGCAGTATATTTCCCCTCAAACAAGTGGCAGATCAACTCAGACAGAGAGAAAAGGAATGAGTAAACTCACAGGTAAAGCAAGACTCTACGCTCTATTCTTTTTAATTGGTGATGCAATACATACTACGTATAATAAACGTTATCACCGAGTACATTTACAGAGGATGACAATCACTACCGATTGCTCAAGCATGCACACTCAATGTGAGGATAGCCTCTTACAGGTTATAACTTGCTTGAGTCCCCTTTTATCTGCGCAGTTCATATGACTGTTGACGCTGACACTGACTCCACGAGAACACGTCTCTGGAAGATGACTGAAAGCACAGGAAAGCTGGAACCAGAAAGCAATAGTTTCTTTGAGTAAATGACTAAATTTACAAGAAAGTTTGTAAACTGCATCATGTTTTTTTCTCTGATGAAATCTGTTCTGAATGACAACTCATGAGTTCATAGTTGTTCAAATAACTGACTTTCATAATGGCTATTGATCACCTCTGTGAAACATTGTTATTTGCGTTCCTTGATTTGTACTTGCAATTACAGTTTCAAGATTACTCTATACACACACACTGTCTGAAACCGCTTGTCCCAAGCGGGGTTGCGGTGAACTGTAACCTAACCCGGCAACACAGGGCGCAAGGCTGGAGGGGGAGGGGACACACCCAGGACAGGATGCCAAGCCGTCGCAAGGCACCCCAAGGGGAATCAAACCCCAGGCGTGCCAGAGAGCAGGACCCGGTCAAACCCGCTGTGCCACCGCAGCCCTAGTTACTCCACATTTTTTATATATTCTTCAAGTGTCTGTAACCTAGTATTGCTATTTTTAATAATAGCAACAATAGTAATAATACTAAATTGTGTGCTATTGAACTTTGTGACAGAATACCAAGATGTGTTCTTACTTCCAAGAGGGTTGAATTAAGGGAGATGAAGTGATAAATCAGTCATTTAAGAGCCAGCTCACTCAAGGCAGCATTAAATAGATTGTCTTTCCATAACAAAAGGAGTTCCTTCGTTTCTGTTAGCTTGTATAAGTACCAGAACGAAATTACAAGTGTACTGTAGAGTGGTGCACTCTGGGTTTGGCTGAGGCAAAGTAGGATGTACTGACACCATTAATAACGTACATTCATTGGAACACTTGCACACAGCAAGAGGTATAGGCACAAACCAACGGAAATAATGCTCTCAGTCTGAGGATCCCTTTTCCTCAAGGACCTGTACAACGACCTGCTCAAGCCAGCCTTCTTAGCCCTTCTCAAGCTTTCCTCTACCTTCCCGCACCGGCCAATAAGCACTCACCCCCTCATCATCACTGTGAGCCCCCACAGCAGTTGAACAACCATTACACATTTTACTCACAATTCTCAGCTATTTACAATAAACTTCTTTCCCTGCTCAAACAGGACAGTAACAGATGTTACAGTACTTTGAGTGACACAATTACAAAATTTACAAAAAACTCAAGATCTCCTATAAAGTTAATGACAAGCAAGATACATATTTTAGACAGTGGATTGAGGAAGGAACTTATTATTAGATTTATTAAATTAGCTCCAATTCTAATACTAACCACCCTTCCAGACAGTCGATCACCAAACTCTACCTTCAAAGTGTTTTGACTTGCTGCCTTTATAATCACATATAACTGTTCCTTTAGTGTCAGCACCTGGCCTTCATTATCCAATTAGGGCAGGGGTGGGTCTGTGGCAGCCCTGCTCCCACCTTCTCTGGGTTGAACTGTCCAGCAGCTCACAATGTAAAGAAATAAAGTCCACAAGAGCACAAGATTTCTTTTACCTGGCATACAGACAATAAAAAGTTGTAATAAACAGAAAATAAAACAATTTTCATTTCATATGCAGATTAAGGCCTTATTTATACTGCCATAAGGGTATTCATGTTATTAAAGCTTCTCATATGATCTGAGTTAAGTTACATGTTTGTGTATACACTTGGAGACATGCACAGGTGGTTAAAGATGTGGATGAGTCAGACATGGGGTTGTCAGTCTGGACATATGAATCATCATGAGTTGGCCTGCTTCTCTCTCTCACTCTTTCTCTGATTAACTCAGGAGAAGGTTAAACAGACAGTTATCAGTGGGTTACTGACAGGTTTGGATGGTTCTTCTGCCCCGCCAGACACTGTATGTCATATATAGTAATCAAAAGTTATGACTGGTTGAGGTTGCCAGTATGATGGGACATAGAAAGTAATTCTCCCATGTTGTCTTGCGCTAAGCATGGTTAAGTTTCTGTCGGTACACACACTTTCAACAACCGCTTGTCCCAAGCAGGGTCACGGTGAGTCGGAGTCTACCCAGCAGCACAGAGCGCAGGGCCAAAGGGGGAGGGAACACACCTAGGACGGGACACCATTTCATTACAGGGCACCCCCGAGCGGGAATCGAGCCCCAGATCCCCCGCACAGCAGGCAGTGGCCAAGTCCACCGTGCCAACCCCCCCCTTTCTATCAGTAGTAAAATTAAGTGGTTTTGTATAATTTTCATTCTTGTAAATAGTCCCATGAGGGTTTGTTACATGTTTACTATTTTCAAGGTTAGACACAAGGGGGGCAGCTTGTAAAGATATGTATGTTGTCAGGTAAGTTGTATTCTACGGAGGATGAGGAGTGTCATGGAAAAAGCAAATATGTGAAGTAAAAATGCAAATAAGAGAAGCAAAAAATACTCAGGTTTGAAAATCCAAATGAATTAACTTTAAAAAATTACTGTTTTAGTAAATGCTTTTCTCCAATATGAAGTTCAGTTTAAGGCAGACAAAAGTGTACACGAAACATTACAATCATTTTTTTCCATCAGACCTTTTCTCCAGAGTGACTTACCCATTTTACAGAATGGGATAATTTTACTGGAGTAATTTAGATTAAGTACCTATTCAAAAGGTTCTACAGCTGGAGATAGAATTCAAACGTTCCACCTTTGGGTCTAAAGGCAGTCGCTTAAATGGCTCTGCTTCAAGCTGTCCCTATATCAAGCATGCACTGTATGTTATGAATAGCTATTTGGCTATTCATACACCAGCATAATTTTAACTTTAGTCTTTACATGTTTTGTAATTTAATTTACTGCTCACTATTCTGTATTGTTCTATTAATTGTTTGAGTGGGGGAAGCAGCTGACTTTGTGATCAGCCTCCTCTGCTTGGGCAAGGAGCATCTGTTGGATGCCACAGCTCTGGGAAAGAAGCTACTCCTCAGTCTTTTACTGTCCTGAACTGTTTGCCAGACCGCAAAGGGTCAAATAGAGTGGACGCAGGGTACAACGGATGCCCTGATATTTAATTTAAAAAAAAAAAAAAAAAAACCCCCATCATAAGTAATAGAAGCAGAATTACATTGTTTATGTTGATGTGTACTAGTTAAGTAAGCAATAGTATTAAAAAAAGATTATGATTTTCATCAATTAATGTTGCACAATGTTCAGATCCCAATAATGCCAGATACAGCATCTGGCTCTGTCATGCGGAGCAGAAGACAGGACCCATGTGAAGGATCGTTCATTCAAGCCAAAGGGAGAGATTTGTTCTTTTTGTCAGGGACAGGCAAATGGTCGGTCAATTGGCAATCAGGGTGAAAGCGAAGAGCCGTGGACTAAGTGAAATCCACTCCCTGCATGGGGGTGGGAGTTGCTTAAAGCCACATCAGATGCTGTCCATCACAAAGGCTGCTAATTTGAACTAAAATTCCTCTATGTATTTTATGGTACAAACTACATTTTATAAAAGGAAATAATATACAAGCTGTCAGGCACGAGGACCAGAGACAGGGAAGCAGTGGACCCAATTGCAGATTGATTTATTCTTGTAACCAGGTTCGAGGGACAAGACACGATCAGGAACAGGCAAAGGTCTTTCTGGGCATAAACATCTCAAAGCAGGCAAGCCCAACTCAGTAGTCAAAGAGAATAAGCAAGGATCAAAACGAGGAACAATAGAACAGGCGGGATACAAAGAGCAAACCGAAAATGCAGAGACTGCAAGACCACTAGGGTGGTTCCGCATCGACATGTGGACACGGAGCTCCTTTTATCCCGGGTCTTAATTGGTTGCAGGTGTTGCTGCTTTGCTTGTTCCTGGGGGGTGACAGTACCCCCCCGGTGGCTCCTGCTGCCCGCTGAAGCCAAGGTGGACGTCTGAGGCGCTCGGTGATCTCTGTGAAAAGAGGCAATTAAGGCTGGATCTAGGTACCTAACTGCTCTCCTCCGGACCGTACCCCTCTCAATCAACCAGATACTGTAGTCGGCCATGAGAACATCAAGGAGCTCCTGGACTCGTATGCCGGGGTCCCATCCACCTGCACCAGTGGGGGTGACTCCGATGTCCTTGGGGCCTGGAGGTGTGACTTTATATGGTTTGAGTAGGGATACATGGAACAACAGGTGGACCCGGAGAGATGGGGGCAGGCGTATGCAGTATGTGACGGGATTTATTTGGCGGACAATCCAAGAAGGACCTATAAAGCAGGGGCTGAGTTTACGGGACAGGCGGCATACTCTCAGGTTCCGGGTGGACAGCCAGACCCACTGACTGGACACCGGTGATGATCTGCCTGATATTTATACCAACGTGTCCTGCGGCATAACTGGGCTGTGACTGTCCTCCAGGTCTCCTCCCTGTTCCGGTACCATTTGTCAACTGCCGGGATCTTGGTACACTCCGGATGCCAGGGTAATAAGGGAGGCTGATACCCTGGACACATTGAAAGGTGCGAGTGCAGTAGAGGAATGCGGCAGGGAGTTATGAGAGTACTCCGCCCAAGGCAGATATCGGGCCCACTGGCGCCACTTTCGGCTACAGTATGACCTGAGGTACCGTCCAAGGTCTTGGTGCAGCCTCTCGACCTGGCCGTTCGCCTGTGTATGATACCCTGACGTAAGGCTTGCCGCAACTCCCAGTTTCTGCCAAAAGGCCTTCCAGAGCTGTGAGGTGAACCGGGGGCCTCGATCAGAGACAATATCCTCCGGAAGGCCATAAAGACGAAACATGTTGGAACAGAGCTGCTGCAGTTTCCAACACTGATGGTAGTTGCGGCAAGAGTATCAGGTGACAGGCCTTAAATCTGTCAAGGACGGCGAGTATGATGGTGTTGCCTTGTGATGAGGGCAGGTCCACCAGGAAGTCTATTGACATATGCGACCAGGGTTGAGCTGGGATGGGTAGAGGCTCCAACAGACCAGCGGGCTTCTGACTGGTGGTCTTGGCTTGGGCACACATTTCACAGGCCTCGACATACTCCTGCACATCCTCTTTCATAGACGGCCACCAATAGCGGCTGTGGAGAAGGGCAGGATCCGTCAGGTGCCTGGATGTCCTGCCGCCAGGGAGTCGTGTGCCCACTGTAGGAGAGAAGGTCAGAGCCTGACTGGGACATATTCCTTACCCTCCCGTTGATCTGGTGGTCCGGGATCCTCCTTGCGGGCTGCCTGGAGCTCCTGGTGAAGATGCTGTCGAACCGGAGCCACCACCCATTGCTCTAGCAAGATTGGGGTGGGTTCTGCTGGGCCTGGGTCCCTGCCATGCACCCGACAGTGTCGGCCTTACTGTTCTTCAAGCCTGGCCAATAGGTCACCGTGAATCAGAACCGGGTGAAAAACAAGGCCCAGCACGCCTGTTGGGGATTCAGAAGCCACACTTTCTACAAATAAATAATCCAGATTTCTATGATCAGTCAACACGAGGAATGGGTGTGCCGCCTCCTTGAGCCAGTGTCGCCATTCCTCCAAGGCTAACATTGCCAGGAGCTCTGTTACCAATATCGTAGTTCCATTCAGCTGGGGTCAGCTTTCTTGAAAAGGGGTGAAGCTTAGAAGGATTGCCCTGCATCTGGGATAGAATAGCCCCGACCCCGATCTCCGAGGCATCTATCTCCACCACAAATGGAAGCGAAGGATCGGGGTGTCGCAAAAATGGAGCCATGATGAACCTTTCTTTCAGAGTCTGGAAGGCTCTCTGCACCTCCGCAGTCCACTCCAGCCTCTTTGTCTCACCCCATAAGAGGGCTGAGAGTGAGGCAGCCACCGAGCTAAACCCCCAGTGAATGATAGAAGTTAGTAAACCCTAAGAATTTCTGCAGGGACTTGACAGATGTTGGCTGAGGCCATTCGAGAGCTGCCTGCACCTTCCGTGGGTCCATTGCCACCCTGTCCGAGCTCAGTATAAACCCAAGGAAGGCAACCTGCTTCTGATGAAATAAACACTTTCCCCTTTTACATACAGACAGTTCTCCAGCAAATCGGGTCAATACTTGTCTGACCAGATGGCTATGTTGTTCCATCATGCAGGAATAGATCAGTATGTTGTCGACCTATACAGTGACCCCCAGTTCACGAGGTCTCCCAATACATAATTCCCATGAGCCGGAAACATAGGTGCATTCGCTAGACTGAATGGTATGACGAGATATTCATAAGGGCCCAGTGAGGTGCTAAAACGCAGTCTTCCACTCACCCTCCCAGATATAGATTATAACCACTGTGCAGGTCCAGTTTAGTGAACACTTGGCCCCGTGGACCTGCACCAGCAATGCGGTGATGAGTGGCAAAGGGTGTGGATGTTTAACGGTAACCACGTTGAGTCCCCGATAAGCGATACAAAGATGTAGCCCTCTGTCCTTCTTCGCCACGAAGAAGAACCCGGCGGACGGCTGAATGAATCCTGAAGCTAAGGCCTCCTTGACATAGTCTTGGAGCACCCGTTACTCAGGTAGGGATAGGGGATATATTCGGCCCCTCGGCGGAGACGCGCCCAGCAGTAAATCAATAGCGCAGTCCCACAGCCAATGTGGTGGCAGGACGGTCGCCTTACTCTTACTAAAGACCTCTGCCAGGTCCTGATATTCCCTGGGGCAACAAAAGAGTTGGACGTGTCCGGGCTCTCAATGGAAGTGGCTCGGCAGGGCAATGCTAGACACGTGGTGGCACACTGCGACCCCCAGGCTAGCAATTCCCCTTTGCGCCACAAATAAAATGGGGGTCATGTCTTGTCAGCCTCATGACCCCCCCACAAAAAAAATCACCAGCGTCTCTGGCAACCTGATCAGATAAACGCAAGGTCCTTGGTGTGGCAAGCCCTGACCCGTAATGGTACGGTCTGTTTCTCCATTACACCCATGCTCAGAGGCTAACCGTCCAGGGCCTTGCTCCGGTGGATAACCTCACATTCTCATATCGGTATACCATGGAGCTGTGCGAAGTTCATATCCATAAAACAACTCACGCCCCCCCCCCCGAATCAATCAACGTGCGTGTCTGTACCTGGGAGGACCCCCACCTCACCTCTAACAGTACCGTTAGTTGGGATTCCGTGTGGAGAGCGGTACTCACCTTGGTTCCGTTTCGGGGCTGGCTGGAGGGCTCCATAGGGCAGTTGGATCAGTAATGCCCCGTTCCTCCGCAGTACAAGCACAGCTGGCCCCGGATTCACCGCATTTGTTCCTCAGGAGAGAGATGCCCCTGGCCCAACTGCATCAGTTCCAGGTCCTCTGATGGGGGCAGCCATGGGTAGGGCAGATGCTCCCAAGAGAGGTTGTCCACGATTATGACATTTTCAATGAAGCAGTTCAGGGTCAAATCCTCCCCACGGTACGCTAGTTCCGCCTGAATCAGGAGGTGCAGCCCGCAGCAGGAGGTTGCCAGGAAAGCTGTCTGGTTCTAGCAGACCTTCTCAGCCAGCATCCAGAACTCAAGGGAGTAGGTGGGCACGGTCCAGTTCCCCTGCTGGATTATCATTAAGTGGTTGGCATGCGCCATTAGCGACAATGGGTGGTCAAACACCACCTGAAATTGCTCGAGGAAGCGTGCATAAGTGGTGTTCTCTCTCATACCATACCGCCATGGCCCAGTCTAATGCTAGTCCCGTCAGCAGGGAAATTATATAAGTAACCTGATTTGTGGTACACCTGCGGCTGGCTCGCGAACACCAGCTCGCATTGAAGAATAAATCCCCGGCATTTTTCAGGCATCCCATCATACCTTTCAGGTGTGGCCAGTCAGTGGTCCGTCGCTGGCAGGACCGGGGCGATTGCTAACGACGCAGGAACGGCTACGATGGCTGGCGGAGACACCATAGACCTCAGGTTCTGGAGTGTCTCTAATATTTGCCGCAGGTTCCGTTTGTGCGATCCAAGCAGCGCACCCTGCGCAGACGCCGCCTTTCGCAGGTGTTCTGCTGGGTCCATGTCGTTTGCAGCAGATTCTTCTGTCAGGCACGAGGACCAGAAACAGGTGAGTAGTGGACCCAATTGCGGGTTGGTTTATTCTTGTAACCAGGTTTGAGGGAGAAGACATGATCAGGGTCAGGAACAGGCAAAGGTCTCTCCAGATGTAAACGTCTCAAAGCATGTAATCCAAACTCGGTAGTCAAAGAGAACAGGGAAGTGTCAAAACCAGGAACAATAAAACAGGCTGGACACGAAGCGCAACCCGAAGTCCCTGAGACTGCAAACCACTAGGGCAATTGCAAGAATCCGTGTTGACACGGAGCTCCTTTATCCAGTGGTCTTAATTGGTCACAGGTGTTGCCACTTTACTTGTTCCCAGAGGCGTGACACAAGTAAAGCCTGTATCTGTAATTTGTACAACTTTCACAAGGAGGAGGAGCTACAGCAAAATACTTCTGATGCTTCATACTAGTTGAAGTGATACATCACGTTTATACATTCAGAAGTTTAAATATTTCAGGTGTTACAAATACTAGAAAAGTGATCTCAATTGTAGGAGGTCAGTTCTTATCCCGAGAAAGAAAAATGGCTCAAAAAAAATAAATAAATAAATAAAGGCATGAGTTTACACTTTAGTTATTCAAAATGTAGGCATGAAAATGAAGGAAAAACTACCACACACACTGCAAACATTCAGATCCGCTCCGGCGGAGTACGCGCTATCCACCGCTAGACGGTGCTACAGTTCATTCTAATTCAAACCCGAGCTCGCGTTAATAGCAAAGCAAGCTTCTCATGTCTACGAGTGGAAATATGTCACAGTCCACGCTCTTAACGGAACATACAGATTTTTTTGGTTTGTTCTTCCAGTTTTGTTCTTACTGGACGGATGAGAAAATGCAGCGAAAGTTATTTAGTCATATCGGTACATCAGCTTGATGCAAATGGCAAGCGAACATAAAGCTGAGAATAAAACTAAATGAAAACAACAACGTCGTAGGGTATGAAATCCACACGTGGGGACCTTTGGGAAGTAAATGTCAATTTAAGCCTAACATTGATTTATTCATTTAGCAGACGCTTTTCTCCAAAGCGACGTACGTCTCAGCAAAAATACAACTTACATGATGATTAGTACTAAATAGAGAGACAGTTGCAGACGTGTGATTCTTGAGTAAGCCTACTTTCTTTCCACTTGATGCACCGATATTTATCGCAAGTAGGAGCATAAAACGCAGGATAAGCGAATCCTGACCTGATAACCTTCCTACAATTTTTTTGTAAGGTAGACAAACATTTACATACAATGCAGGAGTAGCAGCTACATACATTAGAACTAATATTGATACAATAACGATCTAACGGTCCAATAGAATATTGACACTGCAGTACAGAGACTTAGTTACAGTATTATTGCAATCAGTGACTGCAATAAAATTCAACTGCAATGGATCAACAATATTATTGCAGCGGACCAAAAATTACTTGCACTATTATTGCAATGGATTAGTGTTATAAAATTTGTATGCAATAATTTTATAATATTGATCCATTGTAATATATTATACTGTATAATTATTCTGTAAGCCTGTCACGCAAAACCTAGGGGTCTGAGACGGCTGGACCTAAGTGCAGCGTCGTTCGTCCGGAGACAAGAGATGAGGCGAGTTCTCGGTGTCGCCGGGGACTTAGCGAAGGGTCGGTCGAACGGCGAACACAGGACAGGAACGAGGATCCGTGGACGGGAAACGAAGCGAAGGGTCAAAAAGCGGAGGCCGTGAACGAAGAGCTAGCGATGCTTGTGACCACAGCGTTGGGGTAAAGAGCAGTTGTTCTTGACGCGATTCCGCAAAGGGCTAGGAGTTGCGGAGTATCTAGGGTGCTGAACTGGAGTCAGGGGCTGTTGATTGAGTTGTGGGCGTAGACGTGACAAAGCCAGGCATGTCACGTGCTAGTGCCGCAGCTTCACTATTTTAATAAAGATCTTCGGTGTTTCACGTGCAATAAAATGAATCATTGAATGATACAATGAATGCCTCGGTTTTTTTTTTTCTTTTCTCAGCTGCCACATGTTTGCACATGAAGATTGTCGCATATTTTGGATGCAATACAGGAAAGTTTCGTCTTTGGATCTTAAAGTGCACGAGCACGGTGACCTTTTCGGACTGACGTCATCACGGGATGCGCTTAAAAAATCGGAAATCTGTGATGTTTCCTGTTTGAAAGTGATCACTGCGACAGGCGAACTGTAGGAAGTTGCAGCGTCTAAGGTGTTCCAAGAAACACCAATCGTGGAAAAAAAAGTTGTTTTTTTTTTTTTTATACATTTTCTATTTTATCTTCTGCGAAAGAGCCTGAGTTCAGAGAAAAAGCTCTGACGTCCGTTCACTTTTCCTGCGTCACAAATCTCACTCACGTATACATATTCATCATCATGTCGTGCATAAAGTAACGCTCACAGTGAAAATCACACTACATGGACTCAGAACAATCCGCACCCTTTCATGGCCACTTTGTAAGACGGTTTCCCTTTATTAAGGAGAAGGTTTTCTGTGTTACAGTTTAATTGTGACATTCTGCAGTGATACAAACAACCTGGACACCCACTGGGACAGGAGAACACATTCAGAAGGCACACCAGTTACTGATGCAGAGATAATTATAAATATAATTTACAAAATATTCACAAAACATAGTTTTAACTTCCTGTAAACTGCTGTAGAAAAGTAGCCTTTCAACAAAATTACAAATAGACGAACATGTCATGAGCACTCTTTGGAAGAGGCCTTTTACCCCCTTTTACCCTCACACCCTACCTGAAAGTGAACCTAATATTTACACCTCCTGTCCTTCCCCAAATTAATCAAGGAATCAATGTGATTAATTTTCTGGGAGGAATCTCAGAGCTCTGCTGTGCCCCTTTTGCACCTCCCACCCCACAGGTTAAGAACCCCTGCTGTAGTGGGTGGAAAAACATGAAATAAAATGGCAAAAAGCTATTGAAACATTACATAATTAATAACATCAACAAAAAACAATGTTAATTGCAAACCACATGTCACATGAGCTTTGAATACTTTTTTGTACTGCTGTGGTGAGCTATAAAAATAAAATGTAAGGTCCATAGGTGGCTACAGTGGCTTTTGGAACACACTGTATGTGACAGCTGACTTTAAAAATGTATCTCGAGCACTTATCGCGATATAAATATATAAATATACACATTTGTTACTGTGGTGAGTTCAGGCAATAAAGCTTAAAATACAAGGAAGGGCCGGAGAGGGAAGGGACCCTGTATGGGACAAGCGGTTCTGAAAGAGTGTGAGTGAGTGAGTGTGTACACACGTACAAGGAAGGGCATCACGCAATCATGGGGTAGAAGGCTTGGTTAGTCAAAAGTGCATGTGGGAAACAGAAGACAGGCACACCTGAGTGTGCACTCCTTAACTAATCTTGCCTAAAGTGAGGTGTGACGATTAAAACATTCAGAAAAGACCAGTGGAGAGTGGTGGGGGCAGTTTAGTTTTGATTCAGTTTCCAGTACTTTGTATTTTTCTCTCTGGGGTACCTCTCATGGTTACCATTACTGCAAGCAAACAGAAAAAAGTAGTTGTCACGCAGTTTCCCCACACAGGTTTTCTTCCCTCAGATGTCATTTTTTAAGATTAATTTCCAATGGTGTATCACACTCATCTGTGCTCGGGGAAAGCTGTGCATTACAGTCTGCAAAGCTTTTCTTTACACACTGGGTAATATGTCACTGCCACTTGGGACAAGCAGCCAACAACCTGCAGTGGGGCTTGAGGCTCTGTAGGAGGCACCAGTGCTCTGGACTTAGATTCACCCTCCTGCTACTACATTTCAGTTCTGCAGAACTCCAAGCAACAACCTCCTGAAGACATACATCAGAATTCAAATCCGAAACTTTGCAAGAGCCTGGCTTGCAAAGTGTTTCTTTATGACAAGATATTCTGGGACTTTTTCCAGCAATATTTTCTTAAAAGAGAAGCAGGAAGGTTCCACCACTATTAATATTTTATCTCACAAGTGTGTAGCTGTGGTTTTCCTGGACTTGAGTCCTGCAGGCTTAACACAAGAGGTTAGTAGCCAAGCTGAAAAATTACAGAGAAAGGTGACAAATGATCAGCGTGATGACACACTGCCCAATGAACTACATAAAGGACCATTTAAGAGGAAAGAGACACGGCAGCCCTAGAGGGTCAGAACCGATAACCCTTGCTTTAGCTGTGGTCAGTCAGGTTAGCGGCAAACACCAGAGGCTTTCAACAGGATGCGGTGTTGACCGCTCCTGGCCACCATTCTCACAGCAGTAGGTCTGGCTCCAGCTTGTTTGGTTCACATATTTGAAGAGAAGCAGGAAACAACACAGAAGTGTCAGTCCTCATGTCTCCATCCCATCACCTCCCTCCTCATCATCTCCCTTCCTTTGCCTCCCTCCTTACTCCTACATTCCATCACCTCCCTCCACAGCTGGCACCCCCTTCACTGCATTGCTTCCCATGCCTTCCTTCAGATCTGAGACCTTGACAAGGGTCAGGAAGCTGGGAGAGGGTCTCAGCTCATAGTCTATCAGCTTTAGGGGGCTGGCCCACACAGTGATGCTGTCCCCCTTTGTGACCTTCAGCAGCACGGGCTGGCTCAAGACGGCATCCACTTCATCTTCCTTGTTGGCTGACTGGGCGCAGTGCGTCTGGTAGACCGCCGCCACCTCATCCTCACCCTCCAGATACTTGAATTTCACCTTAAGAACCAGTGGCGTGGTCTTTGTAATTGGAACCTTGAAGGTAGTCTGCACAAAGATCAGGTAGAAGCCCTCCTCTTCTAAAAAAATCTGTGTCTTGCTCGCGTCTAGGTGAACGTTCATTTGAAGCTGCTCCTCCCATTTAATGGGCCCCATCTTATCCTCTCCAGAGTCACTAGCTATGAAAAGAAGAGAGGACAGAAGGATAACTAAGCTTGGAGGGCTGACAAAAAATTTGTTAAAACCATACTAACCTGCACAGAGCTGGTCGCATAAACACTGGCAAACATTGTAGACGATCCTGGCTCAACATCCCCCTTAAGACACAGATGGAGAGCACAGGTTAAAGGTTTCATACCTGCAAGGAACACAAAGGCTTTGGATGCTCTGGAGTCGGTTTTGAAAAAGTCTGCCATGGTGGAGGCTGCAAAGAAAATGCCAGAATGTTAGGTGGGCCTAGCCAAGAAGCAAAAACATCATCAATCTAAAGTATGGTAAGTGCCAAGTCGAAGCTGACGCATAGTAACCACTTGCGCGGTTTTCAAGGCAAGTCAAGGGAGGAACAGAGGTGGGTTGCTAGGTCCTTCCTCTGCATGGCAAGGGAGGCAAACACAGGGCCACTGCACCCCAAGGAGGGCTTGAACCCTAGACCTGCCACACAACAAGGCACTGCGCCACCACACCCCCACATCAAACTAAAGACTTTTGTTTAATAACCAGACAAAACCCAAATGGGACCATTTAAAATTAAACAGAACTAAAAGGAATTTTGACATTTCTTTTTATTTATATGTGCCTCGGTACCCCTGAACAGAGCTTTCAAACATTAAAAGTGAAGCACCTCAAGGTTTGACGTGCTTTGTTGATATGTGGGAACAAAGATTAGTAACAAAGGTAAAACAAAGTTCTTCCATCACGTCAGGCCTGATTCTACCTTTTTCAGCCGATATAATGAAAACAAATAGATGTGCGTCAGCACACGCGTGTGCTTGTGTGTGTATGTGTGTGAAAATGCGCCCTTGCAGAGGAAGCGCTAAGGACACCTGCGAAGATGCACACTCACGCCTGTTAGTGACAGCATTACGGGAAAGAATGCGACACGTTGCTTCCGGCTCTCAACCTCAAGCCTCAAGAACTGTTTGAAGAAGAAGAAAAAACCGTACCACATGTACTAATGTAAATCAGCCCCTCTCCACTAACACCCCCAACCCAACCCTCTCCTTATCCATGAATTCTTTTCCCTCCGGTTAGCACACACACTGAAGGGGTCCAGACCCAACATGACTCAGCAGAGTAAGTGAGTAAGAGAGGCGATTGCTTTGTGGTCAGTGGGTTTTTCCTCTGCGATGGCCACACATGAAACTATACCTTATTTCTTTTTAACCCCTTTTGTTTACTGCCCTACCTGCCCTGCTCTCCATGATGTGTGGAACAGTGCCCTTGTATCTGATTCGTACATTGGGCTCTCCTTATGAGGCTCTGAGCACAATATACGCAGTGCCAGGCTTATGAGGTAACCCCTCCTCCCCTCTCTGCAGTAAAGTGAACTTCCTGCTCTACAGCTACACATCGAGAAAGGTTCTCATGAGTGTCTTTCGCAATGTGATTCCTGGGCATTTCATCGTAGCTGCATCCAAGAATTCACCGCCTACAGAGCTGAACTCTGACTCGGAGCACACATTAATCCCTTATGGAGCTGAAGCAGAATTAAAGCTACCTATTTAGGAGGTAACAAACCCAAACCATTCATTATGATGATGCTCATGTATACAACTGCTGTAAAAAAAATTGCTATTTTTTATTATTATTATTATTATTATTATTACTACTACTACTACAACAACAATAATTATTATTATAATTACCATTGAGCGGTACGGTCCTTGCTGTTCTTCCTGGTTCAAATTCCTGTAAAAGAAAACAGAGGTTTAAAGAGGATATATGACTATGTCTCATGCCCCCTACACACCCACCTAATGCCCTGCCCACTCTAGATTTGGCTTTTTTCACAGTCAAAATGATGGATGTCTTCAAGCTGCTCTGCTTAAGAGCACTTTCCTCGTACCACACCTTCACTCTCTGAATCACTTTCTCATCTGACTCAGCACTGCTACCCCACTTCAAACTAGGAGAGTGAGGCTGTCTGTACTTCAAGCCGAAAAAAGAGCAAAACAACAGCGATTTATGGGAAACAAACACTGGCCCGTCAGTTCATCCATAGTCATTACTGCTTTGCCAAGGAAAGCTCACGATGAACCAGAGTTTATTCCAGAAACTCAGGGTGTGAAGCACAACAGTGGGACAACAGTCCATCAAAGATTATTCACATGCGCGCACGCACACAGAGTGGGCAATTCAGAACCACCCATCAACCTGAAACACATGTCTTCAGACTACAGGAGGACACCCAAGCAAACAAGGGAAGAATATGCAAACTGCACCCAGAATGAGCTGGATTCAAATCAAAATCCAAACCTACTGCCCAGGAGCTGTGAGGCACCAGTAATTCCGGCTGCCCCACCACAGGAAAACGTGGGAAATGTGGTGTGAACTGGCTCTGCATTGCAACCAATGGAAAAAACACACACACACACACACACACACACTTTCAGAACCGCTCGTCCCAGACGGGGTCGCGGGGAACCAGAGCCTACCCGGTAACACAGGGCATAAGGCCAGAGGGGGAGGGGACACACCTAGGACAGGACACCAGTCCGTCGCAAGGCACCCCAAGCAGGACTCGAACCCCAGACCCACTGGAGAGCAGGACTGTGGTCCAACCCACTGCACCACCGCACCCCCCGGAAAAAATATATATATTTATATATCTAACATGAACAGATCTTTTTTAAAAAGACCAAAATTACATATTATATATTTTTATAGTGGTCTTTCTGTACAATTATGACAAAAAACAACAGTAATTTATGGTATTGTCTGGTCATCTGTGTTTCCCAACCCTAGGCATGGAATCACAGTGATACAACCACTTCTACTCCAGTGCAACTCGTCATAACTAAGCCGATGGATGCCAGGAGAGAGTATGACTAGACACATACTGGAGATGCATTTGCCAATACAAGTCCTGGGAGGAGTCCAGCTGTAGTATCTTAATATTGTTTATTTGTTATTAGCAATTAGCCAATGTACTCCAGGACGAGAACGTGGATGTGAGCATTGACAGGTGCTCTCAGTTATCCTGCCTCCAATGAAGAAGGTAAGTTATATATGGAACCAGAATCAGCATGGTTTTTAGCTGTAGACCCTTGTTTTAGGCATAAAAAAGCTATGCCATTTGCTTGCTTTAGAGAGAAAAGGGTGACAACGAAACTTGAAAAAGACTGAACTGTCATGACACTCATGCCATGTGTTATTTTGTTTGTAATACCTGTCAATGACCAATGGCTCCTAAAGGAGGGGGATGCTGGTTAGCATCCTGTCCAACGCAAATTGCAGGAACTCGACTTTTATTCACTAAGCTAATGCTTTTCTCCAAAGTGACTTATACTGTTCAATTACTTACTGAAATGTACTATTTATACAGCTGGGTAATCTTTACAGGAGAAATTTATGGCTACGTACCTTGCTCAAAGGTATTAGAGGTGGGATTCAAACCTAATTGCTACAGTACTGGTTACCCTCTCTGGAGCCACAGAGTTGGTCTACAAGCTACCTAGTTCTTCAGTGTGTGGTAAAACCACACTCTGTCATGTCTCATTTATATTGTTTTGGCAGTCTAACTTAAAAAGTAAAATACAGAGGCCTAGAAACATGGCATGCAGGGCCAAAGTCAACCACATTTGGTATGAAATGTGCAGAGGTCTACGCTTTCCTGCATGTTTCAAAAACACCTTCACGTGGTGAATATTTAATATTTCCCCTCATCCATCATGCAAAGTTGGGGGGTGGAGACTATTTCTGCTACAGTTGCATTTTTCAAGACTTTGTGGCACTTCAGGGTCAAAGTGCTTCACTTCATTCATTCTGGGAAGCCACTATAAGACTCAACTTTGCTGCATACTGAAACAGACTAAACTTTACATTTATACTTTTTCTTTTTGCAGATGTTTTTCTCCAAAGTAACACAACTTTGAGTAAACAAAAGTGCATCAAAAACAGATGAAGAGTTTTAGATACAGACACAGGATTATCAAAACACAGCTTGTCTGCCAGATGAAACTTTTTATCAGCTCACTTTACACAAGTAATAACACCTGTTATTCTACCTGATACGATTAAAATATACCCACAAAAAGGATAAAATTAGAAAGGATGAACAAATAGCCTTGAGAATTACCAATAAACTGTTTCTGGTGTTTCAAACCTTTTGGATTGTGCCCCAGACTTTGGCCTTTACACAACATTTCATTTACATTCAACACTGGGCAAGATGACAGGTGTAACACCAGCTGATCCCAATTCACAGAAATAACCTCACAAAAATATACGATGACCGGTTATATTGACAAGTACTGTATGTGCTGATGAAACGACAAATGCTATGCATGTTCTTAATGTATTCAATTAATTAATATTGCACAGATCCCTTTTTGCATAGTCATGTACACTGTGAAATGCCACTCAATACATTAGTATTCAGTTATTATTTGTTCCATGTTCAGTAATAGTCTTGTTTAGCTTTAAGTGCTGAGCACACCCCATGCTATTATTATCATTATTATTACTACTCTTGTTGTTTCTTGTTATTGCTTTGCTTTCTTTTTCTTCCTTTTATTACCTTATTACTGTAATTTACCCATTTCTAATAAGCAATTCAGTTTACATACTGTGCACAAGAATGAAATATTTCACCTCGTTACTGACTGCTATTTCACAAACACCACACAACACAAATGTCAAAATGTGGGTGTTTGGGTATTGTCTGTTTTCATAATACTGACTCCTTAATCACTTCCTTGGTTTGACAGATCATGCATATTCGACAGAATGTCACAATGTAAAACAAAGGGACCAGAGTTGCATTTGGTTGAAAGTGAAAGGTTTTTACATGCGAGACGGACAGAAATGTGTCAATGTCAGAATCGGGTGTTAGAGTAACTGTATGCAATGTCAAAATTTTGACAGAGTTTCACTGACAATATGGTTGAAAGCGAAAGGCCTTTAGACATGAAAGTGGAAGTTATGCTGCAATGCCCATTTTTATCCATTTAGACTGTTCTTTCCATGGATCAGACATGTCATTGACAGCCTTTAGAGGTTTTTAAATTTCACGACAACTTAACCATTCTAATAATTAATATTAATAACGTTAATTCTAGTAAATCTAGCTAGCTTTGCAGTGATAAGGCACAGATCTTCTGCTAACCACATAAAGGAATACAATGCATTGGCTGACATTAAAGCCCACTTGCCTGCTATTATGTTGTGTGTTACTGTTGCTGGGTTTTCTTAGGGGACAAATGTGGGTTTCTTGTCACACTTCGTACTCTGTGTTTGTCAGGAGCAGCATTTCTTGCAAAACTCATTTCTACACTGATTGAAACTTTACGGTCCTGCCTAGAAACCAGAATTGGTTTTATTGCTGCAGCGAAAAATTTTCTGAAAAAACTATTATCGATGAAAGGCATACTGAAAATGTTCGAAAACCAAACCCGCACAATCACAATTTCTCATTCTGCATCGTGCTGCTATCAGTTGTGCACTTGTACTTCGACCTTTTACAACAGCGGTTCTCTTCCCTATGTACACAGTTTTTTGTTCTTCTTGAGCAGTTAATTATTCTGATTATGCTGTTCCATTAAACAGTTCATGCTAAAACAGAATGCTGATGAATGACTTCTTGCAACTTCGAAGTGTCACTATAAAAAAACATTACAAATTGTTCAAACACCATTTGTAGAGCTTAATAAAATAAATTCAATTCATTTTTATAGAGCGCTCTTCTCATGCACTGACACAGCGCTTTAACACAGGCATAAGGCAAGAAAAACAGATACAAACAAGGAAGACAGTCGACTAATGGCTACCATAATAAAGTACTTTTATAGAGCTATAAATATGCCTACTGGCCACTGGGGAAAGGAACAAAAACCACTGAACTTTAATACTAAAGACTTTTTCTGCCTGAACTAAGTAACTGAGCAAACACACATGATGAGCAAAGCCACGATGGCACGCTGCAATCACCAAGTAACTGACATACACAGAAACTATATATTTTTTTGCATTTTACTTATTTTTAATTTATTTACTTTTATTTAATTAATTTTTTTTTACTTTTAACAGAATATATTACATCATCCATCCATCCATTTCCTTACCCAAGAGGTACACAAGGACAAGATCTGGCACTCATTGATTGCAATTTAGTATTAGTGCCCTGGCACATCCAACATTTGCCTTCTGCCAAGAACGTCAACATTTTTACGACATTAGTCATAGATGTAAGTCTGTAAAAGTGGGGGGAAAAAAAAAAAAAACCAGACAACTGATTTTTGTACCACTTTTTTTCCCTTTCACCACGTTGTCAAAATAATATTGTTACCACAAAAAATAAAAGAAAAAGGGGAACAATAAAATCCCTGCAGGTCTGAACTCGCTTTTCTCTGTTTCCTCAGCCTAAGTTATATCATCAGTAATTTAAATCATGCAGTGAGTTTAAACTTTAAAAGATCAAAATCTGGACATGACACCAGGCCAGCCACACAGCAGGCCAGGGTGACGATATTCAGTTTTAATATTTTACAACGCGCGCGTATATATTTTTTGACGTTACAATTCGACTTCCATGAGATGTTTTCGAAAAGCAAGGCAAGGCTAGACTAGTTTTCCCCAGCTTTTTTTTTCTGCCAAGTTCGGGAGTGAGTGTTGTAAAAAACCGTGTGTAACGCACGAACCGGAACCCCCCGAGCGCCGGGCTCACCTTACCTTTCCCCAAAAGGCCACCGCTATACATGTCACGACAGCGACGACTCCCAAAGCCATCGCGCCCAGGGCCACTAGGACCCGATTCCCCGCCACCTGGTGCACCATCGCTGGCCGTTGAGCCGCCGCTCTGCCGCTGCTGGGTTGCGCGCGCGCGCGGGAAGAGCAGAGCAGAGGCACGCGCCGCACTCGCTTATTCGCTCTCTCGCTTTCTTACTGTCTCTCGCGCTCTCTTCGCTCCGAGTGGCCGGAGGATCTCACACGCGCTTAGCTATAAGCGGCTCACGCTCCCACACAGCCTCGCGCCGTGTCCGCGTACATGCACCCAATTCTCGTCATTTCTCTCGCGCTATCCGTCTGCAGTGCCGCTTGGTCCCGGAAGGATTTTTTTCTCCCTTCCCATTCATGAATTTGTCGTCATAGTTTTGCGAATCGACGGCATGGCATGTGACTGCGCGTGACTCTGCGTGTGGAGGTGTATAGGAAGCTTGGCAAGCAGGGGATGGAGAGGGTGATTGTGGTGATGTGAAGACGTGACCGCGAGGACACATGAGTCTCTTTTTATCTCCCCTGCGGCCGCTTCTTTGCTGAGCGACTCCCGCCCTCGGCATCGGGGACGCGCTGCGCTCATGCCCGCGATAGTACCTGTCCTGCGCAGAAGACTGCGCTTAGTACCAGCCAGCGTGTGTGCGCGAGTTGGACAAGCCGTTCGTCTGCGTACTGTGGTGGAGGACCCAATGTGGGCCGTTTTGGTGGAGCCTCCTGGATTTAAGATGATTAAGTATCTTATACTTAAGTATAGTTCAGATGGGTTTTCACGGTATATGTTCATCCGGCATTTTTATTTTTGATGTAGTTGACTTACGCTTATGTTTGTGCAAAAGCAAACCACCTTACAAGTACAGAGGATAACAATCAGGTGACAACTCAGGATGGAAATCTATGTTGCAATGTCACAAAGTCAGCCTGGGGCTGGAGTAGACAAGACACAATTGTCTTAGGTGAACGTTATAAACAAGACAACATGTAGATACAGATAAAGTCAGAAGCTACAGAGGTCAGTGGCTGAAAGCAGAGGAAAGGTGTACCAGTCCGTAAAATGAAGAGCGCCGCATAAAACTGGTCTCTATTGTAATGTGATAGGAAGCCATTACACCACACACATCACCCAAAATCTCTTGTCCCATACAGGGTTGTGGGGAGCCAGCGCCTAACCCGGCAACACAGGGTGTAAGGCTGGAGGGGAAGGGGACACACCCAGGATGGGACGCCAGTCCATCACAAGGCAGGAAGCCATTACTGAATAAGAAATATAAAAAGGGCATCTGCAATTTGCCAGGAAGCATGTGAATGTCCCACCTAAGATGTGGGAAAATGTTTTGTGGTCAGATAAGACTAAGATAGTGCTTTTTGGCCAAAATTCAAAGAGCTATATGTGGTTCAAGTATAAAGTAAAAACATATGAAGAAAATACAGTAAACAGTATACAAACAGCACAATTTTTTTTTACAGAAATGTGTATGGGTATATACAGTCATCCCTGAGATTTAAGCATTCAATTTACAAGAACTCAAGGCTGTGAATGATTTCATTTAGTAACCCTACTTTAATTTACAAAACATTTCTCCATGCTTACAAAGACCGAATTTAGATTATGTGTGGCTCTCAGAAACTAAGTGGTGCAAAACCAGTCACCATGTGCTGCATCAAATTATGAACTTCCATCACCCCTAGTTTCGTAGTTTCCCATACTATATTCTCCATAATCATAGACCATGTTTGGACGGTCCAAACTTGTTCACTGAGTATGAATTTATTTTTGTTGTTTTTATTGACTCTGTCTTTTCCATTAGTTTTTTTCATGAAAGATTCAATTAGTACATAAACACACACACACACACATTTTCTGAACCGCTTGTCCCATACAGAGCCGCAGGGGAACCAGAGCCTACCCGGCAACACAGGGCATAAGGGGACACACCCAGGACGGGACGCCAGTCCGCCGCAAGGCACCCCAAGCAGGATTCGAACCCCAGACCCACCAGAGAGCAGGACCCGGCCCCACCGCGCCACTGCGCCACCGCTAGTACATAAACAGTGAGTTTCATATGTAGTCTATGTCTGTTTGTCTGCGAGGATTTGTTAAGCATATGCTACTGAACATCTACAAAAGAGCTGAACTAGTGCAGGCAATAATCATACACCATTTTAGAATAATTACTTAAAGGAAACTGACTTGTGTTGCATTAGGATAACGACTATTAACTACTGAACTAGCTGTGTCCATTTTAATTGGATTTGCTGATATCTTAGTTTATATCAGCATAAATTTTGGAGCCCGGGAATACAAAAAATCTCAACCATTAAAATGAATCGTCTTAACTACAGTTCCTTATTGTCCTGCACTGTACACCCTGTGTGTTTTTGGGGTTAAATTATAAAGATACCTACAAATCTTGGACAAGGAGAAAAATTTGAATTTATAAATTAAATGACATTTTTATGTAATTATTTATGATAAGACAATTGTGAACCTTTTATACACATAAAACACAAATTTATATTTTAAAGACTGAAGTTTGCTTACGTTCGGAACTAAGACATTCATTGAACATACACAGAATAGGATGTTATTATTCCGCTTGCTTATATCAACAGCTGTGCACAAGGCCCAGGTCCATCGACCTCACCACCTTGCACATGAAGCCCCAGAGAAACTTCTGACAATGTCAACATTCATCTCCAAGTCTGAGGAAAAAGTGGCTTAATATCCTTCCAAACCACCATATTGATTCACAGGGTATTCAACATGGATATTTCATTGAGGTTATCAAGTAGGCACCTACATTTGTTAGTGTTTTGTAGAGTTAGGCCCACAACATTTCAGGAAGGCTCAACAGTGAAGTCTGTTCTAGACCCACCCCCCTCTACATACATCAGATACCCTCCACCCACAACAGATGTACCAATTGTATAAACTCAAACTATCCCGACCAACACCACACCTCAACACCTACTACTAAAAAGCTGCCCCCCACTGCAAGCCACCCACCACCAAGTTTAAAAAAACATTACAAATTACCCTCCAACCTGCAACCCCAACTACTCTGTGTCACACCCCCACGAACAAGCTGAGTGACCGCACCTGCAGCTTGTTGACATGATCAGGTATAACAGGAGCCCCATAACTACACAGGGGTGTGGATTCTTGCAAATGTCTCTCTTGGTGGATTTGCAGTTTCAGTGTTTATGCCTTGCCCTTATCCCTGCTTTGTTCTCTGACTCTCCTGGCTCCTGAGATTAGCTTTACCCTCATATCAATGTCTGTGCCTCGAAAGACCTTTGCCTGTCCCTGACCATCACTTTTGTCTGACCCAGCGAACTCCAGCTAAAATAAAGCCGACCCACACTTGGGTCCATTCCCTTACCTCCTGTCTCCAGTCTTCCTGCCTGATACCCTGCTCTCTTCTCATCCATACCTGCTGGCTAGCCTTCTCAGCAGCTTCATACAGCCTGGGAGAGTCACCTGTGCGCACGTATTGCATTAAAGGCTTCTGTAACTGAGAGAAAAAGTTGATGTTGTTCTTTCCAACCACACCATCCTTAGCTAGCAGCCTCTAACACCAAATTCTACCAGGAGCAATGTAGCTGATTTAGCCAAAAAACCCCCTAACACAACTTCCATTAGTTAGATGTGAGCCCATCACCTGCTTGCCTCGGCCACCAAATCCACATATTGTTTACTGTGTGGAGTGAGAGTTTGTTTAGTATAAAATGTTACCTACAAAATTGGTACAAAAATTTTAAAGACACCAGACAGAGATACATCACACAATGTTTACCTGATGTATAATGTGGCAGATTGCTTCTATTTTCTAATAAAAATATTTACAGGCAGTGCCCAGATTACGAACAAGTTCCATGTCTTCAGTCTGCTTTTAAGTCAGATTTTAACGTAAATCAGAACAGTTAGTTATGGTGGGTATTTGTCAGTTTGTCAAATGTTTGTCTTAGTACATCGGACATCATGTACCTTTCTATGCATAAAAAACATTAAAGAAACACTTCCGGATACACTAAAGCATCTTTAATATAACACACACACACACACACACACACACACATTTTCAGAACCGCACGTCCCATACGGGGTCACGGGGAACCGGAGCCTAACCCGGCAACACAGGGCGTAAGGCCGGAAGGGGAGGGGACACACCCAGGACGGGACGCCAGTCCGTCGCAAGGCACCCCAAGCGGGACTCGAACCCCAGACCCACCGGACAGCAGGACTGCGGTCCAACCCACTGCGCCACCGCACCCCCTATCCTTTAATATAACAATACAGTAATAATAATAATACAATGTAATGATGTAATGATGATAACAATAATAAGTGTGACTACAGTATTTATAATAGAGACAGACATAGAAAGAGATAATAAATGTTACTACTGTCATGATGAACAGAAGACACAGAGGAGGCTGGACCTAAGTGCAGGATCGTTTATTCAGAATCAAAGGACTAGACGTGTTCTCGTGGTCGGGGACGGGAGAATGGTTCGTTGATCGACAAACTAACAGAGGCGAGGGTCCGAAATCATGGCCAAGGGATAAGGCGGGCAGTCGTTATCAAAGAGATGTGGAACGGGAGTGGGGAATGATGAGGGACAGGACTTGGAAGAGCAAAGCAAGGAAGATTTGAGAACATAGAGTGGTCGATTGTCTCGAGTGAGATTCCGCAACTGAGAAGAGGTTGAGAAGTGTCTTTTATAGCCAAGTGCTCTCTCAGAGAGACAGAGACAGAGAGAGAGAGAAAGAGAGTGTGTGTGTGCAATGTTTTCAAATGTTCGTTGGCGTTTCACCTTTTTTCAATTGATTATTATTTCTACTTTAATTTCAGTCGTGATCGTTTTCCTTTTCTTGGATGCATCACCATCACTTGCATCACATTTATGCTTTGGTGCCATGGATAGGAGGGTAAAAACAAAAAAATTAAAGCCAAATAGAGTGACACAAGAGACACTGTTAACAGCATCGTGGTCTGACGGAAAAGAAGGAAGTCTTTGTCCTACCTCAGACTCATGCGCCCCGCCCACAAGCCAATGAACTGCTGTAGACATGCAGTTTTGATACGCGTCACAAAGTAACGCATTTGTTATTACGAACGATCGTATGCAACTCTAATTTTTAATGTAATAGGCTTAATTATGAAGTTTTTATCTGATTGTTAGTTAAGGGTGACAAAAAAATTAACTTCCGGTCATGGGGAATGGTTCGTAGCTATAGGTTGTACGTTAGTCGGATGTTCGTAACCTGGGGACTGCCAGAACTATTAAGCAATGTCTTTTACAAGATTTTTCGAAGATTTAGATTTAAACTGATTTTCAATGATTTTGGTGGAAGGGAAGCCATGAACTACTATCAGGAAAAAATCACTTTTGCTTGAAAAGGAATATTGAAAAATTGGCTTACAGCTTCAAAATGGCATCTGAATAAACCACAGGAATTCTGAAACAGCTTCCACTGGATTTCTTAGGTTTGCAGAAATCAAATAGTCCATATAACCACAAAAATTTCACACCAAAATGAAGCATCATGGTGAAAAGTAATGAGTTGGGCTGTTTTGCTTTTTAGATGAATAATTTGTATTACAATGAGGTTCTTTGGAGAACCAAAAACACTCCATATCACAGACCACACCATTATCACAAATCATAATACATTTTAAATTAGGTAGTGTCAGTGCACTTTTTTCATATTCTGTAAGTGTCAAATCTGTCTTTTCAGTGCTTGTTAGGACAGAAGAGAAAATAGGTCTATGCTGTAGCTCTAGCAGTTAATTCTTCATAGCGTACAAAACAAGTAGGTTTTCTCTAATAACCCCAGAGGCGGTTTTTTTGTGTTCTTAGAAGCCAAAGCATCACCAAGTTCAGACAGAATAATGAAAAGAGCTGTCTGATCTCCTTTAGAACACAAGAACAAACAAGAAACAACTGTCTATGCTTGGTACTTGCTGAGAATCCAGCACTTGATTCTTGTCAGCACTTGAGTCTTGTGTGCCTTCAACCTGGAAAAGAGCCTGTGAAATAACTAGTCCATCCAAATATGCATGTTTCAAGATTAATCTGAAAAACCAACATTTAAGAGAATCTAGTGCCATTTGGCATCTCTAAACTCCAATAAGGAATTTATCTTATAGTTTCTGTTTTACGCCAACATGTACAGTACTATGCAAAAGATTAAGGCACTTGGGGAAAAAGCTGTAAAGTGAGAATGCTTCCAAAAATAATGCTCTTAATTAATAAAATTCTTACAAAGCTTAGTAACCCTCCATCGTCAACAACTGTTTGCCCCAAGCGGAGTCACAGCAGGCTTGGCCAGGGCCCGCTCTCTGGCGGGTCTGGGGGTCGAGTCCTGCTTGGGGTGCCTTGCAATGAACTAGCGTCCCGTCCTGAGTGTGTCCTCTCCCTCTCCAGCCTTGTGCCCTGTGTTGCTGGGTTAGGCTCTGGTTTGCTGCGACCCTGCTTGGGCTAAGCGATTTCAGACTGTGTGTGTGTGTGTGTGTGTGTGTGTGTGTGTGTGTGTGTGTGTGTGTGTACTTTCGTCCTTTAACGACATGCAAAACCCTCACTGTAATTCTGTAACTTTTAGCAAAAGGAATGCTTGGAAATCTAAAATATGCTCTTTCTCATTGACACTAATGCAGAAGACATTAAATAACCTTCTAAAACAAATATCTTTGTGAAACACCTAAGTGCCTAAGACTTTTGCACAGTGCTGTATATAGGAAGCAGACCACAACATTTTTAACTCATCAGCTAAAAGGCAAATGGTGCCCTTATAATTAAATTACCTGCCCTTGCTCACTGTAGGTGCAGATCCTGAGAGAACTGATGCTGTACCTTTCTGAGCGTTCCTCAGCCAATGCTTTTTCAAAACCCCTTTCCTGCAGTTGATGTTACTGTATTTCTGGTATTCCCCAAAATGGTTAGTTGTAAACAGCAATGACACCTGACTCATTGAGTGAATCCTGAATTAGATTTTCGTGCTGTGAAGGGCACTCCATTTGTGTTTGTGTTTAAGTCCCTGAGGTAGCTGCTCAGTGCACTGCAAGCTACTTAAATGTCAATCGATTTTAGCAAAGAGTTGGTATAGCCACAATCTCAGTCATGTCCTTTTGCCAATGTTGTGACTCACCAAGTGTATCGGGTTTTACAGCAACGGCTGTGTTTATTTTCCAGTAACCAATCTGTTTCCGAGCAAAGCCAAATTTAAAAAAAACCTTCTGTGTCGTTTTATAGACCATACTATTTTTTTCCTGAGGATTGCATTTTTGTGAGGTCTGCCTGAAAATTTCTTGTCGTTGTCTTTGCGTACGTCTAGAGTGACGTCAAGCAAGCCGCAGTTTCCCTTCTATGCATCCTCACCGTTGCATGCAGTGTATGAAAACAGTTTATGAAGAAAGGTTTGTTCATTTTCCTCTAACACAAAAAAAAAAATCTGTTTTAAGAGTAAATTGTGGAAAAAACAAGATAAAGATTTTTTAAGACAAAAAGTATTTTTCCACTTACTGCTATGAGGTTTACATTCTAATGTGTGCATCAGTTATTACATTCTTAGAGGATATTCCTGGTTCACACAAAACATCAAGATCAGCTCTTAAAATGACATTAATAAATACATAAATCATCAACAACCTGTGATTCAACACGGTGGCAATTTTTCATGTTGTGTAATTCAGCAACAGCATAGGCCCAGCAGTGAGTCTTCTCATTATTCAGAGAAATATGTGGTCTGCCATCTGAAAGTGATCAATATAGGTCAGTGTAACCACTTGCGAAGGACGGGAACTTCCACCAATGGAAAGTCTTGAGGCTTTTTTTTTATGTGTTTGTGTCACACACATACACAGTCTACAACCACTGGTCCCAGCAAGGCAGAGCCTAACCCAGCAACACAAGGTGCAAGGCTGAAGGAAAAGAGGACACACCCTTCACAGGATGCCAGACCACTGCAAGGCACCCCAAGCAGGACTCAAACCCCAGGCCCACCGCAGAGCAGGCCCCAGCCAAACCCACTGTGTCACCACGCCCACCTGTGTCTGTGTTACTATTAAATTAATCCACTAAATTATAGAAGAACTTAATTTACTTAAAAGTTGTGCATACAAGCAAGTCATTGTGGCACAGTCACTGCCAAAAAGTCCTAAAATTCTTATTTGTTCAGCAGACCAAGACTGCTGAGAAGTCCCTCAGAGTGTTGCTTCCATCACTCAGCATTCTCCCCAGGAATGGTCAGCACTTCCCCACACTTTCATATCATAGCTTAGGCAGAATCAGGATCTTTCCCTACTAAGGTGTCAGATGGTTTTCCAGAACAAATTTGAGGCAGCCCAACAGTGATTATTCATGGTTTCTTCAAACTACACCCATCCTACAACTTTCACTTCAGCAATACCCTTTGCTGCAACTGTCTTAGCCTGTATATCTTCCAAATAAATAAGGAGATCCCCCTGAAGTAAGGCCTTCTTCAGTTTGACAGCTTTCCCCACTGCTTGTGTCCACCTGTGGGTTGCACCAGCTGGAGCACCAATTGCCCTCAAATCACAGCTTTAATCAGCCAGTGATCCATGACTGTGTTTTTAAAGGTGGTACATTCACTCTTATGTCACTGTTCTCTCTTAAGGGAGAAATTTACTCAGAGGTGGGAGTTGAATTGATCTCACACTGAGCTTTCTGCCATTCATTCGAGAAAACCCTTACAGAATGTTTGGATGTCTCAAGTCTATCTGGCTGGCATCCTGTAGAAACAAAACCAACTCACCACCAATTTGTGATCAGCTGAAGTGGTGATCTCTGCTCTCACCCAAGTGAAAATGTGTAACTAAAATATTTGAAACACAAATAACCTGGGTATTTAAAACCCATCAGTTTTGCTCAAAGGGTTATTTACATTAGAATAAAAGGGAAATTATGGGACTTACTGTAAAGTCTATCGTAAACATGTGCCATCAACTCGGGTTTGAGTCTTGGTGACTTGATAGACCAATGAATTAAAAAGGGCTCGGTTTTGTGCTAGTCTGACGAGATCCTCGAGCGTCTGCCCTGTCATCATTTTAATCGCATCGATCCATCTCATTGGTGGTCTTCCTCTGCGCCTTGTGCCCTCAATCTTTCCAGTCATGACATCCTTCTCCAGTGATCTTTCCCTTCGAACCGAATGACCGACATATGACAAACACATCTTCATCAATTGCGCTTCAAGTGGCAACTGTCCATCAAGTTTTCATGGCAAGATACAGAAGTAGATTGTCTGGCCTTTCTTCTGCGCAGCATAGATTCAATGTTGTTGCCGTTGTCACATGGAGTGTGATCTTCCTCCTCCAACACTGCCCATCCGCTGCTGCCCAGATGGGTGGAAACCATTTAGTCTGGCACCTCTGCTAGAACCTGTCCGTCTTGGGTGGCCCTTCTGGTAGTTAAGACTACCGACGGCATAGCTTCCAGCTTCACAGATGCACACAAGTCCCAACAGCACGACAAGCTAGGTTTCCTCATAAACACTCACCTGGAAACAGATTGCCACCTGTCACCAGTTAGGTCATGGTAATATCCCACCTGGACTACTAAAACGCTCTCCTGTCTGGCCTTCAAGCCTTTGCCACCAACCCTCTCCAGCAGATACAGAATGTTGCTGCACAAGTCATGTTTGACCTCCCGAAGCGTTTCCATGTATTACCCCCCCTCGACTCTCTGCATTGGCTTCCAGACTCTGGTTATGACCTACAAAACCATCAGTGAATCTACTCAATGATATCTACAAAACATGATCACTTCTTACACCCCAACAAGACCGCTATGCTCCTTCACTTCTACACGCTAGGTGGTTCCATGCACAAAAGGTCCAAAATCAAAAGCACAAAGGTTTTTGGTGCTTGTTCTAATATGACAGAATGACCTCCCCCTCTCACTGAGAACTGCTTACTCTCTCAACATTTAAGAAGGGTCTCTAAACTCATCCCTTTCAAACTCACATCTCCCCTGATCTCTTAAGTGCATGATAAACATGTAAATGTGTATGTTTGATAATCAGGTGTGAAAGAAGGTTTTCCCTTTCCCATTTCAGCCATGGGGGCATGGTGGTGCAGTGGGTTGGACCAAGTCCTGCTCTCCAGTGGGTCTGGGGTTTGAGTCCCGCTTGGGGCGCCTTGTGATGGACTGGTGTCCCATCCTGGGTGTGTCCCCTCCCCTTACACCCAGCGTTGTTGGGTTAGGCTCCAGCTCCTTGCAACCCCACATGGGACAAGCAGTTCAGACGATGTGTATGTGTATGTGTATGCGTTTCAGCCATAGGAGACACTGAAGAAACACCCTCAAGACACACATAGACTTTTCACAACACCATTGGCCGATGAGAGAGCCCCAGATGAGTATCTCTCCAATCAGTTTTATTGCCTGCTTTTATTTGCCAAGCTCATACATAATTTATTACAGGGTGTTACAACAGGCGTGTTTAGTGTTTTCCTGCCTTTTTGCCTAGTAACTTTCCACTTCTTTTCTTCTCAAAACCCCTCACCATAAAGCCAAACCATCCAACTCCCATCATCCAGCTTACCTTAAACTGAACTCGCTCCAGGTAAGGCAGCACCATCAGCCTTTTATGACATGCTACGGGTGATTTGAAAATTTCAATTAATAGGTAAATCTTTATGCAGGTACTCCTGAGATGTCTACTGGTTCATATGGTGGATTGTGACAAATTAAATGTACTCTAGAATCACGTCTGCTTCCAAATCTCTTCTTCTGTTGATGTAATGCATTCACAGCATTTTTCTCTTTCCACTTTGCAGAAGAACATCTGCTGAATGAATAAATGTAAATGTAAATCTAAATGTCATTGGAAGGAAAGGTGTAAAAAGCAATTATGGAGACATCAAAGCATTTTCCAAATGTCACAACCATGCCCACACATCAACCAGCAGGACCTGGCTTTAATTGGAGCACTTTGCTATAAAGAGCACCATTCCACCACTGCCCAGGTGCATAATCTCACTCGAAACAACCATCCTGCCTGCACTCTCCAACTTGCCTTGCCTTGCTTTTTGCCCAAGTCTTTTACCTCATTGTTCCAAGTCCTGCTCCACATTCCTTGGGAAAACAACCGCCCGCCTTGTCTCCCGGCCACGACTTCTATTCTGATCCTCACCTCTTTCCTGTTCATCGATTGACCTACTCTTCACCCAACCCCGACAACCACAGCATGTCTGATACCTTGGTTCTAAACAAACGATTCTGCACGTGGGTCCAGCCTTCCCCACGTCTTGTATTCTCCATGACAGCAAAAGGAATACAAAAGCATGTTACACATGCACACACACACATTTTCTGAACTGCTTGTCCCATACGGGGTCGCGGGGAACCGGAGCCTAACCCGGCAACACATGGTGCCAGGCTGGAGGGGCAGGGAACACACCCAGGACGGGACGCTAGTCCGTTGCAAGGCGCCCAAAGCAGGACTTGAACCCCACACCCACCCAAGCCCAGTGCACCACCGCAAGCACATTACAAAGATTATTAAATTCCCATGATAATAAACATCACACACACACACACACACACACACACACACACACACACACACACACACACACACACACACCATCTGAAACCACTTGTCCCATACGGGGTTGCAGAGAGCTGGAGCCTAACCCAGCAACACAAGGCGCAAGGATGGAGGGGGAGGGGACCCGGGAGGGGCCCACCCAGGACAGGATGCCAGTCCATCACAAGGCACCCCAAGCAGGACTCAAACCCAAGACCCACTAGAAAGCAGAACCCAGTCAAACCCGCTGTGCCACCATCTTGGATCCCCAGCTCAGCATGGAACGTCTCGTTCGTCATGGCAGATGGACATCATCCTCATCAGCATGGGATTCGTCTGTTACCACTGGCTAGCCTCCTCAGGTCTTATGTAGCAAGGTAGTGCTCAACAAGAAGATAGAACAGAGTTAGTAATATGTTACTTAAATTTAATATGCATTTTTATAAAGGTGATAAACAACTAAGGCAGGTGAAATTACATTTCGAGGTGGAATGCCTGAGTGAATATGTAAGTCTTTAGTCGGGATTTGAAAATAGAAACAGACGGGGCATTTCTGACAGTAACCGGTAGACTATTCCACAGTTCAGGTGCTCTATAACTAAAGGCATGACCTCCTACTGAGGTCTTATTGATCACAGGTACTTTAAGGTAACCTGCCTCTAATGAATGGCGATATCGTCCTGGGATATAAGAATTAATGATCTCACAAAAAGGGGGCGCGGTGGCGCAGTGGGTTGGACCACAGTCCTGCTCTCCGGTGGGTCTGGGGTTCGAGTCCCGCTTGGGGTGCCTTGCGACGGACTGGCGTCCCGTCCTGGGTGTGTCCCCTCCCCCTCCGGCCTTGTGCCCTGTGTTGCCGGGTAGGCTCCGGTTCCCCGCGACCCCGTATGGGACAAGCGGTTCTGAAAATGTGTGTGTGTGTGTGTGTGTGTGTGTGTGTGTGTGTGTGTGTGTGTGTGTGATCTCACAAAAGTAAGCTGGAGCAATGCCATGTACTGCCTTATAGGTCAAAAGAGGGTTTTATAATCAACTCTGTAAGTGACCGGTAGCCAATACAATGACTTAAGTACAGATGTTATATGGTCAAACTTCCTAATTCTAGTGACAATTCTCAGAGCAGCATTTTGTACCAACTGTAGCCTGGATACAGTCTGGTATGGACAACCCGACAATAAAGCATTACAGTAATCCAGCCTCCTGGAAACAAAAGCATGAACCAGTTTCTCAGAATCCTGTCTACATAGAAATCACCGCAATTTAACTATGTTTCTTAACTGAAGGAAGCACAACTTAGTCAAAGCATTTACATGTGATACAAATGACAGTTTTTCATCTAGCAGGACACCCAAATCCTTGACACAATCACTACGCTTGAAGGTAATACCATTTATTGTAAAGATTGGCGTGATTATGTCAAAAGTTTTGGCATCACCACCCACCACAAGTACCTCTGTTTTACTGGCATTTAGAGTTAAAAAACATGTACTCATCCATAAGTTTATACAGGTAAAACAATTAGCTAACGACACCATATGTGATGGATCATCAAGCTTAAACGATACATAAAGCTGTGTGTCATCGGCATACGAATGGAAATTCACATTGTTCTTCTTCAACTTTATTTGGTAAAGTTATCAATAATACACAACCAAAACAGCACATTAAAATCCACAATCCAACAAACCCAATACCATTTTCCTACAGTTGGTCAACAAAGTTGCTAAGCAACCATTATATAAAACACATTGTCAAGACAAAGTCTTTCCCATGACAATCCCTTTCTGACATCAAAAAATATAAGTGACCCATGTCTTCCCCACACCAACATACCCAAATGGACTGTCCCCCAGTAGCAGCTCAGCTGAAGTCATCATCTTAATACATGCTTCCTTCAAAACACATAAAATACTTCTAAATTACAACATAAAACTTGGTCATACCCCTAAAACTAGACAAATAAATGCAAAACAAACATACACATAAATAATCAATATAAAACTCAGTGCACAAAAACACATAGTAAAACAAAGCCATTAAAATCTATGAGTAACACTTATACAAATAACCCATATAAGTTAAAAATATTAGTTAAAAGTGCACAAACCCAAACCACTAAAATCTGTGAATAAATACTACACAACTAAAAAACCATACAAACAAATATAAAAAAATAAATATACAAAGGGGTAAGATACAAGAAAGTACAATATGTTTTAAAAGAATGCAGTTCCATAAAGCAAACGTCCATCCTCAGAGCTTCAGACACATTTCTCCACGAGGTCTTTCCATCTGTCTTTTGCCTCGTGGTAGCCCCAGGCAATCCGATCCCGCTTTATTCTGAACTTCAGTTCAGCTCGAATCTTCAAAAAGGCACCATAAGCTCCCATTTTCAACCCCTTTCGGACAAGGTTAATACGTGCATTCCACAATTCTTTCTTTGTCAAACTCACAATCAACCAAATCCTACCAGAGGTTGCCTTACTTGCCTTGGGGGACAGTCCCTTCATGATATTATCAAAAGTCAATGTTATCTCACCGTCTAACTCTCTGCACAAGGGCTCAACCAAAAACCAGATCGTCCCGGCATAATCGCAATCCCAAAAAACATGCTTAATCGTTTCCGCACCCAAACACTGGGGTCGCAGGCAGTCAGGACGTCCGGTCAACTCGTACCTGTAAAGTTTCTCCATCACGGGTAATCTATCGTGAAGACACTGCCAGTTTAAGTCCTGCAGCCTATTGTCAAGCCCTTTTGGCTGAATTTGTGCCCAAATATCTTCCCCAAGGCCTAACATCACTCGCGTTCACCTCCCCTCCAACAAGGCATTATAAAACACCCTGTGCTTAAGGAGGGTATTTGTGTCAGTGTCTCTCGGAATGATCTTGCTCCATTTCACCATCTGTTTGTAGTGATCCGGCAGAGACTCGGCCTTTGGTCCAGCATTGGACCTGGAATTCACCAAATGACGCAACGAGAAAGACAGCCAGAGGCGAATAAAATGTTGGTGCAGGTGCTCCAGGGGAGCTGCCAGACGGAAACAGTGCTGCGCAAAAAAAAGGCAATCAAATTTTAGGGGGAAATCAGGAACCCCCCTTCCTCCCCTGTCCCTCCTTAGATACATCACCTCCCTCCTCACAAACTCATGCCTTCCACCCCATACCAAGCCGAACACATCTTTCACGAATCCTTTCCTTAAATTGCGAGGCATGGGGTAGACATGAGCCAAGTAAAGTAAGGTCGGGAGGACATCAACTTTCAAAATCAATGTTTTACCCAGGAAGGACAGGGACCTTGCCTTCCACAACCCCGTCTTCCGCCTAGCTATTGCCAGACGCTCCTCCCAGTTGACCCGGGCTGCTCCTTTTGAGAGAATACTTACACCCAGCACTCTGAGGGGACCTCTACAAAGCGAAAGGCTGCCAAAAGTGTCTTCTCGCTCTCCCCAGAATCCAAAGTACTTTACCTCTGTCTTCCCGAGGTTGAGCGCCGAACCCGAGGCCCTACCGAACGTCTGAGTCAGGCGCAATGCCTGGGTGAGCGAGCGGTCAGAGCACACAAACAGGACTGTATCATCTGCATATTGAGCCAACTTAACAGTCCTGCCACCACCTCCTGGAATGTGCAACCCATCTATTCCCGGGTGGGCCCGAATTGCCACCGCCAACGGCTCCACATACAAAACATAGAGAAGGGGAGACAGCGGGCACCCCTGTCTAACCCCACTCGTCTGGGGCAACCACTCCCCGAGAGAGCCGTTAACTATAACCTGGCTACCAACATCATTATAAAGTGTTCGGACCCACCCGAGAAAGGTGGGGCCCAATCCCAATCTGCCCAAAACATTGAACATAAAGGTATGGTCCACACGATCAAACGCCTTCTGCTGGTCCAGACTGACCAGTGCTAGGGGAATATTTCGATCCTCCACCCAGGCGATCGTATCTCTGATAAGATGTAAATTCCAAATTGCCGAGCGCCCGGGAACCCCACACGTCAACTGGAACCCCAGTTGCCCAGGTCGGCTCTATCGCCTTTCTTATGCAACAAGGATAGAACCCCCGACCTCATGCTGTCCGTCAGCTTACCTCGGGTCAGCACTTCTTTGACAACCTCAAAGAAGACAGGGCCCAAGACATCCCAAAATGTGGAATAGAATTCCACCGGCAGTCCATCCAAGCCTGGGACTTTCCTCCGGTTCATTCTGGAGAGCACGTCGGACAGTTCCCCCAGAGTGATGGGTGCCTCCAGGCAAGCCCAGGACTCAGCCGGGAGGGTCGCTCGCAAATGTTGTAAAAAGGAATCCCCTGTGACAGGGTCAGTTTCCCTTCCCTTAAAAAGAGTTTCATAAAATTCTGTAGCAACCCCAATCATCCCGGCCATATCCTTAACTAGTTCTCCTTGCCCAGTAAGCAGAGAAATAAAACCCCTATCATGTTGAAAGCCCGTCGTTTTATTAAAGAAGAAAGAGGAACATTTTTCACCTTCCTCCAATTCTCTTACTCGGGCTCGTGTGAGGAGCGCGCTAGGTTCCTGGTCACACAGTCGTCTTAATTCTGCCTTTAATTCTGCTTTTCTGTCACTGTTAAAATCCTTTCCATTGTTATGGTGGGCATAGAGCTTTTCCAACTTTTTCTCCACTTTCCGCATTGCTCTGTGAGATCAAGCTCTCCTAAGAACACAGTACTGCCTAGTAATGGTTCGCACCTTCGTTTTGGTGTCTTCCCACCAATCTGAAACCGAGCCACAGAAAGATTTGAGCTCCTGCCATACCTTAAAATGCTTATAAAAAAGGTCCCTATACTCTTTCTCCTTTAAAACATCTACATTCAGTTTCCAATACCCAGGACCATGCAACGGAGCCTCTATGGAAACCGTAGCCTCTACCATCAAGTGGTCCGTCGGCCAACAAGGAGAGAGGTGGACCCGTTGAAAAACAACAGAGTCGAAAGCCAAAATATAATCCAGGCGACTTTGTGCTCCTCTACTATTAGACCAGGTAATGCCTGGATGACTGGGGTTGCATACTTTAAAACCATCAGAAAGACTAAATCTGAGCATAAAATTCTTAAAATGTTTGATGCTGACATCCTCTTTACCTTCCAGATATATATTAAAATCTCCCCCGATTATTAAGTGCCTTCTACAGACACAAAAGGGGGTCAACTCTTCCAAAAGAGATATGCGGGATGCAGCCTCTACCGGAGCATAGACACACATCGCACGGATGTGTTTGTCCCCTCCAGGTGGTGTCCACTCCCAATACTCTACCCTGTAGAACTGTGAACGTGCTTACATTCTCAAAACTCCGTTCTCCGAAAAGAATGCCTACACCTGTTGAGTGGACGCCACCCACACTCCAGTATGAGTTACCTTTCCTCCACCCTGAAGAGAAGATGGCCACATCCCGCTGATCTCGAAGGTAAACTTCCTGTAAAAAACATAGCTGGAAGGCAGAGGATGCAAACCTATCAAACATTGCTGCCCTTTTCAAAACGTTCTTCAATCCTCTGACATTTAAGGTTAAAATTCTAAAATCAGCCATAAAAGGGACAAATTAAATAATTAACCAACCATAAGAACGGTAAAATCCTACTAAAATTCATTAAAAACAAATTTAAAAACAAAATCATTCTGCTCCCGACATTTCTGTCATACTCTGGAAATCTACAGCAACATATGGCTGCTCACTGATATCCTCATTCTGGTCTGAATAAAGAGGGGAACTCATCATACTGTAGGGGGGTGCAGTCAAAACCGGCTAATCCATGTGGCTTCCATCCCCTACCAGCAAACATTGATCTCGGTCCTCCTCCATCTTTGCTGCTGGCTTTTCTTCTTTCCTGCTCACCCCGTCCTCTTTTCTGCTCTTCTTGTATTCCTTTGGAGTAGGGCCTTTACTCCTTTTCCTATTTGTATCCTTTGGGGTACTCTGGGCTTTGGTGGGCGTGGTCCTTGGGGTCACAAACGTCAGGTGTTCCTTCTCTACTGCCAACTCTGCATGCACCTGCTCCTCAACAACATCAGGTTGAGCCAACATTTCTCCCTCCCTTTTACCAGACACTCGGCTTCCCGACACGGCGTCGGCATAGGTGGGTTTCCTCAGAGAGCAGGCGCGGGCAAGATGGTCTTCTGCCCCGCAGACATTACACCTGCGTGGACCATTACAATCTCTAGCCATGTGACCTTTCTCCAAACAGTTATTGCACCGCATATTGGTGCAATCAGCCCCCGTGTGCCCAAACCCCTGACACGCTCGGCAGAAGAGTGGCTGGTTAGAATAAAATAAATAGCCCTTGCTTGTGCCTAAATTAAAAGCAGCGGGTGGGTGGCAAAACCCATCAAAACCTTGTGGGTCAGGGAGCAAAACCTGAAACTGCCTTTTTCCATTCCAAAAGCCAAGTTCATCCCTCATATCTTTATGACCGGGCAGGACTTCGACATACCTCTGTAAAAATTCTCGTATAGACTCCGCCGTAATAAAAGGGTTAAAAACATGCACAGTCACTATGCGTTTGTTGTTAACCCAACGGTTCTCAACGTCATAAAATTTCAATACAGAATGATCAGCGAGAGTCCTGCAACTCTCAATCATCCTTTTAAAACAAGCTTCTGTAGTCAAAGTGACATCAAAGAACCGCAGCGGGTTATTCCGTTGAATGCAGATAACATCCTCCACAGTAAGGCCCAGGAGACCCAAAATTACCTCTTTTATCAGAATCAGAATCAGAATCAGAATCAGAACGAGCTTTATTGCCAAGTATGTTCGCACATACAAGGAATTTGTCTTGGTGACAGGAACTACCACAGCACAGACAGAATGACAGTGACAAGACACAGATGAGAAGATAGAGTATGTGAGCAAGGGATAAAAAATATTTAAAAAAAATATAAAGTACCCAATATACAAAAATAGTACAAAAATAGTCGCTAGATACAAATGCAAGGGAGTGTAAGAGAAATGTGATAAATAGTTATAAATATAAATAGCATTATGTATTGCACGGTTTACTCTCTAGGGGAGAGATTTAGGTGTTCATGAGGTAGATGGCCTGAGGAAAGAAACTTTTCTTATGCCTGGCTGTCCTGGTGCTCAGTGCTCTGTAGCGCCGGCCAGATGGCAAGGGTTCGAAGAGGAAGTGGCCTGGATGTGAGGGGTCTAGAATGATTTTGCTCGCCCTTTTACTGACTCTGGACGAGTGCAGTTCTTGGAGAGCTGGGGGGGATGTGCCGATGATTCTTCCAGCAGTCCGAACTATCCGCTGCAGTCTTCTGATGTCTGACTTCGTAGCTGAGCCGAACCAGACAGTTATAGAGGTGCAGAGGACGGACTCAATGACTGCAGAGTAGAATTGCAGCAGTAGCTCCTGTGGCAGGTTGAACTTCCTCAGCTGACGAAGGAAGTACAACCTCTGCTGGGCCTTCTTCACGATGGAGTCTATGTGGGGCTCCCACTTCAGGTCCTGTGAGATGGTGGTGCCCAGGAACCTGAATGACTCCACTGTTGCCACAGTGCTGTTCATGATGGTGAGTGGGGATAATGCTGAGGTGTTTCTCCTGAAGTCTACGATCATCTCCACTGTTTTGAGCGTGTTCAGCTCCAGGTTGTTATGACTGCACCAGACAGCCAGCTCTTGGACCTCCTGTCTATAGGCAGACTCGTCGCCATTCCGGATGAGGCCGATGAGTGTGGTGTCGTCTGCAAACTTCAGGAGTTTGACAGAGGGGTCCTTCGCGGTGCAGTCGTTGGTGTACAGGGAGAAGAGCAGTGGGGAGAGCACACATCCCTGGGGGGCTCCAGTACTGATTGTGCGAGTTTCGGATGAGAATTTTCCCAGCCTCACTATCTGCTGCCTGTCTGTCAGAAAGTTGGTGATCCACTGACAGATGGAGGTGGGCACGGAGAGTTGGGTTAATTTGGACAGGAGGAGGTGTGGGATGATGGTGTTGAAGGCTGAGCTGAAGTCCACGAACAGGATTCTCGCATAAGTCCCTGGTTTGTCCAGATGTTGCAGAATGTAGTGCAGTCCCATGTTGACTGCATCATCCACAGACCTGTTTGCTCGGTAAGCAAACTGCAGGGGGTCCAGCAAGGGTCCAGTGATGTCTTTCAGGTAGTCCAACACCAGTTTTTCAAGTGACTTCATGACCACAGATGTTAAGGCGACAGGTCTGTAGTCATTAAGTCCTGTGATTTTGGGTTTCTTTGGGATGGGGATGATGGTGGAGCGTTTGAAGCAGGAAGGAACTTCGCACATCTCCAGTGATCTGTTGAAGATCTTTGTGAAGATAGGGGCCAGGTGGTCAGCACAGGTTTTTAGGCAGGCCGGTGAGACACCGTCTGGGCCTGGTGCTTTCCTTGTCTTCTGTTTGATGAAGACCCGACGCACCTCCTCTTCGCAGATCAAAGGTACAGGAGGGGGGGAGGTGGGGGTTACTTGAGTTGTTAAGTGATTGGTGGAGAGAGGGTCTGAATGGGTGTAGGGTGTGAGACAGGGTTTATCAAACCTGCAATAAAACTCATTCAAATCGTCGGCTAGTTGTTGAGTTGACACGGTGCCGGGGGGTGGTGTCTTGTAATTTGTGATGTCTTTCATGCCTTTCCACACCGACGCAGGATCATTGGCTGAAAACTGTTTCTTCAGCTTTTCAGAGTAGTTTCTCTTAGCCACTCTGATCTCCTTTGCCAGTGTGTTTTTGGCCTGTTTATACAAGACTCTGTCCCCGTTCTTGTAGGCGTCTTCTTTGGCCTGACGAAGCTGTCTGAGTTTTGCAGTGAACCACGGTTTGTCATTGTTGTATGTCAAACGAGTCCTGGTAGGGATGCACATATCCTCACAGAAACTGACATATGATGTTACAGAGTCTGTGAGCTCATCCAGATCGCTAGCAGCAGCCTCAAAAACACTCCAATCAGTGCACTCGAAGCAGGCTTGTAAGTCCTGCTCTGCTTCCCCAGTCCATCTTTTAACAGTTCTTATTACAGGTTTAGCTGATTTCAGTTTCTGCCTGTAGGTCGGTATAAGATGAACCAGGCAGTGATCAGAGAGCCCCAAAGCTGCCCGTGGAACAGAGTGATATGCATCTTTTACTGTGGTGTAGCAGTGGTCCAGTATATTACTGTCTCTGGTGGGACATGTAATATGCTGTCTGTATTTTGGCAGTTCACGGGAGAGATTTGCTTTATTAAAGTCCCCAAGAACGATTATAACAGAGTCCGGGTGTTGTTGCTGTGTGTCTGTGATCTGGTCGCCCAGCTGTTGCAGCGCTGCGTTCACGCACGCTTGCGGTGGAATGTAAACACGAGGATGAACGAGGAAAACTCCCGCGGCGAGTAGAAAGGCTTGCAGTTGATGAAGAGCGCTTCTAGGTCGGGACAGCACATCTTCTTCAACGCTGTCACATCTGTACACCACCTTTCGTTGATGTAGAAGCATGTCCCACCGCCACGTGATTTCCCCGCTGATTCCGTGTCGCGATCCGCTCTGAACAGCTGGAAGCCCGGCAGATGTAGCGCGCTGTCCGGGATGGCTTCATTCAGCCAGGTTTCCGTGAAGCACAGAGCAGCAGAGTTTAAAAAGTCCTTGTTTCTTTGGGACAGGAGGAAAAGTTCGTCCATTTTGTTGGGTAAGGAGCGGAGGTTCGCCAGATGGATACTAGGCAGCGCTGTTCTAAAGCCGCGCTTTCGGAGCTTGACAAGCGCGCCGGCTCGCTTTCCGCGCTTGCGCGTCTTGGAGCGCTTGGAGCGCTTGAGCAGCGCCGCTGCACCTCCGACTACAATGTCCAGCAAAACGTCAGAAAAGTCGAAAACCGGTAAAATGTCGGGTGGTGTGTACTGCCGAATGTTCAGCAGTTCTTCCCTGGTAAAACTGATTGTCGGAGTATAACTAAAGACAGGGCAAACTAACAAAAACAGTAAAACAACTGTGGAGCTCCACACCGAGGCGGCCATCCGCGGCGCCATCATGCGTTTTATAAAGGTAAGTCTATCGTGGAAGTCTCTATCTTCCTCCTGGGATCTCCAATAAAAACGGGCTGTGTTTTTCAACGGTCCTCCATCTGCTGCCCACATTCCATTTGGCGGAAAAGAAGTTCTGCCAGTATTCGTTGTTCTCTCCAATGGTCCATCTGCATTCTTCAATGGCGTACCCATCAAAGGTTCCTCCCTTGCAGATGAAATCCTTGGTGAAAGTGTCATATTTCAGCTAACATAAAGCTAAAAGAAGAGATTTAGGAAACAAAAACTCCAGCTCACCCCGTGACAGCAGCGGTCATGCCACCCACTAGACACGCTTTAGGATTGCTGGGCTACCCAAAAGAAAATAAAAGCCTTCCAGAGGATAGAGGCTCACCCCATGCCAGCGGCGGACAAGCCACCTACTGGACATGCACCAGGATCACCCCTATCCTCTCTAAACTACACAGCAGCACCTTGTGGCAAGAATGATCTTAGCCAAAAGGCCGAGAAGCGATACACACAGATACTACACTTGATTTTAGCCAAAAGGCCGAGAAGCGATGAGTGATAGCGAAGTAGGTCCAAAAATATATTTTGAGACTCTTCTTGAATGCTGAAAGGGATCCAGCAGCTCTGAGGGACAGAGGGAGATCATTCCACCACATCACAGCTAAAAAACCAAGAACCTATGGGCTTTTTGATGTTGGACCTCTTGCGCATGAGACCACCAAGGAGCTAGAGGTGGAGGAGTGTAGCAGTCTGGTTGGGGTGTAGTGAGTAATCACATGATGTAGGCATTAGGAAGCTGATCCACTGATGGTTTGTTAGGCCATAACCATAGTCTCGACAGGGACAGCTACAGGAAGCCAATGGAGAGAGACAAGGAGGTATATGCATACAAAAATAGGAATGCTTTGGCATGTCAAACACAACTCATGCAGCGGTATTCTATATCAGCTTGAAAAGGCTGTAATGCAGGACATATCTGCAGGACAGGCTTTGAATTGTTTGGTGAAAAATTCAAAAATATCATCAACTGTAACATATTTAAACCACCTGGATAGGTTCTTGGCAGCATTAATGCACAAAATATTTTATGCTGTAAATTTCATACTCTTTCTCTAATGGCAGATTTTAATTTCCAAGCACTGAACACACCACTATGCTGTCCTTAGGCCATGTCCCCCCCTTTATTGTTTCATCCATTTATAGATATTACCAGATGAATCCATTGAATAAAACCCAGCAATCTGAGAGAGCTGTCCAAGCATGTCTGAGCCAGTGGGTGTTGCTGAGCATCCAAGTTAAATGCAGTCATTGCAGTTGCTGGACCGACGCCAATCCATTCTTCCAAAATTCATCACAAGGGTAGGCCCCAGGTTAGGGAAACTCCAGCCTAGGTTCCTGGCCAGCTGTACCACCGACTATCCTCAAGCATGTGCCCAGATGGAGATTTGCAGAACTTTTCTTCAATGAGGATGGACAGATAAGTCTGAGTTTCTGGCCCTTGAGTTGATGGGCATGAGTCCAGGGCTCCTCCTGCAGCCAGCAAAGGCTGAGCTACTTTCACTCTCTAGAAGATTCACACACCCTCCTTACAGCTGTGTATCATCCAACAGATACAATGGTTTAAAATTTTCTTGTGCTTGGTAAATTTCCACTCTGTTAATTAACCATTTCAGTACTTAATTTAGTAAATATTAACTCTGAGCTCTTCTGTTGAATTATAAGCAGGCATTTCAAGCTGCCTTGAACAAGACTTCAGTTAAATGTATTATTTAAAAATAATTATTATGATCTACTATCAAATCTAAAGGTAGCTACTTGAGTGACATGGATCAGCAAAACAATGGTAAAAGATGAACAAGTGTTTGATAATCCTGTGTCTATAAAGTGTATCTGCTGATCGTGCATTTTTGTTTACTGACTTCTATTTCGTTTTGGAGAAAAATATCTGCTAAATGCATAAATTTAAACAGCAATAATATCAGTAAACTTGTGTGTTACAATGCTACTTAATAAAAATTAATAATAACTTAAATAATTTTGATTTGTGAGATATGGGGATGAAGACATTAGTGTTACTGTTTTTTGACAGAAATTCACATATCTCATTTCTTGAATGTCTGCTATTAACAGACTATTAACGGGGGGCATGGGGGGCAGCTTGGGACCTCTCTCCTGCACATGATGCTCGATACTTCAACTTTTTACACAATGAGGTGAAACCCTCAACTCCTTCATGATCTTTTTTGCTGGTGACATGCAGCACACACAACATTTCAATGTCATCTATTATTTCTTTCAGCTGTGCCTTCGCTCACAAGAGTTTTGAATGTGTTGCTGCAAAAAACATTTAGGATTTTTCCAGTGACTTTAAATGGAAAAAGAGATTTGTCCTCCCACCCTTTTTGTTGAGAGCCCTTATGCTTTGCTTGCTCATGTTTCTGAGCAGAGATGATTGTCAGGACAGGAAGCCATACCAAAGAAGGAAAAAGAGAAAGAGGAAGACATCAAGATTTTCACTGTCCACATGAGGAGGTAGAATGTGTATATCTGCATTTAACGTTGTCATTAAAATAATATCGGAAAAACAGAATAAAGCAGAAAATTGCTTTGAGTTCTCACTTGTGCTGTCATCAGTAAAAAGCCCTGATAGGAGTCCCTATGCAAAGAAGTTTGTGGTCATTTGAGGATGGATCCCCAATGAGACCCTAGAGTCAAGAAAGAAGGGGCTGCAGATTAGTTTTGCACTAAGGTCATGTCTCATGAGTGGAGGTTATTTCTGGGGATTATATCTCAGGCGCAAAGGGGTGCGGTGGCGCAGTGGGTTGGACCACGGTCCTGCTTTCCAGTGGGTCTGGGGTTCGAGTCCCGCTTGGGGTGCCTTGCGATGGACTGGCGTCCCGTCCTGAGTGTGTTCCCTCCCCCTCCGGCCTTACGCCCTGTGTTACCGGGTAGGCTCCGGTTCCCCGTGACCCCGTATAGGACAAGCGGTTCTGAAAATGTGTGTGTGTGTGTATATCTCAGGCAAGGTTGGTAGCCCATATAAAACAGCTACATGATCATCCACAATTTGCCATCCTTACATAGTTCCTCTTGACACACTGAAGAAGTTTAGAAGGCTATAACAGAGTGAGAGCTTTCAAGTCATCATTTACTCACAATTTTTTTCTTGTTGAGCATTGTTTCTCTATGATAAGACCTGAGGAGTCCAGCTGACCATTATACCAGCACCCTATGTTGACTGAAGCTGATGATTGCCTGCCATGATGGACAAGTCATACCTATATGAACTAGGACATCAAGTTAACATCAGGTTAACATCAAATTAAAATATATGCTTTTAGCTTTTACAACTTCATGAATAATGTACTACTCTAGGATATATTTTACTGTCTTATTTGTTTCTTCGTCTTATCCCTTTGTCCAGCACTCAGTGTCACTGTGTGAGAAAAGTGCTCTATGAAAATAAATTGAATTGAATTGAATTGAATAGGCTCCGGTTCCCCCGCGACCCCGTATGAGACAAGCGGTTCTGAAAATGTGTGTGTGTGTGTGTGTGTGTGTGTGTGTGAATTGAGAGTTTCTTTTGAGCAAGCATGGAGGCGCACCTTTCATATAATAGCTGGCAATTTGCATTGAACTTGAGCAAACAGCTTTTGAAAGTGTAGTGTCTGATGTGAATTGTTACATTGCAAACACAGAAAGACAGAGACACTCCACTTGTAACTGCACCACTACATTTTGTAAGAATAAAATTGCATACCTTTGGGCCCATACATCTTTAATTTGATTTCAACATGTCCAGAACCTGTGAAGTGGGAAGCCTAGGAAGTGCAAGCTTTTCATTTGATGAGTAAACATTCATTGCAGGGTAAAGAGATCAGGGGAGTAAGGAATTCATACCTTATGCACACAAAGCCTTAAGTACAGCTAGTGCAACTAATTCATGCACAAAGCAATGATACAGGAATGCAAGGCTTTTGAGGCATTTGACTCAAAGGCAAGAAAAGCTTGGGAACGTCATTAATCTTTGTTTGACTGATTTCTTAGTCCAAAACAATTTGCAGTATTAAGTTTTTACACCGGTGCATTGTGATTTGGGCGGTGGTCGGGGCCGAGTGCCCGGCCGACCCAAACCTCGGGCGCCAACTCTGGTTTTTGGTACTTGGAATGTTACCTCACTGGCGGGGAAGGAGCCTGAGCTGGTGCGGGAAGTTGAGAGATACCGTCTACATATAGTTGGGCTCACTTCCACTCACAGCTTGGGTTCTGGAACCACTCTCCTCGATCGAGGGTGGACTCTCCACTATTCTGGCGTTGCCCAAGGTGAGAGGCGGTGGGCTGGTGTGGGCTTATTAATAGCCCCCCAGTTCAGCCGCCATGTGTTGGAGTCTACCCCGGTGAATGAGAGGGTCGTCTCCCTACGCCTTCGGGTCAGGGAACGGTCTCTCACTGTCGTTTGTGCTTATGCGCCTAGCGGCAGTGTAGAGTACCCGGCCTTTTTAGAGTCCCTGGGGGGCGTGCTGGAAAGCGCTCCCACTGGGGACTCTGTCGTTCTACTGGGGGACTTTAATGCCCACGTGGGCAGCGACAGTGATACCTAGAGGGGCGTGATTGGGAGGAACGGCCTCCCTGATCTGAACCCGAGCGGTGAGTTGTTATTGGATTTCTGTGCTAGTCGCGGTTTATCCATAACGAACACCATGTTCATGCATAAGGGTGTCCATCAGTGCACTTGGCACCAGGACACCCTAGGTCGGTGGTCGATGATCGACTTTGTAGTCGTTTCTTCTGATCTTCGGCCATATGTCTTGGACACTCGGGTGAAGGGAGGGGCTGAGCTGTCAACTGATCACTACCTGGTGGTGAGGTGGATTAGATGGTGGGGGAAAAAGCTGGACAGACCTGGCAGGCCCAAACGCATAGTGAGGGTCTGTTGGGAACGTTTGGCGGAGGCCCCTGTCAGAGAGGTCTTCAACTCCCACCTCCGACAGAGCTTCAACCAGGTCCCGAGGGAGGTGGGGGACATTGAGTCTGAATGGACTATGTTCCGCGCCTCCATTGTCGGGGCGGCGGTTCGGAGCTGCGGCCATAAGGTCTCCGGCGCCTGTCGCGGCGGCAATCCCCGAACACGGTGGTGGACACCGGAAGTAAGGGATGCCGTCAAGCTGAAAAAGGAGTTCTATTGGGCCTGGCTGGCTCATGGGACTCCTGAAGCAGCTGACAGGTACCAACGGGCCAAACGGAGCGCGGCTCTGGCAGTCGCCACGGCAAAAACTCGGGCTTGAGAGGAGTTCGGCGAGGCCATGGAGGAAGACTTTCGGTCGGCCTCAAAGAGATTCTGGCAAACCGTCCGGCGACTCAGAGGGGGGAAGCGGTGTTCCACGAACACTGTTTACAGTGGAAGTGGTGCGCTGCTGACCTCAGCTGAGGATGTTCTCGGGCGGTGGAAGGAGTACTTTGAGGATCTCCTCAATCCCTCTGACACGCCTTCCGTAGAGGAAGCTGAGGCTGGGGACTTGGAAGGGGACTCATCCATTACCCTGGCTGAAGTTGCTGAGGTAGTCAAAAAACTCCTCGGTGGCAAGGCTCCGGGGGTGGATGAGATCCGCCCCGAGTTTCTCAAGTCTCTGGATGTTGTGGGGCTGTCTTGGCTGACACGCCTCTGCAGCATCACGTGGAGTTCGGGAACGGTGCCTCTGGACTGGAAGACCGGGGTTGTGGTCCCTCTTTTTAAGAAGGGGGACCGGAGATTGTGTTCCAACTACAGGGGGATCACACTCCTTAGCCTCCCTGGGAAAGCCTATGCCAGGGTACTGGAAAGGAGAATCCGACCGATAGTCGAACCTCGGATTCAGGAGGAGCAATGCGGTTTTCGCCCTGGCCGTGGAACACTGGACCAGCTCTATACCCTCACTAGGGTGCTGGAGGGTTCGTGGGAGTTTGCCCAACCAGTCCATATGTGTTTTGTGGACCTGGAGAAGGCATTCAACCGTGTCCCTCGTGGCATCCTGTGGGGGGTACTTCGGGATTATGGGGTTCGGGGCTCGCTGCTACGGGCTGTTCGTTCCCTGTATGACCGGAGCAGGAGCTTGGTTCGCATTGCCGGCAGTAAGTCAGACCTGTTCCCGGTGCATGTTGGACTCCGCCAGGGCTGCCCTTTGTCACCGATTCTGTTCATTACCTTTATGGACAGAATTTCTAGGCGCAGTCAGGGAACGGAGGGTGTCTGTTTTGGTGGCCGCGAGATCTCGTCTCTGCATTTTGCGGACGATGTGGTCCTGTTGGCTTCATCAAGTCAAGACTTGCAGCGTGCACTGGGGAGGTTTGCAGCCGAGTGCGAAGCGGCGGGGATGAGAATCAGCACCTCCAAATCCGAGGCCATGGTTCTCAGTCGGAAAAAGGTGGATTGCCCCCTCCGGGTTAGTGGGGAGTTGCTCCCTCAAGTGGAGGAGTTTAAGTATCTCGGGGTCTTGTTCACGAGTGAGGGAAAAATGGAGCGGCAGGTTGACAGACGGATCGGTGCGGCGTCCGCAGTAATGCGGTCATTGTACCGGTCTGTTGTGGTGAAGAGGGAGCTGAGTCGTAAGGCGAAGCTCTCAATTTACCGGTCGATCTACGTTCCTACCCTCACCTATGGTCATGAACTCTGGATCATGACCGAAAGAATGAGATCGCGGATACAAGTGGCAGAAATGAGTTTCCTCCGCAGAGTGGCTGGGCGCACCCTTAGGGATAGGGTGAGGAGCTCGGTCACCCGGGAGGAGCTCGGAGTAGAGCCGCTGCTCCTCCGCATCGAGAGGAGTCAGTTGAGGTGGCTCGGGCATCTGTTCCGGATGCCTCCTGGACGCCTCCCTGGGGAGGTGTTCCGGGCTTGTCCCACTGGGAGGAGGCCTCGGGGCAGACCCAGGACACGTTGGAGAGACTATGTCTCCCGGCTGGCCTGGGAACGCCTTGGGGTTCCCCCAGAGGAACTGGAGGAGGTGTGCGGGGAGAGGGAAGTCTGGAGGACTCTGCTCGGACTGCTGCCCCCGCGACCCGGCCCCGGATAAAAGCGGAGGAAGATGGATGGATGGAAGTTTTTACACTAAGCTACTTTACAGTTTTACACTGCTGGATAATTTTTACTTTATCAATCCATAATAAGTACCTTGATCAAGGGCATTGCAGCAGGAACAGGATTCAAATCAGGACCTTTCGGACTGCAATGTAAGACCCAACTCTTACATAACTCGCTGCCTTTGCTACCTTTTTCCAATGCCTTTTGCACTTTCTCTTCAGCTTTTTACGAGGCAGTTTGATGATTTGGCTGATGGATGTTTATAGTTAAAAGATATAAAAATCAGTGCCAATGAGATACAAAGCAAACAGGCACTACGCCATCAGAAGCCGTGTATAATTTTACTGACAAATGCTTGATGCTAGATGATCTTCATTTTATTTCTAGACTGAAGCTTTGTTTACACTAGCGGTAAATGTTTTCACAGTAATATAGAGGTTAATACAATAGATTTAGCCGGAAAATAACCAGACACACCACTGAGGGACAAAAAACTTTTGGTTTGAGACACCAAGTGTGTTTCTCGGTTCCAAAATACCTGATACAAGCATTAATCCTGCCGTCCAAAATACAATACTGGTTGCAACAGTAAAAGGGCTTCTTAATCGGTAAAAATGCTGATGTTCAGAATAAAAAGCTTGTATGGAAAAAGGGTGTATGCTTTAATAAGTCCTTACCATGGTTCATTGCTAAATGGAAACGAGTTACAAAAGCATGACTCATAAATAGCAAGTGTACAGTTGTAAAAAAAAGGTTTAAAGGACACATCATTGCACTCTTTAGAGGTCATTGATGTCACACTTCAGAGTCGCTAAGGTTATTTCAGCATAAATGATAAGCAAAGTAGGTCCGTTCAGTTTGGTTGGAGGGGGTGTTTTGATAGGGAGCTGCCTTCATGTCTCTCATCATGGTGAAACAGCAACAGGAAATACTTGACCTTAAGAAGTCTGCTGATAAGGCTGCAATCTTGCAGGCCTGGTTCAGCAGCAAGGAGGAAAACCTGCAGGGTGCTGCTCCACTTTCAGGGACAAAGCCTTTTTGCCTTTGATTTATAGGTCAAAAGACAACACATGAAAGTCATTTAAAAAGAGCTTTGTTTCAAATAGGTCCTGAGCTGCTGAAAGCTCTGTGGGTTCAGCCTTGAATACCACAGTATAGTATTGCTTATTTTTAGTTTTTCCCCAAACTGTATTAGATTTCATAAAGTTAGAAAACAAACAAAAAGAAGATGCTTCATTACATCCACATAATACTTCCATTAAAATCTTTGCCACCTGTACTGTGCACACATAAAATGATTTTTCCAAATACAGACAGTGAATAATATGAGCGGTTAAAAACAACCATCATAAATATAACATTGAGTAAAAACTTGGGAGTTAAAACTCTACAACTGTAAAAGTGTTTTCATAAATGTCACGGCCCATGGGGGTAATGCCCCTCCTGGCCAGAGGCGGCGCCACTCAGTGCCGCTAGTCAACATCCACATACCAGTTCACAGTCTCATAGGCCACAGAGGTATTAAAGGAGCTAGCGGAGCAGGACTGAATGTGAATTCTTAATCAGTGGTTCCATTGTGCTCTCCTGACGATCAGTAGTCTTTTGTTTCCTCAGTTTGTCTCATAGGTGTTTATGTTCCAGTCCCGAGTGCCTGTCCTGTCAGCTCCTGCCTCTTGTTCTCCAGTCCTGGTCCAGTGTTCCAGTCTGGTATTTCGTCACGTCTCTGAGTTCCAGTCATACTCACAGAGTAGCGTTTCACTGTTCACCTTAGTTCGAACATAGTGTGTGTTTCCTTGTCCCGCGTTTCCTGTGTCACTTCCACCGAGTGCTTTCCAGTCTGCATCATGCACTCCTAATATCACTCTGCACGTGGGGTCATTCTACTTTTCGTCTGTGTTTGGACGTAATAGCAACACGCATCCGTGTTGGACTCCCGTCTGGATGCTACAGAAGAGTCTGCCTGCTAACATGACCTATCAGTATGGCGTGAACTGACGGAGCAGATAGAGGCGAACCAAGAACGACTCTCGGTTTGTCAAAATGTCCTTCTCCGCATGACGGATTGCTTGGGATTATTGACATGACTCATCAGTCTCTGTGGTCGTGGTGTCAATCCAACCAGTTCACAAACGCACAGGCAGACATGTCTTCCTGCTGCTGCCTAGTGTCTCAGCACTGAGCATGCAGCTGCCCCGTATGACAGTGAGCTGGCACAAGCATGCAGCACTCTGAACTACGTAACGCTCGAAGAACCATGCGTCAGACAGGGAGCAATCCGGCTCAGTAACAGGCGTTTGACAGAGGAGGAAAGGAGGCACCGTTTCCTGCAACACTTGTGCTTCTACTGTGGAACTGCAGATTACATTCAGGTCTTCTGTCCAGTGCGGCCATCCCGTGGATCCCAACAGACCGACTTACTGGTGAGTGATGTCTCTCTCAGTACCTCCCTGTTGACACTGCCAGTTACATTATCCTGGGGTTCGCAGCTGCAGGAAGTAAGAGCTCTGGTGGACCGTGCTGCTGCGGGGAACTTCATAGATTATGATATTGCTGCATCCTGGGGCTTGCCCTGTGCCCCATGCTCTAAGCCCCTGCCTACTACGGCTATTGATGGAGGTCCAATCAGGTCCAGGCGTGTAGGGCAGCACACAGAACCCGTTACTCTACAGGTAGGCCCACTCCATAGAGAACAGATATGGTTTTATCTGATCAAGTCCCCTGTTTATCCCATTATTCTGGGATATCCGTGGTTAGTCGCCCATGACTAAGGTTATTTCTTGGAGTACTAGGGAACTGCTTTCTTGGGGAAAGCAGTGTCCCAAACACCATCTGGAGATGTCTTGTAGTGCCACATCCATAGAGAGTCCTAATGCAGATCTGGCCCTGCAGATTCTGGGGGAGTATGCAGACCTAGCGGAGGTGTTTAGCAAACGCAAGGCTGTGGAACTGCCCCCTCGTAGACCTTGGGATTGTGCTACAGCTCTTTTGCCTGGAACTACACCCCCTAGGGGGTGGGTTTACCCCTTTTCCCAACCTGAACATCAAGCAATGGAAGTTTATACTGTGGAGGTGCTAGAAGCCGGAATAATCCATCCATCTACTTCTCCAGCTTCTGCTGGCTTTTGCTTTGTTGAAAAAAAAAGGATGGGGGTTTGCGTCCGTGTATTGGTTATTGGGGCTAAATGCAATTACTGTGAAGTACCCTCACCCCTTACCTCTTATCACTTCGGCACTAGAACAGGTCTCAGGAGCTAACATCTTTACAAAACTGGACCTTATGAGCGCGTATAACCTGATTCGTATTAGGGAGGGGGACAAGTGAAAGACTGCCTTTAGTACCACCCTAGGCTATTATGAGTACCTGGTCATGCCATTTGGCCTGGCCAATGCACCTTCTGTGTTCCAGGCTTTTGTTAATGAAGTACTCCGAGAGATGATTAATCAATTGGTGTTGGTTTATTTTGATGATATGCTCCTCATGAAACCGAGAAAAGATGAGGATATTGCGCACATCTGGGTGGTTTTACAAAAGCTGGCAACACATAAGCTCTACGTGAAGGGAGAGAAGTGCCAGTTCCATGTGGAATCTGTGGACTTCCTGGGGTTCATCCTAATACCCAATGGGGTTACAATGGACCCAAAGAAGGTCTCGGCAGTCCTGTCCTGGCCTCAGCCAAAGACCATAAAGGACCCGCAAAGGTTCTTAGGCTTTGCAAATTTCTACAGGCGTTTCATAAGGAACTTCAGTTCCGTTGCAGCTCCTTTGACAGCTTTGTTATAAGGAGCACCCAGGCACCTGACCTGGACTCCTGATGCTATTCAGGCCTTTGAAGACCTGAAGATATGTTTTACCACTGCCCCAATCTTGAAACACCCTGACTCCAAGTTACCCTTCATCGTAGAAGTTGATGTGTCGGAAGTAGGGGTAGGGGTGGTGCTCTCACAGCGCCAGGGAAATCCCCTTAAGGTCTATCCATGTGCCTATTTTTCACACAAATTGTCACCTACGGAAAGGAATTATGATGTGGGAAACAGGGAGCTCTTAGCTATAAAGATGGCCTTGCAGGAGTGGAGACATTGGTTAGAGGGTGCGACTCACCCATTTCTAGTGTTAACTGACCATTGGAACCTGGAGTATCTACAGAAGGCAAAGAGGCTCAACGCCAGACTGGCACGGGGGGCCATGTTATTCACCAGGTTCCGTTTCACGGTGACATATCGCCCCTGCTCCAAGAACGGCAAGGCTGATGCTCTTTCCTGGTTGTTCGAGGTTTCACCTAGGCTCTTGCCACCAGACACCATCTTGCCACCGATGCAGTTTGTAGCTCCCATCCGTTGGGCTTTGTTGGATGACATCAAAGCGGCCCAACTCCAGGAACCCGGTCCCAGCGAGTAGCTACAAGAAAAAGAATATATCCCGTCCATCGTCCAGTCCGAGCTCCTACACTGGGCCCATGATGGTCCTAGTACAGGACACCCTGGAATCAACCGAACGTTGAAACTCCTCTCAGAACGTTTCTGGTGGCAGTCCATGAAACTGGACGTAAGAGATTTCATCCTTGCTTGTACTACATGTGCCCAGGCTAAGGTCCCACGACAACTGCCAGCAGGGCTTCTTGAACCGTTCCCAGTTCCAATCCGTCCATGGTCTCATATGGCAGTTGACTTCATTACTGACTTACCTTGTTCTGACGGAAACACCATCATACTGGTGGTCATAGATCACTTTTCCAAAGCCTGTTGACTGGTCCCACTGAAAGGTCTACCCACAGCCCTGGAAACCGCAGAACTGTTGTTTCAACATATTTTCCGGCTGTACAGCCTGCCAGAGGATATTGCTTCAGACAGAGAACCCCAGTTCACCTCGAGAGTCTGGAAGGCCTTCTTTTCCTGCTTGGGAGTCTTAGTCAGCCTCTCGTCCGGTTATCATCCACAGTCTAATGGGCAAGTGGAGCACCTCAATCAAGAGATCGGACGTTACCTGCGGAGCTACTATAGTCAGAACCAAACCGACTGGAGCAGGTTCCTCCCCTGGGCAGAGTATGCCCAGAACTCCCCTGGTCCATTGTCTGCAGGCCTGACTCCTTTTCAGCGTGTGCTAGGTTACCAGCTTCCACTATTCCTGTAGATGGCAGAAACCAGTGGGCTGCCAGCGGTGGATGACTGGTACAAGAGGAGTGAATCAGTGTGGGAATCTGCACATGTCCATCTCCAGGACACCGTCTCCAGCTAAAAGGAAAAGGCCGACAAGAGACGCAGGATTCTGTTGTACCAACAGGGTCAAAGAGTGTGGCTGTCTACCCAGGACCTCAAACGGCATCTGCCCTCAAGGAAACTCACCCCCCCGTTTCATTGACCCGTTCAAAATACTGAAAAGGATCAGCCCGGTTTCTTACTGCCTACAGTTGCTCCCTCATTACCGTATCTGTTCCACATTTCATGTGTCACGCCTCAAGCCCCACTGTGGTTCCACCCTGGAGAGTCTGGCAGTCTCTTCTCCACCTTTAGATGTGGACGATGCCCCTGCTTACTCCGTCAAGTCCCTCCTAGACTCCAAATGACAAAGGAGCACACTGTACTATCTAGTTGACTGGGAAGGCTATGGGTCAGAGGAGCAATCTTGGGTGCCAGCACGGGACATTTTGGACCCGGCTCTCATTGCAGACTTTCATAGGTGTCACCCGGATCTGTCCGCTCCGCGACAGCGGAAGTGGCCACCTACCTGTCGGCGTCAAGCGGCTGGAGCCGCCCCTGGAGGGGGGGTACTGTCACGGCCCATGGGGGTAATGCCCCTCCTGGCCAGAGGCGGCGCCACTCAGTGCCGCTAGTCAACATCCACATACCAGTTCACAGTCTCATAGGCCACAGAGGTATTAAAGGAGCTAGCGGAGCAGGACCGAATGCGAATTCTTAATCAGCGGTTCCATTGTGCTCTCCTGGTGATCAGTAGTCTTTTGTTTCCTCAGTTTGTCTCATAGGTGTTTATGTTCCAGTCCCGAGTGCCTGTCCTGTCAGCTCCTGCCTCTTGTTCTCCAGTCCTGGTCCAGTGTTCCAGTCTGGTATTTCGTCACGTCTCTGAGTTCCAGTCATACTCACAGAGTAGCGTTTCACTGTTCACCTTAGTTCGAACATAGTGTGTGTTTCCTTGTCCCGCATTTCCTGTGTCACTTCCACCGAATGCTTTCCAGTCTGCACCGTGCACTCTTAATGTCACTCTGCACATGGGGTCATTCTACTTTTCGTCCGTGTTCGGATGTAATAGCAACACGCGTCCGTGTCGGACACCCGTCTGGACGCTACAATCAAAACAATAAAAATGTGTATATAGAAACCCCAAAGGTAAGTACCTAAGCCTAAAACTTAACATTCCAATGTTACTTTATCATTTTATATTTTAAAAACACTGTGGCTACACTGAGGTGCTGTGTAGCATTACTAAGTGAATGTATGAAACCAGATGATCTTCACTTCATTCTAGAATAAGACTTTATCGATGCTAGTGCAGGGGGGTGTGGTAGTGCAGCGGTTTTGGCCGGGTCCCTCTCTCTGGCAGGTCTGGGGTTCAAGTCCCGCTTGGTGTGCCTTGTGACAGACTGGTATTCCGTCCTGGGTGTGTCCCCTCCCCCTCCAGCCTTGTGCCCTGTGTTGCTGGGTTAAGCTCCAGTTTGTCATGACCCCGCTTAAGATAAGCGGTTTCAGCCAGTGTGTGTGTTATGCTAGTGCAAGGATGTTCATGTTATTAACGCTGTTAATATGACTGGAGAGGGGGTGTTTAACCAGGGTCTGGGGTTTGAGCCTTGCTTGAGGTGCCTTGCAATGGACTGGCATCCAGTCCTGGGTGTGTCCCCTCCCCCTTTGGCCTTGCGCCCTGTGTTACCAGGTAAGGTTTTGGCTCACCGCAACCCTGCTTGGGACAAGCAGTTGTTGATAATGGATGGATAAATATGACTCTGGTATTCATGTGCATGAAAAAAGAATACATAAGGAAGGGGGGGGGGGAGCAACTGTGACACACCTTGTACACAATAATGGTAATCATTAACCCTTTATTTAAACTTTTACCAGCAGTAGGTATGTATGCAACCCTGTGAGGGAGACCAGAGAGCATGTCCTTGCCAAAGAGAATCCACTTCCGTGACCAGGTCCTTGCTGTTATCCCTCACTGTTTCTGTAATTACCACAGAATTAACAGCCAAACACAGCCAAAACTTTCATACAAACCTTGAGCCTGTCCTCAGTCCAGCTCCCTAATACAGCCCAGCATGTCAGATTGAATTAAATCATTATCAAGAGTTTATTTTTATAAGAAAAAAGCACCATTTCCTTTACTTAAGCAATGCCCTCACCCAGAACAGCTCCAGTAAAAATTATGACTAATTAACTGTAAGCAGCCTCACACTGTACGTTGCGTTGGAGGGAAACTATTTCAGCTGTAATATGTATTTATATCAATCAGTGGTTGTGTCTGTCTGGGAGTGTTATCTGAACAGAAAGTAGGAAGCAGTTCTTCCATGTACCGTTAGACAAAAAATAATTGTATATGTACAAAAATAAATTTGTTGTGGTACGCCAAGGCGGCTGGGGAAGGGGCGGAGAGAGGGACGGGGTTGCCACAGCTGGGACTAATGAAGCATCCTGTCTTCCCTTGTGCCTGACAGTGAGGGAGAGAGACAAAGAAGGAGAGTGATAGCACGAACATGAGCACAAAGATGGTGTAACAGCGACCAACCCCCGGCCCCCGTCCCGAACAACCCTGGAGAATTCCTACCATATCTGCTCCCAGTTCCCCCTTTTCTTCCCCTTCCTTCCCCGCAACGGGGTAGGGTCGATCCCTGGTGAAACAATCAAATTAAAATAACATACACGAGAGCACCGTACCTGCAGTCTCTGGTATCATCTGTTACAGTGGTGCTGAAACCCGGGATCCTCTCGCACTATGGATGGAGACCATCTGGAGCGCGTCCAGCGGGTGCAGCTCCAGCAGCAGGAGTCGCTTGACACACTGATGATGGCCCAGATGGCAGAGCGCCATGCCTTGGTCGAAGCCCTGGCAGTCCTTGTGGACCGCCCCACCCAGCCAGTGAACATCCCCATCCACCTGTCAAAAATGGCCCTGGAGGATGATCCAGAGACCTTCTTCGAGGTCTTTGAGTGTACCACCCGCGCCTGCCAGTGAGCCCTGTAGGAGTGGGCCCTGTGGCTCACCCCTTTCGTTACGGGCTTGGCCCTGACGGGGACCCTGCAACTCCCTGCAGAGATGGCGGTTGATTATGGAGCCCTCTGGGAGGCCGTCATGGAACGGGTCGGTCTGACGCTGGAGGGACACCGCCAACGCCTGTGGGGCTTGCGGTGGGGTGAGTCAGCCAGGCCATTGCTGTTCGTATAGTGGGTCCTGAATCCCGCCCGGAGGTGGTTACAGGATGGATCGTGGAACAGGTGGCCCTGGAGCAGTTTATGGCAGCCATGCCAGCCTCCACCATGGACTGGCTCCAGTGCCACCGGCCAGAGACCCTCACGGAGATCATCCGCTTGCTGGAAAACCACCTGGCCGCGACCCATGAGGCCCCCCTTGCCGTTGTCCGTCGCGGCCTCTCCTAATACTCTGAAGCTACTCGGGTCCTGGCCCACAGCCCACGCCAGGCCTTCCCCAGCCCCTGGCTGCCCCGCCCCTCTTCTGACACATCTTTCCACTCCCTTGGCCTGCCCCTCCCCGATTGTCCCCCCTCTGTCACGGAAGGCCCCCCCTCTGTCCCTTTAGCCCCTTCTTTTTCCTTTCCCCCGGGGGCCTCCCGGGCGGCCGAAGTGCAGGGACAGGAGTGCTAGCGGTATGGGGAACAAAGCCACCTCCAATGGGAGTTTCCTGTCATGGAAGTCGGCATGGCAGAGGCCGCCAATGACACCCCTGGCACAGACGCTCCCGGTCCAGTTCCTCAATACCGAGTCCCGGTAAGGTTCTGAGGGGGTATCTGCTGGGCATTGTTGGACTCCAGATGCCAGCAAACGATAGTCCATCAAAACCTAGTACCGCTGAGGGCATGACAGACACACTCCACGGTGAAGGTTCAGTGTGTTCACGGGGATGTGCAACATTATCCCACCACGAGGATTACGTTTCAGGTGGGGGGAGCCGAACACATCGTGTCTGGGCCAAGGTCGCACCGCAACCACCCTTTCCGCTAATATTGGGGACCGATTGGGAGGGTTTCAACAGGGCTCTTGTGCAGGCGGAAGCAAAGGAGAACAACTAAGGAGGGGAGGCCCGGTGCCTCCCAGCCATGGCGGGAGCCGGAAATCCGGAGGTTGAAGCGTCGACCCTGGCTGGCACCACACGGTTTGCGGAGGTAAGAGACTTCTCCCTGTAGCTGTTGCGAGATGACACTCTTCAGCATGTGCACAAGCAGGTCGCTAACATTGATGGGGTGCCGGTCTGCCCTCGACAGCTGCTCGCCTATCCATATTTCTGCGTGGTGAATGACCAGTATTACTGCGTAAACCGCGACCTGGATACTATGGAGGAAACCCTCTAGCTGTTAGTTTCCTGTGGCCGCCGGGAAATGTTGTTCCACGCAGCCCATTCAAACCCCATGGCGGGACACATCGGGCAGGATAAAATACTATGGCGATTACAGGCACAGTTTTATTGGCCGGGTATTTGCGGGGATGTTTATCGCTGGTGTGCCGCATGCCCAGAATGTCAGCTGGTGAATCCGCCCGCTGTTCCCCGCGCACTGCTGCGTCCACTTTCTCTCATGGAAATCGCATTCGACAAGATAGGGATGGACCTCATTGGCCCCATGGAGCGGAGCGCGCGGGGTTTTTGCTTTGTGCTGGTAATGCCACGTGGTACCCGGAGGCGGTTCCGCTGCAGAATGTGTCGGCTCGCATGGTGGCAGAGGCACTGTTTAAAATATTCACGAGGGTGGGCACCCTGAAGGAAATCCTTATGGATCAGGGCACCACGTTTATGTCACATGCATTTATGAACTTGTACAAACTTTTGGGAGTTCAGCCTGTTAACACCAGCATTTTTCACCCCCAAACAAATGGCTTGGTGGAGTGGTTCAATAAGACATTAAAGATATGATTTCTAAATTCAGTGCTTAAGATCCCAGACACTGGGACCAATTGTTAGACCCCCTGTTATTTGTAGTGCGAGAGGTGCCCCAGACCTCCATAGAGTTCTCCCCTTTTGAGCTACTGCATGGCTGTTGCTCATGGGGCTGTTGGACATCATTAACGAGGCATGGGAGGAGGGGCTCAGCCCCAGTAAAAAAAGAAGTGCAACATGTCCTCGACCTGAGGGCACGCTTACATGCTCTTGGTTGCCTGTCCCAGGAACATCTGCAGTAGGCTCAGGAGAGGCAGGTGCGTGCATACAACAGGGGGACACGGTTACGTCACTTCATCCAGGGTGAAAAGGTACTCGTGTTGCTACTTACGTCGCAGTCTAAATTACTCACCAAGTAGCAAGGGTCCTTTGTGGTCACACGGCGTATAGGAGAGGTCGACTACGAAGTCCTCTGGTCTGACAGATGTGGGACCTGCCAGATATACTACCTTAACCTCCTCAAATGCTGGCAAGACGCGCCAGTCGCCTCCCTAGCCAACACGGTCCCAGGGCGGACAAGTTGGGTCCAGAGCTGCCTGACTTAGGCAGGGACTCCTCCTCCGTCAAATTAGAGCCAGGTCTCTCGGACCTACAGCATAGGGAGGTGACCAGGTGCAGAAGGAGTTTGCCAACATGTTTTCCCCTCTACCGGGTTTGACGACTCTCATATAGTACCACATTCAGCCCCTAGGGGGTGGGGCAGTGTGTAGCTGCCCGTACCGCGTTCCTGTCCATAAGCTCAAAGTGATGCAGGACAAACTTGAAAAAATGCTGTACCTTGGAATAATTGAGGAATCCCACAGCAACTGGAGCAGCCCTGTGGTGTTTGTACCGATGCCAGATGGCTCCATCTGCTTTTGTGTGGATTACCAAAAAGTTAATGCAGTCACAAAGTTCGATGCTCACCCCATGACCCAGGTGGGGTCTGCTCGCTTTAATTCAATCCTGGATCTCACCAAGGGCTACTGGCAGATTCCCTTGTCTCCAGAGTCCAAGGACACCTCGGCTTTCTCCACTCCTTTTGATTTACACCAATTCGTTTCACTCCCGTTTGGTTTGCGTGCGGCCCCAGCCACCTTCCAGAGGCTCATGCACCAGGTCCTCAAGCCCCACGCCAATTATGCCATGGCCTATTTGGATGACGTCATTGTGTACAGCCCTGACTGGCCGTGGCACACAGACCTCTTGAGGGAGGTCCTACAGTTCCTGAGGGAGGCGGGCCTCATAGCCAACCTGGCAAAGTGAGCAACTGGAAGGAGTGAGGTACGGTATCTGGGGTTCCTCTTGGGAGATGGACAGATTCGGCCCCAAATTAACAAAATGGCTGCCATTGCAGCTTGTCCGGTCCCCAAGACCAAAAAAAAAATCACAGGTGCATAGCTTTACTATGCAGCATGTCTTAACGTAGAACTACGTGTGGGTGGTGAGTCTTGACCGACTCAACCAAATATCAGGTTGGTTGCTGCTGAATCCACATACATGGGCTCGTGCTGCACGGCAGTGTTGGGTGTGCAAGAAGTCAATGGTTGAGGCTCCGAGGCTGCCTGAGGCTCCGTGCCGCCTTCTCCTGCGCACACTGCTCACGCTGTCGCTGAGCTGGTGTCTTACTTGGCTGGTATCTGTCGTTTTTCTGCTGGTGCGATACGTGTCCGATAGCGTGGCTCTCTAGCAACGAGCTGACGTGCTGACGTCATCGCTATGACGTGGTTTGAACGTGATGACACGTAGCGCAACGTGAGGCAACTCCATAATAAGCCAAATGAGGGACATTTTCGCAACGTTGCCAGCGAACCAAATGTGGGACATTTTCACAACGGTGCCAGCTCGATCAGGCTGAACCAGTAGCGGCCGTTCATATCTCATTTGATGCGGTGTTCCTTCCTCTGTCCAATGGTATATGCAATATCTCTCTGTGTTTTTTCATTTGCGAGCAGTAGCGACGAGAAGGGTTGCATTTTTTCATGACAGGCAATTCCCAAGTTACCCCTACATATTGAGGAGAAAGATGTAGTTCTACATCAAAACAGGTGAGGTCTCTTTTCTTGGTCAGGGGGCAAATTACTATCATCGGTTTATCATCGGTTTATTCTCCACTTTAACCGCCCCCCTGACGGACCTCACCCGCCAAGGGGCCCCAGATCCGGTCCAGTGGACAGAGCACTGCCAGACTGCTTTCCGAAAAATTAAAGAAATGCTGTGTGGGGGCCCTGTCCTCGACTGTCCTAACTTCTCTTTCCCCTTCCTCCTGCAGACGAACACATTCTATCCTGGCTTGGGGGCGGTCCTCTCCCAGGAGGTAAAGGGGGAGTGGCGGCCCTTACTGTACATTAGCAGCAAATTAGCTCCCCCGGATCACAAATATAGCACAATTGAGAAGGAGTGCCTCGCAATTAAGTGGGTGGTCCACTCCCTCCGCTTTTACCTCCTGGGACAGGAGTTCCAACTGTGCACAGACCACGCACCCTTGCAGTGGCTGTACTCGATGAAGGATTCCAATCCCCTCTTCACCCAGTGGTATTTGGCCTTGGGGCCCTACAGATTCTGGATTGTCTATTGACCAGGTCAGGATCTGGTGGCCAACCTCCTCTCACAGCGGGGGGGGCGTAATGTCCCCGCTGTACCCCCGTGCTGGGAGCCTGGAAGTGGTGGTGGAGGACTGTAGCACGCGGAGGCAGCCAGGGAAGGGGGCAGAGAGAGGGATGGGGTCACTGCAGCTGGGGCTAATGAAGCACCCTATTTATTCCCCTTTGCCTGACAGTGAGGGAGAGAGACGGAGAAGGAGAGCGAGACCATGAGCATGAGCATGTGCACGAGGACGGCGTAGCAGTGACCGACCCCCAGCCCCAGTCTCAAACGACCCTGGAGAATCCCAGCCATACCAGTTCTCAGTTTTTCCTTTTCCTCCCCTTCCTTCCCCGTAAAAGGGGATAGGGTCGATCCCTGGTGAACCAATTGAATAAAATAACCGCACCTGCAGTCTCTAGCATCGTCTGTTATGTTTGTGTTCTGTAACTTTCTCAAATGTTCCTGTTAGTGTTTGTTCCATGTTTACTTTGTGTTGAATGACTGCTTTGAATCAATGACCAGGGATGAGAGCTATGCCAATCACCTACTGTATGTAAGGTTGGCTCCGTGCATGTGGAGTTGGGACAGCTGTTGTATATTTGTCAGGACTGAATGGAAAGCATGTGCTGACTGCATATTGGGTAGAAATGGTATTGTAACAAACAAGAAGTCCAGTATATGAACAAGAGGTATTTTCATAAGTTGTAGCGATTTTTCATAGTATGGGACTCCATTATGAGCTGAGTGTATGTCGATATTATTTAGCTAACACTTTTTTTTCTAGAAAATGATACACAAAACTACTTACAATGATTTATCTATTTATACATCAGTGTCATTTTTACTGTATCAGTTGAAGCTAAGTACCTTACTCGATGGTGCTACAGCAGGAGTTGGGGAATCAAACCCACAATCTTCATTTGAAAGGCAATGGCTCTAATCACTACACCTCCTGCTGTGGATAAATTAACAAAATACACACACTTTCAGAGCCGCTTGTCCCATACGGGGTCGCAGGGAACCGGAGCCTACCCGGTAACACAGGGCATAAGGCCAGAGGGGGAGGGGACACACCAAGGACGGGGCGCCAGTCCATCGCAAGGCACCCCAAGCAGGACTTGAACCCCAGACCCACTGGAGAGCAGAACTGTGGTCCAACCCACTGCGCCACCGCACCCCCTATACTCTAAATAAGTTATGCTAATGTATTTGAATGAAAGTATCCACTGTCAAGCTTTACTGAATTATATCATTGTGAGCTTAACAGGAAAATGTTGAATGGGTTGCAACTTATGGCTGAAAAAGAAAACTTTTCCCTGGCAATAAAAATGATTCCAAAGGGGTATTTAGAACTCAGCAGCTCCTCTAGCCTCCAGTGTAATCAAAGGATAGACATTTGTCCCATACCTTAAACAACCTGACTAGTGTTGTCCTGACACAAGATACGTACACAGTAACATGAGACATGACAGTAGACCACAGATATCCCAAAGAAGGTTGATTGGTATTTCCCACTGCACAGTATGTCTTCAATGAAGTGATATTAACTCTATTCCATGAGACATGAGCATTGGCTTGTTATCAGGGAGCAAGAATCATATCTCTTCTTTGAAGCCTTGTACTCAATGCATTGCGTGCACATACAGAACTCGAAAAATTCAGCAGATGAGTTAAAAGCTGCAAATGCATGACTAACCTTTATCCCACCTAGTCATACAAAGAATGTCTGCTTTCACTGCACTGTTACATGAAGAGTGGATGTGCACGGAGTGCAATCTACCATATTTTAGGGTCAAATCTGAGGGGCCTTGCTGAGGCAGTGTCTGATGGCTGACTCATGCGAGGTGCAAACATTTACACACTGATATTCTTAGAATGTGTGTAGGTGTGAGCAGCAGGAAGGCCCTTCATTCCAACTTTCGTGAAGATGCAGGAAGCTAGTTACTCAAAGACTTCTTCATGAGTTTTTCAGTCCTGCTTTAATGGGTGCATTTCTAGACCTGGTAATACAGAGCTTCTCAGTTAAGGCACCCCACTGTGTTTGTGTTTTCAAGCCAGCATTTTCCAGTCAGGGAATATGGGTGGTGGGGGAGGACTGTGTCTGATGGTAATACATTTAAATGTATTAATTTTGCTGATACTTTTTCTCCAAAGTAACAGTGCATTTCATAACAAACAAAAAGCTTTAGACAGACACGTTTATCAAAGCAGTTTGATAGCATAGTTTTTCTGGTACACATATGAGTCAAATAGCTGTCTGTAGAAGTGAGAGTCATAAAGGAAATACAAAAATGATCGTGATAGATGGTGTGATACAAATTTATGTAGCTCTTAGAATATGACTAGAGAAGCCGGCTTAAAGGAGATATATTTTCACACCCTTCATGTAGTTCTCAGGGTCAAAGGCAGCTCATTCTACAACATTGGAACCAATTCCAAGAACCTACAAACATTCAGTGTTGGAGCCGTTGTAGGTGTGACAATCAAGCATAAAGGAGTAGAGGCATACAGTTGTCTTGCTGAGGTGTACAGATTGACTAAACACTGTAGGCATCAGGGTGCTAAACTTCTGACCATCTTGTAGGGCATTACCAGTGTCTTGAGCTTCATGCAGCTACAGGAAGCCAAATGAGAGAGAGGAGGGGAGATACATGGGAATGCTTTGACTAGTCAAACTGGTGCCCTAGCATCCTGGATCAGACACAGAGGCTTAATGGTAGAGGCTGGAAGATCAGACTAGAAGAAGCTTCAGTAGCCCAAGTGGTATATCACTATAGCCTGAACCAGGAGCTGTGTCGAGTTTGTTCACAGGCTTTGTCAGGTTCTATGAATGCTGTACAGGAGGTATCAGAATAGGGTTACGGCTTCAGCGTGGTGAGAAAAGCAAAGATTTGTCAGCTGTTACTCTCAGGCTCATGAATTATGTGGATGAGATGAGCAATCATTGCAGTTTGACTGAGAGTTCCTAACAGGTTCATGGACCCGCTAGAAGATGGAGGATATCCACCTTGAAAAGGCAGTTGTAGATGGTGGCCAGTTATCTATAAAAAGATGCTGGAGAAGCAAGCTGCAATGTAAGGGGACACATTTACGGCAAAGAGAGGAAGCACCAAGCATCATTACTGTACCAATGACAGGAGAAGCCATGAGAAGCAATGACAGAGCCAAGAGGAATGGTGCAGATAGATAAAAACAAGGGGTCCAGCACCGAGCACCAAGGAACACCAGTTAAGAGAGACTGAAGGGAAGAACGGTAGCCAGGACAAACCACTAATTAAGATTTACCTGATAGGTAAGACTCCACCAATTTCAATTACCAATTTTTTGATTCCAAGGTGTTCTAGAAAGTAAAACAAGAGCTGGTGGTTAACAGTGTAAAATGCTGAGGAGAGGATACAGCTTTTCAGTGTGATAGGCGTATTATATCTGTGTTACTAATCCAGCAGTTCTGACGCTGGCGGAGACAAAGTTTCTGTGTATTTTTGAGTTTAGCGGCCAATGTGTTGGGGGGAAAAGAGGTGTGAAATAAGCGCCGGGGGTGGTGGCAGTGAGTCACGGGAGAGGTGGTAACTAAGGGAAGTGGAAGGATGCTGTTCATTACTCTTTTTATTCATCAAAAGTACCATGTGCAGGAGGGGAAACTGCAGTGTGTCCAGCATTTTATCAATCTGAAATTAGAAAGAGATAAAACATTTGTGGATCCATAATTTATCAGAGGTTGTTGTTTAACCCCAAGGAAAAAACAGCTTACAGTATATATGGTACATTTTAGTAGCTTAAGACACAAGTGGAGGACAGAACATTCTAGAGTCAGTCTCTATGTGGCCACCGAGTTGATGGTGCCACCATAGTGAAGAGTTGAAACCCAGTGGGAAGAGTAATGGAACTTCCAGTATAACTTAGTGAAGTACAAGACAGACTCCACAAACGCACAGGTAGCCGTCCCTGAAACGCCAATAACCCTTTCCATAATTCCAAAATTTTTAGATTTCACTTCCTGTACAGCCAGCCTCTTTTATTCTATTGTAATAAAACTCATGGAGGAATCTCCTGAATACAATAGGCTTCTTGGGCTCCTACTGCAGTGTATTTTAGCTGACAAAAAGTAAAAAAAAAAAAAAAAAAATCATAGTTAAAAGAGTTGAAACAAGCATTTTGGTAGTATAGTTCTTTCTGAATTATAAAATTTTACACTAATTTGTGTACAGGTCATAAACTAGTTATCTCCTGTCTGCTACCTGTCTGTATATTTTTCAAAAATATTTGGCTGCAGATAGCAGGAACTCTTAGTTAGAGCTCTTGCCTTGCAATCAAAGGACCTGTCCTTATAGTCTCACTCCTGCTATAGAAAAATGGTTACACATGAAAGATCTTCCTAAATTTACAGACAATGGAAAAAAATAATTAGTGGATTCCAGAAATTGGCTATGATTTTTTCCACATTACGAGTCAGGAGCTTTCACATATGCTATTTAAAAAATAATTACTCTTAACAAGAAGCCAGCCTAATTGTTGATGATGCTGTTTCCTGGGCTAAATTTTGCAGCCATAACATATTATTCACTTTTCGTTTTGCCTGGGGGGTGCGGTGGTGCAGTGGGTTGGACTGGGTCCTGCTCTCCGGTGGGTCTGGGGTTCAAGTCCTGCTTGGGGTGCCTTGCGACGGATGGGCGTCCTGTCCTGGGTGTGTCCCCTCCCCCTCTGGCCTTACGCCCTGAGTTGCCAGGTTAGGCTCTGGCTCCCCGCGACCCCATCTGGGACAAGTGGTTCAGAAAATGTGTGTGTGTGTGTGTGTGTGTGTGTGTGTGTGTGTGTGTGTGTGTGTGTGTGTGTGTGTGTGTGTGTGTGTGTGTGTTTTGCCTGAGTGTTTCACTGGTACACTCAGCAAGACCCATTTAGACAAAAGGATTCCAGAGTACTGAAATGTCACACACCGCAGAGGATGAGTTTTATTCCTGTAGGAGTGCCCTCTTTCAGGGTAAAAGCCTGTCACCTTGGGTACAGTTAATAATGGAGTTTCAGTTATAGTTTTCCCACAAGTCATTCCGTGTGTCAGCAACCAAATATGCAATTTACACACAAACAGACATGCAAGAGTGACTCACGCTACCCATTTCTTCATTTTTAGCAGAGGACATAGAGCATCATCTGCATCAGTTCTATGCTCGTTTGATTGCTCACATATGAAATCAGGCTGTGGAAATTTGGAACCCAGACTGGCGCCAGTACCGAGGAATACAACTATCAGTTCACTGCACACAGGTGAAAATTACACGCTGTCAAAGCAGCAGAGCATAAGATCAACTGCAAAGAATAATCTGAGAAAAAATTAAAAATTAAAATATGAAAAATATGACAAATAAATAAATAAATACATATGCACAGTTTCCTGTGAAAACTTTATTAGATGTATATGCAGTATTTGTCCACAATTTGTACAGCAGATTATGTACTGGAAATGACAGACGTGTCTCACTTGTTAGAAACATATCCTTTCCTTTCAGGAAACGAGGGAAGGAAATAAAACAAAAGGAAGGAAAAAAGGAAGGAAGGAAGGAAAGTGCGATTCTAACACTGGTCAACAACACATCTGTCAGTCTGTTTGCCTGGGCAGGTGCACCCACCAAATCACACACTGGGGTGGAGGGTTGGGGGGTATGTCCTGTACAATGCCTTATTTACACCATATTTACACGCATCTGTATAGAAGGAGAGACACATCAACCTTGTCAGCATTCACCAAATAAATTAGAGAAAGGGTGAAGATGCGGTACCTGAGGAGCAAGAGGACCCCTGAACTGGTCGCAGTGCAGCAACCCTGTAATTGGCTATTTCTTGCCTGGGTGGGGAGTGGGGGTCGGACAGACCTGGCAGTCCTTTCTAACCTCAACAGTGAGAGCAGAAGATTGTGAATTCAAGCCCACCCCCAGTGGTGCCATCACACTATTACTCCTGAACTGATGTGTACTGACATGGATAACGGTGTAAAACCCGAGGGTGGGGGGCACCTGGATCTGAGCTTGACCAGGAGGCATGTGGCCAGTGACACGTCCACATGTCCCATTTGAATCTGTGCTCAGAGCTCCCTCCACACACTGCACAGGGCACTGTGACACACACATGATTAGGTGGTTAGTAAGGCGCGATCAATACAGGAGTGATGCTATGGCGTAGCACAGACTTACAGCCATACAGGTGGTGGAATGTCCACGAAACACCCATGCAGAGCAGCAGTGATGTAACACACAAATACTGTGTGTGTGTGAGAGAGAGAGAGAGAGAGAGAGAGAGAGAGAGAGAGAGAGAGGGAGAGACACTTCAGGGACATACTTGGGTATTTGAGTGTAACTGTTGGTGATGCAGCGCAAGATGACCAACATGCACCAATGTGTATGTGTGATTATACACACAAACAGACACACACACACACATACGCACACGTTTGAATCCTATGGCCATTTTAAGGTGGTTTGTATTACCCCCCCGAAGCAAAAGGTGGCTAAATTAACAACATATTATTAAGGCTCAGTTCACACCAACTAATGAAACCGACATATTACACACACACACACACACACACACACACTTTCAGAGCCGCTTGTCCCATACAGGGTCACGGGGGAACCAGAGCCTACCCGGCAACACAGGGCGTAGGGCCGGAGGGGGAGGGGACACACCCAGGACGGGACGCCAGTCCGTCGCAAGGCACCCCAAGCGGGACTCGAACCCCAGACCCACCGGACAGCAGGACTGCGGTCCAACCCACTGCGCCACCGCACCCCCCACCGACATATTACTCCACATTAAAATATATTAAAAAGCAGCCCAGAGAGAACGGTGATTAGAGGACCTCTGCCTTAGTTCGAATTTAGTGCTCAAAAGGTTGTCTGCGGGGCAGTGAAAGCAAGAGCAGCAACAAAATAAAAATCTAAATTAAAACATTCCTAGAAATGTGCAACGTTTAGTCTCAAAATAAAACGAATAAATTAAAAAGGGGAAAAACAAAAGACAGTAAAATTGCAACTGGTAACACTTCTTCCATTTTACTCGAAAACTGAACATGTTTTCTTTGCTCTCAGGATGACTGGTAACGGATTGCAAGGTGAGACCCCCCAGCCCAGTGTCAAAAGTCACATCCAGCAAGGCGAACTTCGGTGCCACTCAGCTCCAGCGCTCAACACTAACCTCTAGAGGCAGAGCGTGAAAATTCCACACTCCACACTCCGCACTCCACACACTCCTTGGGTAATTTTTTTTTTTTTTTTTTTTTTTCTTTTTTTGTTAAACCTGGAGGAAGGTAAAATTTAGACATTCATAAAAATGGAACTCCGATGCGGCGTGGAAATTTGCACGTGAGTATGTCGTTAGACTTCATTAAATATTTTTTTTTGTTTAAAATCCATTTACATTATTTCCCCACTCAATGTTTATTGCCGTTTTCCCCTTAATTAAAAGTTCAAAGTTCTGAAGTAGACAATCATGGATGAGGGTCCAAAGGAGAAGCAGAGGACATTCTTCTTTCTGCTCCATGTGCGCGATTCACTGTGGAGGGTGAAAGTAGCTCTGCCGTTTATTCATGTGCGTACTCGCAGACCACCCCACCCCAGCGTAGGGCAGGATGATCATAACCCCACTCACTTTTGACCTGCTCATTCCATGAAATTGCTCATGTGCAAACATATCACCTATTCCACTACCCACTGTGTAAGCCTAGCCAGGGCGTGGCCTACGGAGGTGTGCACAAAGAGTGGTTGGGGTTTGTAAAAGGAGCGGGTGTAGTCGACAGGTATGCTATGCCTTGTACATGTTCGCGGGGCTGCTAAGAGCGAGCTGGCCGCTGGGGGCCACCTCACCGCCCTCTCCCTCCAGCAGGCCGGAGACATCTGCATTGGGCAGACTGTCATGGTAGCTGCTGAAGCTGATGTTGTCCTCCTTGAGCTCAATGGTCCAAAAAGGGGCATTCAGCTTGCGGTTCCGGTACTCGCGGTACATGTAGACAGCGGCAGCGACGCCCATGAGCAGCACAACAGCCACGATGATCACAGCCAGGATGATGATGTTGAATTGGGCCCAGGAGATGGCGGCCTCAGCGGCTGTTGTGTTGTCTGTGGGGCTGCCCAGGCTGTTGCTCAAAGTTGTGGTCATGGTTGTGGTTGGGGCTGTGGATGTGGTTACAGTGATGGTCGGGGTTACTGATGTTGATGTGAATACAGTTGGGGTCGTGGAAGGGATCGTGCTTTGGGTCACGGTTACGGTTGTACTCGTGATTAGCGGGGTAGTGGACTCTGTGGAGTTGTTGGGGGTGCTGCTTGCCAAGCTGCTATTAGTGGATGGAGTCACGCTGATAGTCGCCACTGTCATTGCCTCCATAGTGTTTTCTGGAAAGGGGAGGAGCCTCACTTCTGAAAGGCAGAAGGTGTTTGGGTTCAGAATTTGTTCATGTAACAAGATTTAAATCAGCAAAGAAAATCCAACTGTAATCCACCAGTCCACCCAGCACCTGCCTCACCTGTTTGGAAGCAGCCTTTGCCCAGGGCATTGCCAAAGTAGCCGGGGGCACAGTACTCGCACCGGGGGCCAGCTGTGTGGTTGGTGCACCTCAGGCAGTTGCCGGTGACCGGGTCACAAAGACGTGGGAATGACAGGGGGTCTGCATTGTCACTGCAGTTACAAGGTAGGCATACGCCTGCTGACATGTAGAAGCCATCTGCACAGTGGTTGCAGTTGGTGCCGTTGTAGCCTGCTTTACATTTGTCACACACTGGGAGGCCGCTGGCTTCTGTAACGGCAAAGAAACAACTGCTCAGTTATGTGTCGCCAAGATGCTGCAGAAATACGTTCAGTCATGACACACGTGCTGAAACTACACTCCTTAACGCAACAACTGCAGAGCACAAGGTGAAAATATAACTTCGGTCACAAGGTGGTGCTATAGCTTCAGAAAAAAAGGCCTAAACACCTTAACCAGCAGCAGAGAACCAATATGACCATTACAGAAGAAATGAAATTAATAAAGTGCTGAGATATTTTTTACCAAGCCAGCCAGCTTGATAGCAGTGAATTATAACTGATCTGGAAAAATCCAGTGAAAAATCAGCAATGACAAAAATGAATGGAAAAGCACAATTTCTACACATTTACCACTAACTAATAACTTATCTGACTCAAACATGAGGTCATTGATGACCACACACACACACATTTTCAGAACCGCTTGTCCCATACGGGGTCACGGGGAACCGGAGCCTACCCGGCAACACAGGGCGTAAGGCTGGAGAGAGGGAGGGGACACACCCAGGACGGGACGCCAGTCCGTCGCAAGGCACCCCAAGCGGGACTTGAACCCCAGACCCACCGGAGAGCAGGACTGCGGTCCAACCCACTGCGCCACCGCGCCCCTCTCATTGATGACCATTTCAGTGGTATTTTATACTTAGTTATAAATCTCCACTTTTCACCAGTCACTTTTAATTATTATTTATTGTTTCATTTCAGGGGGTGCGGTGGCGCAGTGGGTTGGACTGCGGTCCTGCTCTCCGGTGGGTCTGGGGTTCGAGTCCCGCTTGGGGTGCCTTGCGACGGACTGGCGTCCCGTCCTGGGTGTGTCCCCTCCCCCTCCGGCCTTGCGCCCTGTGTTACCGGGTAGGCTCCGGTTCCCCGTGACCCCGTATGGGACAAGCGGTTCTGAAAATGTGTGTGTGTGTTTCATTTCAGGGGGTGCGGTGGCGCAGTGGGTTGGACCGGGTCCTGCTCTCCGGTGGGTCTGGGGTTTGAGTCCCACTTGGGGTGCCTTGTGACAGACTGGCATCCTGTCCTGGGTGTGTCCCCTCCTGTGTTGCCAGGTTGGGCTCTTGCTCCCCATGACCCCAAATGGGACAAGTGGTTCGGATAATGTGTGTGTGTATTGTTTCATTTAAGGATTATGGAGCAGGGTTTTGAAACTCTATCTTTCAGTTGCAAGGCAACAGTTCTAAACACTATACCATCTGCTGCCTCAGGGCTGACAATCAAACTCTATGGAAGTGACCGTTCAGACCAGTGTCTGTGAGAGTGGTCATGGCACTTTGGCCTTCGCTGTTGGCCTGCGATTTGGCATGGTTGGTAGGAAAGTAGTGCAGCATTGCTTTGTCTTCAGTGTTCCCATTTGAAGGCCCTTGCCTGGGACAGGTACTCTGGAGATAATCATTTTGACCCTCTTGGAGTGTGTTCCTCAGTCAGCGTGGGAAAGAACATATAAACAGCTTGGACCACATTTAAACACAGGGTTTGATAGAAGCATGTGTAATACCACATTTTTACCCCAAAAATAGGATTATACCCCAACACAATGTAATCGCTTCCAAGAAAATCCGATTAACGACAGAATTTCCTGAAAGGACCATTTGATTTCGGCAGGATTTGGATTACGTTGCCTCCGAAAAGCACAGCGAAACAATGTCCGATGGGGCTAAAAAAGTGGAGTATGAAAGAAATGAGCCCAGTGAAAGAAAGGAAAATAACATGATTGTAGTCAGAGCAGTGGGTCTTACCCAGAGTCTAAGCCAGGTGAACACATACCCAAGGCTTGGAGATCCAAACCAGGATGTGTGTGGTGATGCTCAGTAAGGAAAAACAGAGAAACCAGTAACTGGCACTTCAGATTTGAACCCCCAAGATGAAATATGTACCAGTCCTGCAAATGACTGCACTGGTCCTGATCGGTGTAGTCCCAGTGAGCGTGACACCAACGGGTCAAACATGTAACTTATCACAGAACCTCACAGTTGTATAAGCAAATAGGGCTTAAACTAAAACCCTAACAGTTTAGCCATGCAGTAGTGTAAACCTTCGTCAAAAGGGCCCTGTTTTCCTGCCATTTCACTGGATTTACACTCATAAGGAACGGATTTCAACATTCCATCCTTAGGGGCTCATTCAGTACAGTTTGCATAACATGACTCACGGAGAAAGCAGTTGTGTCACTAAAAAAATCACCTTGAACCAACAACCATTTTCACTTGCATGTTGAGAATAGCCCAGCTGCTGCACTAAGCCTCACGCAAAACTGTATCTACTTCCATACATATCCAGCTGTATCCACGGGCAACTGTAAACAACTGCAGCTGGACATGCTGAGCAGCCGTGTGAGACATGGACACAGAGGTTTCCCGGGGTGTTGGGACAGACGAGCAGGAGGTGCAAGGTCAATGGCAGTCTCTCTCTACTCTCTTCCCATGTTAGACCACAGGTTGCTGAACATTCAGCCGAACAACCTGTTCTGATGGACCACTGTTACCATGGAACCAATTCAGCTTAGTTTCAGTGGTCAAAGTCAGGTGTGAGCAGTCCAAGAGCAGTAGAACTTTCCAGATTGCTCTCCTTCACAGCTGGAGTCAGATAAATAAGATAAATAAGTGTGTGCCTGATATTTAAGCAATTTTGAAAATTTGGGTCTAAAGCCTGGATTTAATGGTGTCCAAACCAGTCATTTTGAGCATTGTTTCAAATTAGATTTTTTCAGTGTTAATGAGGCATAAATTTAGCATATTTGGTTATTTTTTTCTGTAATACTCATTGTAATCCTTACAATATCAATTCAGAGCAACCACATTACTTAAGGTTACAGCAGCAAGTGGCAGGATTTGAATCCAAGTTGTTCACATGCAAGGTGACAGCTCTAACCACTTTCCCATCCACTCATCTTTACTACTTTTAGTACCACAGTGGGACTCTTAATGGCACTTGCACAAGCAACCTTCTGGTTGAACTGCCAGTTCCTTAGCCACCTTGCCACCTGAGGCATCATCTGCTTTAGTTTACAGTGATCAGATGTGTAATGTGTCAGTGGCAGTGGTGGAAATGTGTGCACACAAACACACACGAATGCAATATCCAACAAGGGCTCCTTTACTGGACATGTGCCCATGACCACCATGCCTACCTGTTAGTGGTTATGTAGGAGGTGCGAAAGGGGGAAGAGAGGCAAACATAATCTAAATTTTGCCAGCCATAATCATATAAATTGCTCTCCAGTACTGTTGGGTGTGGAAAAATAAATGAGTGAAAAATAACGTCTCTTTCCATAACAGCACTGCTTAATGATAGAGATGAAACAGTAAATGGAATAGCACACAGCATAAAACACACCTTACTGCATGTGTCCCTTCCAATGAGTGCTGACATGTTTCTGTCCATATCAGCAAATCTGCAAATGAGTTATTTCTTTATTCCAGAGTTTCCACAGTAGAGGATAATCCAGCCCAGGCGAGGCGGTGCATGAACACCCTCATGGCTCAGACTCAGTTATGCAACAATATGGAGAGGTGGCAGAACATGTGGGATTTGCATTAGAGAATGTTCCAGAGGTTAGGCGGTGAGCGGTGCGTTGAAAAGCAAGGTGGGGAGCTGGAACCATTTCAGAAGAAATGCTAACAGACTGTGAATGAGGAAACTTGTTTTTTTTTGGACCTGGTCGGCATGTCAACACAGGCCTCACACATTGGTTCTGGGTGCACAGAGACAGAAACCATCTGTTGTATAGGCAGCAGGTGGAGTAGTGGTGAGAGCCATTGTCTTCCCATTGAAGGACCCAAATTTGAATCCCATCACCTGCTATAGTGCCCTTGATCAAGGTATTTACCCTAAATTCAAACACTTAAAATTACTCAGCTGTATAAATGGGTACATCATTGCATGTACTTTAGTGTAAAAAACAGGATAATGCATCTTGAAGACAAGCATCACATAGAGATAAATGTATCTCAGCTTTCAGGGCAGCTTTGTACAAAAGTAACTACGTGGGAAAAAAGTAGCACAGTCAGTAAGTTCTGGCCACTGTTTGCCGCTGCTTTACAGGAATGCCACATGGCAGTCTGTCATACAACTTATTGATTGTACCACATGCAAATACAGCAACAGTCAACAGTACTGAAATGCAGAGACACATAGCCAGCCAATATTCTCTTACATTTCAAAACATTTTATAAAAAGCATCATTTTCCATTTTGACATATATTTTTGTTCGATAAAGACTGACGGACCACACAGAGTGACGTTTCTCACATGCGGGTGAGAAATGCTGCTCATTCCAAGGTAAAACAGATTATTATTATTACTATTATTATTATTATTATTATTATTATTATTATTCATTTCAGTATGTCTCTCTAACATGGCACATTAGCAGATGTTGTCTGGGTGGTCTGTTATACTCACATTTCGCTGACTCTGTAGTGGGAAACCAGGCAAATTTATATTCCACAAAGTCACAGAAGACAGTTTTGTGAATGAACTGTAGGCCATCATGTGGACACTATATCTTTCTGGCTGACAGGTGATTTACCGGTCATGTAGCCAGAAAGTGATGCAGGTTTGAAGAATGCCGTTTTCCATTTCTAGACTGTGACAATACACCTTCCCCTCTACAGACCAAACTGGTGTAACCAAACTAACCTGCACCAGCATGTACTAGTCTTAACCTGATTTGTACTGTCCTGTACTGTCTGGTACTGTCTGGTACTGACCTGTACTCTCCTGTACTGACAGTTTATACCAACCCATATCAGTCTATATGAACCTGTTACAACCTTGACCAACCTGTCCCAAAAGCCCCACTCTCTCTTCACAAGATTGTTAAGAACGAATAACTTAATCACTTGGGGCTTAAACCGACTCTAGACTTTTTGCCACCTTCTCATCCCTTCTGTGTCCTCCACCACTTCCTCCTCCTTCTTCTCTCATTGCTGATGACTCTGCTTTGTTTTTCAGAGACAAAGTCAAAGCAATCACTCAGCAAAGTTCTCAGCATCACCCTGCCTGGCTCATGCTGGACCTCCCTGCGAAGCTATGCTCTCCAAATTCAAGCCGCCCTCCGAATCTGAAATCTCCGACCTGATATCGCACAGAGCCACCACCTGCTTGCTTGATCCGATCCCATCATCACTCCTACAGAACATTTCCTTGCAACTCTCCACCTTCATCTGTAAAATTATCAACTCCTCGCTGTCCTCTGGCTGTTTCCCAGCTGCCTTCACTGCTCTCATTTCATCTCTGTTAAAGAAACCCTCCCTGGATCCCAATTTGGTCCAAAACTACAGACCAGTCTCCCTCCTCTCCTTCCTGTCTAAAACTCTAGAGCGGTGGCCTGTGATCAACTGTCTAATTTCTTCACCTGGAACCATCTCCTCGATGGTTATCAGTCTGGTTTCAAAGTTAGTCACTCCACTGAGATGGCCCTTCTGGTAGTGTCTGATGCTCTCCAGTCGGCTAGAGCTGCCTCCCTCTCCTCTGTCCTCATCCTCCTCAATCTGTCTGCAGCATTTGACACTGTCATCCACCGGATTCTCCTCTCCTCTCTTTGTCACCTTGGGATCAAAGGAGCAGCACTAAAATGGTTTGAGTCCTACCTATCTGAGAGTTCCTATCAAGTGGTCTGGTGGAGCTCCCATTCTTCTCTTCTGCCTCTCTCAATCGGTGTCCCATAGGGCTCGGTACTAGGTCCTCTTCTCAATCTACACCTCCTCTCTCGACCCAGTCATAGCCTCCCATAGATTCAGATACCACTGCTATGCTGATGATACGCAGCTCTTCCTTTCCTTTCCACCTGGAGCATGAGACATTTCTGCATACATTGCTGCCTGCCTGTCAGACATCTCTGTATGGACGTCTGATCACCACCTCCAACTCAATCTCTCCAAAACAGAGATTCTTCACCTCCCAGCTGGCCTGTCCTGCTGTCACGATCTATCGATCAAACTGGACAACTCACTCATTTTGCCTACCTCCTTGGCTAAGAGTCTGGGAGTGACATAGACTTGAGTCAATCTTTCTCTCAGCACATTGAAGCCACAACCCGGACCTGCAGATACATCCTGCATAATATCCGCAGGATCTGTCCTTAATCACAACTGACTCTGCCCAACTACTTGTCCAGGCCATGGTGACATCCTGTCTAGACTACTGCAACTCCCTTGTGTGGCCTTCCCACTACTGCCATCAAACCTCTGCAGCTGATATAGAACGCTGCTGCACAAGTTGTGTTTGATTTGTCAAAGTGTTCCCATGTCTCTCCTCTACTTGTTTCTATGCATTGGCTTCCTATAGCTGCCCGGATCAAATGTAAGACCCTGGTTATTGTCTACAGATGCATCAATAGAACTGCTCCCAGCTATTTACAAGACTTGATCAACCGCTACACCCCAGCCAGACCCCCTCTCTCGTCTACTTCTGCTTGCTTGGTGGTCCCGCGCACGGAAAGTAGAGCACAGAGATTCTCGGTTCTGGCTCCGTTGTGGTGGAACGACCTTCCCCTCTCATTCAGAACTGCAGAAACTCTGTCTGCATTCCAGAAGGATCTGAAAACTCACCTCTTCCGGACTCACTTTGCCCAAGATCCCTCCAGCTCATGTATGGTGTAAATGTTCATGCACCGTAACTGCCACACCCACGCCGCCGAGCCAACGCGGAACACCTGGGGCATGGCAGAGACTGATGCATAAAAGGCAGTGTCAGTCCTGGAGCTGACGTGGAACCTTGTTCAGCCTTGTAGCTTGTGACCTCCTTACCGATACTCTACTCCTCCCTGATCCCTGAGTCCTTTCCCTGTCCCGTAATCCCAGTCCTTAGTCCTCGTACCTCCTTATGATCATCAACCTCTTGCCTGTGTACCGACCTTGCCTTTTGGATTGTCCCTGTAACAACGTTTGAAGACCTCTTTCCTGTCATGTGACAAAGTCTCTCAGATTTCCCTGAATAAAACACGAATTCCACTCTGCACTTGGGTCCGCCACTTCCTTCCGGAACCAGCCATGACAGTAACTTTATGATCATCCCCAGATAAGCCTTTACACAGCCGCTACTCCTGCATTGTATGTAAATGTTTGTGTACCTTAGAAAAAAAAAAAATTCTGCACTTTATGCACCTACTCAAGCGATGAACATCAGTGCATCAAGTGGAAAGTAACAAACTAGGTTTACTTAAGAATCACATGTCTGCAGCTATGTCTCTTTCTCTTAATGTAATGCACAAATTCTATTTTTGTTGAGATGTACGTCGCTTTGGAGAAAAACATCTGCTAAATGAATAAACGCAAATGTAATGTAGATGTAAATTAATAAGTGAAAACTGTTTTTTGTTAAAAACCATTAATGCATAAAAGAAGAGCAACCCCAAGAGACCATTAAGAAGAACAACAGAAAATGTAATTAAAGAACCAAGAACCTCAGTCAGTTGCCTTAGTGAGATGACTTGGCAAGAGAGGACTGGCAGCTCTCTTAAAAGAGCCACTCATTTCTGTCTGGGATGTTTAACAGACAAAAGCAGAAGACCCCAGAGCCTTAAACCAGGCTTGGTGGGGGGTCTCCACACGATTCTGCCTAGGGTGGTCTTATTTGGACCTTCTTTTCTCTGGGCCTGCTGTCAGGATCCCAACGGTCCTGGCTACCAAGAGATAGAAAGAAAAATGAATTATTAATTTAACACCTCTCAGAGGCCCTCCGTATGCAAATTAGCATTTTTTTTTTTAGGCTGTGCCCATGTCTCAGTTAATAAATGAGCAACTAAGAGAGGCATCAGGACTTCTTGGTACATCAGAGGTGTGTCAGGATGACCGTGGGATGGTTGATGTTGAGATACCTCAGGTATGGAGCCCTAACCAGCTCCATCAGCCTGGTAACCCGTACCATACGGCATACCTGAAGAGAAGATGCAGATCCATTTCTTTGAGCATATATTTGTCACCGTGGAAACGATGCATAGAGCCAAGGAGCGATTTAGTGTGCTATAAATCTGGCAGTGTGAGAGTGAAGGAACGCAAACCGGAAGTGGACCTGTGTTCTCTTTGACCTGTGATATGTGCGTGTTAAATTGTGCATGTGTGGTGTGTGTGGAGGGTGCGTGTGGTCAACCACATTACCCACAATCCACCAGGTTCCAAGCAACACCGGCTCTGATGTCTTTCCCTCACTTATCACTGTTGCCAGGGCAACCTCTCCCTCAAGATTATATCTCCACCCCCAACCTCTCCATCTCTCTCCGTTCTATTTTTCTGCCACTTAGCCACTACACACACATACACGCGCACACATGCATACCCCTGGCTGCTCTGGTATGATTCTTTTTTTCTAACTTTCATTTGCTTTCCAACATTTATACAACCCGGAGCCTGCATCCAGTGCCTGCTGGTCATCTGATCAAATGGTCACCTGCCTGTGGGAATCTTTCTAACCTTTCACTGAACAAAAAGGGGCAGTGCAGAACTCTAACCCACTCTCTTTCTGATAATCTAACATTTCATATGAGCTCCAAGGAGTCATTCATTTTCAGTGATCAGTGATCAATGATCTTCAGTTATTGAATGACTGATATTTGTGATCTAAAACATGCAAAGGCATCATTTAGTCAGTCTCATTCATGTCCAGCCAATCACTTTTTCCAGTTTTGAACTTTAGGGTCAGCAGGTGACATAGCAATTACAGCAGACACCGTGCAATCAAAGGACCCAGGTTTAAATCCACACTCCTGTTATAGTATTATTGATGAAGGTGCTTACCGTGAATTGGCACAGTAAAAATTAGCCAGTTGTATCAATGGATAAGTACTAATAAATAAATGCTCTGACACAATGTCACTTCAATAGGATTCAATTAAAGATAACTATTTGCCCTTAACAACAACTTTTGAGTCACTCTGACAGTAATGCCATTATGCAGATGAAGCCTGAGTCTCCCTACACACCTCTGGGTGTGTTTCCATGACAATGACCTCTAACCCTTCCCACTCTAACAGCTGGATGCCCAACAGGTGTACCAGTACAGAGGGCCAATCATAATCTTACAACACATGGGTACCCTGATTGGTTGTTCATGTCTCAAACACCAGAGAAGAAAAGTCTGTACAAAAACACTCTTTAAATCATAGCACTTAGTAAAGCTGAAGTACAGTGTTGAATTAAAAAAAGGGAAAAAAACTTCGGCAGCAGGTGGCGTAATTGTTAGGGCTGTCACTTTACAACATGAAGATCCTTGACTTCAAGATCCTTGAGTTCAAATCCAGCTCCTGCTGTAGTACCCTTGATGAAAGCACTTACCCTGATTGATACAGTAAAGATACCCTGCTGAATAAGTCCTTTACTCTTCATCAAGGTACTTACTGTAATTAACACAGTGAGAAAATCGCTGTATATCATGGGTTGTAAGTCATGATGGAAAAAGGAGACCTAGGGAAATGACCAGCCCCGGTATCTGACCAACTGAACACAGGATCCCATGCTCCTTGGCTGGCTTTATCATTCACGGATGAGAACTCACCAAAATGGCAGCTGCTTGTGGAGGTGAGGGTCGAGCAGGGACACGGAAGGCAGTTGTTCGTCTGGGCAGCACCAGGTCCGCGGTAGAAACCTGGTTTGCATTCCTCGCAAGCCGGGCCTTGTGTGTTCCCTTGGCACTCCAGGCAGATGCCTGTCAGAAAAGAACAGAAGAGAAAAAAATATAAGAACTCTATATTCAGTATGAAGTTTGCTTCCCGTTCCCTTTAGCAAGAACAAATCCCTTGAATAAAAAGGGTCTGCATCATAAATTAAACATTGAAGAAAAGTGCTTTTTTTCTTTTGTAGGTTAAGAATTTTCAGATGCAAAGCTTTTTATCAGTTTATTTATTTTTAAATCTGCTTGTCTATTTTCCAAAGATTTGGTTCTCGGCAAGTGATAGCGAGCTGTTTTTGCGTGCTAAGCCAGTGGGTAGCAGTAATGTATACCCCAAACAGAATGGGACTATGGTAGTTTGTCAAGACAAATTACATTTACTTTTAGTCACTATAAATTCGTATAACTTATACTATAGAACTACTATACAATAATTTTAAAATGAATGTAGCTCCATGTTTTAAAAAAGTCAGATTAAAAAGTTTTACAAAGTGTTTCCTACTTATTATAGATTAGCAGAGCTTTTTCAAAGAACATAACAAGTAAATACGTTGAGGTACATCTGTATTATTAAGCTTTTAGTAGTTGTGGCAGGGGATGTGGTGGCACAACAGGTTTGACTAGTGCCTGCTGTGTAGCAGATCTGGGGTTTGAGCCCTGCTTTGTGTGCCTTGCAGCAGACTGGTGTCCAGTCCAGGGTGTGTCCCCTCCACCTTGGGCCTGGTGCTGCTGGGTCAGGCTCCGGCTCGCCATGACCCTGCTTGGGACAAGCGATTGTAGACATTGGGTTGGTTGTGGCTTAACTATAAAAGTGACCCAGGTTGCAGCTGTGTTTCTAAACTAATGAACCACTTTACTGGCAAAGTCACAATGGAAACCAGCTCTCCAACCTACTGGAACTCATGTCATATTCATAGGTAGTTGAATGGAAAAGCTTGAACTGATGGTGTCACACCTCTGTTTTTAACTGATACGCCCTTGACTGAAACATTTTGAACAGTTCAAGTAAAATGATCCAGAGGGGTACATGGGGCATCATGTGGCACAGAGCTGTCACCATCCTGTTAAAAGGAGCTTGGTTCAAATACCAACTCCTTGATCAAGGTACTTACCCTCAACTGGTAGAGTAAAAATTTCCCATTTGCATAAATGAGTAAATCAGAGTAAGTAGATTAACACTGTCAGCTGGTCTGGAGAAAAGTTAGACAAATGAGTAAATGCAACATCACCTCTGAAAAGGAGCAAAAATGGACCTCATTAACACAAATGGTTAACGATGGAGCTGTTGCTCAGTTTTCACAACATACTCATCCTCATTAGCATCAGCAATGAAACGGCACTGGAATAAAGTCGAAATGCCAACGAGAGATCAATATGGAACCATTACTGCAGAGCAAAAGCTTTCTAGGAGATACGGTCCATCGACACTCAATTCATCAGCCAAGCATTAACCGCCTGGCAAAGAAAGGGGGGGAACTAGGAAATCACTGGGAGATGGTAGGCCAGCTGGGGGGGAACTACAGGAGGGGGCCTTTGGGGGCCCTGTGTGTTTGCGTGCGTGTGTGGATGTGCACCCTCTGGCGTGTCCATGGCCACGTCCCACCTATGCTTCCACACAATGAGGAGAGACAGAAGAGGGGTCCTTTGGGGTGGCATGAGCAACCATCTGTATCTGGCTCCCCATCACCGGACAACTGAAAACAGTGCCCTTTGTCTCCTGCTCACCAGGACACATCCATCAAAAACAAGCACAAGTCACATGGTATAACACTACACACCACACCCTGTCACGAGCCCAATAACAGGTGTCTTCGCCTGTTCTGCAGACACACAACTGTGCACCTGTTTGACGAATTTGTAGATTTCATACCAAGACATTAGCATTTCAACACAAAGCAGAGCTTTAATCGTTCTGTGGAAGGACCACAATCAATGCACGCTGACGGACAGGCCATTGCTTCAAAATGAACTATTTAAAAGTGACCAGCCAGTGGTGGTGGGGTTAGAGTCATTACTTTGCCACTGAAGAAACTTAGTTGGAATCCCTGGTCCTGAACCGATACAGTCAAATCTACCCTGCTGTATAAATGGGTAAATCACTATGCCTCAGTATACAAAGCTACCATTGTAAGTTGCTTTAGAAAAAGCAAATGAGTCAAATGACCAGTGCATCGCAGTATTAGTTTAATATGGCACGGTGACACAGTGAGTAGCGCTGCTGTCTCACAGTGCCTGGATGGTGCAAGAGAACATGGGTTCAATCCTATCGCAGTCTGTGTGCAGTTTGCATGTTCTCCCCATGTCTACCTGGGTGCTCTGGTTTCCTCCCACAGTTCAAAGATATGCTGTTCAGGTTCACTCATAATGTGTGAATGTGTTCCACTGATATATAGATGAGTGACCCATTGTAAGTAGTGTATCTAGCAGTGTAAGTCACCTTGGTGAATAAGGTGTGTGGGCTGATAACACTACATAGAGTTCACTGGAAGTCCTTTGGAGAAAAGTGTCTGATAAATAAATGTAAATATATTTTGAAGAATTTTGTAAAAAAAATCAGAAGAGAAAACATGGTTAATCAGTGAAATGACACCTAAATAGTAAAAAAAAAAAAAAAACATCACTTAATTATATTTAAAGTGATCTTCGGACACCCAACTCTAAATACATCATTTTTTTTTTCAAATGCAGAACTGGCAGCATATTCTTGGCAGCACCATTCTCCTTCTCAATAGCATCATCTGTCCTTCTCCCGAGCAGTAGGATATTGAACAATAAGACATTTTATTCATGTATAACAAGATTACTGATATCTCTAAATGATTTTTAAAAAACCTCATGTATGATAAATTGGAATGAGTGGTCAGTGACATGACTGGACTACCCTCCCCCATTAGTCTGGACATACAAGAAGGAGCTGTAAATACAGGTAGTCTTATAATAGAGTTCCATTCTAATGACCTTGTTGTCAACTTCATCATTACACTGCAAACCCACTCATACTGTATTATACTGTCTGCATCTAAGTCTCTGTTTTTGCTGATATAATGCAGACATTGTATTTTCTGTGAGATGTACGTTGCTTTGGAGAAAAGCGTCTGCTAAATGAATAACTGTAAATGTAAATGTAATTATATAAACAGTATAAGGATATACAAGCAATTAACATGTGTGAATGCTACATTATGAAATAGGGCTTTGGTACATTTTTTCACAGATTCCATTATTCAGGCTAAAATAATACTAAAACAAAATAATAACATAAATACAGTAATTATATTTCTATGCTGCACTATTATTTTAATTCCTAAATCTGCATTCTTTTGCTTTTTCTTTTCTGCACCACCAGAACAATCACATTTTTTCCATTTGCTAGCCAGTTTAAATTAAAAGTAACTTGACAACAATCACAAAAACAAAACATCCTGAAAATAAAAACTGTTTTTGAAAATAAAATGAATTTTGAAAAAAATGAAAACAAATCACTGATAAACACACTGACCGAGTCAACAACAAATACGGTGCCTTATCACAAAACAGATGGAGTGGTCCTTTGCAGATATTACAACCAAACACTGGGACTCGAAAATGATATAATAACGTTAATTGGAGGGGTATCGTGGGTCCAGGTGGTTCTAAGTTGTGTATATCATAAGCGGAAGATCACCTGTAATAATAAAAGGAGATCAGCCATCCTTTACTGTAATTTTCAGCCACCTGCCTGTTTCCACATCCCTCTGATGTCCTTGGCTCCACAGGCTGCCTTCCTATATCCTGAAAAATGCACAGGTTCTGTATGTTGTCCAGGTACCCTGGGAAGGCACCAGACAGCCTGCACATGGGAAGACTTCTCCTAACATCATCGGACCCGCCTGAGGAATAATTAAGCCGCTAACAAGTTGAGGAAGTGGGGAATAATTAGAATGCTGTGCACCGCCACTTAGGATTCACCCGCAGCCTACACTGACAACAGCGACACAGAAACGAGAAACAAAGGCGCATATTACCGCGGTTAATAAGATAACTGAACCGTTAGTCAGACATTTAGGTGCCATTAGGATACCGTGGTGCAAAGCTGATCTTTCGCCTGTGCTGCACTGTCATTGCGCCCCCTGGGAGAAGAGGCGGAGAACTGAATGCTGAATGGAGAGCAAGCAGCTGTGGCCAGAGAGACAGTGGAGAAGGAAAAGCTCAGGGGAGGAAGTTCTTCCTCCTTCTGAAAACAGGTACATGTATCTGCAGTAGAACAGGGACGATGCTGTTCGGTCAGTGGACTGAAGATGGCAGTAGTTAGAGAGTTCAATACAATGTGAGGTAGGGAGCGGGAAGTAGTTGGAATGACTGGGATGAGTATGGTGCAGTATTTGGAGTGGTTAAAGCACTGTGGGGTAGGTAGGGGGCAGTAGTTGGAAAGGCTAGGATGAGTAGAGGGAAGTATTTGGAAAATCTAGGATGGGTAGGGTGCAGTATTTGGAGTGGTTAATGCATTGTGGGGTAGGTAGGGGGCAACAGTTGGAAAGATTATGATGAGTGGGGGGTAGTCGCTGGAGTGGTTAATGCAGTGTGTTGCAGGGAGCGTGCAGGAGTTGGAAAGGCTAGGATGGGTAGAGGGAAGTATTTGAAAAGGGTAGGATGGGTAGCGTGCAGGAGTTGGAAAGGCTAGGATGGGTAGAGGGAAGTATTTGAAAAGGGTAGGATGGGTAGGGTGCAGTAGTTGGAGTGGTTAATGCATTGTGGGGTAGGTAAGGAGCAGGAGTTGGAAATGCTAGAATGGGTAGAGGGAAGCATTTGAAAAGGCTAGGATGGCTAAAGGGCAGTTTTTGAAGTGGTTCTATCACTGCAGGGGTAGGTGCTGTTTACTCACCAGACTGCGGGTGGCAGTAGCTCGAGTGGTTGTGACACTGGCAGGGCTGGCACCCCGTGCTACTGAAGCGGAAATAACCCGGCTGGCAGTCATCGCACTGTGGTCCATACACTCCCATCTTACACGTGCACATCCCTGAGCTGCAAAGCGGAGGAGAAGACATGGTAAAGCAACAGTGATGACAAAAATCAGTAATAATCAATCGGTGTCCGAACCCGGAAAAAATCAGTTTGGAAACTTGGTAATAATCAGTGTTTGATCCCAATCACAATTGATCAGAATTTGATCACGGTAATAAACTATCAGTGTTCAAACCCAGGAAAAATCATTGAATGACTGAAATCAGTAATAGTCAATCAGGATTCCAACAAGGCAATAATTGATCAGTGTTTGAACCCAGTAATTATCAGTCAGTATTCAACCTGGTAATAATCAGTGTTCAAACCCCCCCCCACACACACACACACACACACACACACACACACACACACACACACACACACACACACACACACACACTTTCTGAACCGCTTGTCCCATACAGGGTCACGGGGAACCGGAGCCTAACCCAGCAACTCAGGGTGTAGAGCTAGAGGGGGAGGGGACACACCCAGGATGGGACACCAGTCCATCACAAGGCACCCCAAGCAGGACTTGAACCCCAGACCCACTGGAGAGCAGGACCCGGTCCAACCCACTGCGCCACCGCACCCCCCATTCAAACCCCAGTAATAATCAGTTTTGGAATCCAATAATTATCAATCAGTATTCAAACCCAGGAATAACGGATCAGTGTTTGAACCAAGTAATTATTGATCGGTATTCAAACCTGGTAATCTGACACACTAATTCCCCTAAACACTGGACTGGTCCACCTGAAGGCCGAACACCAGGAACTCCAGAACCCGAACGTGGTGATGGGCAGGGCACCAGGTCTGGGCAGCAACTGCTGCATTCTGGCAAGTTTACACACAGTGCCTCCCACTACCCTCCAGATGCCACACCATGAATTATTCATCAGGGCCACAAACGCAGCACGTGACTGGGGGAGGAGCCAAATCTTCCATTCAAGAAAAAGGAGTGGGCGTGGGGGTACACGGGTATTACCGAGTGACACTGCTCAGCACAGCAAGGGTAACGCCTCAACAAGGGCCTTGCAGTATGGCTTCAGCAGGGCTACAAAAGGGGAGACCATCTTTTTTTGAAAAGTTCAGCATGGAATTTATTATTCTAAAATTAACTATTACTACTTTCATTTATTTGACCCTTTTCTCCAAAATAACTTGCACTGTGAGGTTTGTACATTAAGCCTCTTACAGTGAATAACCCATTTATAGAGCTGAGTGATTTTTGCTGTATCAGTTTAGGGTAAGTATTTTGATCAAGAGTAGTACAGCAAGAACAGGGATTTAAACCTGGCTCCTTCAAGTGCAAGGCTGTAACTACTACATCACCCACTTCTATTTAATTTAGTTTATTTTTACCTGTACAATTAGTTGCATTTTTTGAGTGAGGGCTATACCGTGGTAAAACTGAGGTGAGAGATTTGTGGCTATGCACAGTTTGCTCTTCCTTACACTGTTCACAGCACATTCAAGGCAACTACTCATACACACCCACACATCCAGCAGTTTCCATGGAAACACCCATGAGCATTCTCAACTGGCAGTTATTGGGACAGAAGGGCTAGCAGTATGCAGCATGCATACAAGAACACGCTCGATGGTACTAGTATTGTGTAAAAGATTTCTGTCAGTGTAAAACATTTTTATGGCTGGAATTGTTGGACTGCTTGGATTTGTCACATTGACACAAAGAACATCATTGTTATTATTATTAATTAATTTAGTGGACACTTTCTCCAAAGCAACTTACAATGTTAAAGTACTTAGAATTATTGACTCATTTACACAGCTGGGTAATTTTTACTGGCACAATTTTAGGATTAGAGCTTTGCTCAAGGGTACTACAGCCAGAGGTGGGAATCAAACCTCTGACCTTAACATCTGAAGCCAGTAGCTCTTACTACTACACTACCAGCTGTCCCCATACATTCATCTAGCTGACACTCTATCTATCGAACAAATAAGTTATGATGGTAGGTTTGTACATTTAAACCCCTTACAGTGACCTACCCTTTTAAACTTCAGGGTAATTTTTTTGATCATGAGTCTTTGAGCTGGAGATGGGTTTTAAACCCAAGCCCTTCAATCATCAGGCAACAGTTCAAACCACTGCACCATCTGCTGGTGTCTCTTGAAGCCTGGATTGTAGCAGTAACCTCTGGGTATTCAGTTTGGCCTGAAAAATTCATGTAGCCAAAGAGAAAGACAAGACCGGTCGATAACCAAGATCAGGTGCTTTAAACTGAAAGCAGAGAATTACTTGAGATGGGAGATGCAGGCTGCAATCCCGAGGAGAATGTATCTCTGCTATGCTGTAACCAAGCCCCTAAACAGATCCAGTGAGATTATTCATCCACAAAGTGAGTCAGTGGGTTCGTTTCCTTTTATCAAAAGGTGGCTGAGAGAGGAGGCAAGAACAGAAGCGAGAACAACTACTTCCCAGGATGGCAAGGATTGGGACCATTGGATAATGACCCTATTGCCACAAATTATACCTATGAGCAGCTAATCTGCGGTTCCGTCCAAAGTCACAGGTTAGCAATGTGAAAAGCTAAGACAGACAGGGAGGGGTGAGAGGCATGGTTCCTTGCAAAGGTATTTTGGCATTTTTACAAGATTGATTAGGGTCACTGTGTGAGGTGAGGCTTCTTGAGAGGTCAGGAGCAAAGCAAGGATGAATCATGGTGAGGAAGGATCTTCAAACCCTGAACAACTTCTGTTGCAAACCTTAGCAGGATCCACTAGAATCCCTAGCAGCTCTTTTGAAGGAGGGCCAGACACAGAGCAGTACATGACGTTGTGGTTAGAGGTGTCACCTGAACTTACTCTGAGTTGCTGCAGTAAAAATCACGCAGTTGTATAAATGGGAAATTCACAAGTATCTTATGTAGAAACGAAACATTTTCCCATTCCACTGCTATAGAAATTCAGACACCATGCAAGTCAATTGACAAGGCATTAGACAAAAAATGTCACAAAATAACGCACAGTCCGAAACTGCTTGTCCCAAGCGGGGTCGCAGCGAACCGGAGCCTAACCCAGCAACACAGGGTGCAAGACTGGGGGGGGTATACACACCCAGGACAGGATGCCAGTCTGCTGCAAGGCACCCCAAGCAGGGCTCGAACTCTAGACCCACCAGAGAGCGGGACCTGGCCAAGCCCACCGCACCCCTTCCACAAAGTAATGACAATTTAAAAAGATATATAATAATAATAATAATAATAATAATAATAATGCAATTACATCTATTAATTTAGCAGATACTCTTATCCAAAGCAACTTGCTGTAATTATGATGTAGTATGAAGCTGAGAAGTTTACAATATCCAAGGTTACAATATTAGCTACACAGACACCCCATCACTTAGCAGAGGGTGTTGTGGTTAAGAGCATGTGACCAAGTTCAAATCCCAGAATCTGGAAATTCAAGTTCTTGGAGTGTGAGTATTGTTGTCGCTTTAAACATGTCAATGTGAGCTCAAGCTGGACCGACACAGCAAAACACCAAGATACACAAACAGAGGAGTCATGTGACTGTCACGTCTGTACATTTTATATATCAACATTGACAGCGATCATATAGAAATAGTCAACAATCACATAGAAAAGGAAAATCCAACCACAGTCAAACATACAGGAGAGCGTAAAACCACCCTGGGAGGGTGGGGTGTTAGTGATGTGTAAACTGAAAAGGGTTAATCAAACCCCCTGTTTATGCCGGTATTTGTTCCAGCTGACCTATCAATTCATCACGCTGATTTGAGCTGCTGGTTGCATTTTAACCACAACTGGACATCATGTCATTCATTTACTGAATATGTGTTTAATGCTGTCTGCTGACCTCTGAAACAATCAAGGCATTAAAATGGTCATCCTTAAAACATGCAAGGTGACTGTAAATAGATGTAAATAGATGCTAGTTCTATAACAGCCTAACTGCACTCAATTGTGAGGAATGAAAACAAGCACCCATGGTGCGCTTCCAGTACAATGGCTCTGGACCATGCTCTTGAGTGTGAAAGAGAAGAAGGCATTTTTTCTCTCAGATGTATGTTGCTTTGGAGAAAAGCATCTGCTAAATGAATAAATGTAAAGGTAAGACAGTAAGGCAAACGAAAACAACTGTGCTTCAGCAGTTTTTGCCTTGGGATTTGTATTTGCGAACCACCAGATTTCCCACGTTGGACTAGATTGGTGGTACATGGTTAGTACTGAGTTAGCACAAGGCTAGTCCCAAGCCTCCACCATGATGAGTAGGTAACGTGAAGGCCAAGCGATGCAGAAAACAGAGAAAGCGTAACACTATACAACTTCAGGACATTTCATTGCCGAACAGATCCTGGGGACAATCCCGACAATCAGACTTGGAATTTTATTCTCAGATTTCCTGCACTTCACTTCATCTGTACATAATTTTTAGTCAATTCATCTGCTTTCTATAAAGAGCTCTTATAAAAAGAGTAAGATGACACAGAACAACAAAGCAGACACATAAGTGAAGGTCCTGACAGCAAAGTCAGAACAAAACAGAAGGAAGTTTAATGTACTGATTTAAAACATTCCGTCTGACAACTGAGGAGAGGAAAACAAAAACTTCCAACGTAAAGAAAATGGGAGTAAAACCAACCTCCTGTAGCTGAAAGGAAATGTACCTGCCTATGCTCCAGGGGAAAAAAAATGTCCTCTCCCCTTCAAAACAATCTACCCAGATGATAAGCATTTTTCCATAATTTCTGCCACTCTGAGAAGTAGTACTGGAAGTCTTCATTGGTGATGTAAGTTCTGCCATTATATTATTATGGATGCTTGGAATAATTTTTATTCTTGGCAAAAGGAATACAAGACACACGGTACGGGTTGGGTGAAGAGGGAGGGTGTGGAATCTGGAATATTTTATTCCGGTATGAGCTACAGGAAAAGAGTTGATGGGTTCGGTACCATGACAACACTCCTTCACACGCTGCTGGTCCTATTCAAGAATTTTTGGCGGAGAATAAAAAGCTTTAAAAAAAAGGAAATTAAGCTGAAAGGAAGGAGATTTGATAATATTCCAAGTACACTTGGGAAAATTATGTCTGTACCCTTCAAAATAAATGATGTCTTAGAACTTTTTGATCACACCTCAAACATTTGAGGTCCTTGAGCCCACAGTGCCGAGTACAGGCAGTGCACACCATGGTACAGCTGGATCCAGCGCAGGCGCTTCCTCCTCGCTTCCTCATCTCCAGCTGGCTACCAGCTCTGATCACCAGGGACTCCACAAAGAGCAATGGGGGGTGGGGGCACTCCTCCATACTCCTAGCTCCATGACAGATGGGATTCTAATCACTTCCCTTTCCTTTTTTTCCTTTAACTTGGTATGGAGAAAATATACACATCGCAATCTGGCCGGAGTCGTTGCCTAGCAACGGGATGCAGCGCAACGTAGTTCAGCAGAAAATACGACTGCACAGTAAGCTCCTACAAACAAGATATATCCGTGTTTGTGTGTTTATGCTGCGAAGCAAAGAGGGGTGGGTTAGCAATAATCCCCACGTAGTACTTTGTAGAGAGCTTGTGTTGGTACCATCTCATACGAACATGATGTGCAGGCTGTCAAAGTCATAAGAAGGAAAAAGGCACTCTGCTAGACACCCTTCACCCCTCCTGGAATCAATTCTTCAACACAGGGGCAGCTGGTTGAACCTAGACGACCCCAACAAACATGTTTAACCAAAGCAGTCTTTAAAGGCAAAGACCTCCAGAAGTAGGTCTTGCAGAGTCTTATTCGGGACACACTCGCAAACAGATCCTCTGGAGATTCGTCTCAGACTGGAGTGTTCACATGTAACCATGTTTACCCTTTGCTCCCGAAATGCAAGCAACAGCCATGCAGGTCATGCAAACTCTCTCCCTCAGGGCTGCTGAATCCCCTTCAAAAGAGATCTCTTTCGGAACCCACTTCTGTTCTGATCTCCTGACAGCTACATTAGTTAGGACTACCCCACCCATCCATTTTTATTTCATATCAATTTGTATACAGCTACTCGTGTGATGGGCACTGGCAAAAATGGTGGTATTTGAGCAACAGAATCTGCTTCCAGAATCACGTTTTCATCTGTACCTCTTTGTCTGTTGGTAAACTGCAAATTTGTTTCTCCTAAATTCTACATTGCTTTTGAGAAAAGAATCTGCTAAATGCAAACAGGCTGGTTTCCCCACCCTCATCTCCAATGCTAACAAGGGCCATGTGATCAGGTGGCATCTCCAGAGCGAGTCACACCCCAACTGTGATCTGCTCCGTGTTTCTCGCAAAGCACACTGGGAGGCCCCTGAGGGTGTGTGGTGGAAAAGGTCGCCGTGGATCAGCAATAGGGTAGTAAGAGCATGCTGGCAGTTCTCCAAGGAATCTTAATTTACAACTCACTTACACTCTTCCAGTTACACCAAGATTTCCAGGCTTGACACTGGGTGACAGTTTGTCCCAGTGTCATGAGGAAGAGATGCAGCCATAAGCTGTGTTTTAGGCTTTGGTTTCTGCAAGATCTTCGAAACAATGCCAGGACAGCTAATGTTTTCTCTGCTGTGCTGTAGACACACCAAATTGCCAACGCGGTCTGCTGACACGTGAGGGTCTACGTATCACAGTGCGTCAGAGGTAAATTGGTGCACATGGAGGCGAGGTAATGAGAAACATTTTCACAACAAAGAAATCAAAATCTGGAAGCTGTTAGAGATGTCTGGATCTGCTCCAACCAGCTTAGACATGGAGCCAGACTTAACCAGTCCTGGACCTCACATTGGACTGCTCATGAAATCCACGGGGATGGGATTAGGCAGACTCAAGTGCAATGCTGGCACACCCTCTGCTCACCGGCCATGGAACCAAGGGGCTGGCCTGCCTCACTGCTGAGCCCCCTCCAAACATACTCTCCTCCCTTAACACTGCCTGGTAAGAGGCACCCCGGGCAGACTTGTGATCAGGCACCAGAGGGAGGGGGTCAGGTCATATGACCACATACGAGTGACCTGGAGAGGCAAGGGGCACTCACCAAAAACATGAAGGAATCAGTGGGACCTAGTGACTAGGTCCAGAGGCAGAATATAGTGTAACTATTTTACCTATACTACAATAACAGCTTATTAACTAATGTGCATCCTCTAGGTTATTATTTATTGTTATTGCATTAGGGCAGCAGGTAATGTATTGGTTAGAACTGTTGTTTTTGGATCCACAGGTTCGAAACCCAGCTTCAGTACTTTTGAGGAAGGTACGTATCCTAAATTGCTCCAGTAAAACTGCCCAGCTGTATAAACGGGTAAATGATTGTAAATAGTTTTGGAGAAAAGTGTCAAGTAAATGTATTGTGTTACTTATCATAATTTGGAAAAGAGAAAACAAAAACTATAGACCAAGCATTTGCAGTCACCCACAATTATTTATATGTATGTGTTTGTGTGTATTGGATTCAAAGGGATGCTGAATAAAAGCATTGTTGCCAGCTTTTATTATTTCTCCTACAATTCCATATACAGTACATTCACATTTATTTGCTTAGCAGACACTTTTCTCCAAAGCAACTTACAACAAACACTATGTAGTGTTACTAGTCCACACACCTTATTCACCAAGGTGACTTACACTGGGGGGTGCGGTGGCGCAGTGGGTTGGACCACAGTCCTACTCTCCAGTGGGTCTGGGGTTTGAATCCCGCTTGGGGTGCCTTGCGGCGGACTGGCGTCCTGTCCTGGGTGTGTCCCCTCCCCCTCCGGCCTTACGCCCTGTGTTGCCGGGTTAGGCTCCGGTTCCCCGTGACCCCGTAAGGGACAAGCGGTTCTGAAAATGTGTGTGTGTGTGTGTGTGACTTACACTGCTAGATATACTACTTACAATGGGTCACTCATCCATACATCAGTGAAACACGCTCTCTCTGTGACACTCACACACTATGGGGGAACCTGAACAGCATGTCATTGGACTGTGGGTGGAAACCGGAGCACCCAGAGGAAACACACGCAGACACAGGGAGAACATGCAAACTCCACACAGACTGAGCGGGGATCAAGATCATGTTCTCTTGCACCACCCAGGCGCTGTGAGACAGCAGCGCTACTTGCTGTGCCACCGTGCCACCCCCAGTATATGTATGTATATATGGATTAAGTCATTTTAAGAAGTATCCACACATTTAATTTAGATGAACTTCTAGTCTGAACTTGTGATTTTTCATTTGTTTAGCAAATACACTGGAAATAATATTAATATACTGGGGACACTGCTTAATCTGAAGCTGTAATCTCCACAAAGGTGCTGACCATACTGTCATAATAACAATATATTTAATATTGACATTTGTCTTCCTAACAACACACATCCACCCTACTATCCATGGAAGTACTGCAGCCCCCTTTCCTTAGGCTAACTTTGGTTGCTTCATACTTACAAGCAGACAGGATATAGTCGCTGACCTGTCAATCAGTTCATCTGTCCAACCCCGAAACATCACTCTGATCTACCTCGGGGTTCATTTTTTTTATTTATATATTTCCACTGCCGACGAAACGCCAGACACCTGCCGCCAAACCAAGAGAATCCTGAGTGAATAATGAGGTACTATAATCCTGTTTCACGCCGTCTTGGCATCAAATATTTATGCACTAATGAAACCACGGCAACAGCATCCTTTGACACTTGGCTGTCCTAAGCGTGATGTGCCGTCTACCATCTCTCTGTCCCCTGGGCTTCCATCGCTGCTGCCATGCAGGTTTTCTCTTTCCAGCCCGGCTTCAGGATGCGAACATGACTTGGCCATGGCCAAATCACTCATATGCCAACATTTTTTTTTTAAATTACACACTCAGTTTTTACACTTTTTACACTTTGAAAAACCATGTGAAAGCATTTACACTGAACGACACTGAGGAGCTGCTGAAGAAACAAGGCGTTCACTGACTGCTTCCTACATGTCCACATAAGTATTCTTCTCTATATCTTGTGGGTTTGCTAAACCATTTAACTAACACCTTGCTGTCCTGGGGTTAGGATGGGGTGACAGACAAGAAGGGGGTAGCACGCCACTACAGGGACCTGTCACCACTCCGTGTATCGTTCTACGTGTTTTGAGGTGTATAGCTTATGGACATGCTATGATGATGGCCAACTCCTACTCCCGGGGTGGAGAATCAGTTTCTTCCCTGGTCATTTCTACGGCCACTTAACCACAGAAATGGCTTCGTTACTTAAAAAAGTGTTAATGAAAAACTAATTTTCATTAGATTTTATGTAGCTAATTACATCTGCTTACTACCGATGTGCAATACAGGTGTACATTTTTATGCATCAGCTTGAAATGCTATGGCAAAGATGACATAAATAATAAAAAGAAAAAACTTCAAAACAGCAATAAATGGGTAAGTGAGAAGCTTGTGGCTAGAGTGTGCCGTCTGCAGTGCTGACATTTAGCTTCACACCAACCTGTCAGATGGCAGTACTCTCCAACACAGACTTCTTGCGATGAAAAATAAACTTTTTTCAACCCTTTTAAATGAATAGTCCAATAAACAATTTTACCACAATGTGTACTCATACAGCAAAAAAATTCCAAAATGTTTACAGCATTATAATTTGACTCATCCAAATAAAAATTGGAAATTAATTTTTAATGAAATGGACCCTTGTAGCCACTGGCCAAAGGGTTGTCCCCCACTGCCCCCTTCCTTGGCATCTCCCTCCTTACGCATACATTCCTTCTACAGCCTTTATGTCAATAATCTCAGTGCTCTTCACTCGAAACAAGTGTGTATGTTAATAGTCTCTAGTGTGTGCTGCTTGGCACTCAGCAATCAGTGTATGTTCTCTGTGCGGTCTGATGCCATGAGTCCGAGGCCCATGGGCTGGGGTCTGTGGGACTGGTCTTCTCCCTCCTCTATGAAAGAGGCCCTCAGAGACGTGACATTCACCAGCACACAAGAAGGGCCCTGTCGTCGGGGTGCAGCTGCACCAGGCTCCAAAGCACCGTGGGAGGGAGTGGGTGACATCAGTGGGACTGCTGGGGCATCAGCAGCACCACAAGGGCCGTCTTTTAGGAGCACTCGAGTGCTGGCCCCTAGGGCAGGAGCGAGGATAAAGAACCGCTAGAGAGTTGATTTGGGTCCAGACTCCCAATGACATTACATCTGAACAACAAGAAGGCGCTGTCCAGCGCTGGACAAGAGGGAGGAGGAGGCGGTCTCCTTGCCGACTGTATAACGTCACAGCGTCCCACAGCCAAGTTAATGGTTTCTTTGTCCTGAGAGACGAAGAGGGTTCGGATCAGCGATGTCTCGGCACACAACGCTGTCTGTCTGACAGAATATTCAGGGTTTTACTGGATCCTGAAGCCCAAACAGGCAGAATCACGCTCTACTCAGAGCAGAACATGGATGTTGGTCTCTGTGCCTGGAGATGTTGTTTCTGAGCTACTTTTCTCTGATGAACCCTGTGAACATCAAAGCTGGGGGCAGTTCCACAACCTCCAACAGCACCCTGCTTTTCTTAGTGCCTCGCAGAATCCTGGTCTACCTCCATGGGCCTTTTCCCTTTCTTATTTAAAAATGAACTGAAATGGAGAATCCACACACTGGGATGCTAGGGGCTGAACAAGGCATTGTCCCCATGACAGCGGAGGTGATTAATGGTGGCATGGATGTCCACATGCATGTGCTATGTGAGATTGCTCCTGAACCCAAGACCTCATTCACTGCAGGATCGATCAGGACGTCAGGGACTTACTAGACTGATTAAAAAAAAGGACTTCATCTTCAGCAGGTCTAGATATAGGAGAAACTGAGCAAGAATGAGATGTTTTCCTGTATAAGGCAGTTTCAGGCCCATCCACACACGTTAGGAGCAGTAATATCAGCGGCTAGACCCTGAACTGTCTTATATAACACGGGTTATACAGTACATAGCGTAGTTCTGTGTCAGAGCTCTATTTGTCATTCTTGTCCTATATTCTTTAAAACCAGCCAGCGCTCCCCCCTCCACCGCACCACCTCAAGGCTAAAGGAAAGTAACTCTTCTTCATTTATTCTGCAATTGCAAGAGTGGACATATGGGGATATAGAGATGGACAGAGGGTTGAAAGAACACAGAACTGCTGTTGTACCTTGGAGAGTGCAAGAAAGTATAAACCTAAAATGGGCAAGATTGGCAGCTTCATAAATAATGTATTTAACGGACAGATCAAGGTCAAGAGCCCAAAGCACTGCTCAGCATGACCGATGAACACAAACAGCACCAGGCTCTTTTCTGGTTTATTAATGAGCAGAACAATTAAAAGGTAGGGACCTCGATGGAGACGGTGCTAGAGGAGACACTCATTAATGTTTCATTGACCTGCAGGCGCTGACCACTGAGATGCAATGTGTAACCACCGCAGAACCATGAGCTGTCTAAGAGGACGGATGACCCATGTTTAGGGCTAACCCTTGGCATGCTTGGAGATCTACATTGAATGAGAGAGAAAGATGATGAACATAACAACCACTAGGCTGATGAAATCATTATGCAATTCTACAGTCTCACATTCAACCATACCACACTGGTTAATCAGTACACACACACACATTTTCAGAACCGCTAGTCCCATACGGGGTCACGGGGAACCGGAGCCTACCCGGTAACACAGGGCGTAAGGCCGGAGGGGGAGGGGACACACCCAGGACGGGACGCCAGTCCGTCGCAAGGCACCCCAGGCGGGACTCGAACCCCAGACCCACCGGACAGCAGGACTGAGGTCCAACCCACTGCGCCACCGCACCCCCCTGGTTAATCAGTATTTTATTATTAAAGATCACATTGACAGCACATTGTATTTGGATTAATGGATGGCCATTAGTTGCCCTGGATAAATGTGCCAGCACTTATTATTATTATTATTATTATTATTATTATTACAACTCAAGGCTATCGGAATCTGCAGTAAAAGCTTTGCTGGTGAGATGAGGTTGGTTAATGGTGGAAGTTTGATGTAATCAAGATAAAGACGTTCATTTTCAAACGACATCTGGATTCCACAGGAGGTCTTGTTACATGAATTGGATGTTCCTTGCCAATGACTGATGTTTATGTGGCACATCTCTACTAATGGCAGAAGAGTCACTCTTGGTCACATTCACCTCTCGGAGCCTTTTGGCCAAGGAGCAGTTTAATAACACCAGTGAACATGGCTGTACTCTGTACTGAGCCAAAATTTCTCGTTGCGGTGGTTTTACAAAAGCGTTACACAAAAAATCCTGCATTTAAAACTAAATTAAACTAAAACTAAACACACTGTTTGAGCAGAACATAAATCCAAAGCATGGCCTGGTACACATAAAACACAGAAAACACAGAAAACACAGCTAAGCCCTTGTGCCTCAGTTTCTCGCCACACATCCCCCTCAACACACAAGATAAGGAAAAAAGATTTGGCCAAGCTCATATACACATAACTTGACTTTCTGCGAGACACTTACCAGCTAGACAGTGATAAGCTTCTGAGTATTAACTGGTCATTTCTTACTTTGGACCCTCCGCTCCTTGACAAAAAATCCTTGCATGCCTTCTCCAGAAGACAGAGAAGTTGCCATCCCACTTCCATCCTTCCAGAAGCCTGGTATTCGGAATGTCAGCCTGACACTGCAGATGAACATCCTGATACAGCACAGCAGCACAGACAAGTGCCAACAAGTCAGCAGCGTGACTCATCTTTTTCTTAAGGTTTAACTGAAGCTGATTAACCTGGATAAAATGAAGCTGGACAAAACAAAACTATCAAGGAACTTGGAGACAACCAGCATCTACAGGTTTTACTAAATGATGGCCTACTCTGTGAATTTAAGACTTTGTTACAATGGAAATAGAAAAAAAAAGAAGTTTGGGTCAATCAATATTCTAATCATGGGATTGCTCCTAGCTTTACTTTTCAAATGCAAATTAATGGGATGACCAGCAGGCTAAGACTGCCTGAGTGTGAAAGGTAAGCATATCTACAAAGTCATCAGAATTTTGAAGAGGCAACCTGGAGGACTCCCAGACCCATTCTATTTTTTCACATGTCAACTTCATTTAAGTAGCAGAAGTGTTAAGGTTGAGGCTTGCTGTTGGATGCACCCTTCATCATCATCATCATATTTAATACATCTATGATCTACCAATGTTGGCCTGTAAGTGCTTCCTCAGTTTTAGGATGTCTTTTTATGACACCCCAAGAGGCGAGAATCCAATCTATCTCTGTTATATGTAGTCAAACAGGTCCATCATGGCAAATAAATGTAGTAACACTTTATGTTTCCATCTGACTGAAGCTCCCTGCTTCACAGTAAATGTTCTACTTTCAGTGTAGCTCTCTCAAACAGTAGACCAGAAAGCTGCTCACAGTGTGCTTTATACTTTTATATAACAATCTGCACTTGTTTAGATGAGAGCTAGTGTAATCAGCTGAGCTAGAGACCTTCATGTCACCAGCTTCTGGTAGGTAGGGCTAAAGTAGACAGCATGCTAGGAGGTAGAATGTCTGCTTGACAGAATGTAGAGGGTCTAAGGGTTTGGAATTGCCTCCAGGGAAATATGCTACATGTTAAAGTATTTCAACAGCCATGCTCCTTGGCTGACTCATAGCAGCACCGGGTGTGAACAGCCTGTCCACATGTCAGACTCACTGCTTCATTACTCTACAGGGCAAATACACACACACACACACACATTTTCAGAACCGCTTGTCCCATACAGGGTCACGGGGAACCGGAGCCTACCCAGCAACACAGGGCGTAAGGCCAGAGGGGGAGGGGACACACCCAGGACGGGACGCCAGTCCATCGCAAGGCACCCCAAGCGGGACTTGAACCCCAGACCCACCGGAAAGTAGGACCTGGTCCAACCCACTGCGCCACCGCATACAGGGCAAATAGTAAGCACAAATGACAATGTTGCAGGCATAGACTACTGAAGATCACCAGTTCTTGGACTGCTGACCAGGGACATCCATTCCTGAACTACTGAAAATGTAGAAAATTCCAGAAATGCAGATGAAAGACCGGTGACAATGACATTTATTTATTTAGCAGACGCTTTTCTCCAAAGCGACTTCCAATGAACTCTATGTAGTGTTATCAGTCCTCACACCTTATTCACCAAGGTCGCTTACACTGGTAGATACACTACTTACAATGGATCACTCATCCTTACATCAGTGGAATACACTCTCTCTGTCACTCACACGCTATGGGTGAACCTGAACTGCATGTCCTTGGACTGTGGGAAAAAACTAGAGCACACGAAGGAAACCCACAGAGAGAACATGCAAACTCCACACAGACTGAGCGTGGATCAAACTCATATCCTCACGCACTACCCAGCTGCTGTGAGACAGCAGCTCTACTTACTGTGCCACCTGACAGTTCCAGAACCTGTGACAATGGACATCCATTTCAGCACTACTGACCAATGATACCCATTCCAAAACCCCTGACCAAGGACACAGATTCCAGAACTCTGAACTAAGGACACCCATTCAAGAACCCCTGATCAATGATACCTATTCCAGAACCATTTACCAAAGACATCCACTCCAGAAGTGCAGAGGGATAACCTTATAGGCTAGAACCTCTAAAACTCTCAGAAAGGACTGAGAAGTAATTAATCTTCTCCTTCCCTGAGTTCATGTCAAAGCATTTGAAAGCCTTATCTCACAGCAGTCCTTATGTGGCAATGATGCAGCAGAATGCTCTGAAAACCTGTGGTAATTAGGCTACTTCACAGCCAAATGAGAAGTCTACAAATAACTCATTCATAGTACATGGGTTCACTCCACTGTGACTGTCACTGCTCTGAGGAGGTCAGGAGAGACTGCAGGCTAGAACTGTGAATTCAGGAGCACACCATCACCTGGGATACAACAAGCAGTAATTGCTTTAAAAGACATGCTACAGGAAAGACATCTTTTCCAGATGCTACATTCAAAGGTGGGAATGTGTCCAAGATGGGTGCCAACCAAAAGCCTTTCAGTCTGTTTCTTGACCTTAAGGTCTACCTGCTACCATGAACTCAGTTTTTGCATTTCTCAGCCTGCAAATGTCAACCAGCAGACATTTCATACGGAACAGTAGGGATCTCATATGGACCAGAGGGGGTCTTATCTGGATTAGCAAGGGTCTCATGTGACCCACAGGTATCACATACAGACCCCTGAGGTTTTTTGATGACCTGTAGACCTCGCCCCCAGGCAGCCTCACCATTTCTAGCACTGTCACATGTACAAGTCCACATTCACACTCAAACAGAGGAAACTTCAACAACACATTTTGCTTTATTACAACTTATTTTAAACTTTAAAGGGTTCCAATATGTGCCTCTATATTAGCTTTGTAAGCATATTCTTTCTGCTAGCCTTTTGCTCCCTTCCAGCGCTGACAACCCCTCCAGCCCAAGACCCATTATCTACAACAATTCTCTCAAAGCCCCCAAATCCTTCCACCCTCGACCACCCCCCACCCCCACTCCCACCCGTCCAACAATCACTCCTGCCCTCATTTCTTAATTTGCCACCGGCTCTTGTCTCAGTGTTTCCACAGGGGCTACGCACTAGTGTTGCCTAGCAACCACTCCCCTCCGTGCTGTATGTGGATGCCTTCCGCTCCATTCACGCTTTCTCTGCCCTGGTCGAGGCAGCCCCGGAGGAGTCATCAATAGGGATGCTATGTTTCAGCTTACTGTTTCACCCAGACCGTGTTATCCTACTTTTGAACGCCGAAACGAGACGGGCTCATCTGTGAGGCGTGTGCACCCCTCTCCCCAGACACCACACATAAGCCCCTTGTGACAGCAGGGCTTCCCATGACTTCCAAGCCCCCTCCCTATGATAAGATCACGTTAGAGGTTTCCGCTTTATGGACAAAACAGCTGAATGACTGGTAATCCCAGTGACACACATTAGTGGGACACCCAGTTCAAACAGATTGTGTAGTTTACTTCATGGCTTCATCTGCTCTGGTTTTGGAATCCATCCAATAAACTCACCGAGATATGGATTGTGTGCATGTTTGTGTGTATGTTATTATGTGAGTGAAAGAAACGGGATAAGAAACATAAATTTTCTCATTGAATTCATTATTCCATCTAGTACTCAGTGGTGCTCTCAACAGTAGATTTAATAGCTTTAATAGATTTAATACCATGGTGTGGGGTGTGATTCTGGGGAGGACATTGCTGGGCCTTCTTTTGGAGGCCCACTGTAACATTGGACTGACCTCCATTCTGGGAAGGAGACACAACAGAATGACATGAAGGAAATGTGCCAGGAAAGTATATTGGCTGGTGAAGGTCTACAGTTCTCAGTGGTGCAATAAGCAACTGGGTGTTGTGGGGTTCTTCTTCAGACCACAATTTGCAGTCATGAAAGATAGGTCAGATGCTTCAGGTGGGACATTATAGCTCTGATTCATAGCCTGTGATGTGATTCCTCTGAGGAACTGCTGTCGCTGTGCATCATACCCACAGACAAACACCACTGGGGTGGTTATGTGAGAAAGGCTGAGCATTCAGCAGTAACTAAACAGACTGGTATAACCAGAGGGGCTCTGACCTTGTGGGGGAACAATGGGAGCAACGTCTTCACGAGAATGAGGTTGAAGTTTTCTGTGTGCGTGTCTTTGTGACTGTGTGTGAGCTTTTGCTTGTAATTGGGAGTGTCAACCTCTAAAGAATGATTAAAAACCAAAATGGCATTTGTCCTCACATAGAGACATTGTTCAGGTCCAACAGGAAAGGCACAGGGACAAGGCAAAGGTGCAGGTGACCAACAATCTGACACACCTGCCTCATATGGTTCAGAATTGACATGCAGGGGTCCCAAGTCAAAAGAAGCTCCACAAGGAACCTTTTTAAGGGCAACATATATTTCGAGCCTTTCACACAGTGAAATAAAAAACTGCTCAGAATTCTAGCCACACTTTTCTCCTGCTAAACTTGTTCTTCAAAGGATGCGCTGTGCTAAGCACAGTTTACAAGTATTTCTGCTGCGTTAGACATTCAAACAGAGATGGGTTTAGATAGAAACATTTTTAGAGGATTGTTTTGCAAATGGAAGCCCCAGCACCACCATTCCGTGGCCACCTTTTTGGCACCCTGGAGTGTAATTATGGACTAGGGCTTGACTTCTGCTTGGCTTAATTGCCATTCTTTAACACTGCGGGTGGAGCAGGAATGCAGCAGGCTTCCACATCTCCTCAAAACTCTCCTTCACAATCAGCATCAAATTAGTAAACCTTTGTTTATTCCATGGGACACAGCTAGCTTTTTTGGAGAATACCTTTAAATAGTGAAAAGGTGTTGACCACAGACCTTCAAGTATACATTAAACAATTCCTTTTAGGAGATCATCTATGAGAATACTTTTTACGGTTTTCATCATGGAAACATGACAATAAATCTCTCCAGACTGGTAACTGGGAATTCACATTAAAAAAAAAAAAAAAGAAAAATCAAGAAATTGCCTCCACAGCTTACAAACACAACTGGGACCAGAAGTCTGTTTGTAATTTGTTTGGTTCCAAAGTTACTTTTACTACTAAGTCACAATCAATAAAAGGTTAATAATGCAGGCATCCTTCGATTTATTTGCTAGTAAGGTTCTTTAAAAAACTTAATATATAGAAATAATAAATTTTAAAAACTATGTTAGCTGTTTTGTTAAAGATTTGTATGAATTTTGAGATAGAGTATTAAAACTTATTTAAATGACTGAAAACGGGAGGGAAACTTCTTTCCACAAACCACGGTTTAATGCTCACTGGTCTCATCACGAATGATCTCATTGCAAATATGCAATGTTCATTATCTTGTTTTTGATCACCAACACTCAGAAATGCCAGACATAAGTTCAATTAATTAGGTCTCCACATCCTATTCCGTCTGAGTGCTTGAATCTTTGTAAATCGTAACTCGACTGTTACACGAGGAGCCATTGTACACCGTAACAGAAATTTGTGAGTAATGCAGCATTGACTAAATTTGACAAGGGCTACTCTTTACCCTCAGTCAAGTCAATATCCCATCAAGAGCCCAGACAGAACAGTCCAGACACCAGCTCTTTGACCAGTCCCATGAGCTCTCCTCTCCAGTAACAAATCTCTGTTGGTCTCACCTCCATGCACATTGGACAGGATGAAGTGGATCTGGACTAGAACGCCTACAGTAATCGTCCTGTTGATCATTCCATCAACAGGAAGCCACCAGCATTTGCTGCCAAGCCAGTTCATGATGTAGGATGCAGAAGCTCTTGCAGATGAAACTATCCAGTTTCCACAGCTGCCTCCTCACAAACCAACAAGCTATAATTAGTTTCTCAGGGTACTGATTCAGTTGTGGGGGCGGGACAGTGCTGTCAAACACAAAAACACATGTACAGTGTAGTCGTCCTCTCCTCTCTTGTCCCCCTCCAGGCTCTCATTACCCACACAGTAAAACCAAATGTGTCCAGAATGAAAAAGGACTCCCATCGGGAAGTGACCGAAATCACACCACCAACAATGATGGATGAAAATGTTAGATGGTGTGTTCAAAGAGGCCACTTCAGCAGCAAAATCTTTCTGAAATTGAGGATTTATACTTTACCTTCACTTGTGATGTTATGACAGATTGGACTAAATGTGCTTTGCTTTTTACAGTTGAAGTCTGTATAAGCAGCGTGACACTAGTAACCTGCAGTATGAACAATCTTTTCTATAGTCATGGATAGCACACACAAACACACACATTGTCTGAAACCACTTGTCCCAAGCAGCGTCACAGCAAACCGGAGCCTAACCCGGCAACACAGGGAGCAAGGCTGGAGGGGGAGGGGAACACATCAGGACAGGACACTAGTCTGTTGCAAGGCACCCCATGCGGGACTTGAACCCCAGACCCACCAGAGAGCAGGGACAGGCCAAACCCGCTGCGCCATCACACTCCCCTTCTGTCATGAATAGCCTAATAAATAAATAAATGTACAGCCATTCTAACAAATTCAGCATCCCAAGCTGCCAGCTCAAGCAGACTCATACGAAATCTATGAGACAACTTCATTTTAAACTAACTCTTGAGTGAAACACTTTAATCTTTGCTTTACTCCTCCATTAGCAACATCATCACAGGAAGGTGATAACTGACATTTCAGTCATAACCTGGGGGAACTGTGGTTTAAATCCACACAAGGTAGCCAAGTTTAAACATCAGAGGATAGTCCCACAAGGATTCCCTTGTAGGTTCTCAGTGGCAGGAACAGGAACATCCCCCAGACCCCCAGGGATCCCAACCCCCACTGAGCATGCACAGTGAAGGGGATCTTCCCCCTAATCTGTGTAAGCCAGCAGGTCCCCCGTCTGGTGGAGAGAGCCCAGAAGAGCTCAGACAGTCTGAGCAGGAAAGGCCACAGTGGTCGAGGTCGCGAGGTGAGTCTTGCGACCTCTCCCTTCAGCCTATACTGAGTATTGTGGGAGCAAAGGGGAGGAGTGACTTCAGGGTATGAGGCTTAGCTGATTAACTAATTTCTCAATATGCTTAATTGTGCATGAATTAATTTAAGATCAATTAGAGAGCAAGTGTGGGAAACCTGTGTGTTTGCATAGGAATGCACTGGTGTAAAGAATGCATTCTGAATAAGGCACATCCAGAGGTCCCCCTCTGCCTCCTTTAGCTCATGACACCTCATTCTACATGGTTATAGTGCATTCAGTACAGATCAGAACGCAAACATTGAGTGCTAAACCACATCAATATCCCCTGGGGAGCAACATATTGCAGGTCATTCATTTCAAAATCGTGATGGTATCTGGTTTGAGCCTGGGTCACTTTACATCAGATATTTAGAATACCTCACCCACAGCAATTAAGTACAAAATTTCATAAAGATGCTTATTAAAGCTGAATGCGCAGTAAAGCTTTTAGGTGTTAACCTGCGTGTTGTTTTTAACATGAAGACAGTGACTGCTGGCCACATGAATACTTTAAAACAAATGTTCATTTTATTCCATTATTCCTCTTTGCACAATAACAACATTACAATTTATTGTGAAACAACATGCATGAACTGCTCTCCAGATAAAGGCTTTAAGGTAAATTCAGTATTATTATAATCCCAATTACAATGCAAAACATGACTGTAATCGGTACTAAAGGGATGACTCATTGAGTGGTTATACTTCTTTCTTTAACTCTCCCACATTCCATTCACAAACAATTCCTTCAAATGTCCCTGTGAATGTACGCTTGGAATCAGCATTCCCCAAGGACTTAAAAGACTTCAACTGTATTAAAAAATTTACTGACAAACTAACACACTTCTGAGATTTGCTGAAGATGGCCAGACTCATTTCCAAGATCCGCTAAGAGAGCCAGTCTCTTCTCTGAAATTTTCCCAAAAGTTGACTGGACTCATTTCTAAGACTCACTGAGATGACTGGACGTGTTTCTGAGATCCATCAAAGATGACAAGGATTGTTTCTGAGATTTGCCAAAGACGGTACTTTTTTTTGTCAGATTCTCCAAAGACAGCCAGGTTTATTTCTGAGATTCCCCAAAGATGGCTACATTTGTTTCCAAGTTTCAGCAAAGATGGTCAGGATCATTTCTGAGATGTGTCAAAGGTGGAACAGAGCAAAAAGAGGAAATATCTTGTGTGGGAGGGGCAGAGTAACATGTTGAGTCCACATGAGCAGAACAGCGTGAAGGAAAATGCTGGATGTGTGGAATGATGGTCTGGATGTATCTGGGCTCCCAAAATAAAGTGTTCCCCAAATCATAGTGTCTCACATCTAGTCTGTTTTCTACCAAGCAATGGGGAAGAATAGGGATTAAAGTGGAAGGTGGTAAATGAAAACAGGCAAAGCCCATTCAACCCACAGATTTATGACAATGACCAAACTCAATTTCAATATCTGCTCAAGACGGCCATATTCAAGATGCTTCTCAGCTGATGAGTTCAATTCAATTTCTTCATTGTTTATTTCCATTGAAAAGTTTAAGATGACTGTTGATGCATGGAGTTACAAACAGAGGAAGTGGAACATCACAGACTGATCAAATGTTTAGGGAACGCTGCACATGAACTGCATGACTATTATTTTGGGGTGATTCTGGATAGTCTCTACTGTGTCCATCTAGATTCTTCTTGACTGCAAGGCATTGAAACCCTGCAGGTCTTTTTTAACATGAGTTTAATCCTCCCCTCTGCCCTCCCTCTCTCCATTTCCACCATTTGCCATCTCCATCCCTGCTGTTCTGTTGTGCACCAAAAGCTGGTAAAGCAGCAGGATGTCTCTTGACTCAGGGCATTCATAATGTCATCAAAGTAACACTCCCTCTGCTCATTTCCCTTAATGGTCTGCTCTGTCTGTGTCAGGTCAACTGTTAACTGGTGGTCATTAGGAGAAGCACTTGTTTAAGTTCACAAAGATTACTGATGTGTGAACATCAAGGGTATGTAAGATGACTAAGATCAATGTTCACTGCTTTAGTGGAGCTGTGCTGACAGCACTTCCTGCTGGTCCTTCATATGGCCTTAGAGCACCTGGTAACCAGTAAGTCTTTGTTCAATTTTCTAACTCAAACTTCAAACATGTACAGGCACACACTGACACAGAAAGGAACACATCCTGGAAAGTGGGTAACAGAATACAGTTACCTTCCAGCAAAACAGATAACAATTACAATGTCTCCCCTTTTCATTGCTGTTTTTCCTCCTTTTTGTTTTCTATTTATAAGTCCAAACTGTCCCAGCAGAGCTGTGACACACCGCCTGGGGACACAGTGTCACTCCCATCTGGAGAAAAGAGGTGACTACAGGTAAAACAGGTGCACGGAATGGTGCAGGGGATCTGGTTTTGTCGGTGAGACAAAAGGCACTCGTCTGTGAACAGGTGCTATCAAAAGCACGCTTGTTACTGTTGACTCGCACAGCCGAAGGCATACCTTGTTACACCCTGGACTGCCACACAGGAGGACGGTACTGAGTCTAATAGGTCTTCTAAGGGAATAAAAAAATCAAAAGGCGCTGACAGCTGGGAAAGTAGCCAAAGACCAGCAGATGTTGTAGGAAGTGCTCCATCTCAAAACCAGAGACAGATATGGAACAACTCTGGAGAATTACCCAGTCGTGCACTGAACTACAACACAATGTGTTGAATACAGCTTCAAGTCACCAAAGAGGCCCTACTGTTGCACCCTGGCTAATTATCCCATGGAGTAAAGTAATGATCATGTGATCGGCATATGTGGGCCAAATGGACAATGGGTGGCTCTCACCTGTTGCACAAGTGGTCCACGGCACCAAATGAGTCACAGCCACAAGGCAGGCAGCCGGTGGAGCCGTTGTTGAAATAGCCATCCTCGCAGGTGTCACACTGCAGGCCGATGTAGCCTGGCAGGCAGGAGCACTGGCCGGTTGTCCCATCACAGTCCTCGGGGTCCAGAGCTCCCTCACTGCTACAGTTGCAGGGGAATTCAACTGAAACAAGGAAGGAGGCAGGGAGAATGAACATATGGCAACAGCCCAACAAGCAGGTTCACATGTATAAAATCATAGCTATTACAGTTAGGCAGGATGTCAGTCAACAAACAAACTCTTCTTCATTTAACCTGAAGAAAAATAAAATGTGGAAAGTTGTAGAACACACACAGACAGAAACCACTTGTCCCAAGTGCGGTCGCGGCAAACCAGAGCCTAACCCAACAACACAGGGGGTAAGGGACACACCCAGGATGGGATGCCAGTCCGTCAGAAGGCACCCCCAGCGGGACTTGAACCCCAGACACACCAGAGAGCAGGACCCGGTCAAACCTGTTGTGCCACTAGTTGTAGAATGAATGAAATAAAAACATAACTTTAACAGATTCCGTATTAGTCTCAGCCAGAGTGACGCATGCAAGATCTGATATTTGTGGCACTGAGAGGAATTAAACTGAGCTTCAGTCGTTCAATAAATTCATGTATTCCTTTTATCTTGGTGTTGAATATTTCATAGCAGCAAACATTTATGGACAAGTGCACAAAATGGGGCACACAGTCATCACATACTGTTCACACATTTACTTTGCTTCATTTAGCAGACCCTTTTCTCCAAAGCATCTCCCAGTGAAAGCTTTGTAGTATTATCAACCCATCAACCCACACCGTATTCACCCAAGGTGACTTACACTGCTAGATACACTAATTGCAATGAGTCATTCATCCATAAACCAGTGACACACACTCTTTCTATCACTCACACCCTATTGGTGATTTAGAGTCCCCAGTCCACTTGAACAGCATGTAACTGGACTGTGAGAGGAAACCCACAGAGAAACAGGGAGAATGCACAGACTGAGCGGTGAGCGGTGAGTCCTCTCACACCACCCAGGTGCTGTCCTAACGCTACTTGCTGTGCCACTATGCCACTCCATTTCCATATTTATGCATATTAATAGAAATAATTGAACAACTGTAATTAAAACACGCACATTCACTCTCAGTGGATGTGAAGTACGAATCTTGCATGGATACCCATGGAAACATATCGTTAAAGGCAGGGAGGTCAAATGGCTTTATCCACAGCATTACATGTGGGTGAAATTCCACTGATTTACTTACAGACATTTTTCCCTGCCTAACTGGCTTGAGCAAATCTGCAAAATCACCGTTTAGCAGGGAACTGTTATACAGTTGTCAAATTATCATTAATGGAAAAAAACGTTCACGAACCCAAAGTTGCTGTTGAAAATGAATTAATCAGGAAAATAAATATATAATAGAAATAAAAAGTGCATGTTTTATTATATATATGCATAGTAACAATTTATTTGTATTTTTAAAGAGTACAGCTAACGCACAGCATGCTGAGGTCTGAGCTGAGTTTAAGTTGCTGCTTAATATCTCGTAACACCTCAGTATATTGGTAAAAACAGCTCATATAACAGGGAACAGTACAACCAGACAGCCTTTTAGCCCCAGAGATTAGATCCTTAATCAGAACCGCATGTGGCTTATCTCCTATCTCATGGTTACCTGTGATGGGCACTCTTAGAAATGTTTCCAATGCAGAAGATGCGCTTCTGTCATTCAGTTGCAAATCAGTTTCCCCTGATTTTAATTAGAGTAGTAAATCTCGACAGCAAACATGACACCAGCAGAGACGCCTATCAGAGCATGCTGGGCTTCTTAATTGCTTATTAAATATTAAAAGCATTCAGTGCCATCATCCTGCTTTGTTATAATCACTGACCTTGAAGTGGTGGTGAACTGGGTAACATCACCAATTGGGTCTATTTACCCCGCAGCTCAAAATATCAAGGAAAACATTGTTATGAAGCATTAACTGTTCCTCAGAAGCAAAGGACGCTTTCTTTTTTATTAGTTCCTCATATGATTTGGGATCAGCGTAAGGCAGTTGGAGAAGGAGCAGATTAACCAAGACAGAACCAATTTTGCTGCAAGCTCAGAAACACAACGTTTGAAGTCCACCAATCTTGGTTGTAATGTATTTTCTGGTTCTTGATAAAAAAAACTGAATATGGTCACAAGGACAAAGGATATCTGAGGCTTTGGCATAGAATGTAGAGAGCTCATCTCCACTGGCCCATGGGCAGGTAGTATTTGGCCCCACATTGTACTCAGGATCCTCCTCTCCTCGCTGGTCTCGAGTCTCTAGAGTCATAGCTGAACAGTCCCAGCTTACTGTTCAGCATCTGTACTCACCTAGGCAGCAGCAGAAAGATTCCATTCATACAGTTTCAGGATATATTCGTGAGACTGCATCAGACTGTAGATAGATAGATAGATAGATAGATACTTTTTAAGCAGATTTAGTAATTTATTTCACAGAGGAAATTTCACAAAGAACTGCAGCGGATGACTGGTATCAGTATATCACTGAGTGAAACAACAGTGGAACAGCGTTCTTGTGAAAACCTGGTTTCTCCCCTCCGAGCTCAAGATGACCGGACTTTTCCAAAACACAAGAAGAGAAGGATGAAAATATGATTATCATCACTGCATGAGCAGAAGCAACAAAGGCAACAGCAATCTTCTGCTTGCTTTATACTTGCATGACCTCTGACAGGGGAGGCTGCTGCAGAAGTATCATCTCAAACAGCTTCCCAGCTGCAACAAGACGGAAGGACATAACGCAATGATGGCAAAAAAAAAAAACAATCAGTTTATAGGATTGCCCATCTTACTGTGATGGCAGGTGACTCAGGGAGCTTTTTTCAGCTTTAAATTAACAGATGACATGTGCCAATAATGTTAGTTTGCTGTCTATGTCCAGGGACCTCATGATGACCCATACATACACATAAAAACAATTCTTAAATATCCATAAAATAAGATCACAAAAAGCAGTATGGGGTGATGTGAAAGCTACAACAGACTTTGGAATGTACAAGCTGTAGTGGTATATGCTGGAGTTGAAATTATTCTTCTCACAATGACTGCAGTCCAGCTCCAGATGAGGTTACTTAAAATAGCACTTACTTTAACTAGGAGAGCCTCAAAGAATTGGGCCAGGCATCCCCTCTCTAAGGAGCCCTGTAGTACTTCTCACATGTACTTGTACCACTTAAAGGCTTAACAGAAGAAGAATCAGCCCACTTCCCCTCTTAGACCTAAGTCAACACCACAACTTAAAAAGACAAAACATTTTGAGGCCCTGTGGTCAACCACCATACAAGACTATGACTGGTTGAAGTGATCCGTTGACATAACTCAACAAAAGGCATTTATTATACACCAATGAGAAGAAAAATGGGACACAATGGGTATAATTAGCACCAGTGGATCAGCCCTTGTCATTCACACCAGTGATCTGGGAAAATGACTTCACCTTGCCAGCCATTATGTTACACTGCAGTGAACCCAAAAAAATCCACCTAAATTGTGATGCCCAATTGTGTTAGCTCCAGTACTGACAAACGAGTTAAGTACAGTAATACCTCGCTCTACGTCGTTAATTGGTTCCAAAGGGCGCAACTTAAGTCGAAAAACAACGGAAAACGAAATTACCCCTAAAAAACTGATTTAGACCCCCTCTAAACCCCTAATAAGCATTCCCCTTAAGTGTATACACTTAAATTAATGCTAAAGTAAAGAAAAAACAAATAACACGGCGGAACTCTACATTACTGGTATCGGATGGCAGGTAAAAAAGACAATTTCCATCCATCCATCTTCCTCCGCTTATCCAGGACTGGGTCGCGGGGGCAGTAGTCCAAGCAGAGCCCCCCAGACTTCCCTCTCCCCGCACACCTCCTCCAGTTCCTCTGGGGGAACCCCAAGGCGTTCCCAGGCCAGCTGGGAGACGTAATCTCTCCAACGTGTCCTGGGTCTGCCCCGAGGCCTCCTCCCAGTGGGACATGCCCGGAACACCTCCCCCAGGGAGGCGTCCAGGAGGCATCCGGAACAGATGCCTGAGCCACCTCAACTGGCTCCTCTCGATGCGGAGGAGCAGCGGCTCTACTCCAAGCTTCTCCCGGGTGACTGAGCTCCTCACCCTATCCCTAAGGGTGCGCCCAGCCACTCCACGGAGGAAACTCATTTCTGCCGCTTGTATCCGCAATCTCATTCTTTCAGTCAAGATCCAGAGTTCATGACCATAGGTGAGGGTAGGAACGTAGATCGACCGGTAAATTGAGAGCTTCGCCTTACGACTCAGCTCCTTCTTCACCACAACAGACCGGTACAATGACCGCATTACTGCAGATGCCGCATCGATCCGTCTGTCAACCTGTCGCTCCATTTTTCCCTCACTCGTGAACAAGACCCCGAGATACTTAAACTCCTCCACTTGAGGGAGCAACTCCCCCCTAACCCGGAGGGGGCAATCCACCTTTTTCTGACTGAGAACCATGGCCTCGGATTTGGAGGTGCTGATTCTCATCCCTGCCGCTTCGCAGTCGGCTGCAAACCTCTTCAGTGCACACTGTAAGTCTTGATTCGATGAAACCAACAGGACCACATCGTCCGCAAAAAGCAGAGAGGAGATCCTGCGGCCACCAAAACAGACACCCTCCGTTCCCTGGTTGCGCCTAGAAATTCTGTCCATGAAGATAATGAACAGAATCGATGACAAAGGGCAGCCCTGGCGGAGTCCAACATGCACCAGGAACAGGTTTGACTTACTGCTGGCAATGCGAACCAAGCTCCTGCTCCGGTCATACAGGGAACGAACAGCCCGTAGCAGCGAGCCCCGAACCCCATAATCCCAAAGTACCCCCCACAGGATGCCACGAGGGACATGGTCAAATGCCTTCTCCAGGTCCACAAAACAGATATGGACTGGTTGGGCAAACTCCCACGAACCCTCCAGCACCCTAGTGAGGGTATAGAGCTGGTCCAGTGTTCCACGGCCAGGGCGAAAACCGCATTGGTCCTCCTGAATCCGAGGTTTGACTGTCAGTCGGATTCTCCTCTCCAGTACCCCGGCATAGACTTTCCCAGGGAGGCTAAGGAGTGTGATCCCCTTATAGTTGGAACACAATCACCGGTCCCCCTTCTTAAAAAGAGGGACCACCACCCGGTCTGCCAGTCCAGAGGCACTGTTCCCGAGCTCCACGCAATGCTGCAGAGGCGTGTCAGCCAAGACAGTCCCACAACATCCAGAGACTTGAGAAATTCGGGGCGGATCTCATCCACCCCCAGACCCTTGCCACCGAGGGGTTGTTTGACTACCTCAGCAACTTCAGCCAGGGTAATGGATGAGTCCCCCTCCGAGTCCCCAGCCTCAGCTTCCTCTACGGAAGGCGTGTCGGAGGGATTGAGGAGATCCTCAAAGTACTCCTTCTACCGCCCGAGGACATCCTCAGTTGAGGTCAGCAGTGCACCACTTCCACTGTTAACAGTGTTGGCGGAACACTGCTTCCCCCTTCCGAGTCGCTGGACGGTTTGCCAGAATCTCTCTGAGGCCGACGGAAAGTCTTCCTCCATGGCCTCCCCGAACTCCTCCCAGGCCCGAGTTTTTGCCGCGGCGACTGTCAGAGCCACGTTCCGTCTGGCCCGCCGGTACCCGTCAGCTGCTTCAGGAGTCCCATGAGCCAGCCAGGCCCGATAGAACTCCTTCTTCAGCTTGATGGTATCCCTTACATCCGGTGTCCACCACCGTGTTCGGGGATTGCCGCCGCGACAGGCGCCGGAGACTTTATGGCCGCAGCTCCGAACCGCCGCCCCGACAATAGAGGTGTGGAACATAGTCCATTCGGACTCAATGTCCCCAGTCTCCCTCGGGACCTGGTTGAAGCTCTGTCGGAGGTGGGAGTTGAAGACCTCTCTGACAGGGGCCTCCGCCAAATGCTCCCAACAGACCCTCACTATGCGTTTGGGCCTGCCAGGTCTGTCCAGCTTTTTCCCCCGCCATCGAATCCAACTCACCACCAGGTGGTGATCAGTTAACAGCTCAGCCCCTCTCTTCACCCGAGTGTCCAAGACATATGGCCGAAGATCAGAAGAAACGACTACAAAGTCGATCATCGACCTCCAACCTAGGGTGTCCTGGTGCCAAGTGCACTGATGGACACCCTTATGCATGAACATGGTGTTTGTTATGGACAAACCGTGACTAGCACAGAAATCCAATAACAACTCATCACTCAGGTTCAGATCAGGGAGGCCGTTCCTCCCAATCACGCCCCTCTAGGTATCACTGTCGCTGCCCACGTGGGCATTAAAGTCCCCCAGTAGAACGACAGAGTCCCCAGTGGGAGCGCTTTCCAGCACGCCCCCCAGGGACTCTAAGAAGGCCGGGTACTCTGCGCTGCCGCCAGGCGCATAAGTACAAACGACAGTGAGAGACCGTTCCCTGACCTGAAGGCGCAGGGAGACGACCCTCTCATTCACCGGGGTAGACTCCAACACATGGCGGCTAAACTGGGGGGCTATTAATAAGCCCACACCAGCCTGCCGCCTCTCACCTTGGGCAACGCCAGAATAGTGGAGAGTTCACCCTCGATCGAGGAGAGTGGTTCCAGAACCCAAGCTGTGAGTGGAAGTGAGCCCGACTATATCTAGACGGTATCTCTCAACCTCCTGCACTAGCTCAGGCTCCTTCCCGCCAGTGAGGTGACATTCCAAGTCCCAAAAGCCAGAGTTGCGCCCGAGGTTTGGGTTGGCTGGGCACTCGGCCCCGACTACCGCCCAAATCACAATGTACCGGCCCCTTACGGCCTCTCCGGCAGGTGGTGAGCCCACCAAAGAGTGGCTCCACATCTTGGCTTCAGGCTGAGCCCGGCCAGGCCCCGTGGGCATAGACCTGGCCACCACACGCTCGCATGCTCGTGGCTCCAGGGTGGGGCCCCGGTGACCCCATACCGGGCGGGGTAAACGAGAACCTTGATTTTATGGTCATAAGGGGGTTTTGAACTGCGCTTTGTCTCATCTGTCACCCAGGACCTGTTTGCCATAGGAGACCCTACCAGGGGCGTATAGCCCCAGGCAATATAGCTCCTGAGATCATTCAGGCACTCAAACCCCTCCACCACATTAAGGTGGCGGTAAATAAGACAATTTTTTTTTTTTTTTAAGCTTTCAAATGATTTTAAAGATTACAGTATATTCTTTTATATATTTTAACGTTTATTTTTTTGATTTTACACTTTTTTATTGTTTTTAAGTGATTTTTAAGTTTTTAACAATTTTTAATATTTTCGGCTGACCGACGTAAAGCCGCGTCAGCCGACTGAAGATGAAAAGTATTTTTCTATATAAATTTTACAGAAAAATCGACGTAAAGTCGAAATCGATGCAACACAAAACGACGTAGGGCAAGCTGTTACTGTATTATGAACTTCATGAGCGGGCAGCTAACATGAAACTGGAATATGTAACCTGATAACAAAGCAGGAGCGTCATTGCCTCTGCCACCCTGTGCACTTAAAAAGAGAACAAATGCGTGAGATAGTGGTATGTAGAAAAACAAGTTCATGTCACTTCTAAAACACTTGAGAATGGTAATTGTCATGGTCCAAAGGTGAACCGTGATCTGTGCCGCACAAGTCTGGCAAGCACCTGCAGAAAGTGCCTACAACAAGTCAAACGCTTGAGAATTTAACATAGCAAGTCATGCCTGCTAAAAGAAGCATCCCAGGCCAAAGGGCGGTATGGGGCCAGAGGAACTGAATCTACCCTTGTCCTGAGAGGGTGGTTTAACGGTGCCCAGGACCTCTGTGGACATTTATAATTTATTGTTACCTGAGAACTAGACACAGCTGAGTATGAGCTTCTGCACAGGACATTACTGATCCTACCAAATACTTCTCACAGTGTTTATATTTCACAGCAGTTGACATTAATTTTGCCTTAACATTTTTGTTAAACTGCTCTGTGTTAGAAAATGGACCGAACAGACAAAAAATAACCATTATTTAACATGGAGGGGGCGCAGTGGGTTGGACCAGGTCCTGCTCTCCAGTGGGTCTGGGGTTCAAGTCCCGCTTGGGGTGCCTTGTGACGGACTGGCGTCCCGTCCTGGGTGTGTTCCCTCCCCCTCCGGCCTTACGCCCTGTGTTGCCGGGTAGGCTCCGGTTCCCCGTGACCCCGTATGGGATGAGCGGTTCCGAAAATGTGTGTGTGTGTGTGTGTGTGTGTATTTAATATGGAAGGTCAGTTGGCAATTCATTCTCCAATTTCCCTTATTGAAGTCAGTTTTGTTCTGTTTAAAGTTGAAATATTTTGTTTTTTTCCCCACACAATGATCAAGGGCAGGACTGGGCTGCATGCTGTATACAGTGGGCCTCACAGGTTTACATTTACTCATTTAGCTGACACTCCTTCACCAAAGCAACTTGCAGTGTTAGGCTACTAACAGTTATTTACCCATTGATACAACTAGATAATTTTACTGGAGGAACTTAGAGCAAGTACATTAATCAAGAGTACTACAGCTGGAAGTGGGATTCGAATCTGCAACCTCTAACACCAAAGGCAGTCGTTCCAATATTACCAAGTCTCATTTACTAGATGAAGGTGTTGAAAGTGCTTCACTGAAAACACAGGTGAACAGAAACGCCTCCAGCAGACCTCCCATACCACTTCTGCCCTCACTATCCAATTGCATTTCACCAAGTTGATCCAGTGGCCAGTCCTGATGGGTCTCTGGTCTAGCCAACCTAGTCTACACACACAGACACACACACACACGCACACACACGCATACACACGCACGCACACACGCACACACTGTCTGAAACCGCTTATCCCAAGCAGGGTCACAGCAACCCGGAGCCTAACCCAGCAACATAGGTAGCAAGGCTGGAGGGGAGGGGACACACCCCGGACTGGATGCCAGTCCATCGCAAGGCACCCCAAGCAGGACTCGAACCCCAGACCCACCAGAGAGCAGAACCCAGCCAAGCTCGGCGCATCACCATGCCCTCTCAACCTAGTCTAATTCAGTCCAATTAAATTCCCCTGTATCCACAAAGCAACCAGTGGCCAATCAAGATATATCTCTTCTGAGGGCTTTCAAAGATAATATTACATTCTTCTGACTATTCCTAGTGAACGTCTCACTCTTGAAAAATACCTTTCTGTAGCTCCAGGTTCATCATTCAGAAGTATTATCATATTGCTTTGGGGCTCGATGACCGTGTTTTGCAGCGTCTGCTATTAAAAAGGCCCCATGCTGTTATTGCATTACTGATAACAGTGTGCAGTTCAGGTCAGAGTGTCATAAAAAGAAAGTTTTATTTATCACCTCATGCATTTCAAAGGCCTTTTAGAAAAGGAGCACTTTCTTTCTGAATGAGATGCCACAGTCTCAGATAAATCAGTCAGGTTTAATGATTTTTCAGCTATAAAATGGAGGCATTATAATGATACACTCAGTTACATGGTCAAATATAAGATAGTTTGCACCATTCTGAAGAAACCTTGACAGAAAATCATAATTATCCAGTGAAATTAAGAGGAAAGAAGCTAAATTTCAAAGAGGACTTCATGGAGTCTTCATGCTGTGGTAATGAAGCCTAACTGGTGCTTTAGGGGCAGTAGGGCATTGGATCCAGTCTGACTCATCACACACTCCCTTTGTCAAATGAGATTCACTGCATGCTTTTACACCTGATCTTTTATTACATTAAAATATTTTCTTACCAGTCACTTCCAAAGACAACGTCTTGTACAGGTCACAGCTTTACATGGTAATGAAATTTATGAGTTGGATATTTTACCAAAGTAATAGATCATTGTTATTATAGCCATTATTCATCTGACTCTTTTCTTCAATATGACTTATAATGCTTGCTTAGTATACTAATCTACTTTACAGTGAACTACCTATTTATACTGCTAGGTCATTGTCACTGTACCATTTCACTGTAATTACCTTTATCAAGGGTATTGCAGTAAGAGTGGTGATTTGATTCTGGGTCCTTTGATTGTAAGATGTCAGTTCAAACATCTTTGCTACCCAGTGCCCCACTGATGTCAACTAACATTAAGTACCACAGCAGGACTGTTAGTGGCACTTGAACTGTCAACCTTGCAGTTGAAAATCCAGTTCTCTTACTGCCATGCTACCTGAGATATCACCTGCTTTAGTTTGCAATGATCAGCTTGGTGTGTTGTCACTCATGCTCAGATCACTTGGGTCTCAACACCGGTCTGAAAGCTCCGGATCACAGAAAGAACATTACATAACTTCAATTAAGCAACCGTTACAAAATCTTTTGCGAGTGCTGACTTGCTATCACCCAGGGCTGCAAGATGGTCCACACCCATCAGTGTTCTAAGGCACCGTATGTATACACGTATACAGACACGCACGCACACACGCACGCAAGTATGCACGCACATACACTTTACCTGTTGGCTTAAAGGGGCAAATGGACATGGCTTGAAACTAAAGACCTTACAGCCAGACAGAAAGAAATATGCTTTTTTCTAAGTGATGACCTCCATCACAGAAGGCCAGCCTACATAACTCTGCTGTAATTTAGCCCCACCAATCTCCCATAATGCACTTACACAATGTATCAGCAATGAGTACACAGGCCTCAGATGGTAACCACAACAGTGTTGTTGTTGAAAACATGCAAGCTCACAAAATTAGTATCTATAGATACAAATGACTGAGGAAGAAGACTCAGGTCTTCACAAACCTGTCAAACTGCAAGCAGATATTCCCTGCCATGGAAACAGTTTTGAAATAATCAAATTCCTTCAGGATTTTGACTTCCACCTTCCTTCACCGAATACTTCAGGAAAACTGACAGCAGTTGCCAGAAGGCTTCAATTCCCTCTCCCAAAGCTTGGACATGCCGAGGCCTGATGGGACACACAGAAATGCAATGGTTATCTGCACTGATGTGAAAGTTTATCTCCTGTACAGACTATCTACGGATCACTAGGTTCATGGGGCATCAAGCCATGTTTTCACCATTGTGGTCACCTCCCTGATGGTTCACTGAGGCTTTAAGAGCAGCATCATCAATAACAACAGGAACAACCAGCAGCACCAAAGCCAACAAAACAACAGCAAGATCTACAACATGGATCACAACCAGATGAAGTATCAAACCAACAACTCTCAGTCTTTATTAGAGAATAATAAATAGGTCTGGAGTGTTTCTAAAGTTTTCATTCATTTTTACCGAAACATTCATAATTTTGCACTCAGTTTACCAATGAATACATTCTTTCTTTCCATGTCCTAAAAGTAATTTGATTTAATGATTGCGTGCCTTTCAAACCTTCAAGAAATGAGCCTGTCCCTGCTTTCCAATCTTACCTGCCCTGACCTTCCCAGACCTGCTGCTCATAGGTTAAGAGTGCATAGGAATGTAGAGCTTATGCATCACCCAGCTTGGAGTCATACGACTGAATGCTAAAGAGCTCTTATCTCATTAGTCATCACAGCAAGAATGCCTGGCCCACTGACACAGCAACAGCCTGCGTCCATTCAGCTCCAGTGGCTGCAATCCATCCTGAACCAGGTTGTGTTACTCCAGGCTCTGCAAACGTCATTCTTTCTCCTTTTGTCATTATTCTTTCCGCCATCACCCTGCCCATCCCACCTTCCCTGCAGGGAAATCCACCCCAGAATGTGGTTAGGTTGTCCCCCTTCTCTACTGTGCTTCTAGCCACACCCACTTGGCAGGGAGCTTGGCATGGAACAGCTCTGCCCTCAAACCAGGCGTTCTCTGCATTCAGTATATAACAAGTAGGGTGGCTAAGCCAGTCTTTCTCTGTTTTTGTCCATTGATCATTTACATTTATTCATTTAGCTAATGTTTTTGTCCAACAGGACTTACCACAATTTACCCATTTATACAGCTGTATAATTTCTTTTCTGGATCAATGCAGGGCAAAAACTGTGCTGAAGGGCACTACAAACAGGAAGAGGAAATAAAACCTGCAACCTTAGGATCTAAAGGTGGTGACTCACCTGCTACCTGCTGCCCCCGAGTAGAGGAACCTTTCAAATCTGGCACAGCAGGCTAATCCCTAACTAGTCTTCAACACCCCCGTTCAACCACATTGTGCCATCACCTCAAGAAACATTTTCATCTCCTATCCCTTCAGAAGAAACCAGCTCAGTCGCAATATTAGACTTCCAAGCCTGGAGGTGTCCAGCCTGAGGTGGAGTTCTATGCTGCAGGTCTCTCAGGTATTGAGTGTGACTAATGTGTTTGTCAGTGTATCATTGCACAATTGAGTAAAAGGTACACTGTGTACACTGTGTCCTTTACTGTAACCACTCAGAGTGCTGTCTGGAAACAAAAGAGCACAACTTGTAATGTACATGGGTAGGAATACAGAATGCTGGAAAATCCCACTATTAACCCAGGATTGGTCATATTTTTTCGCATGATGAACCTGAAGGACAGAGTGAAGGACTTTGGTCTCCACTCTGTTTGTCCCAGTATCCAGCAGTGCACATTGGTGCAAAAGAGGTCAAATGTCTGGGAAGATGTAGATGGTAACTGATGTATAAATGGTAGCTTGCAGTTGTATTTTTGCACTCAAATGTGTTCATATTCCACCTCCTGCTATAGTACACTTGATCTACTCATTTAGTACCCCTGAAATGATACAGGAGTACTATAAATATTAGCCAGCCATAAATGCATAAATCAGTGTAAGTAACTTAGTGTACAGATGTACTGCAGAAATTTATGAGCTAAATGAATTAAAAAAAAACAAGATTACTGATTTCAGACAAACAGGAAAGGCTCATACTGATGGATATTTCTGTTGTGATGAATGCAACGTGGAAAAAGTACCTTCTTTCTCTGTGCTCCAGGCCAAAAGGAAAAATAAAACAAAGTTAAATCTTAAGTTATTGCTACAATCCTTGCCACAGGGCCAAGCACCCCAGGTGACTTCTGGATGCAACAAAGTAAGTCAAAAGTGTTCAACGAGAGATGACGGACGATAGCAGACCTGTGTTGCGCAGGTTATTTCCTAGCATCCTTTTCACTTTTTTTGTACCGCCAGTAGGAATAGGGTGGAGACCTGTCATTTTCAAGGCGCCATCACCATCAACAGCATAAACCACCAAGCCAGTCTACAGAGAGGTGAAGTGTCTCGTGGAGACACGTGCCTGTGAAACCCATGCGAATGAATCAATGCTAATGGTGTGACCAAAACCCAGCTAGGGTGTCTTCAGAGACAGCATTTACTCCCTCTATTATAGCCATTAGCAGTCTAACATGCTCAGTGTGGAGCGCTGGGGGGGTCCACAATCCTTTCAACACATTGAAGGATAGTCAGGTCGATCACTGAGAAAATGCCCTAGTTGAGGGACATGTTCAGACAGGGGAGGACGGAGCTGGACCAGCTGCAGTGATGCCTCCTCAGGACCAACGTGGTCGATTTCACTGGGGGAAAAGTTAATTACTGAAAAGGGCATCCAGTAGCCTAGTGTTTGCCCAGAAAGAATATGCCACTGTGGTAAGTAGGATTTTGGCCATGCCCACTTCTGGGATGGCCACACCTGATTGGTGAGGGTCAGTGTGGGGATTCTACAAAACTCTCTGGTATGGATGCAGATACTGCTTAATGCTCCTTTTTACATTTTATTTATGTATTTGTTTCATGGCTTGTTTTTATATTTTTAATAAAATCTTGTTAAGACCACCTCATACCATCACATGCCTGGTCACACCACCTCCTCGATCCTGCTAAAATTGGATGGGCTTCTCTAGAGCTTATGAGGAGGGGAATGGTGGTTTCTGTGTCACAAAAATGCAGGGTTTCACTGAGGTTAAAGGGCACAGCGGCTGTATACTCGTTGCCATTGGCGACAAGAGAAACTCGACAGACGCAACATTCCCCATTGCACTTAACAAGTCTCTTCATCACCTCCACCTGCCCTTCACAGGGACAAGTTTGCATGTTAATCCCACTGATCTTCATTAAACTGAGAGAGCAGCAAGAAGGCAGATGAAGCCCTTCCCTGCTGAACCGGGATGAGGAGGAGGAGGAGAAAACGAAGAACAAAAGGCCAACAGTGGTAAACAGCCAATCAGCACTCCTCCATCCGAAATATTTTCCAGGCTACGAAAGAACACTGAAATAATGGGTATCTCGGAGAGCGAAGACCAAAGACAAACAGGGCAACTTTCCCGGCTGTCATGCCCATCTTGTGGGGGTCGGAGGGAGAGGGGAGTGGCTGTGGCCCGAGACCTCAAAGCCAGGCCTGTGAGTCCGCAATCGTTCCCATCCCAGAAGTCTTTGCAGCATGAAAACTTGGCAGATGTGTGGTGAACAAGCTGCTGAGGGGGCACCATTATCAGTTCTGTGGAGGAGGAGCAGTTGATGTGCTAAATGTTAAATCCCTCACACTCCCATGCAGTGTTTAATTAGATTTGAAATGCTTGTGAGCCATTGGATGCCAGTGTAGTTTCAATGAACACTGTTCCTCCTCCTCCTCAATGATGAAAACTGCATAAAAAATATCAGGTGCAGTTATCACAGGTGGGATATGAAACTCAGGCATGTGCCGAGACTCCACCCGCAATCTTTCGGTCACACTTCTACTGCCTTAACCAGAAGGCCAGTTCCTTAACCACTGTGCTTAGCAGCAGTGGCCACAAGCCAAACTGCTCCAAAGAACAGCAGGGTTGCCCAGGGCAACCACTTTGCAGGAGGGGTGACCCTTAGATCCTCTGCTGGCTGCTTCACTACTCTTTAAACTTGTGTTTTAATATCTGTATATTTATTTACTTTGTGTATGAATGCTGTTTTGATGTTTTTAGAGTGGCTTTTGAAAATGATGACAAGCTGTATGAGAAATGCAAAGTGTTTCCAGAGCCTAGCAGGGTGAAGATCAGACACATCTAATATTTACACCTATTAGCCAAAATGACTTAAAAAGTTATTTACAATGATTTATCCATTTATTCATCGGTAGTTTCACTGTAATAATTCAGGGTAAACAGCTGAATCAAAAGTACTACAGTGGGAGGTGGGATTTGAACAACTTTTTTTCTGCAAGGTGTGAACTCAAACCACTATGCCACCTGTAGGTTGAGAACAGACTGGATTTTAATCACTTATCTTCTGGATCTTTTGAAACCCTATGTTATATTTGTTACATTTTCTTATAATTTTATATTTTCTGTCAGATGTGATTGATGGGTTTTGGATTTTGGTTTAGGCTTGTTTGCAATGAAGATCTCTAGTCATCACTAAAACTATCACTAGCATCTGTCATAATTTCTGAACGTTTATAACGTGAGTTGGAGTTTGTTTGATGTGCTTAGAGTTTTATTATGTTTGGAGATTTATTTCTGTTACTGCTCACTGTTTATTGTTCATTCATAGCTGAGGTAACTTTAATGATATTCAATAAAAGATTGGTGTTGGGGGAATGAAATGTTCTCACATGTTCTCTCCCATCATTGAGAAAGGGGAAGATACCATGTACCTTCCCTGACCAGAAAGGAGAACCTAAAACAAGAAGAGAACTTTGCTTTTTGTCACTTTGTTTTGGTTTTGCTTTGCCCATCATTATGAATAAACAGCTCTGCGTGGGGTCATCTGCCTTGAGCTGAAGGAACAACACTGTGCCATGCAGTGAAGAGTGGCTCAAGATGGACAGTTACACTAACCCTTGGGGGTTGCGGGTGGCATAGTGGTTACAGCTGCCACCTTCCAGTCAAAGGATATGGGTTTGAATCATTACTCCTGCTGTAGTACCCTTGATCAAGGTACTTATCCTGAACTGGTAGCATGGTAGCACAGTGAGCAGCACTGCTGTTTCATAGTGCCTCTGTGATGTGAGAGGACATGGGTTCAATCCCTGCTCAGTCTGTGTGGAGTTTGCATGTTCTCCCTGTGTCTGTGTGAGTTTCCTCTGGGTGCTCTGGTTTCCTCCCACAGTCCAAAGACATGCTGTTCAGGTTCACCTGAAGTGTGTGAGTGACAGAGAGAGTGTGTTCCACTGATGTATGGATGAGTAATGTAGTGTATCTAGCAGTGTAAGTCACCATGGTGAATAAGGTGTGTGGGCTGATAACACTACATAGAATTCATCTGAAGCATCTTTGATGAAAAGTGTCTGTTAAATAAATATAACTGACACAGTAAAAATTACCCTGCTGCATATGAGGACTAATCACTGTAAGCAGTTTGAGCCACTTTGAATACAAGCATTATATAAAATAGATTTCAGAAAGTAACCTCTGACTTGCACATCCCTGGTCAAAGTGAATGGCACAGGGTCCTCACCAGTTGCTAAACCTTCAGTGCAACAGGCCCTGACTCCAGGAGACAAATGTGTGTGCAGGCTTTCCAGTCCAGCCCCAGAAGAATTAAATAAAAAAGAAATATTGGTGCTGTGCATGAGGAATATTACCATAATGTTGTCATAAAGCAGAGGTTCCTTCACACACTTTCCCAGGGGACTCAGAGATGGGTCAAAATCTGATTCCCTGGGCAGATACCAGCCAGCTGTTGAGTATAACCCTTTCAAATTAATGCCACACAAATTCAAACAAGCAAAATAACAGCTGCTCTCAGTGGGATGTGCTTGGATTAATTTAGAGAAGCCAGAACCATAAGTATATTCTAATGCAGCTGTAAAGAATCAGTGAAATTAATTAACTGATTTCCTGCTATCCTGACTTGGGTAAAGGATATTTGTATTTACTTTTAATCATTTATCTGATTTGACACTGATTTACCCATTTATACAGCTGAGTAATTTTTGCTGTATTAGTTCAATGAAAGTACCTTGATTACAGGTTCAGCTGCAGGAGAGGGGATTTGAGCCTGGTTCTTCTGAGTGCACGACAGTAGCTCTAGCCACTGCACCACCTGCTGCTTTAATATAAAAACACACATAGAAAAACCTACGATAACCTCCCTGCGGACCTCATCGTACACGACTTCGAGTGGCACTGCAAATGGTGTTGTGCAATCATTGTGACCTGGTGATATTAACTGCGACAGGCAAAGACATTTAAACTGGCAAAAAAAACTCCACTTAGGAGCAACACAAAACCTGTCTCAGTGGTGCACAAACACACCCTCCCAGCACATTACGTGAGGATTGGTGTATATGTGTGTGCACAGGGGGGGTGTGGGGGCGCAGTGGGTTGGACCGGGTCCTGCTCTCCAGTGGGTCTGGGGTTTGAGTCCCGCTTGGGGTGCCTTGTGACGGACTGGCGTCCCATCCTGGGTTTGTCCTCTCCCCCTCCAGCCTTATGCCCTTTGTTGCCGGGTTAGACTCCGGTTCCCCGTGACCCCGTATGGGACAAGCGGTTCAGAAAGTGCGCGCGTGTGTGTGCGCGCGCACATGCATTCTGAGGAATAACACTGGTTAAAAACGAGGGAAGGGTTAGGGTAAGTGCCATTGAGTCGAAGTCCACCACTGACATGGTTTTCATGGTACAGGGGGGTACAGCAGAGGTTTATCGTGGTCTTCTTCCATACATATCTTTGTATTGTGGGTGGAAACCCACATAAACAAACATGGTTAGAACACCTAAACTACACAGAGACTGAGCCAGACATACACCAGCTTTTGAACTATAAGTGAAAACCTGGAAATAAATACTGTGGTCCTGCAACAGAAAAATCATGATGGCTAAGTCCAGGGTGATGCGGACTTCACAGAGACTCATGGGACAAGTCAGAGGAACACATAAGCATAAGGCGTATCGATGACTGTGGGTGCGGCCTGCTGGAACGGCTTGTTGCCTTCCAGTAACTCTGCAAACACAGTCAGATCTGCTGAGCGGTTGGAGCAGAAACCGGGCCTGGCTGAGTTGAACGGAAAGCCTCTTTCTCTTGATGCAATGCACTCATTGTATTCTTCTGCAAGATGTAGGAGCGAGGCAGGCCGGGCAGCAGAGGGAGAGGAAAGAAGCAGGGATGCGAGCCGGGCTACGTGCTCGGCTAAAGGCTATCCCGTACAGACAGCACTTCCAAGCCTGTTCCTCGACACCTCCAGGACCATTACCAACAACATGGAGGAAATTAGAAGCGGATCGGACAAAGGACTCCGGGAAGAGCAGAGGAGAAGGATTGAGTGTATCTGTGAACAACAGTTGGTGCAGCAGGCTATACATTCCCCCACAAGCCGAGGTTATGTTAGCATCAGAAAAGCTACATGAAAAGACTTCAAAGTTTCAATCTAATTCTTATTTATTTATTTACTTACTTACTTAAGTGTTCTGCAACACAAAATTTTGTTGTATTGCATTGCATAAAATGACAATAAAGTATCTCACATATCATATCAGAGAGGCACCCACCCACACGGAAACACACCTAACATTTAGCATTGTGTACTAATTCCCAGATGCCTTTCCACTTGGCCTTTGTTTCCACTTTCCAGCAAACTGTCAACGGTTTGAGGGTTTTACCAGAACCCAGCCCAGCCTGTCACCTGTTAGGAACAGAGCACATATGTCCCAACATGCTGAGGGATCTGCTGCCTGTAGCTCCCGCCGGCACTAATTACGACTCCCGCCTATGGTGCAGTCTAACGGTTATGTTTACCTTCCTTTCACTGTATCACTGCACAGGAGCCAAACACGCTGACAGCTCATGCTAAAAACACAAATGCTTGATTATGTACCAATCGCTCAATGGAAAATATCATACCCATCGATGGCACCCCCTCTGGACGGGAGCACTCATCACATGACTTTGGGCACTGTAATTTTTCTTTTTCATACCACTGGAAAATAGCACTGGTGTGCAGGAGGCTTCCATCAACTTTCTGTGTGAGACATCAACTTGGGCTTTCCAAACATTTCACTGAAGTCCAATTTAGAAGTTCAAATGAGTAGAAGTTCAGCTTGGCTGTTCAGTAGTTGGTTGTTTGGAGATTGATTTATCCAGAAAGACCTATACAACCCAGACTTTATCACTTCACCCATTTGCAAAGCTGGTTAATTACATCAAAGCAGCTAAGACTAAGCAGCTTCATCAAGGCTTCATCAATGACACCATAGATGCTCTTCTCCTTGAGGGCCTGCTGTTGTACCTTGGACTCAGTAAAACAGCTTGAGATTTTTGAGCAGTGGTAGCAGGTAGCGTGTCTTGTCACTGTCATCCTGTCTGTGCTGTGGAAGTTTCTGTCACCTAGACAAATTCCTTGTATGTGTGAACATACTTGGCAATAAAGCTCATTCTGATTCTGATTCTGATTCTAATACAGGATCACCTTATAACTAAACCTCCTGGGTACGAATCCCTGCTGCAGTCTTGATAAAGGTACTTACCCTGAACTAACACAGTGAAATTAGCCTTATAAATGGGTTAATGAACACAAGGACTGCCAACCGGTAGTTCAGTGGTTAGAGCTACTGCCTTTAGACCCAAAGGTTGCAGGTTCAAATCTAACTGCATTATCCTCATACAGTATAAATACCCTAAAATGCTTTAGTAAAATTACCCACCTGTAGAAACGGATAAATAATTATAAGTCACTTCAGGGAAAAGTATCAGCTAAATGAATAAATGTGACTAGCTTAGTGCACAAATCTATACTGTAATCCAGTAATGGCATTTGGTGAATAATACTTGTCCAAAAGTAGCAACAGTATATTCTCAAAGAGGGTTTGAGTTCAACAGAAAGGTACAGTTTCAGTTTGTGCAATGACAGAGTACACAATTCATATTTACATCGAACTGGTGCTTCCTGCAAAGCAGACACATGTGAATCATGTTCTTATGGATCTGAAATCAGAAAGGTTATGGGTTAAGTCCAATCAAACATGTGTGACACCCCCCCAAGAGAAAATGCATCTGTGACCTCCAGCCGACCTTTCCCCTTGCACCCACGCAAACATCGTACTGCAAACAAACTAAAGCGAAAGATAAAGTCGCTGAGGGCCAGCAAGTAAGAAGAGTGAGTCAGGTGTGTTTGAGACAGGACAGGTTGCGCCAAGGGGAAGGACCTACATGTTAATTGTGTGTCAGCGGGAATCTGGATGGGGGATGGGTGTAGGAGAAAAGCATGTGAATAATGTGAACATGGGAGGAGCAGAGAGGAAGAACAAGAGGCAGGTGTTGGGGGAAGGGCCAGCTGTTAAGGAGCACTAGAGAAAGAACATAACCAGCAGCAGAGAATCTCCAGCCCGGATGGAGACCAAAAAGACCTCCACACCTGAACCAATTTCCATACACTCCACAAGGTTTAAAAAAAAAAGTCCAGCAACACTTACTGTGACCACTGCCACTCTGAGAGGGGTTTGCGAAAATGTGTGGGGTATGTGTCTAAAACAGATATGGCACGTGACTATAACTCATATGAATGCTGCAAACGAGCAGTCAGCCCGGAGTACTCTTCTGCTGAGCGTTCTGGCTAAACAGCCACCGAGACTACACTAACTGTAGAAAAAGGCAGAAACATTAATCAGCACAATCGCTGTCATTCCCAATATCTTTTTACGGTCAAAATTAATAAAGGCAGTAAAATGAAAGGTTGACTCATTACTAATATGCTTAGCCCCCCTGACAACGTGGCCATTTAAATTCCAGAGCACAACTTAATGCGCGTTGATATTTTAAAGAGCATGATGGAGGGAGCAAATATGAGAAGCAAGACGTCGACGACGACCAGAACGTGGCCGAGCGCATCTGGAGATCAGTGAGCTGGACCCCCCGCAATCCCGCGAGACGCCGCGACCGGAGCGGAGACCGGAGGCGTGGGGGGTAAGGAGGGACGGGGGGATGGGGGGGGGTGCAGACAAAGGCGCACCGTCTGCGGCGCCGCGGAGAAACCGGTCCTCGAGTCACCGGCGTGGACACTCCTGATCTCCTTTAGCAATAATAATAATAATAATAATAATAAATAATAATAATAATAATAATAATAATAATAATAATAATGCATTACATTAACCGCTGCATTAAAATAACAAAACGATCGCGCTGCAAAAATGGACATCATATGTAAGGGACATTAAAATACAAAGAAGGGATTATACGATTATTATTATAGCTCTCAGCTGGAAAGCGGTTGACATCCACGTACATTTATATTTGAGAGGCGCAGCAAATTTTCGGTGGGATTTGTGGTCGAACACACAACAGTTGTGTTGAATGTCAGCAGCACCAGCAACAAAACCAACAGCAACACCATCATCAACACCAAAGTCGACACCACTTGCACTCTGGTCGCACTGAGGTGTGTGTGTGTGTGTGTGTGTGTGTGTGTGTGTGTGTGTGTGTGTGTGTGTGTGTGTGAGACTATGGACAGTTGTTTTATTCTGTTTCTGGACGCACAAGCAAGGCCACCTTTTCACACCCCACTGATCCGCCAACCGACTCGGTTACCGAGTGACCGGGGTGTGACATGATGAACCGAGGGCTGAGCTGCGAGCGCGCGGACAAAACGTGACATGTGAATAAAAAATGAAAAGCTACTTAACGTCGACCTGAAGATCCCCCCAGGGAGGAGGTGGTGCCTCTCACCTGGTTGGCTTTTCGTGGTGAGGGTCGCCTTAACCGCCGCGCTCGATGAAGACTCCCCCCACTGACTCGTGCTCCGGGGGAGCGCCGGTGCAGCCGTGACGTTCACAGCTGGACCGCCGGGCGCGCGCGACGCAACAGTTGCCGCATTCAGCACATACGTGCCATTTAAACCGGTCACGTTGACAGCCGCTGCGCGGTCCGCCGCTGCGATCGCGGGCTCGGCAGGTGCAACCGGCTTCTCCTCCAGCAGGTGATTGGGAAGCGATTCGTTCGACGGCCCCGTGGTGGTCCCAGGGGCCTCGCGGGGGTGCCTCCTGGCCGTCCAGGCGCTGCTGCTGTCACCTCCCCGCGGTGCAGCGTGCGCGACCCCCGCGGCACACAAGAACAAACCCAATTCCACAGCCAGGGCCGCGATCATCATCGCTAACGATCGCCGCTTCATGGTGCTCCGTGGAGTCCCTGTGCAAAGCCCATCGGACGCCGACCGTGACGGTGAAGCTCCGGCCGCCAGTTCCGCTGTCCGGTTCCCTCCGCGGTGGAAAGCGACGTCCCGCGTTCCGCCGTCCGCTCCACACAGCCGCCCGACGGCGAGTGACAGCCGAGCATCCCCTGCTCCCTGCGCTCGCTCCAAGCACAATCATTTCAATTGGTTGTCCTCGTGAGTGATGTGAGAACTGACCAATAGTAAGAGAGAAGGCGGGACAAATGTATAGAACTTGTCCTGCCGCCATCGAATGAAACGTGAGCCATAGGACTATAATGTGGTCTGAATAAATTCCCCTCAATAATTAAAGATGAATCGAAAGTGAATAATTAAAATCTGCAACAAACACACGTTTACTTATTTTGTGCTTAATATAAATATTTGCATGTATTTTTAATTTTAAAAGGTTTACCCAGAATAAATAGTTACTTAAGAATAAAAACGTTAAATAGCCTCACACTGTTTCCGATAAATTTCCGTGACTCACTGTGTTTTTTTATATTTTAAATCTGTTTTAGATTCCTTCAGTGAGTCATTGTAGGTCATTAAACGTTGAGAAATGTGTAACCCGGTCATTGCAAGATTAAAAGCTTTATTAAAGTATTTAATATGTTCTCATGTGGTGCAGATTAGAAAAAAAATCTCATCGATAAGAGGTACCAGACCGTGAATATCTCACATGTATCTAACTCGGGTTATTTTTTATTTATTTATTGTGATAAAACACCATACGTCACCTTATCAAATGAGCATGCTTCTAGGTGTGAAGGCGTTTTCTGGAGCCAAATACTGAGTTACAATCTAGGTGTAAATAAATAAAGTGTAATCATATATCATCATATAATTCACTGTGCGTAAAACTACAGCTATCAAACTCTGTTCAATCACCTCAAGTATGAAAAGATAATTATATAGGACATTTTTAAATTATATTATTTATTATATTATTGTACGGGGGCACGGTGGCGCAGTGGGTTGGACCAGGTCCTGCTCTCCGGTGGGTCTGGGTTTCAAGTCCTGCTTGGGGTGCCTTGCGATGGCCTGGTGCCCCGTCCTGGGTGTGTCCCCTCCCCCTCCAGCCTTACGCCCTGAGTTGCCGAGTTAGGCTCCGGCTCCCCACGACCCTGTATGGGACAAGCGGTTCAGAAAGTGTGTGTGTGTGTATTATTGCAGTTATATAGGAGAAATATACAGCGGACAGTTTGCTTAGAGCTTCTGCCTTTAAACCCAAAGGTTGTAGGTTCGAACGCCAGCCATAATACCCTTTAAAAGGTACTTACCCTAAACTGTTCCAGTAAAATTACACAGCTTTATAAATTAGTAAATAACTTTAACTTAAAATTGCTTTGGGGAAGCTGAAGGGCTAAACAAACTCAAACTGTCAAAAACAACTTTATAAGATGCAGTAGTAACTTTTAACAGTATTAAAGCAGTAATAAAGCAGTATTTTTGGGAACCATGAAGGGTCCATGTAGTTTAACGAGTTATGTAAATATATTTAATGTCTATGTATAATACACAGTCGTTCAGTCCTTGTGTTATGAATGTTTCTTTGAATTGAGATTTAAACCTTTCCCACATTACTTACTTGGCCATGCACTAAAAGCTTGTTTGATGCAGGATCCCAGTGGTCCAGAGTTTATTTTGGTAGCATAGGGTGTAATGCAGGGTACATCCACATTGGAGGTAAGTCCAATTTCCTTCATACACATGCTACTGGCAATTTAGACTCATTAATTTACTGTGGAAAGAAACCAGAGAACCTGGAGAAAACCCATACAAGCATGAGGGGAATGTGCAATCTCCACACAGACTGAGCTGGATTTGAACCTACACCCCAAGAATCCAAGTGCTGTGAGGAAACATTGCTACCCGCTGCACTACCATGTTGCCCACCACATTACTTATTTTAAATTCTATTTTCATTACTGAACTGTTTTATAAAACATTCCCTTTGCCTAGTAAAAACAACCTAGGTTTCAATGTCCAGCCATTACTTGGCAGTAAAATGCACTCAAGCAACACAGGAGAGTGTAGGACTTTCTTAATTCAACCCACTGTGGGAGTGGAGTTAAGGGATGAACAGGTCAACAATTTGCATTTAGTTTGTGGAGAGAAAGTACTTTTATTCTCAGTAATGTTAAGCTAGTCATGAATTTAATGTTGCTCAAAATTACACAAATCTCACAATTTCACAGTCACAAATGTGTCAATATGTACAGTGTTTTCTCCTTTTGATGTAACCTCACGTATGACATCATGTATGAGACAGCGCAATCGTTGATTTGGTTTATATGGTGGAAAGTAGTAACTGTACTTACGAATCACACATCTGCAACTACGTCTCTCTTTCTCTTAATGTAATGCACACATTGTATTTTCTATATGATGTACGTCGCTTTGGAGAAAAGCGTCTGTTAAATGAATCAATGTAAATGTACAGTAAATGTGATTATTCTGTACAGTGTCACATTTGTGTTAAGCAACAGCGCCACCGCACGGTAGACATAAGAACTAAGGTTTTAAGTAAACGCCACAGTACAATACAGTGTACAGTAGTTGCTCCGAAAGAGTGGCGATGACAGACCGTTTCGCAACGTAACACAGAATCTCACCTAAATTTGTTTTATAGCATCTTAAATAAATTGTGAACGTGGATAAAACTGCCTTTAACTGATATTTTAGATTTTGGATAGATTTGTAACTGTAAAAGTAAACTACAAGTAGAACTAGCTGCAGAGAGTTTCCACTCATGCAGTTTCAGGATGTATTGTGAGATCGCATAAGACTAGATTAGACAGATAGATAGATAGATAGATAGATAGATATCACTTATGACAATTCAATATTGGAAAATGATAACAGTAGCAGTAAAATAATGGACAAACAGTAAACAAACACCAACACTTTTTAACCTAACACAAGTTAAACCAAAACCTTCCCCAATAATATGTGCAAAATTTCAAATGCGCTGTATGTGTAATTGGCTGTAACTGTCTTCATGGATGGGGGTGCCGTGGTGCAGTAGCGCAGCGGGTTGAACCGGGTCCTGCTCTCCGGTGGGTCTGGGGTTTGAGTCCTGCTTGGGGTGCCTTGCGGCAGACTGGCATCCTGTCTTGGGTGTGTCCCCTCCCCCTCCAGCACCCTGTGTTGCCAGGTTAGGTTCTGGCTCCCCATGACCGTGTGTGTGTGTGTGTGTGTGTGTGTGTGTGTGTGTGTGTGTGTGTGTGTATCTTCATGGACATATTTAACACCACCTTAAAAAGCTCAGCTGTACCCACCTGTTTCAAAAACACCACCATTATCCCTGTTCCTAAGAAAAACAAAGTGAGCTGCCTTAATGACTATCGCCCAGTGGCACTAACCCCCATTGCAATGAAATGCTTTGAGAGGCTGGTGCTGGGACACATTAAGGACACCATCCCAGACACTTTGGACCCACTGCAGTTTGCCTACCGCCACAACAGATCCACTGAAGACAAAATATCACACGCACTTCACACCATTCTGGCTCATCTGGGCAATAAAAACTGCTATGCAAGGCTATTATTTGTAGACTATAGCTCAGCATTTAACACTGTCATCCCAACCAAGATGATCCACAAACTACTAGGGCTGGGACTGAGTGCCACATTGTGCAACTGGACCCTGGATTTCCTCACCAACAAACCCCAGCGTGTGCGGATTGGCAGTAATACCTCCTCCCCACTGACCCTCAACACTGGCACTCCACAGGGAAGTGTCCTGAGCCCGGTGCTATACTCCTTGTTCACACATGACTGTGTGGCCAGTCATAGCTCCAACACCATCATAAAGTTTGCTGACGATACCACCGTTGTGGGTCTGATCACCAACAACGATGAGACGGCCTACAGAGAGGAGGTGAGGCTTCTGGGAGAGTTTTGCCAGGACAACAACCTGTCTCTCAATGTCAGTAAAACTAAGGATCTGGTGATTGACTTCAGGAAACAGGATACAGTTCATGCACCCATCTACATAGGAGGGGACATTGTAGAGAGGGTCAACGGCTTCAGATTCCTAGGGGTCACCCTCACTGCTGAACTCACATGGATTGAGCACAGCATCAACCATTACGGTACTTGTACTTATCACAATAACCTTGAAGTTGAAATGGTAAGGTTCTTGATTCTTGCAAATCAAAGGTTTTTGCAAATGGGATTGTTAACCTGTTATATACGTGATGGTATCAATGTAACAATAATCATGCATGTTTTCTTAATGCCGGCGGCGTAATTGATAATTATATTTGATCATAAGACTTAAAGACCCACGCTTTGGAAAATACTATAGGTATACTATAATCGCGCCTTAATGTTCTTTTTAGGTGTTGTTGTGCAAAGAAATGTAGTATTAACAGTCTCTATGAGTTGCTATTGTTTTCTGTTAGTAATGTTTTGTGTTTTGTAACTCACTGACAGCGCATTCAACTCAAGCCTTGGTCAAGGTGCTACACACGGAAACGCTGTACTGACCTTCCCTTCCTTGTTTGTGTCACAAAGCGGAAGTGACATCAGAGCCACGCCCACAGTCTCCTGTAACAGTTGTTCTTAAAATGGCGCCGTTGGATTTGGACAAGTATGTGGAAATTGCGAAGCAGTGCAAATACCTTCCCGAAAACGACTTGAAGGTGAGAGTCAGGTGATTCTTCCGTCAACTGCCAAGTGTTTGTGTGCTTTGAAGTGACGTCTTCTCATGTAGTATGCCTATAAACGTATAAATCAGCTGGAGGCTATCACAAAGCGGAACAAGAAGAAGAACTGTTAGCAGTAGGCTAACAAGCTAGCTGACTAGCCGGCCCGGCTTTTTTGACATTACTCAGACTACTTCTCCAGTCGCTGCCCTAAGAAAACTCAGGCTTCTCTGTCTATGTATGTATGAAGGTTGAAGTCATTCGGGTTTTTTTTTTCCGGCCGTTCTCGGTTGCCAAGCGCCGGTACTTGAGTTGTCGGAAGAGTCAAAACTGCTTCAACTTACTATGACTTGCGAGAGGGGAATTACAAATACAAGTTCTCTTGTTAACGTTCACCAATGGTCATTCATGTTATCCCGTATTCATGTTATCATGCAGTTGTCGAGTAGCTGGGCTAGAGCCTCCCAGGTTTAGTTACGATAACTTCTTCTTGCCACTCACTGTGTCTGTCAGAGAGTAATATTAGGCTGCTGGGTCGTATCATACGATACGTATGCTGGGCGTGTGACATTCATTTAGTTAGTTTTTCTAGTATTTCTGACATTTATATGACAGTTTTCCCCAAAGCAATTTACTTAGTTGGTACACTAAGTTACTTACAAATGATTTACCCAATACAGCAGGGATTTTTTTTTGTATCAATTCAGGGTAAGTTCCCTTGATCAGTGGTAGCAAAGCAGGAGGTGGGATTAAACCAGCAACCCTGAGCCTGCAAGGTCCTTGGGGTTTTTTTTTTTTTTTTTTTGTTTTAAATGTAGAGTTTTGCTTGCAAGGGGGGTTGCGGTGGTGCAGTGGGTTGGACCGGGTCCTGCTCTCCGGTGGGTCTGGGGTTCAAGTCTTGCTTGGGGTGCCTTGTGATGGACTGGTGTCCCGTCCTGGGTGTGTTCCCCTCCAGCCTTACACCCTTTGTTGCCGGGTTAGACTCCGGCTCCCCGCGACCCCCATGTGGGACAAGCGGTTCAGAAAATGTGTGTGTGTGTCTGTGAGTTTTGCTTGCTATGTGTTTATGTTGCGTGGTTCTACTTTGAGTTAACCTGCCTGCTGTGTCCCTCCTGCAGAGACTGTGCGATTATGTGTGTGACCTGTTGCTGGAGGAGTCCAACGTCCAGCCTGTGTCCACCCCTGTCACAGTATGTGGGGACATTCACGGCCAGGTAGCATGCTCTGCCAGCACCTTGGTCTGACATGACCTCATGCGCTTTGCTAACATCTTCTGAACAACAATTTCATCTCTCCGATTCGCTGAAATCACCTAGCTAGGGAACAGTTACATGGGGGTCTATGTATGAGCAAATGAATAAATGAAAACTTTAGTAATCCTGACAAAAATAGATTGCTGTAGCCTCACACAACATAATGACAGCAATGTAGTCTTTTTTTTCTTATTTCCCGTTTGGGGGGGGGGGGGGGGGGGGCTACTTATGGTGTTCATAGACCCACAAAGTTGCATGGAAAATCACAATGACAAAGGTGTTTGCACACAATTTAATGATCACACCAGCATGCTTTATCATTTTTGCTGGTTACTTCATAGTAAACCTTATTTCACTTGCAGAAGTACAACTGACATCCAACATCTTGGTGTTGAGTTTATGAAGTGGGTTGATGTCTCCAGCACTTATTCATTTATCTGGTAATTTACCTGATAATACTGTACAGTACAGCAGCACTAGGTGGGGGTTTGAACCTGGAACCTTCAATGTCAAAGGCAGCAGTGATACCTGCTAGCTACCTGTCTCATCAGTACAATGGTAAAAAGACCATGTAACAGGCAAAAATCCAAGGACCTGTTAAGTGACACAAGGGGACCTGTTTTCATATCTGCAGCAATTGAGTGTGCTGTTTCATAGCTCTTCTGAATCTGGCTCTAACATACCAGGTCCTGTGTTCCTGCAGTTTTACGACCTGTGTGAACTCTTCAGAACCGGGGGCCAGGTTCCCGACACCAACTACATTTTCATGGTGAGTACAGACTGCTCGGCTCTGAGCGAAGCGTGTTAAATTTGCTTGTTTCTCATGGTGAAAGGCCGTGCTGTCAAAGATTAAGTATGTTAAACATTAAGTAATTTGGCTTGGTGTCTGTATTTATTCTTCATTTAAGTGAGGGGGAAATTTGCAGAGCAAGACTTGTGTAGTTTTGGAATTAATTTTAGATGAAATTGAGTAGGATAGTTGGTATAACTATCCTTCCCCTTCAGTCTGATTGCCCAGTTAATTTACATGTATTAAATGGTAAGGCACCTACAGCTTTTACTCTTTAATACAACTGGGTAATCTTTACTGGAGAAATTTAGGGCAAGTGCCTTGCTCAAGGTTACTGCAATAGTAGGTGGGTTTTGAGCAGAGTCAAGTGCGTGCTATCATTTAGCCGTTTAAGATAATCCTTGTTTGATACTGCAGGACCTGGATTAGACAGGCAGTTGTGGATTTCAGTTCCAAAAGAGGACCCCAAAGAATCTTTACCATGTGTTAGATGGAACTCTGTGCCCCTGGGGTAGGACAGCTGTGGCTGGGTGGTTGATGTTTCCTTAAAGCTCCTGACTTAGTGCTGATACCTCACATCTGTGTGCACCCCCACAGGGTGATTTCGTGGACCGGGGCTACTACAGCCTGGAGACCTTCACGTACCTCCTAGCGTTAAAAGCGAAGTGGCCGGATCGCATTACGTTGCTGCGGGGGAACCACGAAAGCCGACAGATCACACAGGTGTATGGGTTTTATGGTGAGTGTTCGGAACATTGACCTTGCTCCATGCTGCCTCGTTCATAACCCCCGTGCTTTAGAAATTAATTTAAAAAGTGTCAGGTGTGACTTTTTTGTGCTGCTTTGATGGACCTATGTTTAACGATGAAACGTGGAAGTGTTGGCTTACCTGAGCTGAACAATCTGTTCACCATGTTTATATTCTGTTTTACGTGTGCCATGAAGCTGCTTGCTAAAATGGGTAATGACTGCTGGTTTTCCATAGCCCTTTGTTTATCTTGCAGATGAGTGCCAGACGAAATACGGGAACGCAAATGCCTGGCGGTACTGTACGAAAGTGTTTGACATGCTGACAGTAGCTGCTGTGAGTCTCACTTGTCTTACTTGTACAAAGCAGCTGCAGTATCATCATTGCAGAGCAATGCATGTTTACAGTTCTGACAACTAGATGTGGGTCAGCTGTAAAATGAATGATCCAAATTACTAAACAGATTGCATGATCAAAAAGGTCTTTTGTGCTGCTAAGTAGAATAAGAGGTTCTCAACTATGTAATTATGAGAACTTAAGGCTTTTTGAGCATTATATTATGTAAGCAGTGTTTATCTGTTTGCATTTGTTGCTACAGTCTGCAATACTCAGTATGTTGCTGTTTGTTTTGTATGCATACTCTATTTGCAGAAACTGAATTTTTTTGTTGTGGTTGCATAATGAAAATGATTTTCATATATGTCAGTTAATGTCTAGTGGGATTTTTCCCTGTGCAGTTGATTGATGAGCAGATCCTGTGCGTGCACGGCGGACTCTCCCCAGACATCAAGACCCTGGACCAGATCCGCACGATCGAGCGTAACCAGGAGATCCCCCACAAGGGGGCTTTCTGTGACCTGGTGTGGTCAGACCCTGAGGATGTGGACACATGGGCCATCAGTCCAAGAGGTGCCGGTTGGCTCTTTGGTGCCAAAGTCACAAATGAGGTCAGTGAGGAGCACCGTGTGCCATCAGGCTGTGCTTTCAAATATTTTCAATATTTTAAAAAAAAAAGTTTGTTCCTAAAGTTACAAATTTATGAAGATGCATTTTTCAAGTTTCTAACTTTCCATTTGCGGTTTATTCGCCAATCTGTTTCCTTAAATTGTTTTTACAGACCTAGCTCTTAGGTATCAGTAAAGAACATCCAGACAGAAGTGTTAAACTCATTGTCATGGTGTTGACATCTAAATTTATTTAATGGATTTCTTATGTGACTTAAATAAGCTACTTATGGTGACTTACCCATTTATACAGCTGGATAATTCTTACTGGAGCAGTTTTTGGGTAATAGTGTATCAAAGGAACTAGAGTAGGAGTTGTATGAAGTAATACCTGTAAAGCTGTAAACACTGCGCCCCCTGCTGTCGCAGCTTATGTATAGTGTTTGAGTGTCAATGATCAGTAACATCCATCCATCCATCCATCCATCCATCTTCCTCCGCTTTTATCCGGGGCCGGGTCGCGGGGGCAGCAGTCCGAGCAGAGTACTCCAGACCTCCCTCTCCCCGCACACCTCCTCCAGTTCCTCTGGGGGAACCCCAAGGCGTTCCCAGGCCAGCCGGGAGACATAGTCTCTCCAACGTGTCCTGGGTCTGCCCCGAGGCCTCCTCCCAGTGGGACAAGCCCGGAGCACCTCCCCAGGGAGGCGTCCAGGAGGCATCCGGAACAGATGCCCGAGCCACCTCAACTGGCTCCTCTCGATGCGGAGGAGCAGCGGCTCTACTCCGAGCTCCTCCCGGGTGACTGAGCTCCTCACCCTATCCCTAAGGGTGCGCCCAGCCACTCTGCGGAGGAAACTCATTTCTGCCGCTTGTATCCGCGATCTCATTCTTTCGGTCATGATCCAGAGTTCATGACCATAGGTGAGGGTAGGAACGTAGATCGACCGGTAAATTGAGAGCTTCGCCTTACGACTCAGCTCCCTCTTCACCACAACAGACCGGTACAATGACCGCATTACTGCAGACGCCGCACCGATCCGTCTGTCGACCTGCCGCTCCATTTTTCCCTCACTCGTGAACAAGACCCCAAGATACTTAAACTCCTCCACTTGAGGGAGCAACTCCCCCCTAACCCGGAGGGAGCAATCCACCTTTTTCCGACTGAGAACCATGGCCTCGGATTTGGAGGTGCTGATTCTCATCCCCGCCGCTTCGCACTCGGCTGCAAACCTCCCCAGTGCACGCTGCAAGTCTTGACTTGATGAAGCCAACAGGACCACATCGTCCGCAAAAAGCAGAGACGAGATCTCGCGGCCACCAAAACAGACACCCTCCGTTCCCTGACTGCGCCTAGAAATTCTGTCCATAAAAATAATGAACAGAATCGGTGACAAAGGGCAGCCCTGGCAGAGTCCAACATGCACCGGGAACAGGTCTGACTTACTGCCGGCAATGCGAACCAAGCTCCTGCTCCGGTCATACAGGGAACGAACAGCCCGTAGCAACGAGCCCCGAACCCCATAATCCCGAAGCACCCCCCACAGGATGCCACGAGGGACACGGTCGAATGCCTTCTCCAGGTCCACAAAACACATATGGACTGGTTGGGCAAACTCCCACGAACCCTCCAACACCCTAGTGAGGGTATAGAGCTGGTCCAGTGTTCCACGGCCAGGGCGAAAACCGCATTGCTCCTCCTGAATCCGAGGTTCGACTATCGGTCGGATTCTCCTTTCCAGTACCCTGGCATAGACTTTCCCAGGGAGGCTAAGGAGTGTGATCCCCCTGTAGTTGGAACACAATCTCCGGTCCCCCTTCTTAAAAAGAGGGACCACCACCCCGGTCTGCCAGTCCAGAGGCACCGTTCCCGAACTCCACGCGATGCTGCAGAGGCGTGTCAGCCAAGACAGCCCCACAACATCCAGAGACTTGAGAAACTCGGGGCGGATCTCATCCACCCCCGGAGCCTTGCCACCGAGGAGTTTTTTGACTACCTCAGCAACTTCAGCCAGGGTAATGGACGAGTCCCCCTCCGAGTCCCCAGCCTCAGCTTCCTCTACGGAAGGCGTGTCGGAGGGATTGAGGAGATCCTCAAAGTACTCCTTCCACCGCCCGAGAACATCCTCAGCTGAGGTCAGCAGCGCACCACTTCCACTGTTAACAGTGTTCGTGGAACACCGCTTCCCCCCTCTGAGTCGCCGGACGGTTTGCCAGAATCTCTTTGAGGCCGACCAAAAGTCTTCCTCCATGGCCTCACCGAACTCCTCCCAAGCCTGAGTTTTTGCCGCGGCGACTGCCAGAGCCGCGCTCCGTTTGGCCCGTCGGTACCTGTCAGCTGCTTCAGGAGTCCCATGAGCCAGCCAGGCCCGATAGAACTCCTTCTTCAGCTTGACGGCATCCCTTACTTCCGGTGTCCACCACCGTGTTCGGGGATTGCCGCCGCGACAGGCACCGGAGACCTTATGGCCGCAGCTCCGGACAGCCGCACCGACAATGGAGGAGCGGAACGTAGTCCATTCGGACTCAATGTCCCCCACCTCCCTCGGGACCTGGTTGAAGCTCTGTCGGAGGTGGGAGTTGAAGACCTCTCTGACAGGGGCCTCCGCCAAACGTTCCCAACAGACCCTCACTATGCGTTTGGGCCTGCCAGGTCTGTCCAGCTTTTTCCCCCGCCATCGAATCCAACTCACCACCAGGTGGTGATCAGTTGACAGCTCAGCCCCTCTCTTCACCCGAGTGTCCAAGACATATGGCCGAAGGTCAGAAGAAACGACTACAAAGTCGATCATCGACCTCCGACCTAGGGTGTCCTGGTGCCAAGTGCACTGGTGGACACCCTTATGCATGAACATGGTGTTCGTTATGGATAAACCGCGACTAGCACAGAAATCCAATAACAACTCACCGCTCGGGTTCAGATCAGGGAGGCCGTTCCTCCCAATCACGCCCCTCCAGGTATCACTGTCGCTGCCCACGTGGGCATTAAAGTCCCCCAGTAGAACGACAGAGTCCCCAGTGGGAGCGCTTTCCAGCACGCCCCCCAGGGACTCTAAAAAGGCCGGGTACTCTACACTGCCGCTAGGCGCATAAGCACAAACGACAGTGAGAGACCGTTCCCTGACCCGAAGGCGTAGGGAGATGACCCTCTCATTCACCGGGGTAGACTCCAACACATGGCGGCTGAACTGGGGGGCTATTAATAAGCCCACACCAGCCCGCCGCCTCTCACCTTGGGCAACGCCAGAATAGTGGAGAGTCCACCCTCGATCGAGTAGAGTGGTTCCAGAACCCAAGCTGTGAGTGGAAGTGAGCCCGACTATATCTAGACGGTATCTCTCAACTTCCCGCACCAGCTCAGGCTCCTTCCCCGCCAGTGAGGTGACATTCCAAGTCCCAAAAACCAGAGTTGGCGCCCGAGGTTTGGGTCGGCCGGGCACTCGGCCCCGACCACCGCCCAAATCACAACGCACCGGCCCCTTATGGTTTCTCCGGCAGGTGGTGAGCCCACCGAAGAGCGGCTCCACGTTGTGGCTTCGGGCTGAGCCCGGCCAGGCCCCGTGAGCTGATCAGTAACAGGATGAGAAATTTTGCACATGTCAATGGAATGAATCAACAGTCAACATTTTAATGTCGTCTTTAATCCTCTTTGCTCCAATCGGAGCATAGGGCCTTCACTGTCTGTCTCCATTGGTTTCTGTCCTGGGCTGCTCGCTTTGCCTTTCCCCAGGACATGCAACATCTTAATGTAGCGCAAGCTTATTAAAAGTGTTATTTCAAATATTTTCTTGTATAGCTATATCAGATTTTTACAAAACCTGGTCTGCAAATAATTTGAGGTGTGTGTTTCAGCTTTCATTAATTGACATTGGAGTTACAAAAAATGTCATGAACAGTCTTGTGGTTCTAGATCTGTTCATAACTTAAAGAGCCAATGTACTTGTTTATACTGACACTGTTTCGCATTTTCACTGACTTCTGCACACTGAATGTAAGTAAGTTTTCTACATTTGTGCTGCAGAAGACTGCAAATGTTAAAAGCCTTCAGCTCTGTAGTCTACTTTCCTATTTCCATGATGTGTTCCTGTTCAGTTGTTTGGTATAGTTACCATGGGATGCTTTCTTGAGTCCATAGCTTGATCACTTTCTGTACTGAACCTGTATGCTGAGGTGGTACAGATAAGGGTTTTTTTTTTTTTTTGCTCGCTCCTGGAATCCTTACCTTGTTTGTTTCTGCTCCCTCTCTGTCCCTCTCCAGTTTGTCCATATCAACAACCTAAAGCTGATTTGCCGGGCGCACCAGCTTGTCCACGAGGGCTACAAGTTCATGTTTGACGAGAAGCTGGTGACAGTATGGTCAGCACCCAACTACTGCTACCGCTGCGGGAACATCGCATCCATCATGGTGTTCAAGGATGCGAACACACGGGAGCCCAAGCTGTTCCGTGCTGTGCCGGACTCAGAGCGGGTCATTCCCCCTAGAACGACAACGCCCTACTTCCTCTGAATGTGGGGCCGACTTGCCTTCCTTTTCTGTCTACTTATATGTTCATTTTTCCCCCTCTTTCTTAAATTTTTAATTGTACAATGCTTTTTTTTTTTTTAAAAATACTCCAACTTATATTTTTAGTCCTTCCCTTAAAGATTTCATTTGTTGCAGAGATCTTTATTTATTTTTATGGTTTTATTTTTCTGATGCCATTCTCCACCAAAAACCTTGGCAAGCTAAGAAAGGCGTAACATTTTTATGAGTGTACTGCCCTTGATGTCACACAATGGTCTGTCCCCTCCTTGTGCTTTTCGGTGTAAAGGTCTTACCTCGGGCCATAGCTGCTCCTCGTGGAACCACTATCTCCTTTGTGGCGCTTTGCTTTAAGGTCTCAGCCTGGATTGCTGTGACCGGGGCAGTCAAGACTGTGGAAGGGAGAATCTGCCCACAGTGTAACTAGAACTCAACTTTTCATGTTGCCTTCAGTCCCTGTCCTGTCTTAGCAGAGTAGCAGGGCTTATGTGCTGCTGCAGAAGGGCAGTGTGATGATGTTTTTAAAGTGGCAAAATTATTCCTTCTCTGAGGTGTTTAAGGAGGTTGGACAGGTTGCTTTATAAATGGAATTTTGCGAAGCCAGTGAAATGCAGATGATTCATTCCCCGCTCTTTTGAAAGACAGTGCTGTGAGTCAGTCTGTAGTGTCCAGTTGCTGCTTTTAAAATAGACCAGGGCTGGTGGAATGTGGTTCAGTGTGGGAAGGAACTGGTTGGGTTGTGATGTATTTGTACTTTTTATTTTTTTTTTTTTCCCCTCCCCCCTTCTTGACTGTTGTAGAGACTGCAGCCCAAATATCAGTTAAATATTGAAAATAAAACGCCTTTATTATTAACTTTAAATCTTTGTCAGTATTTTCGCCAGTTCTTTTTCGTTTTGGTAAAATTTGGGGGGTGTTCAGTCCTTGCGAAGACCAGACAATAGTATTAATTGATTTATTAATCATAATCATCTGTCCACACAGATTAAGTGTGAATCAATAGCAAAGCTACTCATTTGACCACGAGGTGGCGCTAGGTTCCGTCGACCGGGCTTTGTTTCGGTATTCACCCAGCTGTCCAATAGGATCGCTTACCGTAGCGTAAGCTCGCCCTTTTTCTTACGCTCCCAGTGACTGACGGAGGAGACCGCCAATGAGGAATCGCCTGTGTACGTCACTACAGGCCCAGTTGCAGAAAGTATTCGTAAACGTTCGCCGCCAGCCACGCCGCTCGCGCGCGTTTCTTGCAGCTTGTGAATGGGCGCGCGGCGCGGCGCTGTGCGGCACGCTCAGGGTCCGTTCCTGTGACATATTTGCGCGCACTGCAGCCGGACCTTGGTCCTCCGGAGAGAGGAGCGGGACTCGGACACCAGGTACTGGTAGCTATGCGGGTAGCTGCTGGCTTATAGCGTTGCCCTGCGCCTGGGCGGGCGGACGCGCGCGCGCACGCACAGTTTTTTGCTTGTATGTATCATGATCATGTGTGTCGTCAGGCTCTGATTAGTACAGCTACACTAACCAGTTCAGCTGCTCTTGCATTTGCAGCAGGCTGCATCCAAACATTAGCCCGCGTTCCGCGCGCCACTGGGAAGATGGGGATATTCTATGAGCAGTTGATCGCGGTAGTGATTGTTGGAGTGCATGACAGTCACCCCCCGCAATGAGTGCCCGGTCTTACTGAGAAACTGCTGGAGCGATCCTCTCTCTCACTGATCCGTGCCGTTCTGCGCTAGTGACAGCGGGGTGTCGCGCGGCTCTGATTTGGGGAGAGGTGCGCGCGCGCCTCATCTTCACCACCTCCCTGTCCTTCCTGGTCCTTTCATCCCCCATTCTCCTCCTCGCGACTCCGATCGCTGTCTGACTGTCATTCCAGCGAGAGTCCTACCGACGGCACGCGTTTCCCCAATCGGGGTCTGTGGGGGGGAAAAACGCGGAATATTTATTAAAAAAAATCGTGGTAAGTGTGACATTCAATTCATGAGTGCATGATTATGCTCGCGGGAATGGAGGGAAGGCTGTTTTTTTTTTCCTGAGTTGCTGGTGGTGTGGTGCCGGCGTGTAAGGCTCTCCAGATGGACAGGGATGATGAGCTCCAGCAGGCAGGTGAGTCCCTCAGCTCCTGCCTTTCTACACCCGCAGAGGTGAACAATGATGCTGACGATGTTGATGCAGATGGTGGTGGCCACCTGGACCAGTAGTGTGTCGCTATGTCCTTCTAGACAGGTGACAGCCGGAGTCTTGATGACTCTATCCCGGAGGGGGTTTACATTCGTGGACGCCATTACATGCGTGGAAACACACCGCCGTGTGTCAGGACACATTGCATAACATGTGTTTTTGGAGGAGTGTTTTCATACAAGTCAAAGCTGTGGATGATGGTGCAGTGAGTGGTTGCTGTGTGAGGGGGTGTGTGCATGCGTATCTGGATATGTGAAGCTCTATGTACACAGGTGCATTTAAATCCTGGTTTTTTTTTTTTTTTTTTTCTTCTTCTTCTTCCCCCGTAGCTCTGTAACGGAAGGGTATGTGTTTCACACCTGGACATGTCCAGCCTCAACCCTGAACGTCAGTAGTTAGCATAGTGTATCTTTGCATGCCCCTGTGGTGTGAGGTGTGTGTGTCTCCCCATCTCTGAGGCTCTTGGCTTTAACATGTGGTGTGTGGGGTTGGATGGGTCTGTCAGTGATGTGAATTCTGCCTGATTGGTGCCCTGTGGATGTCCCATCGCCTTGGAACAAGGATGTGGACTCCTCTGGACAACTGCTCCAGTGATGATATCTATGACGTTCTGCCATGACAATCGAGACGTTCCTTGCCAAGCTGGGGATCCAAGATGCCATTTACCAACATTTTAATTACTTGTTAAACACTGGCTTACAAATCTACTTTCTAGATTGCCCAGGAGGGGTGGGCAACCACTGGCCCGTGGACCCCCAGAGGGTTTTTTTTTTTTTTTTTTTTTTTTTTTTTTTCTCCTTCCCCCCCCCCCCTCCCTCAACCTTCACTTGGGAGTTTTTGTTCCTTTCCCTGGTGGCCAGTAGGTATACTTATAGCTCTATAATAAGTTCTTCATTATGGTAGCCATTAGTTGACTGACTGTCTTTGTTTGTATCAATTTTTCTTGCTGTATGCCTGTGTTAAAGTGCTCTGTGTCACTGCGTGAGAAGAGCGCTCAAGAATATCCTGATGGGTGGTAGGTGGCATTGTGTTTAGAGGTGTCACTCTGCAATGGGAGGACCTGGGTTTGAATTCTACCTCTTGCAGTAGTATCCTTGGCTCTAACCCTGAATTAATAGAGTAAAAATTACCCAGCACTATAAATGGGTAAATCAGTGTAAGTAGCTTAATTCACAAATCTAAGAGCAACTGATTGCATAGTGGTTAGAGCTGTTGGATCTGAAGGTTGCAGGTTCAAATCCCACCTCCTGCTGCAGTACCTTTGGTCAAGGTACTTAACTGGAACTAAGACAGTAAAAATTACCCAGTTTCATAAATGGGTTATAATTGTGTCGCTTAACATTGTAAGTGGCTTTGGAGGAAAGCGTCAGCTAAATGAATAAATGGAAACCTGGCATTAAGTATTAGAAAAAGTATGGCTTTGTCCTTTATTCAGCACTCCTTTGGTACAGTATGCTTTGCACAAGTGCATTATTGTAGTAGCTGTTTTGATCCTCTTTAGTTAAGTCACCTGGGTTCGTAATGCATCCTGGTCTCATTTTGAAAAGCACTCATAGGGTCTGACCTCTGCTGCCTAAGGACCCATGGCCCCCAGGTCACGCCTACTTCCTGACATCTGTCCCTCGAACCTGCCCATGCGGCTCAGGCACCCCTTGGGCCTCCTCTGCTCGGTATCCAGTTTAGTCATGGTGTGGGGGCCAGAGTTTGCATCCAGTGTGAGGACAAAACTTCTAATTGCTGCACAGCTTGCCTTTGTCTGACTGGTGCCGCCACTTGTTTTCCCATTGGGCTTTGTACTCGGAGGTTCCACTCCGTGCCAGCTGGTAACTGTAGAACCTTTAGAAGTGGCTCCCCTTGGCTCTCTCAGCTGCTGGTATCCCCCTTTCCAGGGCTGTACCAAATCCCACCTAATTTAACTGTGCCATTGGGTCAAAAACCGCATACGCTGGCTCGTTCGTGCATCAGCATGACTGGGACTGAAAGTCTGTTTTTAGTTAGTTTTTTGTTCGTAACTCCAAAGTCACGATCAGTAACTCCTTAATATAGCTGCTCCTCAATTTAATTGACTTATTAATGAGACTAAAACACAGGAGGGATTACGTTACTTTGTCTCGACAAACCCCTATTTAATGCAAATTGTTTACCGATTCTTCCCATAAACATGCTTTGTTTCTCATTTTGTCATTGATCATTGACACTTGGGAAAACTAGAGAGAGATGTAAACACTGTGGAAGTGAGCTGAATAATTGCAGACATATAAATCACGATTCAACACATATTCTGTTTGGATGCATTTTATCGCCACCTATTGGCCAGGCGTGTAAAAACGGGTCGCTTTCATTGCATAGTGCGTACATGCACACCCAGTGTCTGAAACTACTTGTCCCAAGCGGGGTCGCGGAGAACCGGAGCCTAACCCGGCAACACAGGGTGCAGGGCTGGAGGGGGAGGGGACACACCCAGGACAGGACGCCAGTCCATCGCAAAGCACCCCAAGCATGACTTCAACCCCAGACCCACCAGAGAGCAGGCCCCGGCCAAACCCACTGTGCCACCGCGCCCCCTATCGCTGTCAATAATCAAATGGTAATGAATTTTAAAAAAAATCCCAAAGCCTGCAATTCATTATGTATTGCTTCTTTTTGGTGGCAAAGAAGCATTCTGTCCACTGCCTTGATGCTACCACAAGTCATTCTCGGAAGTAGAAAAGTTTACTTCAGACTGTTAGAACATAAGTGAAGGAAATTCTGTTAAAGAACCCTAAAGCAGTCTGAATCTTAAAAAGTAGTAACTGAGCTGTTTGTAGGAGAAGAAAAAAGAGTGAAAATTGTGTGTATGATGCTTTCTGAAATTACGCACATTCCCATTGAGGTTTACTTGTCATTGGACCTGGTATTTTTATGAAACCTGGTACTCAGTTTATAAGGCTGGCAGTTGAGGCTCCTCATCTCAGCGTTTTGGGGATGAAGGACTGTGGTCCTGTAAGAAAATACTGGCATCTTTGCTCGAAGGAAGGATTTCTTGTCTGATGCTCCCCTAGATGAAATGAGACAGCTGCCCTACTTTCCTCCTCTCCTTTTTCATCTCTCCTCATTATGGAGTCAGTTAATGCTGCTGATTTTTCTGATGTTTCCCTCTCCTTCCTCCCCAAATTGTGGCCCCGGAAGGAAGTCAATAAAAATGCTCAAGAAAAGGCAGCTGTGTGATTGCTGTTTACACCTCCGGTGCTTTCGTGTTCTGGGGTTTCCAGAGGGACAGTGGAAAAGGAATCTTTGCCGTAATGTTAATTATTCCTGTAATGACCGAGCAAGTGAGAGAGCCGCATTGAAGCATCCATCCCAAGAGCACACGCAAGGAATGAATATACTACTTCACTCATAGTTTTTCAGGAGAGTAAGCCATGCCCACAAGTTCATGGCTAACCAATGGCATCATGGCTTTGTGGTATATTTTAAATATTTCCTGATTTTACCCAGTTAGTGGCCAACTGTGCTCTCTGTTCCTGTGTTTGGCACTGAACCCCTTTCCTGCACCCATCTGTCCAAGGTTATGATCTTTGTATCATAAGATCAAGGAATGATCTTTCTGCTTCACTCATGTTTTTTGGCATGGAAGCCACACCCACAAGCCAGTGGCATCATAGCTCTATATATATGTTTTCTGATTTTACCAGAGCAGTGGCTAACTACACTCTCTCCACCCACCTTTGACACTTATCCCCTTTCTTACACCACGTTGGACAGCCGGTTTAGGCTTTCCATTTCTTTCTAAACATGATTCACCACAGTTGTCTAGTGAGGGCGTATCAGTAAGCGTTTGTGCATCATCCATGGTCCCTGGATTGGCTGCACTATCGGAAGAATCCTTTTGCTGAGGGAGACCAGGAACTGTTGCAGGATGGTGTTATTAGACCACCGCGGAGATGTAACAAGCTTTAAGCTAACGGTGATGTGAAATGAGGGTGGAGGGCTGGCCCAGTTCCCATCATGCACAGCAGGTCTGTGCTCTTTATGTACATGTATAATATCTAATTCATTGGGCAGAAACACAATGACTCAATGCAGAAGAAGTGAAACTTTGAGGATCTTGGATGTTTTAGGGTGGATGTACACTTCTTTAATAACTGTGCTCCCTGCTGCCTGAAAATTGTTTCTAATAAACTTAAGGTACTCATTCAAGTGTATGACAATCACTTGGGACTGACAGCCAGTCCCCAGAGGGTTCTGGGTACAGCATTGAGCAAAATTGTTAAAAAGCTTAAAAAAAAAAAAACAACAAACAAACTTTGCTATTTTTTTTTCTTTATAGTATTGCCAAGTATCTCTTTTCTTCTGGCATATTTCTAACAGAGGAAGTTGACAACATCAGTAGTATCGGCTAGATGTGTCTAAAGCTTTTAAAAGAGAAGCCTTCATGCAAAGATGCTTTTACAGACACAAATCGATGCATACTTGGTCAGACATCTGTTTACTCTTAATTTGAACACTTCACATTAAATCTTGTGCGCCGATTAATATATTCTTGGATTGCAGCCCACAGTGAGGATGGACAGCATCCCTTTCCACTGAAGGAAGATGATGTGTTTGCAGTGCTCTCACCTCCCTTGCTTACCCTTTCCTTTCATCAATGGAGTTCATGAAGTCTAGACTGTCCTGAAGGGACCAGCATTACCTCCTCCTGCTTTTGCAGTCGGCAAATGGTGCAGTGGTTAGAGCTGTCACTTTGCAGTTAAAGAACCTGTGTTCAAATCCCTGCTTGCACTGTAGTACTAGTCTACGATCTTGACTTTGTTGGCGACATCCTAATTTTGTAACCGTTGTATGCAATGTACCATGGTGATTGGCCAGACTATGGGGGGGGTGGTTCATTGTTATATAACTTTCAGGAGAGACCACTGATAATGAACAGGGTCTTTGACCAGAACTGTATCATGCTGAATAGCTGCAGGTGGTGTTGGGGTTCAGAAACGCAAAAGCAAAGAGGTAATGGATTTAGCCCTCTGGTGAGGAGTTGCTGTTACACCATTTGAAAAAGTCTCCATGTAAACTGAACAGATAAATCACTGTAATGAGTTTGATTTGCTGACTAAGTCAGGTAATAATTGGGTGAAAAGATGGCACCTTGTCGGTTACTTTTATAGATCTTTTCAGTGTGCAGTTTCTGATTGCTCTTGATGTTTCCGGTGTGTAGTTTATTTTAAAGATTAATGTAACAGTGCCATAAAAGTGTACGAAACTATTAATCAATACAGAATAAGCCTGCAATCAGGAGAGGGCAGGGTTTTCCAGGTGGTTGAGGAGGAGCAGGGAGGTCACTTACCAATCAATGATCTGTGGAGGCGGGCTTATAATATGCAAATAATATGCATTTTTCTTAAAGGGCTCATCAGCCTTTGAAAATCATGCTGAGGCTGTGGTCTTTTCAGGCCAAGTGCGTGCATAAATCACCAGTCTAAAGCACAGTCCTGGGGCTGAATGTAAACTTAATCAGTTCAGTGTTTTTGTTTCCTTCAGGGTGTCCGGTACATGTGGGATTTCGTAATTGCACGGGCTGTAAATCATGATTGTTGAAGCTGTAAGCCTCTCGGAGGGAGAAGGGGCCTCTCTTTGTGCCGTGTGTGTGTGAGAGCAGTACGTCATTGCAGATTTCATCCTGTTTTCTTGCCTTCTAGAAAGGGTACATTTTAAAGAAAAACACCATGTTCTCACCAAGCATCTGGTTTTAGGCTTGAAAGGCCCATTTGTGCTGACCTATATTCCTAGAGGCAGAGGCCGCTGGAGGTGATTTACCTACCGCCTGCCCGCAGCTGTGTGTGACGGCACAACCCACACACTGGGGGAGTGAGGTTGTGTGTGTGTGTGTGTGTGTGTGTGTGTGTGTGGGGCTGCCTTTCCACTGCGCAGCGCTCATGCATTTTTATAGATGGAGGAACTGGGTCAGATATGGAAGCCATCAGACCACACGATGCAAGCTGCACCGCGGTTCTGCGTTTACTGTGTGTGCGCTTGTGTCTATGTCTGTGTGCTTCCGTCATTCATTATGTCTAATTTGTGGGCATTTGTTTGTGTTAGTATTAATGTGTCTATACATATTGTTTGAACTAGTTTTTTCAGTCCTTAGAATTGTATTCCATTAATATTAATATGTTGCTTTTGGCTTTCCTGTGACCTGTTAGTAATACTGGGTATTTGTTTCTTTATTAGCATTAGTGGGTCCTTTTAGCATTACTGTGTTTCTCTTAGTGTGTGTGTGTGTGTGTGTGTGTGTGTGTGTGTCTCTTGGTATTGCTGTAATGTTAGTATTATTGTGTTTCTACTGGTGTTCCTGTATTTTTTTTTGCTGTTCTGTTGGTATTAGTTCTGTTAGACAAACGAATATTAATAGACACTTTTAGAATTACTGGGTTTTTATTAGTCTTCATCTAGTGCCGTTAGTGTGTTCCTCCTGTTTTTTTATTTTATTTAAAAGTGTGTGCATGCTACTGTAACTGAGCGTGTGTATTACTGGAGTGATGAAGGTGTCTCACATGTGCCAGCACCTCCGGGGCTTTTTTTTTTTTTAAAAAGAATTACCACGTCAAAGCCTGAAGGAAATTAGTTTAAATTCACTTAATGATATTGAGCTCCCTCGTGGTCGGTAAACCCGTTTAGAGGTCTAGGATCTCTGGCCCTCAGGGATTCCACTAGGGGACGGAGCGTTTTCAGAGAGCCGTCGTTTCAGTAACCCTGGCCAGTGACCTGACCTTTGACCCCTTCTGCCAAATACACACTCTGGGTCAAGGCCAGCAGTCCAGTAAACTCAATTTAAAAATGTCAAGAATTTGACTTGTAATTTAAAGACTCTGAGGCAGATCTACTCAATCATGTAAAATTTGTTTTCTTAACCACATAGCCATATTAATATTTTTATCATTTGTTTTTATCCAACTCCTTTCTACAAAGTGACTTACATTGTGAGGTCTGGACACCAAGATATTTACAGTAAACGGCTGGGTAATTTTTACTGTATCAGTTCAGGGTGCGTACTTTAATCAAGGGTACTACAGCAGGAGTAGAAAGTTGAACCCGGGTCCTTTGATTGCATTAACCACTATGCAGCCTGCTTTAGTTTTCTAATGTGCAGGGCCTCCATCCATTTCTCGCTGCAGTCGGACTTTCATTGCTTGTTGGGTGTGTGGGTGGGGGGGGGTTGTCCTCAGTGATAGACATGGGTCTGTGGTTGTGATCCGAGAGAGCCTGGTGTTGGCGTGCACAGGGCGCGCAGCAGAAACACTTCTTATTTACGCAACATTCTTTTCAGTCCCACCCCTGAGCTGCTGCTCTGCATAACAGTCTGAGTTTGAACCCCCCCCTCCCCACCCCATGAAGTTCCAACAGCTTTGAACCTGATGACCATTGTGCTCCTTTGGTTAGTTGGTGACTTTATTGGCTGTGGTTGAGATCTGCTATATAAGGCTGACTTCCTGTGATGCTCCCAACTGCGTGTGTGTGTGTGTGTGTGTGTGTGTGTGTGTGTGTGTGTGTGGCGTCGAGCCGTCTGCAGCATCTCCTCCTGGCTGTCCTCAGCTGGACTCCTCTGACAGCTGAACAGTGTCTGCTGAGCCCTAGGCCTCCCTGTCCTTGTCTCGCTCCCCCCCCCACGTCTCTCATGCTTTCATTCTCTCCCTCATCTCCTCGCTTAATTACACACACACACACACACACACAGAGGAGCAAGTGTCCAGTGATCAGTATAGGAGTTGAAGTCTGGCTAATGCTGACTCCACCCAGCTCCCTCCCCATGCAATTGGTGGCAGTGTCATGTGGGTACATTCTATAGGGAATCATGGGAAAGGACCTCTTCCGTGCTCCACGCCCACTCCCTCAGGCAGTGGTAGCACCCTAGGCTGGCTGTTACCGATTGAGCTGGCTGGCGTAGCTGTTCCTCCGCCCCAAAAGGAGGTAGGAAGGTGCTGGAGGGAGGAAGTGACAGACTGCAGCTCCGGTGGAGGGCTGCCGTGTGGCTGGGTTGGAGCCACACACACACGCACAAAATGTAGAGGACTCCAAGGTATGGCAGTGCTCTCAGTAAATAGAATAATGGAACAAAGCAGATTTTGGCAGTTTTCCTCCATTTCAGTATTGTTCTTATTATTGTTTTGCTGCAATAATAATAAATGGTAGTAGTTGTTAGCATTGTCTTATGCAGTTTTTTCATTTACTGATTTCTATCTGGGGTCCACATTTGTTGAAGAGCCCTAAATGTGCTGATGGATTGTTCTCCATAGGTCTCATGCTTACTATTGATCACAGTTGCAGCGACATAGCAGGATTACTGCCTGCTGATGTTTAACCCCCATCGGTCTGGGTGCCGTGGTAGCTCAGCAGATAGCGCTGGTGCCTCTCAGTTCCTGGGCTGTGGATTCAGATGGATGTTTGACTCTGATTCAATCTGTGTGGAGTTTGCATTTTCTGTCCGTGTTCACGTGGGTTTCCTCCAACAGTCGAAAGACGTGTTTCAGAAGAATTGGCCACTAAATTGCCTGTTAGTGTGTGTTTCTGCGTGTGAATGAGTGTGTTGCATCGCTCTAGTATATAGATCTGTGAATGATTGTAGGCAGTTTACTATAGCATGACACTGAGTCACCTTGGAAAAAAGGTGTCCGCTAAATACTGGCAAACTATTGTATGTCGCTTTGCAGAAAAGTGTGTTATAAATTAATAAAGCATCTGTGCATTACTAAACAGTCACTTTTTAACTAATTTTAGGGTTTTTCGCTTTTTTTAATGTTTAGTTTTCATGCTTTCTGGTATACCCTGGCTACTCAACTTATGAACACACCGGAACAAGGATATTTTTCGTAAATCGTAATTTGCAACTTTTTTACCACATAATACAGATGTATCTCAGTTTATTCACTGGTTACATCCTGTAAAATTCTTGACTATATCTATTATAAACACTTTCTAATTTTGTTTTACTTTAAGATTCCTTAAAACAGTAACTAATTTAAAATTGGCAATTTCAAGTTCAATGCCGGTTTATTTACTGATTCAACCCCTAAATAGGGTGCAGTTTGTCTTATAACTGGCACTCAGGAGCACCCGACATGAACTGGAAATAGGCAAATGGAGAAAATGAAACTAAAATAAACAAACCTGGAAATGTTCATATGTTTGAAAATTCATAACTTGATGGTAATAAAAGGAGCTAGTGTATTATAGGGGAGCCCTTCTTTTTAAGTACCTTGCTTACGGGGCTTTGGAGTAGCGATCACCAGAGTAAGTGTGTGTCCTTCACCACTGTGCTGTCTCAGAAAAGGAGCATTTTGAGTGTTCTCACCTGCAGTGCCGCAAGGACATGTTTGTTTACTGTTTTCATGAGCGCATCCCCCAGGGAACAGCCCACAGTCGATGGCAATCGGTGACACTTATGACTGTTTTGTGGACTGTGTTCCTATTGACAAAAGTGATGACTAAACAGTTATCTTTAGTGAGCTTCAGCATCGCCCCAGTCTCTGGGCAAAGCGTTGACTTCGTTTCAGTGAAACTGCTTTCCGTGGCACGTGTTCGTTCGACGCAGACAAGTACAAAGATGGAGAAGATAAGGATTCTGTGCTTATGACACTCGTGCCTTCAGAGAAGAATGAATTTCTGCTGTCTTCCATTCTTGACCATGATGCTTCATATTGATTTTTTCCCCTGATCCTTTGGGTGTTTGGGCTTCACAGGGTACAGTACAGGATGAGGGGTGCTCCTGGAGACCACATTCCTGAAAGATCTCTCTGGACCATTCATCCAATAGAGAACGTGGTTCTGTGTGAACACTGTCAGGTTTGGGTTCCAGAAGTGGTTCAACAAGCCTAGTGTCGAGTCTGGGTTCCACAAGCCCATTGAAGGAACAGAGTTCCACAAGTCCAATTCCAAACAAGGCTTCTGCAAGTCCCGTTCCAGCAAGACTTTCAGAAACCCAATTCCAGAATAGGGTTCCACAAGTCTGGTTCCAAACTCAGATTTCTCCCTGTGCATACACATTTACCCTCATTGAACATGCCTGTCTGTCCACACTGGACTTTAACTGACTCAGTGCACACAGCCATTTTTGCTCATTGGACACATCTAACTGCACACATCCACTTACCCTCATTGGATACATCCTCTTCACTTGAAATCCTCCTTAGTCCACATTTTTGACCCTTACCATTACTGTCCTAAGTCTCTTCTCCTAGGTGTATTTTGCTTTGCTGCTATTCCATTTTTGTGACTCGTACTCGTCCACTGCTCTGTCCCTGTGCGTCCCAGGTACGAGCAGAGAGCACCTGGGGCCATGACCGGGGTGGGGACCGAGGATGACATCCCACTGGGTGAGAGGAAGACTGTCACAGACTTCTGCTACCTGCTGGACAAGTCCAAGCAGCTCTTCAACGGCCTGAGGTTAGAGTATGCCCCACCCTGCCGTCTCACCTTAGCCATCTGTCTCACTTTCCCACAATTTCTTTGTCCTGCTTTGCTGTCACATCACTTCTTGTCTGTTATTGACTTTAGTTAATGTCCGCTCTCTGTGACTAGTTGTCTAACGTCCTTCTGTCTCTGTCCGCCTCACTTGCCCTGTGTCTTTTAGCCTCACTTTTTGTCTTTCCGTCTCTTATTGTTTTTTCATGTCCCATCTTTTTTGTCATCCGTCATTTTCTCCCATTAAAGTCAGTTGCATATTTTTTGCGTGGTTTTTTTTTTTTTTTTTTTTTTCCTCCCCCGTCTTTGCCCCCGTGTCATCTTTCTTTATCCCCTTCTCTGTCGTTCTCCTTCCATTTTATTATGACCCCATGAGTCTCTCTTGACTTGACGGTCCACATATTGAAATTGAGTTGTCCTGCAGTCGAAGCTATTGAGTCAAATCCAAGAGCCCACAAATAACAAAGAGAACTTCTATTCATAGTTACTCACATTCATTTAATTAGTCTGGAGCTACATGCTCCTTTTCTCATTCCACCGCCAAACACCTACTTCACATGTCAGCGTGTGTGTTCTTCATTGTAAAATCAACGAAGGGAAGGAATCGCGTGTCTTGGTGTGTCACTGTTCCTCCGGGGTTGATCGTTCATTTTTTTGCAGTGGTCTATTAATAGCACTGGTCTGACACCACCCCAGGGGCAGTGTCTTCTCCCTCTCTCGCTCCCCTCCCTCACACCATGTACATACACTTCACATCTGCAAAGATGTGTGTCTGCATTCGCCCTCTTTCCACCCAGGTATGGCTTCCGATGACTCACAGGGATGAGGAGGGAATAACGGCGTTCGCATTCATGGCAGGCTGAGCATGTTCTCTAAGCACTTTCTCTCACGTGCCTTCGCTCTTGATGGATACGTGAACATGGTCACACATGTGCTAGGGTTTTTTGTGCATCTGTGCTGTTAGCTCAGCAGACAGCAGGGGGTCTCAGATACTGCATGGCAATTTACCATAATCATATGCAACTAAAGGAAAACGGTTATTTGAAGAGGATTTGAATATACAGTGCTGCTTTGAAGTGAACCCTATAGGGATGGTCATTATTCTTGCGTAAAGTATTAAATGCATGAAGTCTGAATCTAAAGTCTTAAAGTTATGAAATGCATAAATAACTTATACACCTGATTATACTTGCATCTTGGGGTTCACTTATTTTTGCACTTACAATACTTCCAATTTTTTTAAAAACTACACGCATGATTTATTCTAAAGCAACATATGGACTTGGTCATTACACATCCATTATGTCAGATGAGAAAGACTAGTTCTCATTGAATAAAATAACCATTTCGTGCTAAAGCTACGGGACAGAAGGGGTTCACATACCTTTAAGCAACACTGTAAATGCACACATTTTCAGAACCGCTCGTCCCATACGGGGTCACGGGGAACCGGAGCCTACCCGGCAACACAGGGCGTAAGGCTGGAGGGGGAGGGGACACACCCAGGATGGGACGCCAGTCCATCGCAAGGCACCCCAAGCGGGACTCGAACCCCAGACCCACTGGAGAGGAGGACTGTGGCCCAACCCACTGCACCACCGCACCCCCCTCACTGTAAACATATTTGAATATAAATACTGTATATACTTGATGATAAGGCAACCTCCAGGTGCATTAGCAGTGATAAAATCTGGGTCTTTCTGCGTATCTGTGAGAGAGACAGAGAGGAACTGGTGTGTTATAGCACAGAGGTTTCTGTGTATGTGTGAGACGGGTGCACGATGACATTGGCTGCTGGCAGCATGCGCTGATTAGCGGAGTCACACGGCGTAATCACAGTTTATCAATTAGCCTCATTGTGTGTGATTATGGCGCTCCTCAACCTCGCACGCGCCTGCTGATGAGGCACTTCTCTTTTTTCATTCTGAAAATATATTTGTATTCTGTCATTTGATGAGCAGGTTATCTGTCGGGTTCCAGTTAGGGGTTTAAAGGAAAGGAGGAGGTGAGGGGTTTGTCCTCTATACCCGAGGCTCACAGCACCACCCTGCTTTGAGCCCTCGGATGCCATTTCGAGGGTAGTTTCTAAGCTGTGAAGGTGGGTGAACCGCACTTTGGAGAAATCTTAGTTTCTTTGTTTAAAGAATTCCCCAAGTTATTAGAGAACAGTATTCACCGCAAATTATTGGTCATTTTAATATGATCATTACTTTATCACTCTCGTCTTATTTATGTATACATATGTATATAGTGTGTGTGTATATGTATGTACAGTATGTGAGCTAGTGTAATTATCATCTATTATATATTTCTATATACATATATATGCTTCTCTGTATAGGGAGCAGCGCGTGGCATAGTGGTTGGAGCTACCACCTTCCTCTCGAAAGTGCTTGTTTCAGCTCCTGCTGTTGTACCCTTGATCAAAGTGCTTGAAGTGGTATAGTAAAAAGTGCTGTACTGTAAAAAAAAAAAAAAAAAAAAAACAAAGGGGAAATCTGTGTAAGTAGCTTAGTGTACACACTTCAGTGTAAGTCACTTTGATGCAAAAGCATCAGATTATTATTATTATTAATAATAATAATAATTCTTATTATTAGCAGTAGCAAGAGTAATAATACTAATCAGCAGCCCAGCTGAAAGTGTGAGCTAAATGCTGAGGGTGTCAGATGGGGATGGGTTCACCTTTTCCATCACCTTTTTTGGTGTCTATTGAGCATACTGGGCCACAACCGTGGTTCAACTGAACACGCCCCCCCAGCTAACAAGCCACACACCTCTCTTCCCCGCACTCATCCAGAAACACAAACCTGGCTTACTGACAGACACGTGGAGATGCTGCAGCCAACCCCCCGCATCTGTATGGCTGGCGATAAGATTTATCTGTCACCTCAGTGCCCTTGCCAGCCGTAGGGGGGGGGATGGTGGGGAGGAGTATGGGAACAATCATCGTGCGGGATCTAATTTCATTCCTTGGACCATTAATTTCCCATCCCCGCTGACAGAATTAATACCCACAAGATGTATTCACTGGAAGAACAGAAAACGGAATGAAGCTATAAATTAGGGAATGCGGGGTTGGGGTGGGGGGTGTCCGCAGTTCATGTCTTCGTTAGTAAATCTGATTTATGGTGCCCCTCATAGGCTGGTGAACCAGTGGTTATGTCCTCATCCTCTCCTGTGGTCACTGTAGAAGTCAGTAGGACAGAGAGAGGGACGTGTGTGTGTGTGTGTGTGTGTGTGTCTGTCTCACATGGATTTAGTTTCATATTCACCTTTGAAGTAATGTCTGTGCCTCACTGAATTACTGTAGCCTGACATGAAGCTTGTGGGAGTTTGAAGATGCAGAAGACATTTACATTTATTCATTTCAGCTATGCTTTTCTTCAAACTGAGTAAACAAAAGTGCACCAACACCAGATGAAGAGTTATAGACACAGACATGCACTTCTCTAAGTATAGTCAATTTGTCCAATACCGCCAGTTTTGCTGACACACTTTACATGAGCAGCTGCATGTAGAATTGATGGGAAGTACAAAGATGTCAGTGACAGATGGTGTGATGCAAATTTATGTCACTGTAGGAAGGATATGGGTCTCAAAGTTGGTTTTGAGACCCTTTTTGAATGCTGGGAGGGATTCAGCTGCTCTGAGGGTTAGCAGGAGCTCATTCCACTAAACCATATGTTGAAACAATCAGGTATGATCATCAACATGAACCACAGGTGGTGACTAATAGGCTGCAGTGGGTGGCCCTACAAGGCCTTTATGTGCCTATGGCTACATGTCTGTATGTGTGGCCACGGTAGCGCTGCCTACCCAGGTTGGGTTACCAATCCTGTGAAAGACACCTTCTACAAGGTGAAGGCTAAACTGGAGCAGCGGGCGTGTGCAGCTACCATATTAGCCTGCCCTCCAGCCCTCTTGCTGCGATGCACCCTGGCAAAGCCTCAGTGAAAGCAGTATTTGTGAAAGGAGCCTTTATTTTAAAAGGGGGGAGAAAAAAAAAGGTAAAAAAAAAAATTGCAAGTGTGTCATTCCTCTGGTCTTCGTCATTCTTGTGGTTTTTTTTTTTTTTTTTGCGGTCTCCGGATGGATCGCCATGGCAACACTTTGACGATAACAACGGGGCCTGAAGCCCTGTTGAAGGAGGAAAAAAAAGAATAGGTTTTTTTAAAAAGGGAGAAGAAGCCAGCCGTGTTGCACTGCCATTCCGATGGGCATGCGCGATGTGTCGGATCCCATCTCATCATCGCCCCGTGACTCACGGCGGACAGCCGCTTTCGCCCAGCCGAGCGCTCGCATGCCATGCCAGCGCACATCTCGACCCTTCTTGCTCACGAGTCAGTCACGAAAAATTAAGAAAAAAAAAAACTGTTTCCGAGGGCTCCTGTAAGTGCATTTGAGCGATTTGTCGCACTCTATTTTAGTGGATGTTGGAGCTTCTATCAAGCTAGAGAATAAACTAAACTGCTGCTGACGATGGATCTGCATCCATGAATTTCTGATGGGTGGTAAACCTCAGGCTTGGCTTTTTTTTTTTTTTTTTTTGTGTGTAACATTTTCAGATTTGCTTTTCCTCTGCTTTGAACGCTCAGTGGTGACGTCACATCACTTTTTCATTACTGCACAGCCTTTTCCAGCTTCACAGGACCCCAGTTTGCAAGAATTTAGCTCAAGTTCTGTTTAAAAGCTGCAGTTTCCTCTAGGGTCAATAAAAGTATCTTTCTGTCCGTTGGTCTGTCTATCTGCACAATTACAAGATATCATGGTCTTTCTTGACATGGAGGAACGTAAAGTCTGAGTCCATCTGCTGTAAACTAGTTTATTTGTTGAACAAGTCTGGTCAGGAAATGAGGTTGTGTGTGTGTGTATGTTTTCCCAGAGATATAGGGCACTTGTGTCTCACTTGGCTTTCTCTCTTCCTTCCAGTTTGTCCCATGGGGTGTTGCTCTGGCTGTACCAGGTGGACTTGCGCTTGTCACTGGTGCTGTGTGAAGAGTGCGAGCCAAATGTTCACTACGTCAGCCTCGCTTAACAGAGAAATTTGTTTATTCAAAAATTAAACATTAAAATATTCCATGGCCGGTTATATGTAAAGTTTTTGTTAATTCCGTTTTTCTCATGTTTGTCTTTTTCTCTGTTAAGGAATAGATCATCCGCAGCAAGCTTTAAACGTTAGTCCAAGAGAACTGTCTTGTTAGCTTGTGCTTTGATAAAAGTGTGTTTGCCCTTAATTATATAAGTGTGTGTGTGTATGTATGTATATCTGTAGTAATTTTGCCATGTTTGGGGTAAAAAATTAGTGTTTCAGTATAGACTCGGGACCACATAATCTTACCGTTTACATTAATAGCAGTTTAGTGCCTAATTTATGGAATTTAATTAATGAGCAGTTCTCAGGACTGCAGTAAACTTGAACACTGGGGTAATGCTCTATTTTTTTTGATACATATTGGAAAGTATTTAAATTTTGATGCATGTACTAAAATGGAGCAGCTTGTAGCATAGTGGTTAGAAGTGCTGCCTCTGGACCTCAGGGTCTTAGGTTTGAATCCCAACTCAGACTGTAGTGCTCTTGAGCAAGGTACTTAACCTAAAATTAGGTGTATAAATGGGCAAATAACTGTAAGTAGCTTAACATTCTAAGTCGCTTTGGAGAAAAGCATCATTTTACTAAATAATTGTGAAATCATGCCATTTCATATCTAAAGAGCATCAGATGGTGTAGTAGTTGAATTGTGATTGAAAGAGCTGGGTTCGAGTCCCTCCTGCTGCTGAGATACCCTTGATTAAAGTACTTACCCTGAGTTTATACTGGAGAAAGGTGCCAGATAAATGAACAACCAGTAATATTTAAACCACTGGAAACCTCCTCTTACTGAAGTAATTAGCTGTAAGAATAGTGACTTTGGTGCCTCTCCTGGGCTCTCACCCTGCACTGTTCTGGTTTGCGCACCCCCCACCCTCCGTTTTGCTATCACTCTCAGCTTCCCTCTTATTACTTTATTTCAGTCTGTCATATATCATATACACTGTAGACTCGATAAATCGCAGCTCTGTACAATGCAGGAATTTGAGTCGGACCCCCTGATTTTTAATCGATTCCTTTCTGCGTGTTTCAAATATGGGTGGTTCCAAAACATTTCTGAAAGCTAAACTGGAGTGTTATGCAATATAGTTACTGGCCAGCAATTCGTACAACACAAACCTACAGTGGGAAATTAAAAAAAAAAAAAAAAAATGTTGACATTTTTTTTGGGGGGGGGGGGGGGCCTTTTGAAGGATACCTAGTAGATCTATGTTGTTTTTGTCACTTGTATCGGAAAGCCTTTTATGGCCGCAATCTTTCGGCGTAACTTTGCTCTATTGCTCCAAAGCAGTACAGCTTTAAATTGTTCAGATGTTGGGGTGCTACTTTGCAAATAAGAATTCTTGAATTGCACTTTATTAGTCATTACAAAGTATGTGCACTGTGATGTATCACGTATTTTCCCCTCACACACGTACAGAAGGTTACTTTTACTTACGTTAATCTTCTCTCGGCCGCAAAGTGGAATGAAACTTTTCTTTTCTTTGCCTTCGTCAAAACTGGAGACTTGGTACAATACTGACTCACTTATAACGTGACATGAAAGTTTGCACCCCGCCGTCTGCCTTATATTGGGTTTACAGTGTATTCAAATACCTTTCCCAGTCTTTCTTCTCTTTTTGTCTTTTCCACGGACAACCACTCCTTTCTTTCCAGTTCAGCTCCTCACCGATATTCCCTCCCCAGCACAGACAAATGTTCTAAATATTTCTCTCGCCTCTCACCTTTCCGCAGAGACCTGCCCCAGTATGGACACAAGCAGTGGCAGTCGTACTTCGGCCGCACCTTCGACGTCTACACCAAGCTGTGGAAGTTCCAACAGCAGCACAGGTAGCGTCTCCTCACTCGACAAAACTTCCTTTCCCCCTTCCAACATGCATACACCAGTTATCACAGGTAGTATTAAAATTTTAGAATATTAGCATATTTCAATCCACCTTTAGAGTCTCTTGGGGTGCCCATGACTTGTCAATGGTGAGATTGAGCTCAGCATCGAAAGCTAACCTCCTAATCCCAACCACAGAAAACTAGCTCTAACTCTCTGATCTTAAACTGAACCCTAACCACTGAATGCTAATCTTAATCATAAACCCTAACCCTCTCCACTGAAAGCTAACCTTAATCCCAACCGCTGAAAAACAACCCGCATCTTAACCTTAATCCTCCTTGAAAGGATGTTATGACTTTTATGATTTGAGACGGGGACCAGTTATAAATGCTTGTGTCATAACTCCTTGTATCTGCTTGTGTGTAGATACTGTCTTTGTCACTGTCTTAAATTATATGATAGTGCTGCATATTTTACCTGTATGCTCAAGACATGCCTGTGTCTCTGGATCTCCTTCATCAAACCCTTGTTTCAACCCCCTGTAAATTGTACAGCTGTTAAATGCATGAATGACCATTTTAACATTGCTGTCCCCTCCCACCTAGCACGAGTGAATTTTGCACCTCGTCAAACGGTATTTTTAGGTGGACCTTACGCTACGCTTCGATTTCTCCTACCTCCATGTTAGGTGAAATATTTATTGCAGGGCGTCTTTAGAAGCAATGCCTGGCCTGAGCTCACTGGCTATGAGGTGGGAGTTCGAGCAGAGAAGCAGGACTGGCGCAAGTTTGATGAATTAATGATGGGGAGGAAGGGACTGCCAGCAATGTCCATGTCAGGGGTATATTTAGCCCCGGTGCTCGGCACTGGAAAAGGTCTTTAAGGAGTCGGCGAGGCGTGAAGAAGTTGCTTGGCTCTAAAATTAGCATGGAGAGTGCCGAAGGATCGGAGTGCGGCGGTAGGATAGGAGGGCGACAAAGGGTTCCTAGAGTGGGGTGGTGTTCCTGTGTCTATAGTAGAAAACCTGCCCTGGAGATAAGACCTCTCCGGTAATCCCTCTTTTGTGTGTTAACAGACAGGTGCTGGACAACCGGTACGGCCTGAAGAGATGGCAGATTGGGGAGGTGGCCTCCAAGATTGGCCAGCTCTACTACCATTACTAGTAAGGAAACTCGAACCGGAGCAATTCAAAGTCCAGACCACATTCTCCTGGTGGCGTGCGTGCGTGCGTGCCTTCTCAAGGTCTTCAACCTAGCAGCTACAGCTTTGTGCTCTTATCAGTACAATAGCAGGTGGCATAGTGGTTGAAGAAAAGCACCCAAAACTTGCAGGTCTGAGTACCTGCTATTGATTGACTCCTGCTATTGAACCATTGAGCACAGTGCTTTACTTGAAATACTGTAGTAAATATCCAACAGTGTGAACTCTTGAATATGTTTAGAGTTGCAAGCTACCCAAGTAATTTTCAGGTAGAAGTTTTTAACTGTTTCTAGGCTTCGGACCCATTTATGAGTCTAATGAAAGCTAGTAATCGAACAGAAATTTTCGAGTTCTTTTTGGAGTTAGACAATATTATTTTCAAAGCAGGCCCCAAGTTGAGAACCTCAGCTCCACAGCATGTCAGACATGATAAAAATTGCACTTACATGCGATTGTTTTGTCTTCGCATGCACAACGCTGCAGCCTCCGCACCTCTGAGACCAGTTACCTGAACGAGGCTTTCTCTTTCTACTCGGCCATTCGTCAGAGAAGCTATTACTACCAGGTCAATAAGGAGGACAGGTGAGGGCAGGGTGTGGCCTATCTGTTCCCGTGGAGCCAGGTGCAGAACCAGAAGACATCTGGGATTAGACTGCAGGCCAAAATGTGAACAGCAGTACATATGTCACTCCTGATAGACTGGCCAGCTCAGAAGTTTACTTGAAGATTCTTATCGGTCTGTTATTTGTTGTCCCTCGGGTTTCGCCCACATGACCTCCTCCGTCTCCCAGACCAGAGCTGGTGGTGAAGAAGCTGCGCTACTACGCCCGCTATATTGTCGTCTGTCTGCTACTGAACAAGATGGATCTGGTCAAGGTGCTGGTCAAGGTCAGTGGGGAAATACGCTTCCTGACTTGTCTTGTAGGTGGCGACAATCTAAACCATTTTTTTCCTCAAGATGCTAGGGTGCAAGGCCTTGGCATGAGTGTCATGGCTTTGTGTTTGTGGGGCACAACTTTTGTACCTTTTAGTACATTCTCACACACACATACACACTATGGGCAGTTTTAGAATCCCCAGTTCACCTGAAGCATTTCTTTTGACTGGGAAATTCAGGACTTTCCCATGGAAATACAGGGAGGACATAGGAAGCAGACTGAGCAGGGATTGAACCTACATCCTCTTGCAGCACCCATGTACCTCAACATACCTGAGTCAATTTGATACAAGTTCTATTGATTATAGCATGAAAGTAAACTTGTTCCAAGATACCAATGGGAAGTGATTCTGTACTGTTTTCCTAGCATTTGCGTGTATTTTTCCACGTGTCTGCAGGAGCTCTCAGAAGAGATCGAAGACTATACCCAACGCTTCAACACAGAGGACCAACTGGAGTGGAACCTTGTCCTGCAGGAGGTGGCAGCTTTCATTGAGGTCAGTAACAGGCACTGCGTCCACCAATCACTGGTCCTCACTGCATTCTTCAGGCGATAGGCCCTCAGGTCACGAGTCTTGAGTGCCACCTGAATTACAGTAAATATTCTAAAATTTCTTTAGATGTCCCGCTTATCCAAGGTGATTTAGAACTTCCACATAACACTCCTGTGAACAGTCTACTTTTATGAGACCGACGTGTGTTGTTTTGACCTGGGAGCGGCTGTTTCAAGAATGTATCCCTAATCACTGGTTTATTAAGCCATGCTGGAGATTTTTATTTTTAGTACAGGTACTGTGTTAAATATGAATTAATGCCAGAAAAAAATATTTTGCTGAGAATATTTACATTTATTTATTTAGCAGACACTTTTCATCAAAGCTACTTCAAATGAATTCTATGTAGTGTTATCAGCCCACACACCTTAGTCACCATGGTGACTTACACTGCTAGATACACTACTTACACCAGGTCACTCATCCATACGTCACTGGCACACACTTTCTCTACCACTGGCACACACTATGGGTGAACCTGAACAGCATGTCTTTGGACTATGGGAGGAAACCAGAACACTGGGAGAAGCACACGCAGACACAAGGAGAACATACAGACTGAGCGGGGATTGACCCCACATCCTCTCGCACCACCCAGGCACTGTGAGACAGCAGTGCTACTCACTGTGCCACTGTGCTGAAATAATAAAACACAGTATTGACTCAGGCTAACTGGTGTCCTGTCCTAGATGTACCTTCCCTCAGACTTGTGCCCAGTGATTTCAGGATTGATTTCAGTTCACTGCAACCCCACTCAGGACAAATAGTTATTGAAATTGGATGGCTAGACAGATGGATGTCTCAATCTATACATAACTAAGAAAAAACTATTTATTATAAATAATAATCTGGTTAGCAAGGTCCATTCTGGAAGATTAGATTAACTCCAAGAGGTGGATCTTGAAATGGTAGGTTTTGAAGAGGTAAGTCATGAGTTTGTGAGTTTTGAAGGCATAGGTCTTTAAATTTTTAAGAAGTGGTTCTTGACAAGAGTCTTGAAGAGGTGGCTCTTGAAAGCTTCAGGCTGAAGAGCTGAATCTTTAAGAGGTGCATCCTGAATAGGCAAAGAGGTTTTATAACGTGGATTATTAAGAGGTGGGTTCTTTTAAGTAGGTCTTGAGGTAATGGGGTTATGAAGAGCTGGGTGTTGGCGAAGTGGTGGTTTTTGAAGCAGAGGGTCTTAAAGTTGTGGGTGCTTGAGCAGTGGGTTTAGAAGTAATGTGTCTTGGAGAAGTAGATCATGAAAAGGTGGGGTTTTGGAACATTTCTGTAAGTGGTGCTTCTTGAAGAAATGCACGTTAGAACAGTGAGACTTCAGCTGTTAGGTCTTTGAAGAGGTGGTTGAAGTGATGGCTTTTGTGAAGGGCTATTGGAGTGTTGGCTTCTGAAGATTGGGGTCTTGAAAGGCTAGGTCTTGAGTTTGCTTCTGTTTTGCTCCCTATTTGCATTTCTTTTTTCCTGTACATGCATGCATTTTTACATACTTTTTTATATTTGTGCATGGATCATACTTGTTTATACATAGATGTACCATGTTTTTGCACGTGCTGGCCGACCACCTTATAGTCCTATAATATTAATCTGTCTGGATGAGCATTTCTCAGATAAACCATGTAAAAGCAGAGGTGTGTGTGCTTGTGTAGGCCGACCCAGTGATGGTGCTGAACGATGACAATGCCGTGGTGATCACCTCGAACCGGCTGTCTGAGGGGGGTGTGCCTCAGCTGGAGCAGGGCATGGTGGTGGGGCAGCTCACACTTGCGGACGCCCTCATCATCGGCAACTGCAACAACCAGGTACGGACCTGCAGCTGGTACCAGGGTTCGGTAGTAGAGCAGATGACAGTTGTCTGTACAATAGCTGTAAGGTGTATATAGGTGCATTATGGGAGCTAAGGTGGCACTACAGCTAACAGCACCCTCCCCTCTTGCCCCCTACAGGTCAAGTTCAGTGAGCTGACCATCGACATGTTCCGCATGCTGCAGGCTTTGGAACGGGAGCCAGTCAACTTGGCCACACAGATGAATAAGCCGGGGACACTGGTGAGACAGGGTGGCAGTACGCTCACACATCCACACACCCACATGGACACAAACATTCAGAAACTGTCTAACCCCTACTCTTGCTGTCCTTATCATCTAGCAGCAGGAGCCCAGCGAGAAGCCTGCCAAGAGGGAGAATCCACACAAGTACCTTCTGTACAAGCCCACATTCAGCCAACTGTATACCTTCCTGTCTGCTTCCTTCAAGGTCTGCCTCCTTCCCAGCATACACCTTTCTGCCTTGTGTAGGGTGGCATTCAGCCAGGCGAAACCTGGCTGCTGCTGCTTTGAGTTTTTTTTTTTTTTTTATGTTGCTTGCACTTACAGTCACGCTCTACAGTCCGTGGTGTTGCACAGAGCTCGTGGGACTCCCCACCTCAGACCAAAGGGTAGCTCAGGAGAGGGTCCAGGGTGTCAACGACAGCTACAGTGCTCCTGGGATATCATAGCGCAGTTGTGCATGTGTCTTTAAGATGTGACCATACACTGATACTGACCACTAATGCAGTACAGTACTATACAGACATTATTGCACCCTGATATCATTCACTAATGCAGTACAATACCATATAGACGTGACCACATCCTGATCGTAGAGTGACGTATAGACATGACCGCACCCTGATATCTTTAAAATTATAGTGCTACAGGGCATAATGTGGACATAATCTCATCCATACCATCAACATAAAGGAACACAGTATGCTAACATGCCTGCATAGCTGAGTTAAATACATCCATACCAGAACTCCAAAAAAGATTGAGGCCTCTCAAGATTGTGTTGCTGAACTGGGACGTAACACACATACACCACGCCACAACCTAAATACAAAGGAGTCCCATTTCACATCAGTTCTCTTGGTGTGACCGAATCGCAACCCAGATACTGGAGTACCACCGCAGAGACTCCTTAGCGGGGAGCCCTAAATATCATTGCGCTTGAAAAACCGGAACACTGTCAGAATGTCCGCATCTAAATGGAAGGCAATAATCCGATTTATTTTAGGGTTATGTAGATGTTTACTTTAGTCATGTTCTTGGTCAAATGCTTCTGGAAGTTACCTTCGCAGGTGATGCCTGATTTTTTTTTTTTTTTTTTTTTTTTTTTTTTTTTTTTTTTTTTTTTTTTTGGTGTGTGTGCAGTTTTAATGGTGTGCTAGGCTCATTTCACTGGGGCTCTTACATGGGGCTTAAATACATTTGTTAAACAGAATGAAGATGAAAAGAAAAACTTGTCTCAAACATTAACTAATTTGTTAGTAACTATATAGTCATATTTACCATTAAGCTACAATGAAATGAAGCTCCTAATGCAGAAATTCCTCTTTACAGGATAGGTCCACTAAAAATCTTGGCTTTAGCTATAATGTCCTAAAATACTCTTGAAAACAAATTTTATTGAGAATAATAAGTGCAGTTAATGCTACAGTAAATACAAATTTCGAAATAAATTAATACTTTGCCTCCTCATACTCACCTTCAATGCAGATTACTGACTGATTGATCCCACAAACAGCAGTAGGGAACTAGTTCAAGGTTTATTGTCATAAGTACAAGTACCATGCACGAAGTACTATGAAATTCTTGCTTGAGTGCTTCTTCACAGATTATGTATGGACATCACAATGTAGTACTACACATGTAAAAAAAAAAAAACAATGAATAATGCCAATAACAATAAATAGCCAGAATATTTAAAAGTGACAGGGCAAGTGATGTGCTTGGAGGGATCAGTGCAGACTACCTGCTGTAGTAGGTGATCGAGGTATCTGAATTTCATCAGTAATAGTTGTCCGGTTATCTTTCTCCATTATTTATAACACATTGTGGTTGAACACCAGACACAAGCTGTAAACACTGTGGAAGTGAGCTGTCCCACACAAGTCCTCCCACACTCCTATTCTATTTGGCTGCTCTTTATTGCCCTTTAGTGTCCATTCAGCATCCTGCTTGGCAGGTGAAAAACAGGTGGTGTTCACTTTGAACCAAGCAACCAATGTCTACAACTGCTTGTCTCGAGCAAGGTCGTGGCGAGTAGGAACCTTGCCCAACAACACAGGGCACAAGACCGAAGGGGGAGGGGACACACCCTGGATGGGACACCAGCCTGCCGCAAGGCACCCTAAGCAGGGCTCGAATCCAGATCTGCCACACAGCGGGCCCTGGCCAAACAAATTTTACAAAAAATACACACACACATTTTCAGAACCGCTCGTCCCATACGGGGTCACGGGGAACCGGAGCCTACCCGGTAACACAGGGCGTAAAGCCGGAGGGGGAGAGGACACACCCAGGACGGGACGCCAGTCCCTCGCAAGGCCCCCCCAAGCGGGACTCGAACCCCAGACCCACTGGAGAGCAGGACCGTGGTCCAACCCACTGCGCCACCGCGCCCCCCACTTTACAAAAAATAGATAAGAAAATGTAATTAAAAATAAACTTCAAAAAGTTTGCATCTTGGAACATTTATATCTCGAATTGTTCGTAGTGTGAAGAGCCAGTGTGTTATCAGGAGGGACAAGACTCCAATGGCTTCACAGCTGTCTGCCACACATTCTGTATCCGCCAGCACCACAGCAAATGCGAAAACGCAGCGCTACGCTGTGACTTTTTTTCTTTTTTTTTCCTTTGCAGTCGTCGTCTCGCAGCCAAATGAGATGGTAGCACATTAGTGAAGCGCGAGGAGCGCCGCGAAGAGTAAATGGCTTTCTGCGGCAGGAGCCGGCACATACGGGAGAGATTATGGCGGGCAGAGAGAACAGATTCTCTGCTCCCCCGACTCCCAGAGTATCACTTCCTCTCGGCCCTCATGCCAGGGCCTTGGCTGTTACTATGGTTACATAATCACGGCAAGCTGTTTGAGCACAGTCCAGTACAACACTGCATTTGTTAAATTTAATTTCTTCCCTGTTGTTGCAGCATCTCATGTTTCATACTTACCTAGTGCTGTAAAGTTTGGTGGTAAAAATGCAGTGGGTTTAATTAAATACCATATATACTACACTTATTGATTTATTCACTCATGAAAACAGGCCAAATATTGAAAAGAGGGATAATGAAATAACTTATTCCATTATTTCTATGTGGGAAAATTTTCAACAAATGTTGTACAATACCATACAGACATGACCACAACATACTATCCAAGCCCATCCCAAGTTCACCCAAAGATTACTGTGTTGAACCTAATATAATAAGAAAAAGTAATGCACATCAAAAATTAAGCGGTTTTAGTTTTTCACGGTTTGTTCCCACAAAATACAAAAAAAAAATATATATATTGCACCCCTTCCACAAAGCTTTTTTGCATCACGCAATTCTATGACCGAGAGCTTTTTCAAAGTGTACATTTGCATTAGTGGTAAGAACAGTTGTTTTCTTTTTATTTAATTGTATTTTGTGTTTAACTTGTCTTTCTTCCACTTTAAATTATAAATAGACTGAAAAACCAAAGACTTGTTTGGTTTTTAAATGCAACCTCAGTTTATCGCATTGGTTTGAGTGTTGTGGCCTTGACCTGATGTGGCACACCCACGTATTTGACAGTCTGGACCTATTAACGATAAAAGCTTTTAATAATCTGACATGAAAAACTGGATATTGAGAGACCTAATAATGCAGGATGAGTGTAAATGTATGCAGTATAGATTCCTCTGTTTGTTTGTGATTGGCCCATGTATGGTCCAAGTTATGCACATATGTGCAATCCACTGTGTGACCAGCTGTTACATGTGTCACGGCAGGAGCTGCCAGCGAATAGCGTGCTGCTGGTTTACCTCTCGGCCACTGGGGTCTTCCCAACTGGACACTCTGATTATGAAGGTATGCTGTCCCATCATCATCATCTAAGTACTGAGAAAAAATAACGGCCATATTCTTAATATTTATAAATCCTATTCACTAGATTTGGTCCCTTTCCATTGTTGTTCCTGTCTGGTGTCTATTGGCTGTCAAAGATGCTTATTGGAGAATGCAGTGAAACATTCACTGGGACTACCGCCTTTTGCCACCAGAGGCAGCACTGATCCAGGTGCAGACGGAGGCAACGAGTCCCACACTTAATCTTCTGAGGGACCAATCATTAGGCTCGGCCCTTGGGCAAGATGAATCAGCCTAATTCTGCCGCTTCACGTAGCAGGAAAAGAAGTCATCCTCCCTTTACCTGCTCTTTCGCCCGCATCAAATCCCCCAGCAGCGCTCTCCGTCAAGATGGTTTAGCGCTCAGCTTTAATCGCTGCGGTGCTGTAGACGAACGGGGTAGAAATTTCACCCTTCCCACTACCCACATTACCTCGCTCCTTAAAAATCAATACCTCCCCCCTGCTAACGCTAGATAAACAGCTCTGTGGCTCAACTCCCATTGATCTGGTCTGATGCGTAAAGGTCCATTGATTTTTTTTTTTTTTTTTTTTTTTTTTTTTAATTTTTTTTTTTTTTTTTCCCCTCCTCCCCTCTTTCTTTTATGAAATAATGAGGTTCTGGACTCCAGAAGGGGAGAAGGAGGTCCAAGCTGTTGCCCGGCTGAGTCTATCCTGGCTCTAGCCTGCTTCCAGTGTTAATCCAGACAGAGTTGATACTGTCTGCTGGCGGCATGGAGAGCTCAGAAACAACTCCATCACTTTTACTATTTGTATATTTGTGATGGATGTTTTTCCCAAAGGAAACATATTAGTTGCAGTTCCAGTTCTTGTTTGTACTGATTGCGGTTCTCACTTGTTTGTACTGATTGAATCTTTAGATGGATGATCTGGTTCCAAATTTAGTCTTTCACAGGTAAGTGATGATAGCTGTGGAACTGGCCAGGTGTCCACAACCCTGGACATCAGACAAACTGCCCAAGAGGCTCAGTCTCCCATTAACCTCCTTCAACATCCAACATATTTTGAGGAATCCGTATTCCAGATTTTTTAAAATGAATTTGTGACGCTTGTTTATTGTAGAGCAGTTAATAAGTCAGAATGTTATCTGCAGGTCCTTATGACTTTGGAGGTGTGCTGACCAACAGCAACCGTGATGTGGTGAACGGAGAAACGGTGCAGAAGAGGAACCAGGCGCAGAAAGAGATGCACTGGTGAGTCGGGCTGGAACAAGAACCCACAGGGAGCCAGTTTCAGCCACACAGAATTAGCTTCAAGCGCAATGCATCAGCCGCAAGCAGGAATAATATACCAGCTTCAGTAGTAATACGCCAAATTCAGCAGCAATACACCACCATTCACTTGATGTTCACCAGCCTCAGCCACAAAGCTGTCTCTTCAGCCATAATAACCAGCTTCAGTACTAATGCACCAAATTCAGTAACAATTCTCCACCCTTCAACTGCAGTACACCAGCTGCAATCACAACACTGCACTTTCAGACATAATAACCAGCTTCAGCAATAAAACTGTCCTTTGAAGCTGCTATACAGTAGCAGCAAGAGTACATTAGCTTTGGCAGTAGAACGTTATAATAGCAGTATTCCAGGTTCAGTCATGCAAGAGTTTGCAGTTGCAGTATGTCAGCTTTTGCCCTAGAATACCAACTTCTGCTGCAGAATGCCAGCTTAAGCAGTTATATACCACTCTTCAACTGCAGTAAACCAACTTCATTCTCAAGATTGCCCTGTCAGCTATAATAACCAGCTTCAGCAATAACAAAAAGCACCCTTCAACTGTAGTACACCAGCTTCAGCTACAATATTACATCAGCAATAATAATGAGTTTCAGCAGTAAAATGCCAGCTCTCACAGTAACAACATTTTCACAGTAAAAACAGACTACAGCTGGAATATGCTGTCTTCAGCAGCAGATCACAAGCTTCACCAGGTATGCACCAATTTTAGGACTTAATACACCATTTGGCAAAAATGCATCATACTATTAACAGCAGTATTCTTGTTTCAGACAGAATATTGCATCTTCAGTCACAATAACCAGCTTCAGCAGAAAGTGTCCTTCAAGTGCAGCGTACCATCTCAGCAGCAATACACCACACTAACAGCAGTATTCCAGCTTCAGCCAGAATATTACATTTTCATCTGTAATAACAGCAGTAATACACTGTCCTTCAACTCTAGTGCACAGCAATAGCAACTTCTTCCATAATACATAAGTTCTGACGGTAATACATCAGCATTTACCTACTCAGTACTCGAGCACAAAGCCCTACCATCTACAGCCATTAATATGCCAACCTTTAGTAGCTGTTCAGAACCTCAGCCAAAGTACACCAAGTTCAGACGCATGGCTCAGTAATATAACATGAGCCACAAAACTGCACATCTGGCCCAGTATTTTGCATTTGAATGAAAGTGGAAATTATAGTGCTCTGTGTTATGACTATAGTGCTATGTGTTAGGATCCAGAAGTCTCAGTACTGACCTGTCACCCTCTGTCCCCCATATCCATGTCTTAGTCTTCACCCTGGGGACCTGTTCCCCTTCACCAGGAAACCCCTGTTCATCATTGTGGATTCCTCCAACAGCACAGCCTACAAGGTGAGCAGCACACTACCTTCACACACTCCACCCCCAGTCCTTCAGTCCCCCAATGTCTTTGTTCCACTGCTTGCCCCATGAAATGTGACCTTTTCCAGTGGTTGCGGAGAAGAGAAATTAATAGTTGAACCTCGCTTTTTTTTTTTTTTGTTCTGGTCAAACATCTGGATTGTATCAGCCTATTTTGATACACTTCCAACTTCTCTATGAAGAGCTTTTTGTGTGCTTCAGTGCCCTCTGATGGCAGACCTTATGTAGACGCCACGTTGTCCACAGCCACTGCTGTTGATACATGTACCAAAATATTTTTTTTTTCTATTTATAAATGCTCAGTTAAGAAAACATATTGTATCGTAGACACAGACCAGCTTAAAAATGCGGTTTATTTATTTTTTTGTTCTTTGCCCTGATCATGTTGCCAGATGACTTCATTCTATGTTTGCAAACTGCTGTCTCTCTTTAATTTGCTTTGTTTGTTTTAAAAACAGCATGCAATCTTTTGTTGAGTGCTTCATGTCACTTTGTTGAGAAGAGCACAAAATAGAAATCAAACTGAAATTGACCTCATGCGGGATGCTTTTCTCCCTGTAGAATTTCTCGAACCTCTTTGGACAGCCGGTGGTGTGTCTTCTCTCTCCCACAGTGTATCCCAAGAGCATGCAAGGTTGGTGTGTCATCTGTCATTGACATTGTACTAAACTGTTGTTAGCCCAAATGCCGTGGTTTAGTTACCAGATTTTTGACCAGAAGTTAAGTAAGGCAGCCAATAGACCGTAACATGAATGTCTAAAACCTGAAGCATGTGTGTTTTGAGTAATATTTTCAGTAGGGTTGTTGAAGAAAGACCGTAACTGCAGGTTATTATTGTGTGCAAAGGAGTTTGATTCATATACTTGTTCTGCATTGCATCCTTTTTGTTTTCCACTTTAGTCCCCGTCAGCTGTGATATCCCCAAAAGTGTCTGATCAGTAGATGTAGTTTAACAATTTTAAGAAATATACTGTATATAAAAAAGTTTGAGCTACATTAAATTTGAAAGTAATTCAGAGTAGCTTAGAATAAAGTATTGTGTCCAGAAACTCATATTTAATACCCATTAGTTCATCCCGTGAACATGTGCAACCTTCCTCATGTTGCTATTGATCACTGAAACTCGGAATCACAAGACACAAGCTGTAAACACTATGCAATTGAGTTGAATTAAGTTTGTCCATCACCATCGGACATTTATTATCTGCATATTTCCCTATTCATATCACTTCACTAGAGAGCTCCTGGAATATGTGTGGTATGGCATTGGCTATATCCACACCAAAGAAGCAGTGCTTTGTATCTAAGCAATCTGTCAGCTGCTGTGTGCATTGGAGAAAAGTGTCTGCTAAAAGCATAAATGACCCAGGAAGGGTGGACAGCCTCTGGACCCCAGAGGTTTCTTTATCCCTCCCTTGCCTTTCAGTTGGGGGTTTTTGTTCCGTTCCTTTGTGGCCAGTACTTAAAGTTTTAATAATTGATATTGTAGTAATTTAATGTATAGCCAACCTTTTATTTGTATTATGCCTCTGATCCTTTGTGCAGTGCTCCATGTCACTGTGTAAATAAATAAATGAAATTGAACTGGACTGAATAAATCCTAATATATGTGAATTAATTCTGATCTCATACTCCTATTCTGTTTTGGTGCGTTTTGCTGCCATCTATTGATGTGGTAGTTAAACACAGGTCATGTCATGGCCACTAAAAAGAGAAATTAGAGAAGTAGAAGTGTAAGGAATGCAAGTAAAAATAAACTGGGAAATATTTGTATCTCTGAATTTTTATGTGGAAGAGCCGGTGTGCAATTTGTTGTCTCACAATTCCACTTTTGCCATGGAAACAGTGCCTACTGGATAATAGTATTGACCTACCTGTCGTGCACCTGTGCACACAAGGCTCACAAGTGTTTCTTTTGCTGGTAAAGTTGTTTTCCTCATCCTGCCACTCTGTGTCCCTCACTTTGCTGCTTTGTCCACATCATGGCATGTGTTCGATGTAAAGTTCCTATGTGTCATTCTGCTCTCCCCCCGTTTCCCCCCAGACCAGTCGCAGCGTGGCAGCCTGTTCACACTCTTCTTGTACAGCCCACTGATGGCCTTCTTGTACGTGTGTGGCCTGAGCAGCTTGCGGCAGGGCATGTGGGAGAAAGGCCAGGAGCTCCTGCGCAAGGCATATCGCGACATCGGCCAGATGCTCACCCGCTCACGTGCCATAGGTAATGGGGGGGTTGGCCGTCACAGGTCTAACGGGGCCACACTGTCTAAAGGGTTACACATTGCCTTTCACTTCGTTTTACCCAGGCGGTTATATATGATTAAATCACAATTAAGTAACTTAACACTGTAAGTCGCAACGCACCCTGCAGTTTTTCAGGTCATGATGTTCTCAGCTTTTCTTCATGTCAATTTCTTTTATTTTCCTTTAACAGCTCATACGGAGAACCATAATTAGAGCAGCCTTAAAAAAAAAAAAAAAAACCTGTAGTATCTTCCAAGATATAAATAAAATCAGGGTATTGTAACAAGAGATTTTGTAGTAACAGACAAAAGAGGGTTTGTTTACTGTTTACAATCTTCGTAAGATCTGTCCCTACCTCACAATTGACTCTGCCCAGCTACTTGTCCAGGCCATGGTGACTTCCCATCTGGACTACTCCAACTCTCTCCTGGTTGGCCTTCCTGCTACTGCCATCAAATCTCTGCAGGTGATACAGAATGCTGCTGCACGAGTTGTTTGATTTTCCAAAGTGTTCCCACGTATCTCCTCTTCTCATTTCTCTGCACTGGCTTCCTATAGCTGCCCAAATCAAATTCAAGACCCTGGTTATTGTCTACAAATGCCTCAATAGAACCACTCCCAGCTATTTACAAGTCTTGATCAACTGCTACACCCCAACTAGACCCCTTCCGTCGTCTACTTCTGCTCACTTGGTGGTTCCGCACACGAAAGGTAAAGCACGGAGGTTCTCGGTTCTGGCTCCGTTGTGGTGGAACGACCTTCTCCTCTCACTCAGAACTGCGGAAACTCTGTCTACATTCAAGCTTGCTTGTGTATCTTAAAAAAAAAAAATACAGTAGGAGGGTATCAGGATTTGTCTATCCTGTGTTTCATGCACCTACTTGGTTGATGAACTTTGGTGCAGTAAGTGGTAGGCAAATTAGGTTTACTTGAGTGACATGTCTGCAGCTGTGTCTCTCTCTTTTAGTATAATGCATAAATTTGTACTTTTGCTGAGATGTATGCCGCTTTGGACAAAAGCGTCTGCTAATGAATAAATGTAAACTGAGACAGTCATGATCTGATTACTGTGAAATTTACATTTTTATATTCATTTAGCAGATGCTTTTCTCCACAGTCATGATCTGATTACTGTGAAATTTACATTTTTATATTCATTTAGCAGATGCTTTTCTCCAAAGCGATGTACATCTCATAGAAAATAGTTTGTGCATTACATTAGGAGAAAGAGACATAGCTGCAGACATGTGATTCTTAAGTACAGTTAGTTTCTTTCCACTATATGCACCAATGTTCATCGCACCAGCAGCTGCATAAAACTCAGAATATCGACGATTCCTGATCACCTTCCTACTTTCTTTTTTTTTTTTTTACTTTGAGATACATAAAAATGTACGTGCATTACAGGAGTAGCTGTGTAAAGGCTTATCTGGGCATGCTCATAAATTTATGGTGGATGAACATTTACACCTTATATGAGCTTACAAGATCATGGGCGAAGTGAGTCTGGAAGAGGGGAGTTTTCAGACTCTTTTTAAATGTGGAAAGAGTTTCAGCAGTTCTGAGTGAGAGGGGGAGGTCATTTCACCACAATGGAGCCAGAACCAAGAACCTCTGTGGTTTACTTTTCATACATGGGACCACCAAGCAGGCAGATGTAGAAGAGCATAGCGGTTTGCTTGGGGTGTGGCAGTTGATCAAGTCTTTTAGACGGCTGGGAGCAGTTCTATTGATGCATTTGTAGGCAATAACCAGGGTCTTAAATTTGATTCGGACAGCTATAGGAAGCCAGTGTAGAGAAACAAGTAGAGGACATATACATGGGAACACTTTGGCAAGTCAAACACAACTTGGTCAGCAGCATTCTGTATCAGCTGTAGGGGTTTGATGGCAGTAGCAGGAAGGCCAGACAAAAGAGAGTTGCAGTAGTCCAGATGGGATGTCACCATGGCCTGGACAAGTAGTTAGGCAAAGTCGGTAGTGAGGTAAGGACAGATCCTGCGGATATTATGCAGGATATATCTGCAGGTCTGGTTGTGCCTTTGGTGTCCTGAGAGAAAGATAGACTTGAGTCAATCATCACTCCCAGATTCTTAGCCAAGGAGGTAGGCCAAAATGAGTGATTTGTCCAGTTTGGTCGAGAGGTTATGACAGGAAGAGAGGCCACTTAGGAGGTGTAGGATCTATGTTTTGGAGAGATTGAGTTGGAGGTGGTGATCAGACATCCATGCAGAAATGTCAGGCAGGCAGCAATGCGCGTGGAAATGTGATGCTCTAGGTGGGGGGGGGGGGGGAATCTTGCGTATTTTTTACCCAGAAATGTATTTGAAGTCTTGGTGTGCAGTATACATAGGATAAAGTTTTCCAGAGTTGTTTTCAGGCTATGGTTTGGCCGGAGACGACAGCAAGTCATTTACCACATGAACATCATATTACCGCAGCATGGCGGCAGGTCAGAAACAACACTTTTAGTATCATATTTATAGCGTGATTGTATTCAAACAATCATATAACAATGAACATTTGAAAAATACATTTATAAATTAATATTTATAATTGATATTTACAAAAATAAAAACAAAACATTGTACAGGAAGTACTTTCAGTGGAATATTTGTTAGTGTTACTGAGCCCAATTTAGCTGGCTGACCTTGAAGTAAAACACACATTATGCATTGGTGTTTAGATTTTTACATTGACAAGACTTGAGATCATGGGTGTGCATTGTAACTGAGATTTTACAGTAATTACAATAAGATGCTGGAGAGCAACGTTTCCATCAAGAAGAATGATGAAGTTGAATTTAGACAGCTACACCAAAGCAGTTCTAAGATATTTTGTATCCGTCTTGACCATGTCGGCTCTTTGGTCACTAATGGTATGCAAGGTTTTCTAGTGAGCTCCCTTCTCTCTCCGCAGACCAGGCCTTCCTGCAGTTCTATGGGGATGAGTTCCTGAGGCTGTTGCTCATCCGTTTCGTGTTCTGCTCAGCCACGCTCAGGATGCACAAGCTCTTCCGGGTAACGTAGCTTTGTTGCCATCAACCAACATTGAGACTTCCTGGCTGTGATCCCAGTTTTTCTTTTTTTTTTTTTTTTTCTTTTTTTTTTTTTAAATTAGGAAGAATGGAAGAGCACAATTGAGCTTACAGAATAGTTCTGTTTTTCTTAACACAACAGATGCATTTAGGCAGAATGGCTTCATCAGTGTGACTGTGATCCTGCCGAAACGCGACCATCGTGTTCCGAGAAATAAAACTGTTTCGGTGTACGCTTCCTTTTTTCCCCCAGTTTATTTTCCCAAGTAGTTCTGAACACCCAAGCTGCCGACTTGATCTATATACTAAGTTGATTGCATCTTCTGTTCTTTTATTATAAGGTTCTATTGAAAGCTATTTCTCAGTGGAGAAAGTATACTAGGGGTGCTGTGGTTTTATAGGGTTCTGGGCAGAGATGGGGTGTTTCCCATCATGCAGTGTGTGACTTCCCAGGCTGACACTGTTCTTGTCCTCAGCAGGAGTCACGGAGCTTTCCGGAGTCGTACCCACAGCTGCCTAAGCAGGACACAGTGGAGAGCAACCTGCTGCAGAAGCACATTCTGGAGCTGGCAGCCATGTTGGATGTGCAGGGCCTCTTCTATGACGGCACGCTGGACAGCTACTGAGCACTGGTGCTGAGATGCACTCGCATGGGCGCGCGCGCACACACACACACACACACACACACACACACACACACAAAATGCTGCTCTGCTAAATGTGCGTGCAGATACAGACACATGGGCAATCAGACAAAAACAGAGCAGTTCAACAAAAACCAGTTAACACCCTTACAATCATCAAGCACTTTTTTAAAAAAACAGCAAAAATACAGAGACAACACTGCCTGAAGATGATTGCAAAAGTTTCCTCCTGACATTCGGATATGTATGAATTTAGGATTTCATGTGTGCTATTTGTTGGTCAAAGTGGCTCCGCCCCTTCCTCCATCCCCCTACTGTGATTGGTTGAGTCATGGTTTACCGATTGAGCAGGTAAACTGAATTTGTTGTGTGTGTTCCACTTGGCTGTTTTTACAAGCGCACACACTTGTAGCTGGTCTTTTTTGTTGTTGGGTTTAAAATGTCATTGTCCTGTACATTACTAAAATTTTTGCCTTTCTCCCAGTAGCTACCCCTGCATGAACAAGTTGTCCTTGCGAAAGTGTGTGGTGGTGGTTTTTTTTTTTTTTTTTTTTTTTACTTTTTTTTCCTCTTCTTCCCTCCCTGTCAGAGATGGCCGGGGTTTTGGAGGGCCTGGCAAGCACATATTCTCAGTGGCTCACAGAAAGGGTTCGTCTTCCAGGGGTCGATGGACCAATATGTCAGAGGTCATGGGATAGTAAACCTTAGGGGAATCCAGGATTTGGACCGTGAAATGCCCCTGACTGAAGACGTCATACATTCCCAGATCTGAAAATGTGCATGTAGAAGGCTGGGCCCTACAGGGTGCCCAGACATCTGGCTCGGGCGCTCAGCTGAGAACGCAGCACGTAATGAACAGTGGTCTTCCATTAGTCCAGTTACCCCCAGGACCTCTTGCCATATCCCTAAGTTTGATTTTTTTTTTTTTTTTTTTAAAACCTCATTCCATGTTTGCTGTGCCCAATTTAGGAACAGTGTCCTTATTGGCATTTTGGTGCTTTAAACTAGAAGCTGTTCCATAAACACAGAGCTGAAGGCAAGACCGAGACACACTCCTGCGTATACACACACACACACACACACACACACACACACACACACACACACACACACACACACACACACACACACACACACACACACACACACACACACACACACAGAGAGACAGAAGACCGGAAAAGCTGGAGAAAACACCCTTGACCAGGCAGTTCACACCAGAGGCCAGTGAATTGAAGTTGAACCCAGGACTTTGGTGGTGCTAGCCAGGAGCGCTAATTATCACTTAACTCGGTGTAAACATATATAAATATATACACTTACATATGTATATAAATATATAGTTTTTGAAAAATGAGAGGAAAAGATGTATTTGTCTTCAGAATGTTTGGGTTCTTCTTGTAGGAGTCACTGAAAGGCAATGTTCACAGACAGCGCTGTGATTGGACCGTAATGCTGTCTGTGTCTCCGCCTTCGGTTCTGTTAGCCACCTTTGGCCCACCTACATTCCAAGGAAGAGGAATGGAGCATTCCTCTCCTCTTTAATTTGACGAAACTGGACCACTTTTAGATGAACATCAGCTCTGTGTCTGTTCTTGTGACTTTTATTATTTTATTTTACCTGAATAATGATAATAATGGTAATAATGATGATAATAATGCCTTGCACTTTACTGTGTTGAATTATGACCTGATTGTGTTTGTTGTGCTGTTGGTAAAAGGCATGTTTGTAAACCACCCATTCCAATGTCTTTCTCTACCCCAGCCCCAACATCTGGTTGTTTGTTTGACCTTGGACTCTTAGCCTAGTTCACAGTAAGGACAGACCTGGGATTTATGATTGATTCCTCTCTGCACGAGGAAGCTCTTGTGGTGTTTCTGAGAGATTGGTTATATCGCATGACCTGTGGATCCCCCCCCCCCCCCAAGCTCTGTTTATCCATGCACACTGGGAAGCACAAGGGGCAGCACAGCACCTTTGAAGCAGCTGTTCCCTGAGAACCCAAACAGTAATGTTTATTTTGCCATTTAATTTCCTGGCTGTTTTGTTTTTTGAGTTTTTGACTTAAACCAATCTGAAGGAAGGACCCAAACTCAACTCATCACTGCCAGATGAAATGGAGGCTTCCCAGAATGCAGCAACTACAGGAGGATCAGGAGTTGTCCTCAGGTCAGCGAGGTTGACTGTCCTATCATCAGCATTAGCTGCTGAAAGTTCTCCAACAAGATCGTAACATACATGAAGAGAAGAGGAAGAGAAAGTATGAAAGTCATCATCACTTTGTCATGTGTACAGATGAACCGCTATAAACTCTTGAAAAGGACCTTTAACTTAGCTCTGTGTCCCCCTGTATATTTTGCTTTATTCTGTGGTAGCTGTTCTTCCACGTTGTGTTCTGATGAATATGTATCTTACACCTGTTGGGTGTGAATAGCACAGATACCAGATGGTTAAAGAAAGAAGCACAGACATGTACAAATAAATGTTGAGTGTAAGATGCAGGATGATTTGGAATGGATCTGAAACACATGAGCAAAAAAAAAAAAAAATCCCACACATTTCAAGATAATACAAGCATTAACACTTAGCTAAGTGATTGCAAAATGCACATTATAAATGGGTAGTATCCAGATTTTTAACATTAACATATATCTGTTCAAGAAATCATAGCTAATTTTTGGTGAATAAAATCTAGTTTAGCAGAGAATAACTGTATAGACAAGTCAAATGACACATTCAGATCTCCGCTGGAATGTTCTGGGTTATGATGTTTTTGCAAATGTAACTTGTAGGGCCTAATCTAAAGTGTTATATGGTTAGTATGGGTGTTTTTTCTAACGGTTCCTACTGTTGTGGGAGGGATTGATGGAAAGGTGACACAATGGTTAGAATACTCTTTCTTTATAAGTTAAGGGATTCTAGAGTTACTAGTTTAACCGACTTGATTATCTGTCTGTTGGTTTTTATCACCTTTAAAAGTGTTTTGTCCCATTCGTTGCCAAATTATATTTGATGTTGTTGTTCATTATTGAGGGGGGAAAAAAGAAAAATGTGAGCAAACCAAAACATGCAAGTTTTTCTTTTACAAAAAATGTTTTAACTGAATGCTATTTAAGAGTAATAAAAGTTTGACTGTTTTGTTTACTTTGTACAGATTTTTGGTCTGCTTTAGTCTTGTAGATGTTCAAATGCTAGGTATGGTCCTCCTGAACCTGTGTGAGTGACAAAACTAAACATACCATTACCCACCCTTTAGACTTTGAGAAACCCAGTGATTTACAGGGATCCAAAGGGGTATAAATTCCAAAAACATTGGCTGAGTTTAGATCCCTGTTACCTGAGGAATGTCCGTCCATCCATCCATCTTCCTCCGCTTTATCCTGGGCCGGGTCGCGGGGGCAGCAGTCCGAGCAGAGTCCTCCAGACTTCCCTCTCCCCGCACACCTCCTCCAGTTCCTCTGGGGGAACCCCAAGGCGTTCCCAGGCCAGCCGGGAGACATAGTCTCTCCAACGTGTCCTGGGTCTGCCCCGAGGCCTCCTCCCAGTGGGACAAGCCCGGAACACCTCCCCAGGGAGGCGTCCAGGAGGCATCCGGAACAGATGCCCGAGCCACCTCAACTGGCTCCTCTCGATGCGGAGGAGCAGCGGCTCTACTCTGAGCTCCTCCCGGGTGACTGAGCTCCTCACCCTATCCCTAAGGGTGCGCCCAGCCACTCTGCGGAGGAAACTCATTTCTGCCGCTTGTATCCGCGATCTCATTCTTTCGGTCATGATCCAGAGTTCATGACCATAGGTGAGGGTAGGAACGTAGATCGACCGGTAAATTGAGAGCTTCGCCTTACGACTCAGCTCCCTCTTCACCACAACAGACCGGTACAATGACCGCATTACTGCGGACGCCGCACCGATCCGTCTGTCGACCTGCCGCTCCATTTTTCCCTCACTCGTGAACAAGACCCCGAGATACTTAAACTCCTCCACTTGAGGGAGCAACTCCCCCCTAACCCGGAGGGGGCAATCCACCTTTTTCCGACTGAGAACCATGGCCTCGGATTTGGAGGTGCTGATTCTCATCCCCGCCGCTTCGCACTCGGCTGCAAACCTCCCCAGTGCACGCTGCAAGTCTTGACTTGATAAAGCCAACAGGACCACATCGTCCGCAAAAAGCAGGGACGAGATCTCGCGGCCACCAAAACAGACACCCTCCGTTCCCTGACTGTGCCTAGAAATTCTGTCCATAAAGATAATGAACAGAATCGGTGACAAAGGGCAGCCCTGGCGGAGTCCAACATGCACCGGGAACAGGTCTGACTTACTGCCGGCAATGCGAACCAAGCTCCTACTGCGGTCATACAGGGAACGAACAGCCCGTAGCAACGAGCCCCGAACCCCATAATCCCGAAGTACCCCCCACAGGATGCCACGAGGGACACGGTCGAATGCCTTCTCCAGATCCACAAAACACATATGGACTGGTTGGGCAAACTCCCACGAACCCTCCAACACCCTAGTGAGGGTATAGAGCTGGTCCAGTGTTCCAAAACCGCATTGCTCCTCCTGAATCCGAGGTTCGACTATCGGTCGGATTCTCCTTTCCAGTACCCTGGCATAGACTTTCCCAGGGAGGCTAAGGAGTGTGATCCCCCTGTAGTTGGAACACAATCTCCGGTCCCCCTTCTTAAAAAGAGGGACCACCACCCCGGTCTGCCAGTCCAGAGGCACCGTTCCCGAACTCCACGCGATGCTGCAGAGGCGTGTCAGCCAAGACAGCCCCACAACATCCAGAGACTTGAGAAACTCGGGGCGGATCTCATCCACCCCCGGAGCCTTGCCACCGAGGAGTTTTTTGACTACCTCAGCAACTTCAGCCAGGGTAATGGACGAGTCCCCCTCCAAGTCCCCAGCCTCAGCTTCCTCTACGGAAGGCGTGTCGGAGGGATTGAGGAGATCCTCAAAGTACTCCTTCCACCGCCCGAGAACATCCTCAGCTGAGGTCAGCAGCGCACCACTTCCACTGTAAACAGTGCTCGTGGAACACCGCTTCCCCCCTCTGAGTCGCCGGACGGTTTGCCAGAATCTCTTTGAGGCCGACCGAAAGTCTTCCTCCATGGCCTCACCGAACTCCTCCCAAGCCCGAGTTTTTGCCGCGGCGACTGCCAGAGCCGCGCTCCGTTTGGCCCGTCGGTACCTGTCAGCTGCTTCAGGAGTCCCATGAGCCAGCCAGGCCCGATAGAACTCCTTCTTCAGCTTGACGGCATCCCTTACTTCCGGTGTCCACCACCGTGTTCGGGGATTGCCGCCGCGACAGGCGCCGGAGACCTTATGGCCGCAGCTCCGAACCGCCGCCCCGACAATGGAGGCACGGAACATAGTCCATTCAGACTCAATGTCCCCCACCTCCCTCGGGACCTGGTTGAAGCTCTGTCGGAGGTGGGAGTTGAAGACCTCTCTGACAGGGGCCTCCGCCAAACGTTCCCAACAGACCCTCACTATGCGTTTGTGCCTGCCAGGTCTGTCCAGCTTTTTCCCCTGCCATCGAATCCAACTCACCACCAGGTGGTGATCAGTTGACAGCTCAGCCCCTCTCTTCACCCGAGTGTCCAAGACATATGGCCGAAGGTCAGAAGAAACGACTACAAAGTCAATCATCGACCTCCGACCTAGGGTGTCCTGGTGCCAAGTACACTGATGGACACCCTGAGGACACCCTGATGGACACCTGAGGAATGTATAGTACTATTATAAATGAACACAACTATGTACTGCACACTGCAGACACATTACTCTCCAGGTCAGCATAAAGCATAACAGATGAATTAATTGTAAATAATTTGACTTTTTTTCATTTTATGTTTAAGTTCAACTTCAATTCAAGACTACGGTTTAATGGAAATTTTACTTAGCAAAAAAAAAAAGGAGTGGAAAGACACAAGGAACTCCTTTTGAGATTCTAGAGCACAGTTTGATTATTTTGTGCAGAGTGCATCTGATAGTCATAGGCTGGAGGTGGGATATGCTGGTCTGGAAGTTAAAGGACAAAGTTCAGAGAAGAGCATTGTCACGACTCAAGGGTTGTGTCACAACCATGCCTGCACCTCAACCAGAAACACCTGGCTGTCAAACTTCATCAGCTCTGTATCCAAGTCCGTATGTCCCATGGCTCATATGTCCTAATCCACAGCTGAGAAATAAGAGATGCTCTCTTCAAACATAATGAGCATGAGGGAGAATCAATTTTTTTCCCAGCAATACAAGTTGGATGGACTAGGCATCACATCATAAACAGCCTGAGTCAAGGACTTAATAGGGTGGAGCTCTGCTCTCCAGAGCTCTTGCCATGAGGCCTTATGTTCAAGCACTTATGCCCATCTCATCCCTGCCCCTTGTTACAGCATCCCTGTAATGCTAGCCATCCGTTCATCCTCCTTTGTTGCCCACACCTCCACCTGTATCAATTTTCACCTGTCCTTCCCCTGGACCTTGTTATATTGCCATGATGGAACATTGCCCAAACCTGCTTTTGCAGAATCCACTGTGCTGACCACTGTGCTGTTCTAATATTGGAACTCTGCATACCCCATTTCCTTCCTGTTGTTACCTTGATGCCTGATGCTGCAACCCTTGGATCACCTGAGTCCTTGCACAGTAGCATTTTCCTTGTCCTGTTACCCTAAATTCCTCCTGTAGGCTCCTAAAGAGTAATCTCAGCTTGTTGCTCTGTCTGTACAGGCAATGTTACACCAAACCACCTGTGATATCAACTTGTTTTCCTCTTGAAAGTCACAGCTGTTAATTTTGGGACTTTGTAAACCAGAAGGGGCCAGATAACTCATGACATGACATGATGTGGTACTGATATATCCATGCTTTAAATTTACCTGGAAGTCCTGACCTATCCACTGCTGCTAGCTACCCCTCCAACTTTTTGCAAGTTGCCTGATTTTGCTATTAATTTCCCTCTGATTTTTCTTTCTACAGGCACAGAAAGCTTTATTTTCAGAAAGATTTGAATTGAAGGCCAAGGCAATGTCCAGTATGATTCAGACCTTAAAGAATGAGGTTTCAAAGTTGAAGACTCCAATATCCATCCATCTGTTTTCTTGACTGCTTGTCCTTCTAGGGTCACGGTGACAATAGGGAGAACAGAAAAGCCCAGACATCCCTGTCCCTCACAACTTCCCCCAGCTAAACCTGGGGGATCCCTAGCGGCTCCCAAGCCAGCTGGGAGATATAATTTCTCTAGCGGGTCCTGGGCCAACCTTGGGGTCTCGTCCTAATTGGCCATGTCAGATATACCTCCATAGAGAGGCACCCAGGGGGCTTCCTTACCAGATGCCCAAACCACCTCAACTGGCACCTCTCAATGTGGAGGAGTAGCGGCTTTCCTCTGAGTTCCACCCAGATGGCTGAACTCCTCACCCTGTTACAGAGAGTGAGTCCCACCACCCTGCGGAGAAAACTCATTTCAGCCGCTTGTATCCGTGGTTTTATTATTTTGGTCGGTCGATAGATAGATAGATAGATAGAAACTTTGTCATTGCATAGTACAGGTACACAGCAACGAAATGCAGTTTAGCATCTACCAGAAGTGCAAATAATAGAATTGTGCAAGTGCAGTTAAATATAAGAAATATATGTACAACAAGTAAATAAATAGGATATGGCAAAGAGTATATACAGAAGCTGTTGAGCAGTAGCAATAGAAATATATATATGCAGAGTATGTACAACACTAGCAAGGATAATGTACCATGTATGTACAGATAGTATACATATTATATATCTATATTACACATATATATAAATATTGTAGCGTCCCCTCATAGAGCTACTGGACACCGGCTCGACAGACGGAGTAAAAGGAACGTGCTCTTTATTGAAAGCGTACATGTCTCCAACAGCAGTCTTAACAAAGACGCTTCAGACAGTACAAGACACAGAACACCTCAGAATCCCCCTGGGTCACTCCCAGCCCCCCTGCTGCACCCTATGGTTAAGGGGTTCCCCCCGGGACTCCCCAGAATCCCACTCTCAAACACTGAACATAAATAGGACGGCAACCAATCAAAAACCACACACAACTATGTACACACACATAAACACTAATGCCAACTATTTACATTTACTCCCCTCAGTAATGTTACAATATATACATTTATCCATATTATATACATTTCCCCGCTCGCCCCCCTTTTTGCGGGCGGTCTTATTCCTTCGAGCTCGGGTCCTCTACCAGAGGCCTGGGAGCTTGAGGGTTCTGCGCAGTATCTTAGCTGTTCCTAGGACCGCACTCTTCTGGACAGAGATCTCGGATGTTGTTCCCAGGATCTGCTGAGCCACTCTCCCAGCTTAGGGGTCACAGCCCCAAGTGTTCCGATTACCAATGGGACCACTGTTGCCTTCACCTTCCACATCTTTTCTAGCTCCTCTCTCAGTCCTTGGTATTTCTCAAGCTTCTCATGTTCTTTCTTTCTGATGTTGCCATCGCTTGGGATGGCGATATCTATCACTACGGCTTTCTTCCTCTGTTTGTCCACCACTACTATGTCCGGTTGGTTAGCCATTACCAGTTTGTCAGTCTGGATCTGGAAGTCCCACAGGATCTTAGCTTGGTCATTCTCGACCACCCTTGGGGGTGTATCCCACTTCGATCCTGGGACTTCCAGCCCATACTCGGCACAGATGTTCCTGTACACTATGCCAGCCACTTGGTTATGGCGTTCCATGTATGCCTTGCCTGCTAGCATCTTACACCCTGCTGTTATGTGCTGGATTGTCTCAGGGGCGTCTTTGCACAGCCTGCACCTGGGGTCCTGCCTGGTGTGGTAGACCCCGGCCTCTATTGATCTTGTACTTAGAGCTTGTTCCTGTGCTGCTATGATTAGTCCCTCTGTGCTGTCTTTTAGTCCAGCTTTGTCCAGCCACTGGTATGATTTTTCGATATCAGCCACTTCTTCAATCTGCCGGTGGTACATACCGTGTAGGGGTTTGTCCTTCCATGATGGTTCCTGTTCTTTCTCGTCCTCCTTCTCGGGTTTCTGCTGCTTGAGGTATTCACTAAGTATCTCATCAGTCGGGGCCATCTTCCTGATGTAGTCAAGGATCTTTGTTGTTTCATCCTGGATAGTGGCTCTGATGCTCACTAGTCCTCGGCCTCCTTCTTTCCGCTTAGTGTACAGCCTCAGGGTGCTGGATTTGGGGTGAAACCCTCCATGCATTGTCAGGAGCTTCCTTGTCTTGATGTCAGTGGCTTCTATCTCCTCTTTTGGCCAGCTTATTATGCCAGCCAGGTATCTGATGACCGGCAGGGCGTAAGTGTTGATAGCCCGGACCTTGTTCTTCCCATTCAGCTGACTTCTCAGGACTTGCCTTACTCTCTGCAGGTATTTGGCGGTTGCTGCTTTCCTTGCGGCCTCTTCATGATTCCCGTGCGCCTGCGGGATTCCAAGGTACTTTTAGCTATCCTCAACATCTGCTATGTTGCCTTCTGGTAGTACAATCCCCTCAGTTCTGACTACCTTCCCTCTCTTTGTTACAATCCGGCTACACTTATCCAATCCGAATGACATTCCGATGTCATTGCTGTAGATCCTGGTGGTGTGGATCAGGGAATCGATGTCTCGTTCACTCTTGGCATACAGCTTGATGTCATCCATGTAGAGGAGGTGACTGATGTTTACTCCATTCCATAGTTGGTATCCGTAGCCAGTCTTGGTGATGATCTCGCTGAAGGGGTTCAGGCCTATGCAGAACAGCAGTGGGGACAATGCATCTCCTTAGTAAATGCCGCACTTGATGGTGACTTGCGCAATTTGCTTGGAGTTGGCGTCTAGGGTTGTTTTCCACTGCCCCGTTGAGTTCCTGATGAAGGCTCTTAGTGTCCTGTTGATCTTGTATAGTTCTAAGCATTCCAGGATCCATGAGTGAGGCATCAAGTCATAGGCTTTCTTGTAGTCAATCCAGGCGGTGCACAGGTTGGTCTTGCAGTCTCGAGTGACTGTTCTGTCTACCAGTAGCTGGTGTTTTGCTCCTCTGGTATTCACCACCCTTTGCAGGTATTTTCTTTTGCACACTGTAGAGCTGCTATACCACACAATGGAGTTGGTCAGGATGCTCTCAATGAGGCAGTGATAAAAGTTAGTTAAAATCTCAGGGGGCAGATGAGCTTTCTTCAGTGTTCTCAGGAAGTAAAGACGCTGATGTGCCTTGCTAACCAGAATTGAGGTGTTCTGATGCCAGGACAGATCCTCAGAGATGTGGACACCAAGGAACTTAACGCTGGAGACATGCTCTACTTCAGTACCATTGATGTAGATAGGGGGTGTCTGCTGCTGTTCGATTTCCTCAAGTCTACAATGAGCTCTTTGGTCTTCATGGCATTGAGGGTGAGGTTACTGGTGAAGCACCATCCTGACAGGCGTTGTATCTCCTCCCTGTAGGCCGTTTCATTGTTGTTACTGATCTAGCCAACCACTGTGGTATCATCTGCATACTTGATGAAGATGTTGGAGTTATGCAGAGGAACACAGTCATGAGTGAACAGGGTGTAGTGCAGTGGGCTTAGCATGCAACCTTGTGGGATTCCACTGTTCAGAATGAGGGTTGAGGACATGTGATTGCCTAACCTTACAGCCTGGGGTCTGTTGGAAAGAAAGTCCAGAGTTCATCCACGGCTTCTGATTAGGAAAGTTTTTCACATGTTTGACGGTAGTGACAGTGTCAATACACATGTTGATATGGTCCAGTACAGAGGATGTATAAATATTGATGTCTGTGTGTGAGCCCAAGGTGGCCTGTGAGGCGAACATATTCCAGTCAGTGTCCTGAAACTGTTGCTGTAATGAAGAAATGGCACCCTCAGGCCATACTTTCACTGTCATCACTGATGGCTTCACACGTTTAATTGGTGTATATTTGGGTAGCATGAACAAAGAGAGATGATCAGACTGACCCAAATGGGGAGGGGAATGGCCTTGTGCGCTTCAGCAATGTTTGTATATACATGGTCCAGTGTGTTGTCCCCTCTAGTAGAGCAGGAGACATGCTGATGAAATTTAGGAAGTATAGTTTTTAAGTTGGAGTGGTTGAAGTCTCCAGCAATAATAAAAGCTCCATCGGGGTGTACAGACTGTTGTTTGCTAATTGCTGCGTGCAATTCTTCCGTACCTAACTTAGCATTAGCATCCTCTCATGTGCCCCGCAGCCAGCACATCGGCGACACCTGCTGTTTCCTAATAGGAATGGCAATAAAGAGGGACGCCGAGGAAGCCCAGATGCGGAACCTTGTTTTGCCTCCTTTGTTTCCTCTCGAGCTGTGCCACAGTGAACCTCTTCCGATATCGACCTTTGCCTGTGCATTCCTGACCCCATTCTTCGTTTAGCCCTCTGTACTACGTTTGCTGATCGCCTGACCCACGCCTGTCCCTCGACTTTGCTTTTGGATTCTGATTTGGCTTTATTAAACATCTGTTTATGAAACTCTACACTTGAGTCCATCCTCGCGAAGCCCAACCATGACAAAAGATTCCGCCTGCTACCAGGACTCAGCGGAGTATGCACAAATGCGTACGGTGCTCGCCACGCAAGGCGACATTTTGGGAGTGCAAGACCAGTCACTGCAGCGCCTGCAAAAGACAATAGATGGAGTGATCCAGGCTCTCCTAGCAGGAAGTATTATCCAACCCACCACCCAGACGGCACCCGCGACTCCTGCTGAGCCTGCCCCGCCTACACCACCAGAGGCATCCAGTATGGTCGCACGGATCGCTGTCCCAGAGAGGTATGGCGGTTCACCCGATAAATGTTAAGATTTTCTGATGCAGCGTGAGTTAGTCTTTGAGTGTTCTCCTCGCATGTATCAGACTGACGCATCCAAGATCGCTTTTGTCCTGTCCTTGCTGACTGGTCTGGCCCGGGCGTGGGCGGCTGCTGGGTGGCGCACCCGCCAAAGAACCACCTACGCCGTTTTCCATGAGAAGTTTGAAACGATTTTTGACCACCCTCACGCGGGGTGCGTGGCTGGTAATCGTCTCATGTGTCTCACCCAGGGAGATAGAAGCGTGGCTGAGTACTCTCTTGAGTTCAGACCCCTCGCGGCCAAGAGTGGATGGAACTCCACTGCCCTCCTCACCTGTTTCTGCAAAGGGCTGAACCCCCGGATCCAGGAAGAGCTCATGTACAGGGGTGAGGATTGGGACTTTGACCGGTTAGTGGAGACCGTCATCGCCATTGACAACCTTGGCAGGAGTCGACAGCCCCGGGAGACTAGACCAACCACCCGGGGTCCGGCCCAGAGGAGGAACCCGAGCCCATGCAGATAGGACTGGACCAGCTCAGGACAGGACCAGCTCAGGACAGGACCAGCTCAAGACAGAAGAAAGAAGACGGTGCTTGGTGGGGAAACTGTGTCTCTATTGCGGGTCCCAGGAGCATCTCCGTGCCACATGCCCGGTGCGACCACCCCAAGGGACCTCCAAAGACACGAAAGTGAGTCCGGGGGAGCACCGGGGACAGTTGCAGTTGCCAGTGAGTATTGCCTGTGGGGGGGAAGCTGGGTGCAGGCAAGTGCCCTCATTGATGCCGGAGCAGCGGGCTGTTTTATGGACTGGGGCTTTGCCAGAGAGCACCATGTCCCTCTTAAGAGCTGTGAAGTCACCCTGAGAGTGAAAGCCCTCAATGGTCAACCCTTGGGGACAGGGGTAGTTGATACCAGAACGGTACCTCTCCTGCTTGAGACAGGAGCTTGTTACCATGAGAGACTTACCTTCTTTCTGCTCCGAGCTCCAGACACCCCGATTATTCTAGGTTACCCCTGGTTGATACGCCATGATCCAGTCTTCAAATGAAGCACCAATGAGCCGGTTTCATGGGGAGAGTCGTGTCACTCATCTTGCCTCACCCTTCCTTGTTTGGCTATGTCGGTGGAAGGGGTAGAGGGCCTTCCCCAGCCAGTCATACCCCCTGACTACGAGGATCTACAAGAAGTCTTCAGTAAGGCCCGCGCCGTTGAACTACCTCCTCACCAGTCCTGGGACTGTGCCATTGACCTCTTACCAGGTACCACGCCACCTCGGGGTCGGGTGTATCCCCTGTAGTTGCCGGAACAATGGGACATGCAGGAGTACATCAGGGAGGCCCTCGAGGCCGGCCTGATCCGACCTTCGACGGCACCGGCAGTGGCAGGGTTTTTCTTTATCAGTACGAAGGACAGGGGACTAAGGCCATGCATAGATTACCGGGGGTTGAACGCCATAACAGTCAAATACCCACACCCTTTGCCGCTGATCACGTCAGCCTTGGAAAGTATTCATGGTTCGACCTAGTTTACTAAATTAGACCTCCGCAGCGCGTATAACCTTATTCGGATCCGTGAGGGGGAGGAATGGAAGACGGCCTTCTCCACTACACTAGGTCATTATGAGTACAGGGTCATGCCTTTTGGCCTAGTTAACGCCCCCTCGGTTTTCCAGGCCTTTCTGAACCACGTGTTGAGGGACTTCATTAATCGTTGTGTCATCATCTACCTTGACGATATATTGATCTACTCAAGGACCCGAGAGCAGCATATCCAGCAGGTCCGGTCAGTCCTCAGGCAGCTCTTACAACACTGTCTGTATGTCAAGGCAGAGAAATGCGAGTTCCACCAACGCCAGATCTCCTTCCTGGGCTACACCCTGAGCCAGGAGGGAGTCTCCAGGGACCCCAGGAAAGTGGATGCGGTGACATCCTGGCCTCGACCCACCACAGTAAGGGCGCTCCAACGCTTCCTTGGTTTCGCCAATTTTTATCGTCGGTTCATAAGAAATTTTAGCACAGAAGCCGCTCCCCTTACTGCACTAACGGCTAGCAAGGACCGAAGACTCCCTTGGGGGGCTGAGGCAGAGAAGGCCTTCCAGGATCTAAAGAAACGGTTCACCTCCGCCCCAGTGCTGAAACAGCCGGACCCTTCCTTGCCATTTGTGGTGGAGGTCGATGCCTCCTCAGTAGGGGTGGGAGCAGTCCTGTCCCAGAGGCAAGGGGACCCGCTGAAGCTGTACCCCTGTGCCTTCTTCTCCAGGAAGATGACCCCAGCCGAATGTAATTACGACATTGGGAACCGGGAACTCCTTGCTATTAAACTCGCGCTTGAGGAGTGGCGTTACTTGTTGGAGGGCGCTGTCCATCCCTTTGTGGTACTTACAGATCACCGAAACTTTGAGTACCTTGAGACCGCAAAAAGGCTGAATTCCCGACAGGCCCGATGGGCCCTGTTCTTTACCCATTTTCACTTTACTGTTTCCTATCCACCAGGTACCAAGAATAGGAAAGCCGATGCCTTATCGCGGATTCACGACCCAGAACCGACGCCCACCAACCCAGAGGGGATCCTGCCTAAGGGATGTGTGGTGGGTCCGGTCCACTGGCAACTCCTCCAGGACATTCAAGAAGCCCAGGATGGCGAGCTAGAACCTCCTGGGAAACCTGCAGGTCGTGTTTATGTGCCCATTTCCTTCCGCGCAGCAGTGATGAAAGGGGATCACGAGGCCCCAGAGGCAAGGCATCCCGGGATCCGGCGTACCCTCTCCCTGGTACAAGGACGGTTCTGGTGGCCTTCGGTGTCCGATGACGTCAGGGACTTCGTCCAGGCCTGCACCACTTGCGCTCAAACCAGGACCTTACCCGAAAAGGCGGCTGGTCTCCTAGAACCCCTACCTACACTGACCCGACCCTGAACCCATGTGGCACTGGACTTCCTAGTGGACCTGCCAGTCTCCGAGGGTAAGACAGTGATCCTCTCTGTCATAGATCATTTCTCCAAGGCCTGCAGACTGGTGCTCCTTCTGAAGTTGCCTACAGCTCTTGAGGTATCTGAGATCCTGTTTGAACAAGTCTTTAAACTGTACAGACTCCCTGAAGACATTGTTTCAGATCGGGGGCCCCAGTTCACCTCTCGGGTGTGGGACGGCTCGGAGTAACGGTCAGCCTTACATCTGGATACCACCCACAGGCCAACGGCCAAGCAGAACGCCTACAGCAGGATGTAGCAAGGTATCTCCTAGCCTACTGTTCCCAAAGACAGTACCAATGGGCTCACTACCTGGCCTGGGCAGAGTATGCCCACAACTCTGCACCACATACATCCACAGGTATATCGCCCTTCCAATGTGTTTTAGGCTACCAGCCTGTCCTTTTCCCTAGAGAGACCTCCCCGTGTCCTGTTCAGGCCGTGGAAACGTGGCACAACAAGAGCGCCCGCGTATGGAGGACAGTCCGGTCCCACCTGCTCCGCAGTGAGGATCGCCGCAAATGTCAGGCAGACCGGCACCGGCGTACCCTTTCGTTCATACCCGGGCAAAGAGTTTGGCTCTCCACCTGAGACCTTCACCTGAAGGTCCCCTCAAAGAAACTCGGGGCCCGGTATACTGGCCCCTTCAAGATTGTGCAACGAGTCACAGTGGTTACTTACCGCCTTCAGTTGCCTCCTGACCTCCGAGTACACCCAACGTTCCATGTCTCCCTCCTGAAACCGGTAGGAGTGTCCCTGCATCAGCCACCAGTCAACACCACACAAACACCTCCGCTACCCCTTGATGGGGACAGTGTCTATAAGGTCCGGGCCCTACTGGACTCTTGCCGACGGAGAGGTCGGTTGCAATATCTGGTAGATTGGGAGGGGTACGGCCCAGAGGAACGTTCCTGGGTAGCATCTTCGGGTATCTTGGACCCCGATCTGATTGCTGGCTTTCACAGGGACCATCCAGAGTGCCCGGCCCCTCGCCCCCAGGGGCGCCCTCCTTCTAGGCCCAGGGCGTCCGGGGCCGCCTATGGAGTGGGGGTACTGTTACGTCCCCCACAGCCGGCACATCAGCAACACCTGCTGTTTCCTAATAGGAACGGCAATAAAGAGGGACGCCGAGGAAGCCCAGATGCGGAACCTTGTTTTGCCTCCTTTGTTTCCTCTCAAGCTGTGCCACAGTGAACCTCTTCCGATATCGACCTTTGCCTGTGCATTCCTGACCCCGTTCTTTGTTTAGCCCTCTGTACTACATTTGCTGATCGCCTGACCCACGTCTGTCCCTCAACTTTGCTTTTGGATTCCGATTTGGCTTTCTTAAACATCTGTTTACGAAACTCTGCACTTGAGTCCATCCTCGCGAAGCGCAACCATGACACATCCAGAAGAATGTACGCTGCAGTCAAAATAATGGCTGAGAATTCTTTTGGTAAATAGAAGGGTCTGCACTCAATTATCAAATACTCTAAATGAGCCAAGCAATGACTTTCAGTTACAGTAGTGTCTGTGCACCATGATTTGTTAACGTAAATGCACAGTCCTCCACCCTTGTGCTTAGCAGAGTCCACTGCAGTTCTGTCTGCCCGAAAAACACTGTGACCCTCTAGCTCAATGGCGCTGCTGGTAATGTTGGTGTTAAGCCATGTTTCCGTAAAAATCATGACGTTGCATTCCTTAATCCATTTGTTTGTTGTTATCCGGAGCCACAGTTCCTCCATTTTATTCACCAGAGACCGTACGTTTGCAAGAAAGATGCTTGGGAGCGATAGTCGATGCGGGTTTAGCTTTAGCCTAGAGTTCATGACCATAGGTGAGGGTAGGAATGTAGATCAACCAGTAAATAAAAAGCTTTGCCTTATGGCTCAGCTCCCCCTTCACCACTATAGTCCGGTACAGTGATTGCATTACTGCTGCCACTGCTTCCAGTCTGCAGCCGCTCTCACGCTCCCTTCTCTCCTCACTTGTGAATAAGATCCAAAGATACTTAAACTCCTCCACCTGGGGCAAATTTTCTCCCCTTACCTGAAGGGTCGCATTCCATCCTTTTCCGTGAGAGAACCAAGGACTCAGACTTGGAGGTGCTGATCCTCATACAAACTGCTTCATACCTGGCTGCAAACTGTTCCAGTGCATGCTAAAGGCATTCATGTGATGGTGCCAAAAGGACAACATCATCTGCGAAAAGCAGAGACATCACCTTCCGGTCCCTACAACGAAGCCCTCCTGACCTTGGCTGCACCTTGATATCATGTCCATGAAGACCACAAACAGGAGTGGGGACAAGGCACAACCTTGGTAGAGTCCAACACCCACATTGAACGGGCTTGACTTAATGGTGAGTGTGCAAACACAGCTCTCACTCCGTGTGTACAGAGACTGATTGGTCCACAGCAGTGGCCCCGGACCCCATACTACCAAAGCACCTCGCACAGAATTTATTGGGGGACATGGTCGTAGACCTTCTCCAAGTCCACGAAACTCATGCAGATTGGATTAGTGAACTCCCGTGCCCCCTCAATTCTCTGGAAGAGGTTGAAAAGCTGGTCCACTGTTTCACGGCCAGGAAGGAATCTGTTTTGTTCCTACTCAATCTGAGGTTAAACTATTAGCTGGAGCCTCCTTTCCAGCACCCCGGCATAGACTTTCCCAGGGAGGCTGAGAAGTGTGATACCCCGATAGTTGGCACATACTCTCCGGTCCCCTTTCTTAAAGATAGGAACCACTACCCCAGTTTGCCAATCCAAGGGCACTGTCCCCGAGGTCTATGCAACATTGCAGAGGCGTGTCAACCATGACAGCCCCACAACGTCCAGGGCCTTAAGAAGTTCTGGGGGAATCTCATCCATCCCCGGTGCTTTGCAACTGTGGAGCTTTCCAACTACCTCAGTAACTTCCACCAGGGCAATGGACTCTGATACCCCGGAGGCCTCTGATCCTGACTCCTGTAAGGGAGGCATATCTCTCAGGTTTAGGAGTTCCTCAAAGTGCTTCTTCTACCTCCCAACAGTATCCTCATTTGAGGTCAGAGTTTCTCCACCTTTGCTGAGCACAGCTTGAGCAAAGCTCCTCCGACCTCTCCTGAGCTGCCAGATGGTTCTCCAAAACCTCTTTGAGGTCAACTGAAAGTCATTTTCCATGGCTTCTCCAAACTCCTCCTATGCTCTGGATTTTGTTTCTGTAACTGCAGCTGCTGCTGCCTTTTTGCCTGCTGGTACCTATCTGCTGAGTCAGGAGTCCCCCAGAACGAACCAGGCCCTAAAGGCCTCCTTCTTCAGCCTGACGGCTTCCAAACATCACCGGTGTCTTTCAGCAGGTTCTTGGGTTGCCGCCGTGACTGGCACCAACAAGCTTTTGGCCACAGCTGCACTTGGCTGCTTTCACAATGGAGGTTTTGAACAGGGTCCATTCACATTGGACTTCTATTGCACAGAAGTCCAATAACATTTCACCATTCGTGTTTAGATCGGGCAAGCCATTCTTCCCAATTACCCCACTCCAGATTTCCCAGTCATTGCCAAAGTGAGCGTTGCAGTCCCCCAGCAGGACTATGGAGTCGGAAGGTAGGGCCCTGTCCAGAACCCTACCCACTCTCTCCAAGAAGGTTGAATACTCTGAACTGCTGTTTGGTGCAAAAGCATACACAACAGTCAAAGTTTTCCTCTCTGCGACCTTAAGTCCCATTGAGCCGACCTTCTCATCCACCGGGATAAACTCCAACTCTATGGCAGCCAGGTGGGGACTTGTGAGTATCCCTACACCCACCTGGCACCTCTCACCCTGTGCAGCTCCTCAGTAGAAGAGAGACCACCCCCTACTGAGGAGTTTGGTTCCAGAGCCAACTATATCTAGTTGGTATCTCTCAACCTCCCGCACCAGTTCTGGCTCCTTTCCCCCAGTGAGGTTACAAGACTCCAATATCTCTTAAAAAAAACCTTGTATCATATTGTGAGATCTGCTTGAACCAATATCAAGTATTTACCAGTGTTCTGTTTTGGGATTATTATTAAAACAATAGCTGCAGTTATTTATTTATTAATCAAAATAATAAATGTAGCTGAAGTTATAATCAAGGTGACGATGATATGATGTACACTGTAAAGAGGTCATCTGCGCTGAAGTAGAAAGATTACTGTGACACAAACACGCAAGAGACATGCAGTGAGTGCACTCATGGTCTTTTTATTCACACAGTGTCGGGTGTATTAAGAAAAGGAGATTGTGTTGGGGTGGGTGTTCTCATGCTCAGGATTTGGCTGGTGTGGGTCCTGCGTTGTTTGTTCCATATTTGTTATTTGCAATTTGTGTCCGGCGGCTCTTCACTGTCAGGGAGCTGGGGTAAAATAGGATGAGTCTGTAGCCCCAGCTGTCTATAGGTCCCTCCTCATCCCCCTCCCTTCCGCAGCATAGGCATGCCACAGTTGCATAATATGCAGTAATTAAGGTCTTGAGATAGTATTGTAGCATCCCCCCATGGAGCTACTAGAAACTGGTTCAGGAGTCAGGGTAAAAGGCAGATGCTCTTCATTAGGCATGTACATGTCTTTTGCTAGTGGTCTTAACAAAGATGCTTCAGACAGTACAAGTGGTACAAAACACTGGAGAATCACCCTGGATCACCCCCAGCCCTCCTGCTACGCCTCATGGTTAAAGGGTTACCCCCGGAACTCCCCAGAATCCCACTCTCAAACACTGAACATAAATAAAACGACAACCAATCAATACAAGACACACACAACTATGTACACACAAACACTAATATCAACTATTTACACAACGCTGGTACAACTCCCCTAGCGCCATTACAGTATCGTTATGTATGTATAATCATTTCATCCAGGGTGCAAAAACATTGCACTGTGTGTTAAACAGGAATTACAAATCAACATCCACACAATTAAAAAGAATGCTTAAAAAATGTAAGAACCCAGTATTGTAGTGACAAGCTTTCTATTCCTATGCTTCTTATTTATTTTCAAATGATAATTATATGATAAATGATAATTTTCTGCTCTGGCCCAAGCCCATTTTTCCAATTAAAACTGATATTTTATTGTGTGAACTAGCATAACACAATGTTTCAAAGAATCATGAAACAGTAGAACTGACTTTGTTGAAAAACTTGAAATAAGTCACCTAAAGCACAAACGACACTATCATTTATCAAATAAAAATAAATCCCTCTTTCTTATGTAGTGCACAACCTCATGGTTACCTCCAGACGGTTTCATAATAATCATGCGGCACCTGTGTTGCTTTCATCAAAGTGGCTCCAAGTGGCTGCGTCATGAGTCAATTTTGGAAATCTGTCACTCCAGCAAAACCCCAAGGTGCTCAAGTAGAGTTTCAGCCATAACTCTTGGTGAGATGAATTTGGATAAGTTAACAAATAACAATCATTGTGTTGGCATTTTCTGTGACCAACAACTTCTTCACATGTTGTTGTAAGTGTGTCTTTGATGTTCTGCCACTGGTTTTCTATGGTTGTCTTGTCTTCTAAAAGTTCTTGCAGTACTTGAAACTTATTGAAGAGTTTTAGCCTGAACTCCTCCCGCACCTTGGTGTCTCTCAAGGGGCCTACGTTGTATCGCTGACTCTGTCTCAACTGTCTCCTTCCAGTTCTTCTTCAGCTTGAGCTTCAGTTTAGCAATCAGCAGGTGGTGGTCCAATGCTACATCAGCTCCTGTTTTTACTCGCACATCTTAAAGTGATCTTCTGAACTTCTTGCTGATACAGATGTGGTCGATCTGGTTCTCTGTTACATGATCTTGTGATACCCATGTCGTCTTATGGATCCTCTTGTGTGGGAAAATGCTGCCTCTGATGATGAGTTTACTGAGGGTGTAACTTTGAATGAATGCCTAATTTAGCTGTCACGCTACTTTACACCAACCATAAAGGGAATTCCATGTTACAAATTAAGCAGTAATACAGAAATTAACAATGAGAAAAAATCAGCTCAATATAAAACTTTTGAAAAGAGAGACTGTCCCACATTAAAACATTAGTTCCCTCACGAAGTCAGTAGGTTAAATAGTCGTTACCCTCTGGCTCTCTTTGAAACCCAAGACACTATAAGCCCACTACAGGCCCTATACAATTGCCTTCCTTCAGCTGAGTTTCCGCAAACCACTTTAATGGGGACACACCTTTCCCTCCAAGCTTCTGAGGGGCACTTTTCCACCAGTTTCTTGTACTTCATCTTCTTCCTCTCATTAATCTAAAAAGTGTTCTAGTGATTTTTGGGAAAAATGGTTTGGGTTTTTTGATGAGCTGGGAACTCATCATTATTTTTTTTCCCATTTAAAATAATGGGAACTAGGATTTTGGTATTAAAAATTTCAATATCTGCACTGTTCTCAGAAAAAATTCATTTCGTAAATCGAGAAATACTTGTTTTACGTTTTTCATTGCTCACTAGAGGTTGGTATATACTTTTAAACTGCACATTACATTACATCTCACAGTGAACAGTATTACTAATTACAGGAGGTGTGGATACATTAATTACTGTGGATACATGAAAAACATGAATAGGATTCTGATCCTAAGTGCTTATCAGCTGGGCCACAGCAAAGAGTCTCAGGATGTCTTTCAAAGGTTACACGGCAACCATCTACAAGAACAAGTTTATAAGATAAGCTTTTTAAGTCTTTACGCTCATTATTTACAACAGCACAGTGGGTAAAGCTGGTGTTTTACTGCTCATGAGCTTTTTGAACATGTGTAGGTGCAAATCCAGTTCAGGGTGAGTGGAGTGTGTATGTTTTCTTTGTTTTGCTAGTGAAAGAAATGTGGAAAAAGTTAATGGTAAAACCACTTTTCTACCCTCAATAACAAGGAAAGTCATAAGAGGTTTCTGTGAGTTATATTAAACTCAGTGGCTTTTACCCAACACTTGTTCTTGATGTAACAGGGTCCTGAATAATGGAAAACCACTATAAAGTTGTATGAAAAATACAAATTCTAAAGTGACGAAAAGAGAATGAGAGAAAAAGTATAACCTTTTCTTTACAATTGTATTTGAGTATAAGTAAACATATCAGTCAAAAATTTAGTCTGAAATGTGCTATTTTTCTATATATGTACTTGAGAAAGGTATAGTAAAAGTAACTCATTACTACCCACCCCTGGCAAGTGATAGCAGAACATCATGTGCTGCTTCACTGTTGTCAACCAAAACTTTTGTGAGAGAAATTTCAGTCTTACTCACTCCCAGGGACTCAGACCTAGGGTGATAATGGGCCTAGTTCAACTATTGGGAGCACACAGGACGGGTTGTATTTCTTGTTCACAGGCTGCTAACTTGGTTGTAGTTCCTGAATTTGAGCTGTTCAAACATAATCTGAAGATCTGATCTACAGCCAATAAGTGGCAGGGTGGCACAATGAGTAGTGCTGTGGTCTCACAGTGCCTGGGTGATGAAAGAAGATGTTGATTCGATCCCTCCTCAGTCTGTGTGGAGTTTGCATGTTCTCCCCGTGTCCGCGTGGGTTTCTTCCAGGTGCTCCGGTTTCCTGCCACAGTCAAAAGATGTGCTGTTCAGGCTAAATAAGTAAATGTAATAATCTAGAAGGGCACCATTAGACTGAAGCCACAAAATGCATAGCACACAGGATGGTATCAGGTGGCACATTGTTTAAAAACACCTGAAAGAGCATCCACTTTATTACTCATTAAAAATGGTGTGTACATGACCATAAAATTAAACCAGGTAAAAAAAGGAGCACCCCCCCATACCTGCCTGGTACTGAGACTCTTAGCTTTGTTTGGATACTCCATATTACTATGATCTGTGAGCTTTAGGAAAGAGAGAGTAGCACCCACTAATTAATACCTTCTCCTGGTTCCCCACATCATAATTCCTTTCCATGAGTATTATGGGAAAAGAAAACACACAGATATAATTCAGCGGGGATCTCCCTGCCTTTGTGGTGTGACAGCACAGCCCCCACCCCTACCTTCGAAGCACATAGCCCCACTAAAAACAGCAACGCTTCAAAACAGGGGCAGTGGTGAAATGTTGTTTCAAGTACTCAAAGGCTTGAAGGGCTTTTGGTCCAGGTGAGGCACCTGGAGGATCCTCGTATCAACCCTGGGAGAGCTGTGATAGTACCGAAACCCCATATGAACCCCTTGTTAAAGTTTGCAAAGCCCAAATATTTGCATGTCTTTTATTGTCTTTGGTTGCTTGGAATTCATCTCAACACCGTGAGGACCCCAAAATACCTCTTCCTTATCCTTATGAAACTGACATTTCTCACCCTTGACATATAATTCGAAAAGACTAGGATATAATCTAGACAGACTAACACAAATCTGTTAATCATATCCCATTCCATCTTCCATTCATTAATTTAGGCTCTGATATTTGGAGCAAATCTGTAGTTGTGTATAACTGTTTTGGACTCTATATGGACACGACCTGACAAAATAGCATCAGACATACTTCTGTACACATCTTTCCCTAAGAAAGCAATTCCACCAAGCATAGAAACATGATGTTACATGCAACTAACCAGAAGTATTCTAAAATCAGAGTGTAACAGGGCAACTTAATAATGAAAAACAGAATCATTTTGGCTCTTCATGGATTGGGGTCTTGTCATGGCGGAAGGGCTTGTGTGATCTAGGGATCTCCAGAGCTATGTTCTCAGGAGCAGTATGCTCCTGGTAGGGTCTCCCAAGGTGAACAGGTCTAGAGTGAAGATCCAGACTAACATGATACAAAACCCCTCATGAAAAAAGTAGACAAGACAACGTTTACCCTGCCCGGAAAAGGGTCACCGGGCTCTTCCTCTGGAGCCAGGCCAGGGGGTAGTGCTCCTAGGCAAGCGCTTGGTGGCCGGGCAGCCCGGCACCCGCAAGGTCCTACATGGGGGTCGCGTGCAATGCCTTTCAGGCAGCAGGAGGGGGCGAGGTGGCGCATGGCATCACGGTCCCTCGCGGCAGAAACTGGCTCTTAGCACGTAGAATATAACCTCACTTGGGGGAAAGGAGCCGGAACTGGTGCAGGAGGTTCAGAGATACCAACTAGGTACAGTTCGGCTCACCTCCACTCACAGTGTTGGCTCTGAAACCAAACTTCTCGATAGGGGGTGATCTCTCTCCTACTCATGAGTTGCACAGGGTGAAAGGTGCCAGGTGGGTGTGGGGATACCACTGTGATTTTAATCGGACCACACTCTGCCATTAGTCTGGCAGAGTCCATTGGTCTCTCAGATTCTTCTGACATAGGCACTCAGAGGCATTTGTGCCCTCAAGTAGAGAGTTTATTTATAAATGCTATAAACAACTGAAAAGTGCAAATACTGAGCAGTGCAGATCTTGGGCTGTGAAAATATTAAAAGTTAACAGCAAAGGAACCAGGATGCTTCAAAGACACAAGTGGAGGAGTCGGTGAACACAAAACCAGTAAAGGCAGTAGTTGAGTCAACTTCTGTGAGACTGTAGTCTCTCCTATTTAAAAACAAGGATATCAATAGATTATGTGCTTGGCTTATTGAGACCACATGTAGCTATATGTGTATAGGACAGCTGGTAATGTAGTGCTTAACATTCCTGCCTTTAGCATCTAAGGTCACAGGTTTGATCCCACCTTTGGCTGTAGTATCCCTGAGCAAAGTACTTACCCTAAAGTACTCCAGTAAAAATTACCCAGCTGTATAAATGGGTAAATAATTACAACCTTAACATTGTAAGTTGCTTTAGATAAAAGCATCAGCTAAATGTAAAATATAATGTACCAGATTTTGCTAAATGGCCTTCACTGGTGGGACACTGGTGATATGTCCCCTGTGTTATGGAAGTATATCATAAATTTGTTTCTGCAGTAAGAATGCAGAATCTTCCTTGGTTTGTTATCACATAGATATGAATAGAACTTAGAACTTATATATATATATATAGAACTGGAAGAATACCTCAGAAGGTTACAGTCATACTGTTTGTAGTACTGTTTTGTTATGTAGAATGTAGCAGCAGCAGGGGGAGCTGTAGCTCTCCAATAATGCAATACTCCCGGTGTGGTTATAAATAGTTAATTGGCAACCGCTGTAGGGAGTTATGGGGGATTATTGACTCCCGTGTTGTTCTGGGGTTCAAGAGCTTCGGTCGAGAGTTTGTGTGCTCTGCAAGTACTGCTAACCAACCATTGCTCCTTGGTCTTTTGATTAAGATCAAAGTGTCAAACCATGCTGAAGTACAATGAAGTTTGTGTTTCCACACTTCTGTTTTCCGAACTGTCATTCCGTGACCCTGCTGATAGCTCGGTCAGAAGTGGGAAGAAGACAAAAATGGACTGAAGCACTTGACCTTAAGATATAGAACAACTGTAATTTGGAACAACTCTATTGATAAGGAAGAAGGGGAAGAATCTCACAATACTCTGACACAACTGGAAGAGAAGTTGTTGAAACCAGCAGAATGCCTTTGGAAGAAGATGGGCACATCAATGCTGCCTCCCATCAGCTCCTCTGCTCTGCTGTGGGGTGGCTCAGCAGCAAATATGAGTGGAGAAACTTCAGTCCTGCCCAGGCCATCTGCCACAGTGCTCTAGTTCTAAGCATGGTATAATGACTGGGATTCAGCAATGGCATCGGCACACCTGGAGTTATTGCTGTAGGGCAACAAGCTGACCTGTTTTTGGATGTCAAACCAGATCAACACTGTGAACTACCTGTGCTAACAGCTACCTGAAGTGACATTTTGGGTACTAGAAAATGCCAGACTACTAGCAAAGTTTCCACACTATGAAGGAGGGGGGCATTTGGGAGTGCTGGCAGTGGATGAGCAGTTCCTAGCATCCTGCACGTATCTGAGATACCCAGAGGAGATCCAGGATGGCCTAGCAGTTCAAGCCTTCTTTACAGCCCTTGCACCTGAGCATCTTGGACAGCATATGAGCCCTACTGCTCCTGAGAGCTTGGAGGGAGCCATGGCTAAGACAGAACATGTGAAGGGCACCCTGGGGTACAGTGGCAAGCACACACACTGCTGCCTGGTGCCAAGGGTGACAAGAAAAAAATAAACCTCTGGGAGTTCAAACACCAGTGACAGCCCACCCCTCTTGGACATTCCAGATAGAAAAATACTTAAGCAACTTATACAGCTATTTATTGCATTAGTGCAGTCATTAAAACCAAAAATGTTGATATTGATACTCAGGTTGGTCTTGTCCACCATGGCATGCAGTCATCCACTTCCCTCAAGCTAGAGTACTGGTATCACAGCCTGTCTCCTCATTTCTCATCATGGGGGAACAATGCTCAAGAGAAAAGAAAAGGCTAGTAACTGACAACATAACAAGAACTAGAGATTTTTGCATTAAACGACAACACATAGACATACAGCAAACGGGAATCACATCAGTCATGGATATGCTTAAGCAAACAAATGAGTCCTAGGCTTGGCTGACAGATGAGTCGTCCCTAACAACATCTGGTGATGCTTCCAAAGTTCTTTAGCTAAAGGCATGCCCTCCTACTAAAATCTTGTTGATTATAGGTACTTTAAGACATTCTGGAAATTATTCAATAATCTCTCTAAGGTAAGCTGGACCAGTTCCATTTACTGGCTCAACTTAGCCTGCCACATAATAACTGAGGTATGACTAGCATCAGACAAGACAAGAATTTTATTAACAACATGGGTTAGAGCCATTTCAGTGCTATGACCAGGGCAGAAACCAGACTGAAATTTTGATAATTAGGGTATTTTACAAACACGGAAAAGAGCTGTTGGAAGAAAAATAGAAAGTGTTAAGAGGTTGGTCATACTGCCAAAAATCAATATCACTATGCTACTGAATGAACGCTTGCATGACCCCGCCCGACCCCCCCCAAAAAAGAAACCTGTATGTGCTTAAAGTAGGGCAGTCTTTAAAAAAACCCTTGTATCCAAGGTCAGCCTACAAAAATGCTTAACCTAAAGTCTGTATTCTTTTTACTTTATCTGCACAGTCTTTCAAAGAAAGCTATGATTTCAACCACACCATCTATTGCCAGCTGTTAAATATTGGTGGATCTGTAGTGGGATTGACAGCGACATCAGAATTGCTTCATTAATTGCAGACAATATCCCACTACAGACACCAGGACCTGCATTACAACATACCAAAAAAAAAAGCCTGAAGCTGTTCTGAAAGGAAAAGGTGGCTGCATTCCATATTAGTGAATTAATGATTTACTCCATTAATTTGTGTACCCCATGTTTATATGAGTGTATATATAAAAAAATGGATAAAAACATAATAACAGCTCTCCATAATAACATAATAAAATCTTTTATGCGCAGCCTTAGAATCACACATCAGGTTGTTTCGGGTTCCTGACATTCAAAGCTTAATTTCCAGAAATACCAGTTTGTCATCTTTAAAGGTAGTCTGTTTTCAAGGCTTTTTGCTCTCCTTTAAGTGAACCTTTGCTAACAGAGGCTTGTCTTTAAGAACAGGTGATTATCTCAGCTTCATACATTCTTTTTCAGACAACACACACAGTTGTTTTTCTCTGTCTATGATGGTAAGTAAGAACAATTTTACAGTCAATAAATTTTCATGCTGTTTCTAGACAAAACAATGTTCTTATTGATCAGCTCTAGTGATAATTTTGTTTTAATTTTGGTAGTTTGTTTTCTTTGATCTTCACTGTATTTGTTTTATATAATATTACTCAAGCTGTCAATTAGTCATCCAGTAGATTTAATAAAACCCATGTTAGGAAACCAGGACAGGAATTATGTGTAATTATAACATTATGCTTAATGAGTGAGTGATTTCTTTCAGGCTCTAAAAAAACCTTTAAATAAAATTATTAATGCTTTTAAATTAATGGGTTCTGTTCTTAGGATCTAAATAACCTTATATTAGAGTATATAGTCCTTTTTACCAGTCTGAACTCTGCACTGTATCTGAAAGTTTGTGTACATTTCCACCAAAACTCATTAACTGAAGTAAAGAAAATACAGTTTATTTCCAACAGAAATCCAACAGTGATGGAATTCTGATATGCGAGTGTATTCTTGAATACTGAATTTCTTTAAATGCAGAAGTGCTTGTGCTTTATTGTGGCAGTCATAACTGCCTGCATGTGAATGTTTTACACACTATACACATTAAGTACAAAAACTTTGTAAATCTGCAAGCTTTAGTACTTTGGGATGCCTGGAAACTGGTCAAAAGTTCAGTAATTTCATTTTGGGGATTATACAATAGATGTAATAAAATGCCTGCTGTGAATATAAAACACATTTATGACAGGATTATTCAAACATCTCCAGTACTGAGGACATTCTGAGAAGGGATTTGAAAAGTGTAATGTATCTAATAAACAGAAACTATTATGAACTTGGGAGGAATCCTGGCCATCCTCTTGCCTTTTTGTTGAAAACACAAAAGAACAAGAGATCTAGTGAGGATATCACACACACTGTCTGAAACCAATTGTCCTAAACAGGGTCACAGTGAACTAGAGTCTAACCCAGCAACACAGGATGCAAGGCTTGAGGGGGAGGGGACACACCCAGGACAGGATGCCAGTCTGTTGTAAGGCATCCCAAGCAGGACTTGAACCCCAGACTTGCCAGAGATTGGGACCCAGCCAAACCCACTGCACCACCACTCTCACACATGAGGATATCTTAAGGCTTAATTGCATACATAGGGTGCTTTTTTAACACAAGGGATTATTTAACAAAAATTACTTCAGTAAAAGAAAAAACTCACATCATGAAAGTACTCAAAAATGTGGATATGTGAAAGAGTGTCCAAAATATTGTTTTAACTTAAAAAATATTATTGTGAATACTTTTTGACTCATCCTAATATAAGTTTGATACAAATCTTTATAGAGCACTATCCTCAGTGGGGGGGGGGGGTGGAACAGCAAGCTTGGCCAGTGCCCACTGCATGGCAGGTCCAGCATTTGAGCCCTGCAATGGACTGCTGTCCTGTCCAGGGTGCCTCTCATCCCCTCCAAGCCTTGCACTCTGTTCTACTGGGATAGGCTTTGGTGTGCCACAACACCACTCAGGACAAGCAGTTGTTGGTTGGTATTCTCTATAGTGACAGCATACACACACATTGACTGAAACTGCTTGTCCTGCACAGGGGTCACAGTGAGCTGGAGTCTAACTCAGCAACACAGGGCATAGGGCTGGAGGGGGAGGGGACCCCTGTAGGGCTAGACACCAGTCTGCTCCAAAGCACCCCAAGTGGGACTTGAACCCCAGACTCACCAGAGAGCAGGACCCAGCCAAGCTCACTGCACCACTGTGCTTCCCAGTGACAGAATACTGAGCACAAATGACCAGAATATAAGCAGAAATAGAAGATAATGTTAGTAACAGTAACCATTTGATCCACCTGGCAGCTGAGGAAAGGAAAACAAGGAACTCCAGGAATTTAAAAAAAACTGAGAAAAATATGTCTCATTGATGGATTTCAGCTGCTCTGATACCACCATTCCATCATTGCAATGTCCCACTGAAATCTTACTATATCTTCATCGGGGGGTGCAGTGGTGCAGCAGGCTTAGCCACATTCTGCTTTCTGGTTGGTCTGGGGTTCAAGTCCTGCTTGGGGTGCCTTGCAACAGACTGGTGTCCTGTCCTGGATGTGTCCTCTCCCCTTCCAGCCTTGCACCCTGTGTTGCTGGGTTAGGCTCTGGTTCACCACAACCCTACTTGGGACAAGCAGTTTCAGACAGTGTGCGTATGTGTGTTCATTGCTGATTGCTCCAAGATTAGCAGGGAAGAAGTCTGGGTGTGAATGCAAAAAATGAATCTTAGGCAAAATGTTGCATTTGCTTTTATTCATTTCACTTAACTTACAATGTTAAGCTGCTTACAATTATTTACCCATTTATACAACCAAGTAATTTTTACTGGACCAGCTGGAGGTGAGAGTTAAACTTGTGACCTTTGGGTCTAAAAGCAGCAACTCTAGCCACTATACTACCAGTTGCCCCCTTCATGGTTTTGTATGCATGTAGCATGTTGTGACCCAGCTGGATGTAGCCTGGTGCTCTGTAGCACCAGACTCGTAATGCTGTCCAACTATTGTTGGACACTGAAATAAAAAACATCACACGTTTAGTACAAATGAAAATCAGGAGCAAAACATTTTATCTCAGCTTTATTAACGTGGTCTGTCAGCATCATTAAATGATTAAACATGCTAAATTCAATAATAATTGATTTCATGTTTCTCAAAATTCTGCTGTGATACAAACTGAAGCTATAGTTGTGTTCAGCTAGAAGCTCTCTATCATAATCAACAACATTTTCCAGGAAGCAAAATGTTTGAAAAAAATAGTTGTCCAGTGTAATTAGTGACCAGATCTTTGTATTACTAAGACAACAAGACAAGCGTGGTGTAGTAAGCACATGTGATGGCTGAAGGACAGGTAGAGCTCCACATCAATGTATGATGGGAAATTAATATTATTTCTTGGAAAAATACCCCCTAATGGTAGCAAAGACAGATATGAAATTTTAGTCAAGACTAAGTTTACATTTACATTTATTTAATTAGCAGATGCTTTTCTCCAAAGCGACTTCCAATGAACTCTATGTAGTGTTATCAGCCCACACACCTTTATTCACGTAGGTGACTTACACTGCTAGTGCTGTACACTGTTTACAATGGGTCATTCATCTATACATCGTTAATAGTCAATACGACCAAATAAGATCCAAACGACCTGAGGACAATACTGCAGTAGCCAAGCACATTTCCAACCTTGTAACAAGAATGCTACATTTGATGGTGTCAAAAGCTACAGTAGGATCCAGGAGGATGCAAAACACTGTACCGCCTACACCAGCTAAAAGGAGGATATCATTATTGACACTGATCAGAGCAGTTTCAAAATCCAGACTGAATTTTCTGCTAAAGATCATTTGTGGTTTAATACAAGAGCAGTGTTTATGAAACAATCCTTTCCTGGATTGGAGAAATAAATAAGAGTTTGTAACTGGATTGTAATTGCTTAGAACAGCGACATCCAGATGGGGCTTCTTAAGACATAGCTTCATAATTGAATTTTTAAATGAGTCTGGAACCATCCCAAAATGTCACGCTCACACCCGCACAACAAATGACTGCACCTGCACCGAATTGGAGCAGCCTGGTATAAAAGAAGCTGGGCCTGCACACCTGGTTGTGGAACCTCATTGAGAAAATTGCTTCCTTTGCGACTGAGAAAAAGAACCTCACCTACCGTCTCATCTGTCCTAGACTCTCCTTGTCCTTTGCCCCTTGTTCCCTGATCTCCGCATCCACGGCTCTAGATCTCCTGCTTTGCTTAACCGACCTTAATTCTGACACATTTCAATTCTAGTCTCATCCCTAGGACAGCATCTGTGCCTCGATCGACCCATGCCTGTCCCTGACTACGACTTGCTTGTTCCGTGTTTTGTTCACAACACACAAACCTGCATTTGGGTCCTCACTCAATCCTCAGTCTCTGCCTCCATTCATGACACAAATGATAAAGAATTACTAATTATGCTGATTTTATACATTTCCTTTATACATCACTTGTAGAGGACCAGATCTTGGTTTTGGCTTTATTACACAGAAACATTGGAGTCTGAATCCCTCTCCAGGTGTACAGAGTTTGCAGGGGCTTCCTCCGTGTTAACAGTCCACAGATATGTGTCAGATCACCTAGTGGCTCTAAATTGCCTGCAATGTGTGCATTTGTGACAATAAACCTACTGTTTCATTTTTAGAGTTGCAGATTTCACTGGACAAGTTGAACCATAACATCATAGCATTTGTGAAAAAGTCATGGAGCAGTCAAAGACCTCCGAATGTCTCAACCAGGATGAGGTACTGAGAGCAATTTTATTGTCACAAATGTTATGTCTATGTGTTTTTTTTTATTTAATATTTGTGTAAAAGCACATGTTCAGATAAAAGTATATGTTTATGTTTTCAAATGTTTACTTAATAAAGGACTTTAACATAAAGGTCTATTGAATACAGTTTAGGCTGAATTCATGAAAAGGTGTTTTGTTAAAAGTATGCAATTGAAAAACCATTTCCTTTTAACTTTTTCTCTTTTGCATGTTTTCATAATGAACATACTTTCTAAATTGATGAATTCAATAATTGGTCATATGACATTATTTTATGGGGGTGTGGTGGCACAGTGGGTTGGACTGGGTCCTGCTCTCTGGTGGGTCTGGGGTTCAAGTCCCACTGGGGGTGCCTTGTGATGGACTGGCGTCCTATCATGGGTGTGTCCCCTCCCCCTCTAGTCTTACGCCATGTGTTGCTGGGTTAGGCTCTGGCTCCCTCCGATCCCGTATGAGACAAGCAGTTCAGACAATGTGACATTATTTTAGAATTACAGTTATGAATAAATTTTCAGATATTTTTATTGTATTTTCTTCATTAACCTATTTTGTGAAATTTCTATGCCAAGGAGCAAATGTGACCTGTGTTTCTGTGCCCACCAGCCAAAAAAATCAAAACAAAATATAAATGAGCAAAAGTCTAATTCAACTCACTCTCAGTGTTTACAGCTCATTCCTGGGATTCCAGAAAGTAGATGATCAATAACAAGATGATAAAAATTTCAGATTTTATACAAAGTGTTGAACAGTAGTTGGGACTGAAAAAGAATTTATGGAGACAATGTATTTTTATTTTCAACCACTTAAAATTAGTTTTAATTTTCACATATCTTTAAGTTAATAAAAATACTGCTTGTTGTGCATATAATAATGGAAGTTGAAATAGTCCTAAAGCTGAATAATGCTTCACATTGTTATTTGACAAATGAGCCTTCCTGGTTTAATAGGAAGTTGTGATGGTGATGTTTATTTTCAGGAATTTTAAGTAAGTTTTAGTGTTATTAAAAGTTCATTAAAAACAATAAAGGTTATACAGGATACTTTTTTGCTTATTACAGCCTTTTCTGGAGTTTTCGTAGAAGCTAACCTGTTCATAAATCAAGGAACATCTGTATTATGTCACTTCAGTTGATTGTAACTTAGTGGTTAAAGTGAATTTGAATTTATGAGTACACACACACACACACACACACTTTCAGAACTGTTCGTCCCATACGGGGTCACGGGGAACCAGAGCCTCCCCGGTAACAGAGGGCGTAGGGCCGGAGACACACCCAGGATGGGACACCAGTCTGTCACAAGGCACCCCAACTGGGACTTGAACCCCAGACCCACCAGAGAGCAGGACTGCAGTCTAACCCACTGCACCACCGCCCCCCCTTGAATTTATGAGTAAAGTTACAAAAAACTTTCAGTTACAACTGTTTGTCAAATTACTGTTTGTATGTTTTGACTGACAGATGAGGAAGAGATTCTGTTTTATGGTCACAGTAGTGATTTAGTAGTGCAGATCCATGAGTTTTGCAGGCTTTTTAGTGCTTTTACTTGAAGTTCTCAGCATGAATCTTGTGTTCCAGGGAGGTGTAGTGAAGACACCCCACCCAGTTTGTCTAATTGAAAACACAAATGAGAATGGACTGAATCTCAACCGGCAGGCTATGGACATTCTGAGCTCTATCACAAAGCCTGTGGTGGTGGCAGAAGTTGTGGGAAAGTTTCCAACTGGGGATTCCTACCTGGCAAACAGACTGTTTGGGCAGTGCACTGGTATGCCTGTGGGTGAAATGGATGTTGACTTGAAGTAGGACATAGAAAAAAAAACAACATTCAATAGACTGGAAAGTGTTTTTTGTGTCAGAGATGTAACAACTTGTGAGATATTGGATGTTGCTTGGTACTTGATGGAGTTACATGCAGGCTTACTTTGGTTCTGGGGCCTACACCCCCTTGTTACACCTATGTTAAATGAGCATACACATACAGTGTGAATACTGTATAACATGCAACTGATCATTTCAAGTAACATAACTGTTAAATTCATGAGGTATGACTCTCACTCACTGCAGCTGACAGACACAACATAAATTAATGTTTGTCATGATCCTTTTCTTAGGCTGCCACAACCATTCTGAATCAAGTGACATCTGGATGTGGTGTGTTCCTTATCCCCATATTAAAGACTCCACTCTTGTCCTATTGGATAAAGGCAAGGTGAGATACTGCAGTTTAACTGCAATATAACCATCCTGAATGCAGAAAATTGACACTTTGCAGAATTCACAGCTATTGCATTATGCTCCGGACATTGCTTTCATTTTTTAATACACAGTATGTGCAAGGGGTAAATCTATGAAGTTTCCTTGAGTATGTGATATTGTATATTGTAACATTGTATAGAATAATAAAAAATCATTGAGTTGTTGCTAAGAGAAATATGAATATGCACAACCTGAGTTTTGTAAGCCCTTTCTAGAACTGTTTGAACAAGCTGACTGGAGATAATTATATTTGTGAAGAAGCCATGGAGCAGTCAGAGCGGTCTCAGAGTCATAACGAAACTGAGGTACTCAAAGCATTTTTTAAAATTATATTATGCTTTCAAGAATGTTTAAATGAATATGTAATAATTGAATGTTTTCTATAATATGAGTAAGTGTATTGATATGTGAAGTGTGAAAGTGTCTGAGTGAAACAATGAATAAATATTACATATATTTATTATATATACTTCAAAAAAATCTACAGGTAGATGAACTACAAGGTAATTATACCGATACCCCAGCAAAGTCTATAAAGAAAACACCCACAGCTTGCAGTGGTGTTCAGAAAGAAGAGGATGACAAAGAAGAAGATGAAGATGGTGACAAATGTATTATGTCCAAGGCCTTAGATTCGGAAATAGAATTTCAACATACTGATGACACAACTGAAACAATTAAAGGCAAGTTCGCTGAACCAGAGAAAACAAGACAGCATGAAATGGGACCCAGTAATCAAACTGAAGATAACAGACACAGAGAAAAAGCGACTGAGCAGAGCCTCACACAACAGGAGCAGCTCATTGAAGAACTTGAAGAGGAAGAAGACGTTAACAACCTGAAAACACCCCAGTCTGCCCAGGTATTGTGCAGACATAAAGATGCTCTGTTTGTCTTTGTGCTGCTAAACATTAGGTAGGGTGGATACAACTCATGTAATGGTTAGGGAGAGCTGGGAGTGTAGTGGTTTGAAGTGTTGCCTTTGGACCTGCTGGTTGTAGGTTCAATTCCTATGTCTAGCTGTAATACTCTCAAAGAAGGTATTTACCCTAAATTGCTCCAGTGAAAATGATCTAGGTGGGGGAATAACTGTAAATTGCTTTGGCAAAAAGCATCAGTCAAATAAAGATATGGGCTTCTAATCCAAAGGAAAGGGGTTCTGTTCTTTACTATTGCTGTATTCTTGAACAAGTATTTGCATTTATGTAGAGGCAGCAGAGTGTTTACAGCTGCTGAATTTGGAAGTCACATCTTCAAATCCCATATATATATATATATATATATATATATATATATATACACAGTATATATTGACATCCGACACTGATAGTTAATTTGGACTGAAGTGTCAGTTAAGAAATAAAGTAATTTGGTGATTCATAGCAGTTCATTAATAACTTACAACTCATCACTGAAGATAATTGTGAATGCTATCAGAACATCTTATACTGCACAGGTATCTCTTTCTTAAGAAATTCATTGCAGGCAAAGTTATACAAAAATAAAAAACTCTAGGAGCACAGCAAAGTTTTGACTGACATCTGAGTTAAATCTTTAAATGCATCTGTGTTATGGTCAAATTTGTACAATAAAACAAAGCAAATATTGTTTTTGTTTTTATTAGATTGTAAATATGTATACAAAGCAAATTTAATTTAGAAAGGTTTCTTGCAAAAATATATACATCTTTACAGACAGCGCTTCAAGTTCAGATGATTATTTTTGTGGAAATGCTTTAGAATAGAAGCTAGGTGCAACTGGTACTCATTGTGTAAGTTTTTGGAGTGCTTGTTTCATACCTTCTTCACTTCTAGCATGACTGCTGTGTTACAGGGAGATCCTGTGGTGATGGCCCACCCAGTCTGTCTGATTGAGAACATAGAGGAGAATAAAGTGAAAATCAACCAGGAAGCTCTGGCCATTTTGAGCTCCATTTCTCAGCCTGTGGTGGTAGTGTCCATTGTGGGCAAGTACCGCACTGGGAAGTCCTACCTGATGAACAGACTTGCTGGGAAGCGTACAGGTATGCTTATCAAGCTTCTGTAGATGACATATACAAATACGGATAAGTGTATGAGTATACACATCTCAGCAAATTTGTCCTTTAGATAAGTCATTTAATTTAGATTGGTAAGGTACATATTCAGTCATTTGTTGCAAATGCTTGAAAAATAGACCAGGTTTTTACAGTATGCTATCATTTGTTTCAGGATTCTCTCTGGGGTCCACTGTCCAGTCCAACACAAAAGGCATTTGGATGTGGTGTGTTCCTCACCCAAGAAGAGAAGGCCAAACTCTGGTCCTGCTGGATACTGAAGGTCTGGGGGATGTAGAGAAGGTGGGGAGTTCATGCTTAATCACAAGAAAATTTTAGGTGTAAAGCATATGATTAATGTTTACGCCAAAATTAAACTCCAGGACTTTTTTTGCAGGATGACCTGAGATATGACAGCTACGTATTTACTCTTGCCATCCTGTTGAGCAGTACCTTGGTCTACAATACCAAGGGCACTATCGACAATGAAGAACTTTTGAGACTGCAGTATCCTCTCATAACAGATTAAATATAACAGTACGGTAGAAGGTTACTTAATTTTTTTCAAAAGATAATGAAACTTGGTTATGAAATTTAGCTCCAAAATGTATTTATTTAAATTTAAAATTTACATGTATTTGTTTAAACAGGGAACAAACACTTATTTGTGTAGCTTTATTAGTCATTGGTTTTTCACTTTTTTCCCTTTTACACCTTTAGATAGTTGGATGTATTTTATGGAGCACATTTAGAATACGTTCTTGCTCAAGGGTGTTCTTAACTCCAAAGCTGGTACCCTCTGTGACATAATCCACTGGACTCTTCATAGTTGCAAACCCTCATATTGATGATTTCAGCCTGAAAATGCAGTCAAGTAGTATCAGTGTCTCTTCCCAAATTGTACTGTGTACCAGGTATATGACAGAACTTACAAAACTCATTCATGTGAGATCCACTACAGAAGACAAAAATAAGGCCTCCTCTGAATTTATCCGCTTCTTCCCCTCATTTGTGTGGGTTGTGAGAGACTTCACTCTGGAACTGGAGATAGATGGGAAGGAAGTCACAACTGACAGGTATCTGGAGAATGCTCTCAAACTAAAGCAGGGTAAGTAAGAAAAAAAATATCTTAATGAACCCTTCCCATAACTTTTCAAACCACAGTTTTTTTTAAGTTTACAAGCTTATTTTGATTAATTGTGCTACTGGAGGTAACTGGAGCACTTGGAGGTAACCCACACAGACACAGGGAGAACATACAAACTCCACACAGACTGAGGGGGGATTGAACCCACATCCTGAATGTGTTGAACCCACATGCTTGAATGTGTTGTTACCATCAAAATATTATTATAAAAAGATATTGTGGTGTACAGCAACATGGGTTTGGACAGGGCAATGAAGGACATAAAGGAAGCATTCAACTTGAATGTTTAATTAAACACCAGCACCAAAGAAATAATGCTCTTGGTCCAACAACCTGTTTCCTCCAAGACCTACACTTCTAGCCAGCCTCCCCCCACTTACTTAGTGTCCCCAAGCTCTCCCCAACCACACTGGCAAACACAGTCACCCCATCATTTCCTCCAGAAGTGCCCCCACTGCTTGTACACCTACATTCCACATTTTTCCCATAATGCAACTATTTACAAACACATCTTCCCGCCTAAAGACAGTAACGTAGGTCGCTACAATATATATTTTTTTTAAATTGGCTCTATAAACAGCACAGGTTCACAATGGCATACAGATAGATAGTACATTTAGGGGCAGCACGGTGGTGCTGCTGACTCACAGTGCCTGGGTGGGGTGAGAGGATGTGGGTTCAATCCCCCCTCAGTCTGTGTGGAGTTTTCATGTTCTCCCTGTGTCTGCGTGGGTTACCTCCAGGTGCTCCAGTTTCGTCCTGCAGTCCAAAGATATGCTGTTCAGGTTCCCCCATAGTGTGTGAGTAACAGAAAGAGTGTGTTCCACTAATGTATGTATGAGTGACTAATTGTAAGTAGTGTAAGTCACTGTGGTGAATAATGTGTGTGGGCTGATAACACTACATCGTATCTGTTGGAAGTCGCTTTGGAGGAAAGTGTCTCTTAAATAAATAAATGTAAATAACTAGAAAATGCAAATATGTCCATACATAGAGCAAGGCCTTAGGGTCAAAAGTTTTACAATATATCACAGATATGATCATGTAGCATTATCTAATGACTTGCAGAAGGGTATTCAGACATTGCAGAATTCATTAGTTGTCATGTAAATCAAATGTTACTTTATAAGTGGGAGAAATTTAAACAGTAGAGTCATCTACACATTTCGAGAAGGTACTTGCCATCAAATAATAATTACGTTTCTGTGATGCACACCATTACAGCCATGTAAAGTAACTTTGTGGCCCCCTTAGTACTCATTATCATAATTATATTTACTGAACTGGTCCAGATGTGTTTCAGCCTGCTTCTGTTTCTACAGACACAAACCGCAAATCATATATGGGAACCATTTGGTCACAATGCTTTAATGCAACCTTGTGAACATTTCAGTGTGGTTAGACATTCACAGCAGCACAATAGCACAATTTGACCATGAAGTACAAATTAATTTTAAGATTTATGTCTAATTTTTTAAATAAAAAGAAAGGTAATGTTACACCTGCAACAGAATTCTTTAGGAGCAATAGTCACATAACATATTTTCAAAAGTTAACAAATTTACAGAAACACACACACGCATTATCTGAACTGCTTGTCCCATAGGGGGTTGCGGGGAACGGGAGCCTACCCGGCAACACAGGGCATAAGGCTGGAGGGGGAGGGGACACACCCAGGACAGGATGCCAGTCCACTGCAAGGCACCCCAAGCGGGACTCAAACCCCAGCCCCACTGGAGAGCAGGACCCAGTCCAACCCACTGCGCCACTGCACCACCATGCCCCTGCTTTTACAGAAACATTCACATATAAATATACCTACAAACAAACATGTCCATGAAAGCTCTTGTTTGTGTTTCTAATAAAAGCTAACCCTTCTAGCTTTTGGTAAGTCCACTTTGTACCAGCTCATGACTGGTCACTCCCTGAGCCCTGCATGCCCTGTGCGCTATAAAATTTTAAAAGAATGTGTAATAACTTCTTACTATTGTCAATAAAGTACAACATATACAATAATCATGTTTCCTGATCAGGAGCCTATCCCAGAAACATTGCATTTATTCATTTAGCAGGCACTTTTCTCCAAAGCAACTTCCAATGTGAAGGTTACAGTTATTTACCCATTTAGACAGAGAGGTAATTTTACTGGAGCAATTTAGGGCAAGTGCCTTGGTCAAAGGTACTACAGGCAGAGATGGGATCAAACTTCTAATCTTCAGATCTAAAGGCAGTAGTTCGAACCACTACACTACAAGGTGTCCCAACATACAGAGGCTGATAGGGTTACACCCTGGATAGGATGCTGGTTTATGGCAGAGTAGCCACATACACTGTAACTAACCCATTCACTCTCTAAGGGCAAGTGTGTCACCAGTTCACACACTGCCAAGCGATGTGAGACAACTCACTATGCTCCTGTGCCTGCTATCTGGCCATTTAAATTACCCTTGCCTTTAAAATATTTTTCTCTGCATCTTTGTTACATGGAGTTCTGAAACTGAACTACTCTTACCTTTCCTGTTTTAAGTGATAAGGGATTACATGCCCATCTCATAAGATTAAAATAATGTTCAATATTGTGAATTGTAATGCTATGGAGTTTAACTTTTTTAATGCCAAGCATGTTTTTACTCTGAATGTTAATTTTTGCTTTGAAGGAAACTCTGAAGAGATTCGCCAGAGCAATATTCTACGCGAATGTATCAGGAATTACTTCCCCAGTCGGAAGTGCTTTGTGTTTTACCAGCCTACCAACAGAAACCATCATAATTTAGAGAAACTGAATGACACTGATTTGGATCCTGACTTTGTCAAGCAGACTAATGAATTCTGCAGTTACATTTTCGACAGTTCAAAGGAGAAAACAATAGCAGGTGGAGTCAGAGTCAACGGAAGCAGTTAAGTTTGAAGATAACTGGCAATTAAGTATTTTGTTAGTGCAATACAACATTAATGTAAATAAATGGGCTGTATAAATCACTGTTTGGTTCTTGATGTGTACGGCTTGTGACATATATAAAAAATTATCTTTTTTATTTCTGTCTCTATTGTTCCCTCCATTGTGTTTGTTTGGCTTCAGTGCTGGGACAACTGGCAGTGATGTATGTGGAGGCCATTCACAGTGGACAGGTCCCCTGTCTTGAGAATGCAGTGGATGTCCTGGCTCAGAGAGAAAACGCCTCTCTAGCTGACAAATCATATGACCTTTATCAAAATCTTCTGGGAGAGCAAGTAGTTCTGCCCACTGAGACACAGCAGGAGTTCTCGAGTGTTCATGAAGAGTGTATGAAGAAGGCCCTGAAGCTCTTTATGGAACACTCATTCAAGGATGAAGACCAGCGCTACCAAAATTTCCTCATGGTACTTAGACTAAGCAATTCAACATATTCATCTTAAAATTGGGGTGGCACAGTGTTTCCTCACAGCACCTGGGTGGTGTGAGATAACGTGGGTTTAATCTGTCTGAGTAGATTTTCCATGTTCTCCTCGTGTCTGCATGGATTTCCACCCAAAGACATGTAGATCAAGTGAGCTAGTGACTCTGAATTGCTCTTAGTGTGTGAATGGGTGAGTGACTATGTGTGTGTGACTTGCCTGCGTTAGACTGGCATTGTGTCCAGGGTGTACAGCTTTTTCCTCGTGATCTGGGTAGGCTCTAGACCACCACGACCCTGATTTGGACATGTGGTTATTGAAGATGGAGTGATAGAAGGATGAATTTTACAATAAGCATTCAGTTAGGAGCCTTCGGCCAAGCGCTCAGTGTCACTGCATTAGAAGAGTGCTCTATAAAAAATAAATTGAATTGAATTAAAATGAATGTGCTAATATACAGTATCTGTCTCATGACCAGGAAAAAAAAAATAATTAAAAAAGTGTAAGTCTTCCTGCTCTGTCTTTCTCTGTCCTTAGACATGCATACAAAAGGAGTACGAGAGAAAATGTCAGGAGAATGAGCAGCTCTCATACAAACACTGCACTGATTTGCTGGAGAAATTATGGGGAAACATAGACCACAAGTCCTACATGAGACCAGGAGGATACTTGGACTACAGAGCTACGGTGGACGGTATCATTAAGAAATATAAAGCAACTCCACAGAAAGGATTAAAGGTGCTTATTAAAGGAGCATTTAATAATAGTATTAAAGTAAAAGGACTCAAAAGGAATATATATTATCTATAATACATTTTAAATATAAAATATTTGTCAACATATTAGTGCTGACTGTAGATTGATGTTCTTGGCAGTTGATGTATTTGCATATGATCAAGACCGAGAAAGAGTGTTTAAAATCTTTTACATTCATCACACATTAACCAGTCTTAACTTGTTCCTGAAACCTGAGTGAACATCAAAATCCTGGATAATGAAATTACTTATTCCATTATTTCTTTTGGGTAAAAACTCTCATTTTTTCCAAGCTTATCTTAAGTTTACCTCACGCTCACCCTAAATAATGGCTAATAACATGGGAAAAGAGTGTAACATGCTCAAAATTTACACAAATTTAGAAATTAATTTTCATTTTGTTGCTGGCGAGGTTTTTTAATTACACATCTCTTTTCTTTTTGACTGAAACACTTGGTTTGTTCTTTTTGTTCCAAATGACCCTTAGATCTCACATAACCTACTCCTTAGACTTTTGACAGACCTCAGTGGTGCATGAAAAGCTCAAAGAACATTTTCTGAAATGGTAACCACCCCTGTGTGTCATGAAAGTTGCCAGGTGTCTTGATTTCAGGGCCAACTCAACTTGTCAAAAAACCTTTTTGGACTTTGCAAAAACTAATTTTCAGCAATTGTTATAATATATGACTGTTAGCATCTGACTACTGCTTTTCCAATTCCCCAAGGTCTATACACTCTTGCATCTGGTGCTTTTTAGGATATTATCAAAATATTTGATATCCATTCTTCCTTCACCTCTTCAATAATTCTATTACCTTACATTTTATTTAGTTCCTATAGTTCCAACAGCTGTTGATATTGGAAAGAGTACCTGTGTCAGACTTTCATCTACAGGTTGTACTTTCTCATCTACTGTAACCTTGTGGCAGTAACCACTGATCTCCACAAAACTTTTAAAGAATGATTTCTCTTCCTGAGCCAACCACCTACATACCTCTGAGGACATCTTGGTGCCATTGACAGTTTCTCCAAAATTCAGAATCTTTTCATTTTCCTGCCACTTCAGCTGAGGAATGATTTAAGGATAGATATAGAATGAATTATTAGTCTGCTTCAACAAACAAACACTTTCTTCAACAATTCTGAAGTTTCTTCCACTTTCATCATTTTGATATTTTGTCTATATAAATATCTTTTGGTGGCACAGTGGGTTGGACTGGGTCCTGCTCTCCGGTGGGTCTGGGGTTCGAGTCCTGCTTGGGGTGCCTTGTGACAGACTGGCATCCTGTCCTTGGTGTGTCCCCTCCCACTCCACCCTTACACCCTGTGTTGCCAGTTTAGGCTCTGGCTCCCCGTGACCCTGTATGGGACAAGTGGTTCAGAAAATGTATGTGTGTAAATATCTATCAGCCACTAACTTGAAAAGTTTATTTATTTTCATGGTAACCTGATGAAGAAGAAGGCTCTACTTAGAACAGGCTGTGATTTTTTTATCACGTTTTAAAGTTTCTTGTTCACTCGTTTGCGTTAACATTCTTTTCTTTTTGAGAGCTTTCTTTCCCGACACTCATCTATAACTTGCTGCTTTCTTATAGTGTGGTTATTTTGCTCTTTAAGCTCTGTATTCATCTGTCATTATTCCCTTGTTCTTCTTTGCCTGTTCCTTGACTATGTCATACTACTGTACTTTTTTCCCTTTTGTTTTCTTTCTATGTAAGTCCTGCATTTCTTGTGAAGCCAGTATGAATGCCTTTAGCTTTGTTATTATGTTGATGAAGAAATGTGTGATTCTGCTTAAACTGGTTCATAAGTTCAAGCAACTGTAAGAGCTTGTAAATTTAGCCCTTCTTGCAAAAGTTTATCATGGATTTTTCCATAAGTTGTTCTCTTAACAAATTAGCTTCCAATACTCAGAAATAACACATTTTACTATTTTTATTAATGTTTTTACAATATCATCAATAAATTCATATCGAGGTTGAGATCACTGTCTATGTTTATGCAATTTCAAAACCACAGTTCTCCAGGGTGTAAAGTAAGTGTCTACAGTTTGTTCATGTGTACCATATTCTTCCTGGAGGTTGGCAGAAATTCCTTGCACATGTGCTCCGATGTAGTGCAATAATCTGCCTTGTTGCATGACATCCGCAGCTTCTGGAGATCCACTGGCTATCTTAAAAAATTCTTACAACTCCATCCAAGTTTCTCAGTCCTGGCCTACTTTTTATTCTCAATTATAATGTTAATGTTAAACCAATATCTGCAAACAACTTTGCCAACATTAGCTATATCCAATAAAACATAAGATGTCAAATGCTATCATTTTTTAAACATTTGCTGAAGTAAGATTAAATTGCACATTAACAGTATTTCTCCATCACTGCTATTAAAAGTATATGTTCTGTTTGTTTCAGGCTGAAGAGGCTTTGCAGACCTTCTTGAAGCAGAAAGAAGACATGGAGTCATGTATTCTGAAGGCAGACCACAGTCTGACAGAGCAACAAAAGAAGTTAGAAGGTGAGAGAAGCATGAAAACTGGAGTAGTAACTGAACAGACTAGTGTGTTCCCTGAAACCATACTATGGGTGGAGGATATTCACAAAATAATTATATTGTTCATCTCCTTCTATCTCACTTTTCTGTCAGCTAATTTGCAATTATTGGAATTTTATAAAAAATACATTCTAGGAACAAAGTATTAGCACAAACTCCTGAACACACACAGGTCCCAATCATGTACAAACTATAAAAATACCCACTTTTATACATCTACATTCACCGTTTTCTGCAAATCCACCACCATCCCACCTGCACCTGTCTTTTGAGCAGTGGTGTCACAAATGGGGAACTGAATGGAAACTCAAAGATGGCAAGTTCACGCAATCCGGCAGACACTAAACACTGGAAAAGTACCCTAAGCATTTACCCAAGCACACAATCACAATCTGGTACTTCCATCTCCTGAATTATAAGATGTAACTTTGCAGTTGTATTTACCGTATGATATTTTAAAGTTTTAATTTCCATGCCAGAGGAGAAGGCCCATGCTGAAGTTGAAAAGTTTAAAGCAGAAGTGGCAAAGAAAAAAGAGGAAGCCTTGAACCAAAGAATCAAAGATATTGAAAAGGCATACAAAGAAAATGAACAACAATTAGTGGAGAAAATGGAAAGGGAACGAAACACAATGATTGAGGAAAACAAAAGAATTCTGGAAAAGAGGCTGCAGGTATCTATATTTCCATCATTACCTTACATCTTGGAAATACATGTGTAACATTTATACTCAGCAAATTAGTTTTTATGATCTTCAGAACAGTGTATTTAAAATAATCTAAACATTTTATTACCTGTACAAATTGCGGACTTAACCTAGAAACATCCAACATTCTGCAAAGCAACTTGCAACATTAAGCTACATACAATTTATTCATCATTTATACAGCTGGATTGTTTTTACTGGATCAATTCAAGGTAAGTACCACAAGGGTATCACAGCATGAGATGGAATAAGAAACCTGTACTCTTCAGATCCAGTTACAGAAGCTCAAACCGCACACTACCTGCTGCCCCTGCTTTGGGGACAGATTCTGCATCAGCACATAGTTAGTGGAGTCCTATCTAATTTCTGCTGTTCCTTTATATCTGCAGGAGGAGAAAACCCTGACTGAGGAGGGCTTTAACCAAAAAGCAAAAGTGATATCTGCTATTATTGAGGAGTTACAGGAAGAACAAATGAAGTTGTTTTTTTCAGAGAACTACGGGCCTGAGCTAAAAGATCCTTCTTTCAGCTTTGCCAAAATCTCAAGAATCAATGAACAAAAGGAAAATTGAACTGGTGGATTTTGTCATTTATTCATTTATGAATATGAAATTCTTTGGTATGTTTGTAATGTCTTGTTATAATCAAGTTTACTCATAAGCTGTTGACATTAATAATCATAAAACATGCATTTCTTCATTATTGTTTCCAGGATCTGTGCAGTCTTTAGTGTGACTGGTTATGACTTTGGAAATGTGTAAGATTAAGTTGCTTATTCCTAGAACACCATGAGAATTCTACACATTCTACACGGGAACAGAGTGCTTTGATAGACCCAGAGAAAAACTTTTTTTAATTAAATGCCCTTTGTGGGGGAGAGACTAAAATAATGTGTTTCTGAAACATTGCAGGGGATGTAGATATGTTTTATTAATTTTGGTTAGCATCCAGTCTTTGAAAGACCACAAAAAGTCGATAGTGAATCCCCAATAATACAGAAAATGACACAACAGTAAAGTGGTCAAGTGTCTGAGTAAGAAATCATTTAATTAGTAAAAATTATTGGCTTTTATGCTAATTTATGAATTATCAAGTGTTGACATTGAGTTGATACAAAGAGTTGATTGTCTGATACAGATTTTGTTCCTGAAGAAATTCTACAAAAGTGAATGCTGTTTTCCAAGAAATATGGTCATTTTCATGTGGGGTAGTATAATTAATTCATGATATGAAAAACACCTTAATTGAAGGTGGACACTGTAGTGACTCTGCTGGTAATACTGTTGCCAAGGGTTGTTGGTTTGAATTTGCCTTTTGTCCATGAACTCCTCATTTTACAAAGACAGTTAGGACAATAGGTTGTAATTCTAAAGTAATAATAAAGTAATACTAAATGAAAGTCAATTAATACAGAAATAAGAGTCCTAAAAATACAGAAATACTTTGATTTTTTTCTGGTTGGGTTCTTTAGTAAGATGGATTAAGACTATAATAAATAAAATTACTGTGAAAACCTTTTTATTATTTTTTTTTGCTTTTTTTATATATCTTCTAGCTACAGTAAAATTACAGTTAATGTAACAGTACAAAAAACATTATCTACATAAACTCATGTTCAATCATGGTTTTGAATTGCATTCATTCGATTAGCTTAAGCATTATTGTTTATTTTCTTTCAACCTATTTTTATTTGCTTCTTTTACTGGTGCAGTTAGAATCACCAACCCCAGGAATGAACACCTGAAATGGGTTAGAAACATAAAGTGGAAATAAGCTGAATTAAGGTGATCCCATACTCCTGTTCTGTTTGAGTAAACATAGATCAAGTTCCCTCCATTGCACAGGTTACTCTCACACTAATTTTAGGGAAAAAAAATTCAATATAAAAATATATAAAATGTATGAAAATAAAGAAAGTCTGCAAACAATGTGTATATCTTTGAATTTTTGTTTTTAACCTGAGGAGTAAATGTGATAGACTGGTTTCCTGTCCCAAGTTTACACCTTTGTCTGTTTGCTAGAGCTTTTATAACATTGGCTGTATAAGCTATTCAGAAAATTAATGAACTGAAAACACAGTGTGGGGGCGCAGTGGGTTGGACCGCAGTCCTGCTCTCCCGTGGGTCTGGAGTTCGAGTCCCGCTTGGGGTGCCTTGTGACGGACTGGCGTCCCGTCCTGGGTGTGTCCCCTTCCCCTCCGCCCTTACGCCCTGAGTTGCCGGGTAGGCTCCGGTTCCCCGTGACCCCATAAGGGACAAGTGGTTCTGAAAATGTGTGTGTGTGTGTGTGAAAACACAGTATATTCCACCAAAACCAGTGAGGGCTGCATTTAAGAAATAGAGTTTGTTCATGGTGCATGGTATCTGTGAAATACATATAGACGTAAATGTCTGAAAATACATCTATACCCCCTGGAAAGTGTTGCACTTTTATATATTCAGACATGTACAGTATGCTCGATATTCATTTGGTTACAGTGGCCATATTTGACAAATAAAACTTTATATTTGTTTTTTTTTAAAAATTAAGTATTTTTTTCTACAAAATTCAACAGAAATGCAGTTTCCTGGGTTACGTTTAATAGAGAGTACCTTTAAGGCCCAAGGTTTGTGGAAAAAATTGCATACTTGAAAATATATTGGGCCAAAATCAATAGAGCTGTCAGAGGACCAAAGAGAAAAAAAGTCTGATGCCCATGTATTTGGAAAAGGACACAAATCCATTTGTGGTCAGTGTGGACGTGTATCCAGTAAACCACTTAGAGTCCATATTGATGTCTAGTCCATATATTTTGTACATTAGGATGGATGATGGTTTTAGTGGGAGGCAGCAGTCATAACATAGTCATAACAAGGATGAAAACAACTAAAGTGGAAAAACAAGCCAGCTTTACTGTAATAAAAAGAAAATCTATTCCAAATTTACAAGTGCCAACAAATTACAATCCAAAAAATTTCACAGACCTACATGTTTTGATACAGCATTTGTCTTTGCACTACTCAAGGTGCAGGCTTATTATATATAGAAATTGGAAAACTGAAAGTTTGCAAAAATGTAACTAAAGTTAACTATAAATAATACAGTATCTCCACTTGTCTCTCTCCACTGGCTGTTTTTAATTGTTTGTATCAAGTTCAACACTCAGATTACAGCCTACAAAACAATCAATGGATCTGCTTCCTAATATCTACAAGAGATGATTACTTGCTACGCTCCAGCCTGATGGTTACAGTTCTCTACCTCTTCCTAATTCCCTGTACAAGAGGTCCAAAATCAAAAGTACAAAGGTGCAAAGTTTTTTGGTTGACCTCCCGTGACCTCCCACTAGGACTCAGAATTGCTGAATCTCGCTCCACATCCAAGTATCATGACCACGCCCGCACCTCAACCAGCAGCACCTGGACCCGATTAAACACCTGGCGTTAATCGGAGCACTCTCCTATAAAAATACCTATCAGCCTCTTCTCAGTTGCAGAATCTCATTCAGATAACCAGCCTGTCTGCGACCTTGACTTGACTTGACTTGACTTGACAAATACTAGTCTCTGTCCTGTTCGCCGATTGACAAACTCTTTGCCTGTCCCTGATATTGACAACACATCTGATCCCTTGGTTCTGAATAAATGATCCTGCACTTGGGACCAGCCTCTCTTGTGTCCTCTGTTCCCCATGACACCAAGAAGAGTCTCAAAATAAATCTCTTTCAGATTTACTTTTCCCCTGATCTCCTGACTGGTCCCAGTGCTTTCACTACTTTATCTGCTTAAAAAAAGATATTGATAGAAATTTTCTCAATTTTATATGCAGCTATCTGTGTAATGTATAGTGTCAAATTGTGGTATTGAAGTAATACTTCAAAAATTACACATTTGCATTATTGTTTTTCAGACCTTCATCTGACACTGTCAAGAATTTGGTATATCAGCTTTCACACTGTAATGTTAGGTAGTTTTTCCAGGAATCAATGAATGTCTGTATGACAGTAATCTAAGAGTAACTGAAGTTTTCCACTGTTTTGCTCAAGTCAGATATGGTAAGGCAATACGTGATGCAAATGCAGGGCCAGAACATGACCTGCAGAGAAACCCTTATCTCCCTGCATGATGTGTCTCAAGACACCTGTGCAAAACAGGTATTTGTGCTTCTGTTGAACTTTCTGTCTTGCCATTGATGAGACTGAATCTAAAGATTCTGGTGTAGATTTCCATGAAAGAAGCAGAAAAACATAAAATGACACCTAGGAAGAGAATCTGAATGTTTGAGTTTGTAATGGTTAGTGAATAAATGTGTTATGACTCACAGTGTCCTGTCTTGCAATGAAATTCAGAGCACTGGTGCATCAGTGATGTGAATCACTAGGGGCCCCAGCTGTAGACAAGTACTGCTCCAAATCTTTACTTTACTTTTTGTTTGGCAATATTTCAGCTATGAAGCTCTGCAGGGATATACAAAATGAAATGGTAAACTAGCATTTGCCAGAACTCATGCTTTGCTGCATTTTATTCAGTTCCCAACCAATGTCAGCAACTACTTGCTCTGAGCAGGGTCATATCAAGCCAGAGCCTATCCCAGAAACACAGGGTGCAAAGCTGAAGAAGGAGGGGACACACCCTGGACAGGATACCAGTTCATTGCAAGGCACCCCAAACAGGACTAGGTCCCCAAACCCACACACAGGGGCCACTGGCCAAACCCACTGCGCCACCACACCTCCCTTAGAACCAGCATACAAACAGGTGATACAATATTTGAAACTGAGATTCCCTTTGTAGTTTATTGTAATATTTTAATGTGATTAAATTTCAATTGTTTACTCTGTATAAGAAGAATATATTATTGTTGCAGTTAGCAAATGGATAATTCTTTTAAAAGCTTGCTTTAGAGTCAGACATTATCTTTGTACTGAGGGTGAAAGATTGTTTGCATATTACATGTTGTAGTAGACTGCATTTTAGATTCATTTAGCAGTATTTATTTGAAATTGTTCGTTTATTGGTTGTTCCTGTAATTTTTACTGTTTATTTCCAATTACTGATGAACAACTACCTGTATTGGACTAATGTTCATCTATATGGATATCATGCCTAGAGTCTTAGTAAGGGGGGGTATAGTGGCACAGTGGGTTTGGCTGGGTCCTGCTTGCTGATGGGTCTGGGGTTCAAGTCCTGCTTGGGGTGCCTTGTGATAGACTCATGTTCCATCCTGGGTGTGTCCCCTCTAGCCCTGCACCCTATGTTGCTGGGTTAGACTCCAGTTTGCCACAACCTCATTTGGGATAAGTGGTTTCAGTGAGAGAGTGAGAGTCCTAGTGAGATGTGGGCTGTATTAAATGCTTCAGTCTCTTTCCCTTGGAGAATTATATCTTAATATTACAAAGACTTTCAGATACTCCCTTGTATATACTACTCATCTTTTCAGGGGCCCTTTCACTGCACTACCATTCCTGACTTGTGTTCCCATACCATGAGAATCTAGGAAGAAGTTTTGCATATTTTCTTTTGATTCTGTAGTCCTGCTAGGAGACTTCAGTGCTCACATTGGGAATGATGGTGAATTTGGACTGGTGTGACTCGGAGGAACAACTTTTGCCAAATCAGAACCCAACACAAAAAAAGTTACTGTACTTCTGTGTCTGTCACAGGTTGTGCTTAGCAAAAGCCATACCTGAACTGAAAGAGGCTCACCAGTGTGCCTGGTACCAAAGTACCTTGGTCTAAAAGTCAATGATCATTTTTCTGGTTGTTTTATGTGTCTTGAAGTCTTATGTTGCAGACAAGTGTAGAGAAGTGTAGAGCTGTGAAATGATCACCATGTGCACCTATGATCATGATCTTCGGTTTAATGACTAAAAGAACTAAATTGCAAATGCAAACAGGCAAAATGAGATTTCTCTGCATGGCCAGTGGGCTCACCCTCCGTGGCAAAGGGATGAGTTGAGTTATCTGGAAGAGCCTTGGAGAGTTACTGCTCCTCCAGACCGAGAAGTCAGTAAGGGTAGTTTGTGCTTGTCATAAGTATTCACCAAAGTCGACTCCCAATGGAGATATACCAGTTATACTGTCCCATTGGGAGGTGACTCTGGAGAAGGCTCTGGACTCACTGGAGGGATCATATCTTATGGCTGGCTTGGAAACACCTGGGGATCTTTCAAGAGGAACCCATCTGACTTGAGTTTATCATATATTACCAGAGAAGACAACAGGATGAAGAAGAAGAACAGGTAGTGTTTCACAATTCCATTCCACTTTTAATCTGGATTATATATACACATTACTTGAGTTTTACTTATTGTTTCTTTTTACCAATCACTCACTGTGTCACTGCGTGAGAAGAGCATGCTATCAAAAAAAAATTGAATTGAGTTAATATAAGATAGTATTATTTGACAGATTGTAGTTACCTGTTAGTATGGCCTTGTAATTATATAGGTTATCCATGATTCCCTGGACCTCAAATGTTTAAAAAAAATGTTAATTTCAATATCTGAAGTGATGTACTTGCATAAGCTTTTAATAACAACATTGTTTCATTATAAATGCAGATTTGATAAGACAATGCACCATCTTCCAGTACAGCATGGGGGTTTTATGGTCTTATGTTGTCGTATTATAATGTGTTTTATTGAAATAAAACCTTTTATTTACACATCATGCCAAAATGATTAACATTAATTTGGACAGTGTTGGGGGGGGGGGGGGGGGGGGTTGAACCGGGTCCTGCTCTCTGGTGGGTCTGGGGTTCGAGTCCCGCTTGGAGTGGCTTGTGATGGACTGCCCTCCCATCCTGAGTGTGTCCCCTCCCCCTCCAGCCCTATGCTACTGAGTTAGGCTCCAGCTCCCCGCGACCCTGTAGGGGACAAGCGGTTCAGACAGTGTGTGTGTGTGTGTGTGTGTAGAGAGTGTTGATTCTACCAAACACTGAAACAGGTAAAGAAGTCTGAGGCTAGGTCTTCTTTAATCTTGTTAATTAGTGTCATGTAGTTGGTTCCTAAATGGCAACTGAGATCAGAAGTAACAAAGATACTTAGGTTTCTAAAACCAAAGTTTGCCCGTTTAAAGGGAAAACTCCAGGTAGATTCGAGAAGGGTATTCAGTTGTGCGCCCAGAAATTTAGAGAGATTATAAAATTAATCTAAAACTATACTATAGTAGGATATCACCTTTACTATTCCTGGTTCAGATCTTTGAGAGTGACTCAGGAGTAACAGTACATCATCAGAATATAGAGAAATGCGACAGTCCTCTTTATATACCCTAATACTGGATATGTCTTGATTGTTCTTAATTGTTTCTGCTAGAGGTTTGATCACAAGTGTGAATAGTAAGGAGACAGAGAAACTGTCTCACAGAAAGCAATTTGTGTTAACTTGCACCAAAGGATTTCAACAGAAGAGCTTCCTTAGATTGGTAAAGTTGTTACTCATTTTAAGTCTTACCAAGATAGCGAATAAGAAACTCCATTCTACTCTGTCAAACGCCTTTTCAGCATCAAGAGAGATTATTAAAGTCAGTTCTTGCTTTCCAGCAATGAAGTAAAATTAAAGCCACAACATATGTTGTCGGAGATGAACCTGGCTTTAACAAATCCAGTTTGACCGGTTTAATGATGTTTTAGAAGACAGTCTGAAGTCAGCATTTAGGTGTGGTTAGCGCTGCTGCCTTTGAACCCAAAGGCTGCAGATTCAAGTCTCACGTCTAGCACTAATACCCTTGAACAAAGTACTTACCCTAAAGTTGCATGGGTAAATAGATTAATACTGTAGGTTGCTTTGGAGAAAAGCATAAGCTAAATTAAGTAATGGTGAATTTAGGAAAAAATGGTCCTGCTCTGAGACAACAGACAGTGATAAACTTTCTATACATGATTGTATTTTGGCTGTTTGCCCTGCTTTCTAACCTTTCACTGTGATTACATACCCTTCTGTTTCTTCTCTGCCACTGCTTAAAGACTTACTAGTTGTCATGCCTTCTAATTTACATTTAGTAATTTAGCTAACTTTTATTCAAAGCGACTTACAATGTTAATCTACCTACAATTATTTACCCATCTGTACAGCTGGGTGATTTTACTGGTGCAATTTAGGGTAAGTACCTTGCACAAAGGTACTACAGCTGGAGGTTGGATTCAAGCCTGCAACTGTTGGGTCCAGAGGCAGCAGCTGAAACTAGTACCTGTCCCATAGTAATCATCTCTCCCTCTACTTTTTTCTTCATTAATATGGCTCCAGTAAGGAGCACATATACTAAAACTGGAACGATACAGAGAAGATTAGCATAGCCCCTGCACAAGGATGACATGCAAATTCCTGAAGCATTCCAGTGAGGCTGTATCTTTAGACAGTTTTTAGTGTCAAAAGGATTGTATAGACATGAATGTATGAAGGTATGTCAGAAAAAATTTTAAGATAAAATAATGGGCAGGAGTGGGGACCAAAACCGTGCTATAATGGCATCAGTTAATACAAGCATCATGATGTCATTTGCAGCACTACCTCATAAAGATTATACCTTTGGTGTGCATTTGAACCGTGACAGCAAAGTGAAGTGAAAGAAAAAGTACAATTCCTACATGTCAGAGAGCTTTAAAAAAATTTAAAGCACTACAAAAATGTGATAAACATTTGAAAAAAGAAATTCAAGTTCAGATGCAGAATGAAAAAGCTACCTTCTTGCATACCTGAATGTTCTTGATGTGCAAGATCATCACACCCTCAACATAAGCAGCCTTATGAAACTCTGAAATCCTGGGGTTTAATAACTTGGCACTGATCATGAATAATTATCAGATGCTACACCAAAAAATTAAATAAATGAACATAACGTACCACATGCCCAACATTAAAGTCCCAAAAAGTTTATGGTTTACTTCAATTAAATTTTACTGAACTGCTGAATGAAGAGCTGGGTTTTTGGAGAGCATACTGTAAAAACAGCACAAAACAATACACAGACACACACACACACTGACCGAAACCGTTTATCCCGAGCGGGGTCGCAAGCCGGAGACTAATCTGGCAACACAGCATGCAAGGCTGGATGGGGAGGGGACGCACCCAGGACAGGACGCCATTCCGTCGCAGGCACCCCAAGCGGGACTCAAACCCCAGACCTGGCAGAGAGCAGGCACAGGCCAAACCCATCGCACCCCCCCTAATAAAATAATAGAAACCAATTATTCCACTGCAAAAATAAATTAAAAGAAAATGTATTGATTTCTCCCTTCTTTAGGTACATATTGTCTCTACCTGTGTCACTAATTTTATCTCTGTTATGAAATTTACTATGTCTAATCTCCAATCCATAAAGTTCACTCAAATTTTACCAAAATATGAAAATCACACAGGGACTAAAGGTTTTTTTTTAAAAAAAAAAAAAAAAAAAAATCACTGCTGCTCCACATAAAGTGAAATAGAATTTAAGCAATGAAAATTGTTAACAGGTTTCTTTTCATCATACCCTGCATTGAATTTTTATCCAAGCCTCATGTCCAGTGATTCTACAACAAGTTCCGGATCATTGCAACCCTGACAAAGACAAGCAGTTAGCGAAACTAAGTGAGAGATTGTGTGAGATTTATCATAATCACCACAACAAAGAAGTTCAGCTGAAAAATGCAAAACAAAATCTGATAACTATTTAACCTTTAGCCACAGCTCTCATCTTTCTAGATAATCACTGAAGTATGTAAGTTACGCAAATGATAATTGTGTGACAATTTGTTTGCACACTAGCTGAGTCAGTCACCTTCTGCAGGATTTGTGTTGATCCTGAGGCTGGCAACTTGGTCTTCAGTTGGGCAACAGATCTTCATCAAATGGGGCATGTCCTTAATTCTCAGTTCTAATTCAGTCTAATTAGTTCTAAAATTAAACTTAATACTTAGTTCTCTTTGGCAGCTTAAAATGTGAATTGCGGCACTAACCTGAAGCAAAATATTTTGTTTGTTTCAGTCATTTCAGTAAGTATTCATGCATACAGTACATTTCGGTGCCTTTCCTCTCTCTAACTTACTGTTATGCACAGTATTGACATTACAACTAATGTCAAGTGGTACCAGGGATAGCTGGTCTCAGGTCTGAATCCCAGGTGTAGTACCCTTTAGCAAAGTACTTCCTCTAAACTGCTCCAGTAGAAGAAACTGCTTAGCTGCATGAATAGGTAAATCAGTACCACTTCCTTTGGAGCTACATGAATAAATGTAAGTGATGATTTAATAGCAATGTCATCATGAAATACCTAACTGAAGCAAAGAAGAATCTCTCAAAAACACACACACACACACACACACTTTCTGAACCACTTGTCCCATACAGGGTCGCAGGGAACCAGAGCCTACCCAGCAACTCAGGGCGTAAGGCCGGAAGGGGAGGGGACACACCCAGGAGGTGCACAACCTGCAGCAGGTTGTTGAGACACAACAAACACTCAGTGATACTTTTCTGCCTCCTATCCAAAACATTACAATGAGGCAGTGTAAAATAAGACCACTCAAGACCCTGCCGTGGACTGTTTGCTCTTCTACCACCTGGTAGATGGTACCATACCATGTGGTCCAACACCACCAGGCACAGAAACAGTTTCTTTCCTCAGGTCATCAAATTACTGAACAACAAACACCACACTGCTCAGATAAATTTATATTGCTTTCTCACAGGGGGGGCGCGGTGGTGCAGTAGGTTGGACCGGGTCCTCCTCTCTGGTGGGTCTGGGGTTCGAGTCCCGCTTGGGGTGCCTTGGGGCGGACTGGCATCCCGTCCTGGGTGTTTCCCCTTCCCCCTCCGGCCTTACGCCCTGTGTTACCGAGTAGGCTCCGGTTCCCCGCGACCCTGTATGGGACAAGCGGTTCTGAAAATGTGTGTGTGTGTGTGTTAACTCTTGATTGGGAGGGCACAGCTTCATTATTTCCACTTTCCTCTGTTCAGTACTTGGCAGTAGCATACTAATACTATTGCTGCATTACACATGTACCGCATTGGATTCAAAACAGCACAAAAGAAACGTGCAGTAGTGATACAAACTCCAAACAGCAATGACTGCAGGTACTGTAACTATAAAACTTATGACTCTTGTTCAGTGGAGGAAATGAGACATGTGGACAGATTTGTTTGTGGTCAAAGGGGGCATGGTGGTGCAGTGGGTTGAACCAGGTCCTGCTCTCTAGTGGGTCTGGGGTTTGAGTCCCGCTTGGGGTGCCTTGGGGCGGACTGGCGTCCCGTCCTGGGTGTGTCCCCTTCCCTTCCAGCCTTATACCCTGTGCTGCCAGGTTAGGCTCTGACTCCCTGGGACAAGTGGTTCAGACAGTGTTTGGGGTCACCATATTTTGATTAAGGTTGCAGATAGAGAAAATGTCATTATCTGATACCTGACTTTTTATATGTTTGGCAAAATTTAGAAGGGTTTAATGTTTGGTAAATGCAAAATAATGCCATCAACCTACAAACTGAGGCTAAAACATAGAATAAACACAAAAACAACACATGGGCATGGATCTATAATGAAAATGAAGCCACTGGATCCAATTGTGACACGTGGTAGAAAGATCTTGGAACATTAAACTTTTCTGTTCCACACCAAGATGCAGTTTCCATACAATGAACAGTTTAGGAAATATTTAAGCAAAGAGAACCAAATCAATATCAAAGACATGGATTAGGCAACGGTGGTGCCTCAGAGTATCTAGGCTGTGCAACTGGGCATGGGTTCAAACTGAGTTCGTTCTCAGAAAAACAGAAAACTGTTTTAATCATGCTATTATTAGGTTAGATATTCTTTATGTAATATTTATGATGGAGACAGCCCTTGTACCTCTATTTCAGACATGATGAGCTATAATAATGTTCTATAGTATTCGCTGCCTAGTATAGTGGAGTCGCAATTTGCATTTGTGAACTGAGAAGGAGCAAAATATGTCGATGGGGGGTCCAGTAAAGCTGAGAGCTGCACCTGTTTATGAAGCTTTCAGCGTCCTCTATTGGCCATTCATTCCTGTACATGTGTCCATGGCATGAGGCGTGGCGGTTTCTACAGTTTGCTTTTCAAGGTTGGAGATGCTTTCTGTCAACTGCTGGAAGCTTATTCTAGTAACTGGGAACTGTTACTAATTGCTAGACTAAGCTAGACATAATAAAACATAGCTTTTATATCTATGTACAGGTAAATTTAATATCTATCTATGGATAGATTTATTTACTATATATGGTAAACAACACACACACACACACACGTTTTTCAGTTGGGTGTTCAAAGTGCTACAATAGCTTGTATTGCGTGATTATACATATATTATGGGTAGTGCCCCTTAGTCATTTTTGATGTTCTCAACTGAGTACTTCATAGACCTGGATATGAAACGAAGACAATAATAACGTGGAACAAAAGGGGCGTGTCAGGATATAAAAGGATGGCTCTGAAGAGAAATCTTTTAGTTCTGTGGTCTCTTAAGGTGGGTAATTTCTATATTTTTATGTAATGTTTGTAGGCTCTACGTTTTTAAATGTAGACTGTTGATTTCTTTTTGCTGGTACTTTTTACTTTGCTTCAGTGTGAGTATTGTTCTTGTAATTATTTCTTGCCGAGTATTATTTATGGATCTTATTAATTGTGGATCAGTCTTTAAACTATAAGCATGGGCTTAGTTTATGAATATTCTCCGACATATTGAAACCTCTAGGCAAATATTACATTCCATTTCTTCTGCATTTATTAATTTATCTGACGCATTTCTCTAAAGCGACTTAAACTGATTTACTTATTTATGCAGCTGGACATTTTTTATCGGACTAGTTCAAAGTGATTAGAGTCGCCAATAGTTTTAATCAGCAAAACTTACAAAAAGTCTTGATATTAAAAAAAAAAGGGGTAACACTTTCGAATACTATTTCATATAGGTAGTTATGCAAGAACTAATGCAGAACAAATAGTGCTACACTTCAGTTACTGCTGATAAGGAAGAGTGATTAATTAGTAGGTAATAACATACTGATGTTTGGGGTAACAATTAGATAATTAATAGTTACTAATAACTTAAATGTATGCCTCCTGCAGTACTACACGACGCTCATTTAAAATAACTATGAATTTACTACTCAGCAACAGTCACAATTACTTATGGCAATACGGTCCTGTTTATTATTCACAATACAATTTTCAGATTACTTTTACTTCAGGTGGTTTGGTCAGAGTATTTTGAACCCTATGTCCCATATCACCATACTGAAATAACTAAATCACTCATTAAGATCAAATTCTCCATACTGCCATCAATTAAATGAATCTGTTGCGCTCTTTAACCAACCGCGTTTTGTAGAAAATCACCAGTAGCTAATTTACCTTATAAAATTTATACAGATTCCATGTGTTCTACCTCCGTTTTCTTTGGGACGGCTCTCCTTATTACTCTGACTAAATTAAATAATGACTGAGGGTTAGGTTAAGAAAATCCTGGTAACCCCTTAGTAATGAATTAAGTGTTACCACACCGTTCTTCACGAATTACTTTTCTGGAACAGTATTTTGAAGTGAAAATCATGGTAAGCCTTTAGGAATTACTTAGGTCTTACCACATCCACATAGTCTGCTGCCTCTGCGTCGTCCTTCGCCCTATCCCCATACGTGTGTTTCACTAAAGTATGAATGAGTGACCCATTGTAAAGAGTGTATCTAGCAGTGTAAGCCACCTTGTTGAAGGTGTGTAGGCTGATAACATAGAATTTATTGGAAGTTGCTTCGAAGATAAGCGTCTACAAAATAAACAAAAATGTGTATTGTGACGCGCGGCGCTTTCGGTTCGGATGGGGCGAAAGAGAACGGCAGGAGCAGCGTTTATCTTAAACGTTTTATGGAACACCGTCACACAAAAGAATACTTTCCATCTCAGCACTCTATTTCTTCTGGGAGCTACGCTTCCAATCAGCCTGCTTAGCGACCCCAAACTGTCTGAACAGCGACAAACACAATCACCTCCTTAGTTTCCCCATAAACTGCCCTAGTGGTTGAACCCTGCATTTATAGTTTACCCAGAATACAACTATGTGTAATAAATAATTCTTCTCGCCTAAACATCAGTAACGTGTATCGTTATAGTATTAGTGTTTCCATTTTATTTCAATTACACTTTCCATAAAGTGAAACTGACTGCTGTGTAATGCTTAAAACACCATAATGTCCATTTCATTTAAATTCTGTATTGCTGCTTTAACGTCGTGGTCGCCAGTCCTCTGTCTAAACGTGATCGGTGCGATGAATAAGCCCCCCCCGACGCTCTGTCCGCGTGCAGAAGCAAACTGGGTCCTCCGGCATGCAGTGGCGAGTCTCGCGCACCTCTACTACAACCGCTAGTGTGGCAGCTCAGAAACCCCGGGAACAAATGAAAAGTCAGTCTCTCTCTCCTTAGGCTTAGCGCGGGTGATAACTAACTAGCCTGAGGTCCACCGCTTGGTAGTGCTCGCGTAGTTGAATAGAATAAGTGAAGACAGCACCAAACACAGCTCACGTTCCCGTTTTATAGAGTTACACATTATGAAACCCCTACCTCTGAATTTGATGAACAACAGCAACGCATTGTGAGACTTCGCAACCAGTACGTCGTGCCTCCTAGTCTTTTTTTTTTTTTTTTTTTTTTTTTTTTTTTTTTTTGTCCCCGCCAACCTCTCATTCTCCGTCTGCTCCTCCCCCCGACACTCGGTACGTTATTGCTCATCTCTGATTCACACTGATTGGCTAAGAACAAATTAACACCTGGCTACCCAGCCTGCTATAGTTGATACTTATACCTAATTGATACCCCAAACATCAGTATGCTATTACCTACTTATTAGTTAATCACTCTTCCTTATTATTTATTAGCGGTAACTGCAGTGTTATGTATCACTGTTCTCCGTCAGTTCCTGCATAGCTACCTATTAAGCATGAAACTAAATCTAAAGTATTACCAAAGAAAGAAAAAAACTGGGAACCAAGAGGTTCACTTTACATGAGAACACAGTGACTAGATGTTTGAAAATAAGATATTGTAACGACCCGCGTTACTGATTCAATGTAAATAGTTGCATTATGGGAAATAATGTTAAATGTGTGTAACCACTGGGGGCACTTAGGGGGAAAATGGTAGGGTGACCGTGGCTCTCCGTGTGTTAGGGGAAAGTGGAGGTGTGCTGGCTGTAAGCACAGGTCCAGGAGAAACAGACCGAGAGTATCATTTCTGTTGAGATAGTAACACAACTCACCATGCCACCCCTATGCTGTCCTCAGTTCCTGACTCTTTTCTGCTCTGTGAGCTCTATTAGATTTATATTTCAGTATTTCCTACAAATAAAGGATCCATGTCTGTATTTCAAAAACACCAGGAAATGTTACCTACGCTGCAATGCTATGCCGTGCTATGCTCAGGGACCATAGAGGACCCCTAAGAACAAAGAAGCCTGAGAGACCCCTACCATTGACCAGTACTACCTAAGATACCCTGGCTACATAGTCCAGGCTCTATATAATCTCAATATACTTGACAAGTATTACATCTTAAGGTCTATGCAAAGTTTGCTTCTGTTTTTAATTATGAATTGAATTATAAATTGCAGGGAAACCAAAGAAACTGGCTATTTGGGAGGATTCAATGGAGTGGTCAAAGAGGCAGCAGAAGAATGAAACAGGGGTATCAGTGGAAAAGGTAATGCAAATTAAAAATCGCTATGGTTGGGAAATCTGTTTGATAATCACTTAATTTGCTCTAGAGTTTCGAGAAAATACTATTTATTTTGGATGTACCTTAGCAAAGTCATTTTACTTATTACTGCATTACTTAGTATTTCTTATTGTAATCTTCTAATAATATTGCATAGTATAGAATAACCAGAAGGGTAATTCCTGGTTTTGTTGTTTCTCTATGTACTTGTTAAAGTAATAATTCTTTGTATTTTAGTTCTGTACTGGTTACAATGACTTTGTAAAGCCCCACATAACTCTTTCAGTTAGTGGACATGATGCTTGAAAGTTTGTCTAAGTAAATTTCTATTAAGTAATTAAAACAAATTCTTAATTTATTAATGGTAAAATGCGCTAATCCCATAAAGAAATAAAATGGAAATTTTACTAAGACATGAAAAAAACACTACTCTCATCAGGTTAGCCATACATGTACGGCAATTTACAGTCATAAATGAATCCTGCAGCATGAATGCTGTGTTACAGGGAGGTCCAGTGAAGATGGCCCATCCAATCTGTCTGATTGAGAACACAGAGGAGAATAAGCTGAAAACTAACCAGGAAGCTCTAGAGATTCTGAGCTCCATCACTCAGCCTGTTGTTGTGGTGTCCATTGTGGGCAAGTACCGCACTGGGAAGTCCTATTTGATGAACAGACTGGCTGAGAGTAATTCAGGTAAGCCTGGGTTGGACTTGGGATGGAGGTTACACATAAAAAAACATTCAACTGGAAACATTCTCATTTATTTAATTCTTTAAGTTTTATATAAAGCAGTGCATTGGTATTATCTTTGGTTTCAGGATTCCCTCTGGGCTCCACTGTCCAGTCCAAGACGAAGGGCATCTGGATGTGGTGTGTTCCTCACCCCTGCAGAAAAGGTCAAACTCTAGTCCTACTGGATACTGAGGGCCTGGGAGATGTTGAAAAGGTGTGGATCTTCTACTTAAATATTAGGAGAATAATTTCTAAATGTTAATACAAAACAACATCCATACAGTAGGTTTACATATGAAAAGCAAAACAAGTAATAGTTTTGCATGTAAACTAGACATTTTGAAACACCATAGTACAAGATGGTTTTTGAATCTGGTTACAGGGAGATCAGAAAAATGACCACTGGATCTTTGCTCTGGCCATCTTACTGAGCAGTACTTTGGTCTATAACAGCATTGGCATCATTGACAATGAAGCACTTCTAAGCTTGCAGTATCCTTCTATGTCAGATCATGTGCATTTAAGTTAATAAACTTTATTTAGTCTTTAGTTTATTTACTCATAGCTCGGAACTCTTTATAGCCAGTATATAGCATACTGAAATTGGTTGTGGTTTGGCACCAAACATGAAACACAATAAAGACTGATCAGCCACAACTTTAAAACCACTGACAGGTGAAGTGAATAACATTGATTATGACATTACAGTGGCACCTGTCAAGGGGTGGGATATATTAGGCATCAAGTGAACAGTCAGTTATTGAATTTGATGTGTTTGAAACAAGAAAAATGAGCATAAGGATGTGAGCGACTTTGACAAGGGCCAAATTGTGATGGCTACACAGTTGGGTCAGAGCATCTCAAAAATGGCAGGTCTTGTGGGGTGTTCCTGGTATGCAGAAGTTAGTACCTACCAAAAGTGGTCCAGGGAAGGACAACTGCTGAACTGGTGGCAGGGTCATAGGCACCCAAGGCTCACTGATGCGCATAGGGAGCAAAGGCTAGCCCATCTGGTCTGATCCCACAGAAGCAATACTGTAGCAAAGATTGCTGAAAACTTTAATACTGGCCATGATAGAAAGGTGTCGGAACACACAATGCATTGCAACTTTCTGCGTACGTGGCTGCATAGTTGCAGACCGGTCAAAGTACCCATGCTGACCTCTATCTGTAACCCTGTAAATATATTGCACAATATATTACACGATTAGCAGATTTCACATAAATTAAGGGAAATAACTTTATAATAGAGAGGAATTATTTTTATTTTTTCCTAATTTCTTAGAGTTGATTGACTGGGTCAATCATCCAGTAGGGTGAGAGCACAACTGGAAGTCCCGCCAAATATGATTGTTTCACTGGTCTGGTGTGTTAAACCCCAATTGTCAAACAAGTGTTAGCTTGGGTATGCCTAATAGTTATATTGGGGTGCACCCTTAGTCTAGCCCTTAGTTGCTACAATTTGTATCATGTATGTATGTATGTATGTATTGTGTGTAAGCAAATTATTATTTTTTTTTTCCTTGTTGCTTTAAGTTATCAGAGTTCAGTTTCATGTTATTTAAAGTAATGTTTTACCGAAAATAATGTATATGAGAAAACAAGAGAAGCACAGTTTTTGGTAAAGTTTAATAGTTAATTTTAATAATTGCCAAATCAAGTGGTCCTTTATTTACACCTCCACAGACGAACCTACTGGTCTTAGAACAAAACATTACACCACGTGTTACACGTGTGTTACATGTCCACCACCAAAAGTGCGTACAATGGGCACGTGAGCATCAGAACTGGACCATGGAGCAATGGAAGAAGGTGGTGTGGTTTGGTGAATCACGTTTTCTTTTAAATCATGTGGACAGCTGGGTGCGTTTGCATCATTTACCTGTGGAAGAGATGGCAGCAGGATGCACTGTGGGAAGAAGGCAAGCTGGCAGAGACAGTGTGATGCTCTGGCCAATGTTCTGCTGGGAAACCTTGGTTCCTGGGATTCATGAGGGTGTTACTCTGACATGTACCACCTACCTAAAGATTGTTGCAGACCACGTAAACCCCTTCATGCCAACGGTATTCTATGATGACAGTTGCCTTTTTCAGCTGGATAATACGCCCTGCCGCATTGCAAAAAATTATTCAGGAATGGTTTGAGGAATGTGACAAAGAGTTCAAGGTGTTGACTTGGCTTCTAAATTACCCAGATCTTAGTCTGATTGAGCATCTGTGGGATGTGCTGGAAATACAAGTCAAATCCACAGAGACCCCACCTCGAAACTTACAGGACTTAAAGGATCTGCTGCTAATGTCTTGGTGCCAGATATCACAGTACACCTTCAGAGGTCTTGTGGAGTCTATGCCTCAACGAGTCAGAGCTGTTTTGTTGGTATGAGGTGGACTGTACAACACTACCTGTGCTGTGGCATTATCAGCTGAAGACGATTGATAGCATGAGCTAGAAGACCACATTGAGTTACAGTAGTCCAGGGGAGATAGCACAATAGTGCTGTGTTAACTGTGTTGTGAAATAGGGGATAATTCTGTGAATTTTATGCAAGAGGTACCTGCAGGATCAGCTTATGGCTTCAATACATCAGGAGAAACAGATTTAAATAAAATGTAATGTCCCAAGTTAATGACTGATGAAGTGTATGAAATGAGCAAAAGGTCTAGTTCCACAGAGTTCCCAACAGATAGACAAATGGACCTACTGGGAGATGGAGGATCTTAGAAAGACTAGTTACAGATATGGTCAGTCATCAAAGCAAAGATGTCCAGGAGGCAAGCTGCAATATGAGTTGATAGATCTGTGTCACCTAGGTAAAAGAGAGGAATAGCTCAGAATCATCAGTGTACTAGTGAGATGCCACAACAGAGCCAAGGGAAGAGGTGTGGATGGAGAAAATTAATGGGCTCAGCACCAAATTCATGCAGCAGGTGGTAGGGAACAAACAAGGTTTGCTTAAGACTTTCATGTCTGCAGCTATGTCTCTTTCTCTCAATGTAATGCGTAAATTGTACTTTTGCTGAGATGTATGTCGCTTTGGACAAAAGCGTCTGCTAAATGAATAAATGTAAATTCCATTAAAAAAAACTGAGGATAGTTTGACAGCTCTGACTCACTGTAGAACTTCTGGCACTGGAAGGAGGGTGGTCTCAGTGGAATGACTCTCCCTGAATCCATCCATCTCCCTGAATCATCTGGGGCAAAGGTTACTATACTTATATTTATTCATTTAGCAGACACTTTTCTTCAAAGCGATGTGCATCTCATGGAAAATACAATATGTGCATTACATTAGGAGAAAGAAACATAGTTGCAGACGTATGATTCTTAAATAGTTAGTTTCTTTCTTTCCACCATATGCACCAATGTTCATCACGCGAGTAACTGCATAAAAATCGACGATTCCTGATCACCTTCTAACTAATTTTTTTTTTTTTTTTTGCGATACATCAAAACATTTATGTACGTTACAGGAATAGCTGTGTAAAGGCTTATCCAGGCATGATCTTAAAGTTATGGTGCATGAACATTTACACCTTACGTGAACTTAAAAGATCATGGGCGAAGTGAGTTTGGAAGAGATTAGTTTTCAGACCCTTTTTAAATGTGAACAGAGTTTCAGCGGTTCTGAGTGAGAGGGGGAGGTCATTCCACCACAATGGAGCCAGAACCAAGAAGCTCTGTACATTACCTTTCTTGTGCAGGACCACCAAGTTGGCAGATGTGGAAGAGCATAGCAGTCTGGTTGGGGTATAGTAGTTGATCAGTCAATGTGGATGGCTTGGAGCAGGTCTATTGATGCATTTGTAGGCTTTACCCAGGGTCTTAAATTTGATCCGAGCAGCTATAGAAAGCCAGTGTAGAGAAACGAGTAGAGGAGATATATGGGAATGCTTCAGCAAGTCAAACACAACTGAGGCAGCAGCATTCTGTATCAGCTGTAGAGGTTTGATGGCAGTAGTGGGAATGCCAGACAGGAGAGAGCTGCAGTAGTTCAGATGGGATGTCACCATGGCCTAGATAAGTAGTTGGGCAGAGTTGGTTGTGAGGTAAGGATGGATCCTGTGGATGTTATGCAGGATGTATCTGCAGGTCCGTGTCGTAGCTTTGATGTGCTGAAAGAAAGATAGACTTGAGTCAATAATCACTCAGACTCTTACCTGAGGAGGTGGTTGTAGCGTCCGGACGGGAGTCCGACACGGATGCGCGTTGCTATTACGTCCGAACATGGACGAAACGTAAAATGACCTCATGTGCAGGGTGATGTTAAAAGTGCACTGTGCGTACTGTAAGACACTCGGTGGAAGTGAAACAGGAAACATGAGACCAGGAAACACACACTGTGTTTTAACTACGGTGAACAGTGAAACGCTACTCTGTGAGTATGAGCGCAACCCCGAGACGTGATGAAATACCGGACTGGAACACTGGACCAGGACTGGAGAACAAGAGGCAGGAACTGACAGGACGGGCACTCGGGACTGGAACATGAACACCTAGGAAACAGACTGAGGGAACAAGAGACTACTAATTGCCAAGAGAGCACAATAGAACCGCTGATTAAGAATCCGCAAGTGGTTCTGCTCCGCTGGCTCCTTTTATACCTCCGTGTCCTATGAGACTGTGAGGTGATAGGTGAGTGTTACCTAGTGGCACTGAGTGGCGCCGCCTCTGACCAGGAGGGGCAGTAACCCCATGGGACGTGACAGTGGTAGGCAAAATGAGTGAGTTGTCCAGGTTTATCAGGAGACCATGACAGGAAGACAGGCCAGCTGGGAGATGTGGGATCTCTGTTTTGGAGAGGTTGAGCTGTAGGTAGAGATCAGACATCCATGCAGAGATGTCCGACAGGCAGGCAGTGAAGCGCTCGGAAATGTCTGATGCTCTGAATTTGGTATCATCAGCGTAGCAGTGGTATTTGAATCCATGGGAGGCAATGATAGGGCAGAGGAAGGAGGTGTAGATCGAAAAGAGCAGAAACTTTTGCAGTCGTTTTTCTGCAGGCTGAAGTTTGGGTACTGGTTGTAAACTGCACGTACCAAGATTTTAGAAAGAGAAGAGACAGCCTGTAATTCTGGACTGAGTTTGTGTCCAAAAAAGGTTTTTTTTAAACAGCAGCAAGACGTGAGCAGTTTTAAAGGCACATGAGAAGCAATGAGAGGAGAGTGAGGAATTAAAGATGGAAGAAATAAAAGGAGTGAGTTGTGGGGAAATGGACTACATGATAAGGGAAAGGATGGGATCACGGGAGCAGGTGGTGAGAGCAGAACATTGGAGATTTCACTTTCAAAAATGAGTTGAAATGCAAGGAATGTGGCTTTGCTGGAAGTCCTTGCATGGGTAAGGCAGGTTAATGTTAAGAACTTGTAGGTGATGGAATTGACTTTGACTATGAAAAGCCAGGCAAAATGTCACCAGTTTGGAAGGAGAAAGATGGAATAGAAGGATGAGAATGCAATTAAAGGTCTGTGGGGATTGCTGGATGTTGACTTAAGTTGAGGAAAGCACATAGTGAAAAGAAGCAAGGAGTTACATTAAAAGCTCCTAAATTTGTAAGACTTTCGGATTTCTACTATTTCAGTTCAGCAGCATGGGATATGGTTCTGACTGAAGAGAATATGCTTGATAACGATGATTTCGCCTGGCTTCTCAGAGACGAAATCATTTGACCACTGCAGCACTGTATTGTTTGAGCAGTTACTGAAAATCAATGGAGGAATATAAGGAGACTATACAAAGTAGATCACACTTTGCATAAATAATAAATGTAAATAAATTAAAACTTATGGACCTGTTAGTTATCCACTGCACCCCCAAATTAAACATTTCTGAGAACTATTTTATCATTATAGTTTTTTTTTTTTCTTTTTCGCAAGTCTGATATCTTCCATGTTTTTCCTTAATGACAATGTGTGTCAGCTTTGTAACAGAGATCAGTGAATTCATCAGGGTGAAATCCAGTAAGGAGGATAAGGAAAAGGCATCAAATGAATTTATGCGCTTCTTCCCATCATTTGTGTGGGCTGTAAGAGACTTCAGTCTGGAACTGGATATAGATGGGAAGAAGGTCACACCTGATGGGTATCTGGAGAACTCTCTCAAACTGAGAAAGGGTAAGAATAACATTATTTCAGAGAATTCTTCTGCCTTCTCTATTGAACTGGTGTGAATGTGTGAGTGGCCAGCAAAGTGGTACTGTAGACATAATGTACCTTGACCATATTTTCAGAGCTGGATATGGATGCAGACGAATCTAACTGGATAAGTAATTTCCAAGAACAGATGAATATTTTAATCATTTTAAACACAGAAACAGTTGTCTATAAGTATAGTAATTATGTTACATATAAAACATTGTTACGCTTACATTTATAGAAGTAGTAAAAATAACTAAAGCAGAAATAGCTAAACATTTACCAGTAAAGGACATGAACTTGTAACTTACAAAGTTGCTTTTAAAAATGTATCTCCCTACAACTGCTGCAGTACCTTTGATCAAGGTATTTGCACTGAATTTCTTTAGTAAATGATACATTTATTAATTTACTTCACTTCAATTTACTATACTTTTCTCAAAAGCAACTTACAATGCTGAGGTTACAATTATTACAGTTACAAGTTTAAAATTATTTACCCATTTACACAGCTGGGTAATTTTACTGGAGCAATTTAGGGTTAGTACCTTGCTCAAGGGTACTACAGCTAGAGGGGGTTTGAACCTGTGACCTTTGAATCCAAAAGCTTGCAGTAACTGTAACCACTACAAGCTGTACCCCCTGTATATAAAGGGAGCAAATGCTGTCAGTTGTTGTTGATTTAAGTCCCAGCTAAGCAATTAATGGTGGTAATAATAATAATAATAATGTATGATATATTTTAGGATAAAGTTATATGGTCTATGTCTGTGTTTGGATTTTCTGATAGCTTTACATTTAAACCAAATTATCAATTATCATCATAATTTTGAATTTGTAAAAAAATTCCTGCTTTGAAAAATAAGAAAATTATAGAAAAAACTTTTCCAATCTGTTTCTTAGTTTTTAAAATGTTCTCCAGAAACTCCCCAGGGCAATACTCCTCGTGAATGTATCAGGAATTACTTCCCCAGCCGGAAGTGCTTTGTTTTTTACCAGCCTGGCAACAGAAGTCAACTGAAGGAATTAGAGAAACTGAGAGACAGTGATTTGGATCCTGACTTTGTCAAACAGACTAATGACTTTTGCAGTTACATTTTCAACTGTTCAAAGGAGAAAATTATTGTGGGGGATGTCACAGTCACTGGAAATAGTAAGTCTTAGCTGGTAAGCTTGTAGTATAACAACAGAAAATATTGTTATAATGTTACTACTAAGCTAATGGCTGCTTAAATAATTGTTGGTTTAATATTTTGTTTATCGTACATCACCTCATAGCTAAAAGAATAAAAATAATCTGCATTTTTCTTCCTTTTTTTCTGTATTCTTTCTTCCACTGTGATTCCGTGGCCTCAGTGCTTGGCACCCTGGTATTGACGTATGTGGACGCCATTCGAAGCGGAGAGGTCCCCTGCTTGGAGAATGCAGTGGATGTCCTGGCTCATATAGAAAACTCTGCTGCAGTGGAAATTTCTCACAACCTCTACAGAAATCTGTTGGATGAGCGGGTAGTTCTGCCCACTAATACTCAGCAGGAGGTCTCCGGTGTTCATGACGAGTGTATGAAGGAGGCCCTGAAGCTCTTCATGGAGCGCTCATTCAAGGATACAGACCAACTCTACCAGAAAGCTCTCATGGTACTTTCAGTTAAACTTTCTTCAGACTACACCATTTTAGATCCATCTTAATTTGCTTTTGCCAGCATGTAGGAAATGTTCACTAGTCAGGTAATCCATTAAAATCAGTGTCTTAGTAATGTCTCTGTCTGTGATGTGCAGGAGAGAAAAAAATCATTTCATTAAACATGTCAATCTGAGAAGGTTGTCCTCTTCCTTTAACATCAGGAGAACATAAAGAAGGAGTATGACAGAAAATGTAAGGAGAATGAGGAACTCTCCTACAAGTTCTGTAATGATCTGCTGGAGGAGCTGTGGAGAGACATTTTCCAGGAGTTCTACATGAGACCAGGAGGATACACTGATTTTAGGATCGAGGTGGACAGCATCATTCAGAAATACAGAGACAGGCCCGGTAAAGGCACAAAGGTATTGCATTAAAAAAAGTTTTTTTTTTTTTTTTTTTTTTTAAATAATCATTTGGTGATCCACTATGAGAAATTAACATTTTATTACTTCTTTTATTTACTTGCATTATTATTAGCATTCCAGAGAAAATTGAGTTTGTAAGTTACTTTAGCAGTTACTTTAGCTTGTTTGTAATTCAAGCTGTTATAGTCACAAGACATAGCATACGGCACACTTATGTTATACAAACTTAAGCTGCAAATTTTTAAAGGTATAGTTCAAGGAATATTTTCTAGGCTTTTAAATTGATTTTCTTGCCTTATCCATTTTCTGAAGTTTCTGTGTTTGTGGAGCAAAAGTGAAATGCATTTCCTTGACTTGACATTAACTGGCTGTAAAGGGCATCAGAACAGGAATGTGGGTCTGGGTTGATGCAACTCACTTTCAATGTTTACATCTTCTGCTTAGTGTTTGAAAGTGCTGCATGCTGTGAACAATCAGTATTAAATAGGAATTTGTGGAGGCAATATGTTTTTTAATTTGTATTATTCCCAGTAATGTTAAACTAGTTTCAACTTCAAAGGTAATAAAAATTTAAAAATGAAGAGTCTACATTTATATATGATACATCTATCTGAGACTTTTACAGAACCCGAGGAAATAATAGACCAAGGAATGTTTCTATTGTTAACCTTTTCAGCATGTAGATTAACAAAAAAAAAAAGTTGAAGGAGGCTGGAACATGATAGCACATGCTTATGAAATGAATCTGTGAAGTGTCAGAGTTGATTACTAGGACAACAGATTTTTTTACAGCAGTTGTAAAGTTAATGTTTGAAGTTAATAAAAATGATATTTGTCTTCCATATTTTTTTTTTTAAATATAGTTTTATCCTGAGTTTTTACAAAAGTTATCTGGCAAATATATTATGGGACACCTGTGGTACTATCATGCAAGAATAAACACATTCCAGGACTGATGGTGGACTCAGGTGCAGAGTATGATGAAAACACTGAAATACTGACTGTTCTCAAAGCTAGGCATGCCAGGAACTTCTCAACATACACTGGATCAATAACATTAAATAAAATAGCCATATCAAGAGGCAGAAAAACTAATGCACACTTTGTAAAATCCGCAATACAAGCCAGCAAATAGTCTCCTTTTATGAGAAGCAAACAATGATGCCAGATGCAGACAGAGATGAATCTCCTTCAAAACCATTTTGATGTCAGACATGACTTTTTTTGCATCTCCTGGGTAATTGCAGATGTCAGAAATGAAACGTGTCAGTGGAGGCGAAAGGGATTTATATCCACAGCTCAGGCTCCATGACAGCTGCTAAACTTTTATTGATTGTGAACTAGTGGTAAAAGTAACTATGGATCTATGGGCAAATCAAGTTTCAAATGGTCTTCACTTACGGTCACTTGGAATAATTTATTTCCTATATCATTTATTTACCTATTTTCTACAATTAAATGTTTAAATTAAATTAAATGTGTTCTTCTCAGCATTACTGCCTCACAGCACCTAGGCTGTTTGGCTGTAGGTTTGATCTGTTTGGAGTTTGTTTGTGGGGGTTTCCTCTGGGTTCCTTTGCGAATGTGTCTGTAGCAACCCTGAGATAGATTGGCATCTCATCCAGGGTGTACCTTACTTACACTTTGGCCTTGAGCTTTCTGTATAGGCACAGGACTACTGAGACTCTGAATTGAACAAGCAGTTAATGATAGTGGAGTGAGTGATTCTCATTCAGTTACTTTCTTGTTCAGACACACATGGTGGCACTGATTGTATACTTACATGCTAATATTTAAACTATTTTTCCAGGCTGAAGAGACTTTGCAGACCTTCATGAAACAGAAGAAAGAAATGGAGTCATGTATTCTTGTGGCAGACAAAAATTTGACGAAACAGGAAAAGAAACTAGCAGGTTAGAGGATTACTATTAAATATATTATAAAACTGTGAGATATCATCTATTTCAATATTTAACCATTTGGTTAATTCTTTGGACAACTGCAATGTTTTTCAGTTAAATAATTTGATCTTGTGGGGTTTTTAGAGGAGAAAGCGCGTGCTGAGCTGGAGAAGTTTAAAGCAGAGGCAGCCAAGAAAAAACAAGAAATCCTTGACCAAAGACTCTTAGACGTACAAAAGGCACACAAGGAAAATATACAGCAATTAGAGGAAAAAATGGAGAAGGAACGCAAGGCAATGATTGAAGAAAATGAAAGGATTCTTGAAAGGAGACTTGTGGTATTTATATATTTTCATTATTGTTTCTATACCAGTAATAGATGGCACTGTAACTTCCAAAATTCTAAAACTAACCTAAAATCTAATTAACTGCAGTTTGTTCCCCTATAGATAAGAATATGTTAACCTCTAGATTTGAGGTGTTGCAGGATAAATTTCTCCTCCATTGATATAATGCACTTCTTGTATTGTTATTTGATATGTACATCGTTTTGGAGAAAAGTGTTAGCTAAATGAATAAATGTAAATGTAAATCCTGAAAATTATAGTAATGAATACTACTCTCTTGTGACAGACTGTGTAATTGTAAGGCACATTTATCTATTTTTTTAAGGTAAACATGTAGTGTAAATGTCTCCCTCTTTCTTTCTGTAGGAACAGAAAGCTTTACTCGAGGAGGGGTTTGAAAAGGAGGCCAATTTGTTGAATGCTGCTATTGAGGATTTAAAGAATAAGGTCACATTTCTGAAGTATTTTTTCATAAAACATACTCCTCCAAAGCAAGACACCACCAAAGCAAAGGATATATCAGGGTTTACAGAGAAAACTGATGAAAAAGGTTGTATCTTATTGTGAAGCCTGTTTGAACAGGTGTCAGATATTTGATTTAAGTATTACCATAATCACTAAGGTTGTGGTTCTATATAAAATAATACCAAGATGATCTGCAAAATACAAAGCTAATCTATTTTGGCAAAGATAATATAATACACAATTATTAGAATCTTGAAGTAGACTTGAGAATCCATGGAAAATATTTTTTTTATACAGTTTCTTCTTCTGTCAGTTAGTGTTTCTACAAAATTAATAAAGAAATGACATATCCTTTGAAAGCATTTAAGTGTGTTTTTGTTTTTAAGACATATTTTTCCAGAAACTGGAGGAGGAGAAAAGCCATGTATGAACCTGACATTTAGAATCAGAATCAGAATGAGCTTTATTCCCAAGTATGTTCACACATACAAGGAATTTGTCTTGGTGACAGAAACTTCCACAGCACAGACAGAATGACAGTGACAAGACACAGATAAGAAGATAGAATGTGTGAATAAAGGATAAAAAATATATAAAAATATAAAGTACACAATATACAAAAAATAGTCACTAGACATATGTAGGTACAGGTATGTTCTATACAAATGCAAGAGAATGTGAGTAAGACATATGATGTGATAAATAGATATAATTCTAAATTTAAATAGCGTTGTGTATTGCACTGGTTTACTTTCCAGGGAGGATTTAGCTGTTCATGAGGTAGATGGCCTGAGGAAAGAAACTTTTCTTGTGCTTGGCTGTCCTGGTGCTCAGTGCTCTGTAGCGCCGGCCAGATGGCAAAGGTTCGAAGAGGAAGTGGCCTGGATGTGAGGGGTCTACAATGATTTTTCTAGCCCTTTTACTGACTTTGGATGAGTTCAGTTCTTGGAGAGACAGGATGGAATTGCCTAGAGTGTGAGATATCAGCTTATTCTGTAAATTTTACACGGGTATCTACAAGATGATGTTATGGCTGAGACTTTCTAAAAAATGGTTTTGAACACATGTTAGCAAGTGCAGTATGCATGTGTGGCATAGTTTGCAAGAACCCATGAAGACTGAACATCCACCAGGCAAGGTGAAGTGTTTGATGTCAGAGCGTGTGTCATACCAACACATGTATCACACCTAGTGAAACACAGTGGGGCTAGGCAATGAGCCAACCTATAGCATCTGAAAATGTCTTGTACTTTATAAGCAGTCACTGAGTGTTGAGCAGAGTTCAGCAGTTGCTGAATATGTGTTGGGTTGCCAGTGAAGAGATGGAAGAATTGAAATAATATGGCAGTACTTCTGAGAGCTCGACTTTTGGCAGAAATATTTTAGACAAGTTGAAGAGGGTGGTGATGTAAGCAGAGCAGCAAAAGAAATTCTTTACCCTACCTTTAGTTACATACTCAGAAATGACAATATGATGAGATTTTTATTTAGCCACTACTCTGGCGTTGTATTTGCTTATTTGTGTATTTTATAATATTAAAAAAAGAAAAAAAAATTGGTAGGAGGGTATCAGGATTTGGGGGAGGTGCGATGGCGCAGTGGGTTGGACTGGGTCCTGCTCTCCAGTGGGTCTGGGGCTCGAGTCCCGCTTGGGGTGCCTTGCGACGGACTGGCGTCCTGTCCTGGCTGTGTCCCCTCCCCGTCCAGCCTTACGCCCTGAGTTGCCGGGTTAGGCTCTGGTTCCCCGCAACCCCGTATGGGACAAGCGGTTCAGAAAATGTGTGTGTGTGTGTGTGTGTCAGGATTTATATATCCTGTGTTTTATGCACCTACTTGAACGATGAACCTCAGTGCAGTAAGTGGTAACTAACAAACTAGGTTTACTTGAGACTCACATGTCTGCAGCTATGCCGCTTTCTCTTAATGTAATGCATAAATTGTACTTTTGCTGAGATGTACGTCACTTTGGACAAAAGTGTCTGCTAAATGAATTAATGTAAATGAGATATAGTACAAAATGATGACACAGGAATCTTTTTTGTATCGACCCTCATCTGATATATATTTTTTGTAAAAATGTTCCACAGTCTACATCCACTTTTGCATTGAAGAAAATGAAGGATTGGAATGCCATCAGTACTAGTTGATTGAAGCGGCATTGTTTCCAGGTCCATGATTCTGCTCTCACTGGCTTCATGCCACACCCTTTGCAATTTTTATGCAATCTGAAGATCACAACTTTTACACCTGTGCACAGATCACTCACTTTTTATATCATCAACGTGATGGCTGAAAACTGTTTTATGTGAAACTGTCTTTTTTACTTTTAAACAGATGTTACATATAATACAGTATTAAGCAGTCTAATCCAAATAAAGCATTTGTTTTTACAATAAATAAAATCACATGATCGAATAAAAATCATTTAATATATATTTTTTGCATGACATGATTTCATAACAGCAAATATCAGCAGTATGCTAGTGTATGAATCTTCTGATGATGGTACTAATGTGGCATTGTGTGTTTGCACTCAATCAGTGTCAAGCTTCCTTTTTACACACCCAGTGGTACTTTTGGTTGCACGGCAGGTCATTCCAGTTAAGTGGCGCACCAAAGTTTATGTTGAGTTCAGCACAGTCCTCCTGTTGATGATGATCGTTCGGCTCCCCTTTTGCCCAATAGCTGAGGACAACAATGCAACAATTAGATAAATACAAAGAACAATATGTGATATGAGCTCTTCCTATATGTACGGGAACATATGTCCCATTTAGCATAGCGTGAAACTGTAAACAAAATATTTATAACAATTATTAAGTGGCTTCAGGATTCGTTTCCTTTTTCATTTTAACATTTCAATCCAAGGATATCAGAAAGAGGTCCTATAATTTAATAATGTTTTTGAGGTGCTTTATGTTTTAATATTTCACTTGAACAATTCACAAAGCCCAGGTGTGGAATGAGTTGATTATATCAGCTCCCTCACCTTGTGGTCAGCTGTGTCCCATCCACCCATTTCCAGTTTCCTTCATGTTCCTTGTCTGACAGACCAATCCAGATTCTTTTGTTGTGTGTAAAGAGAAAATTCTGAAAAGTGGTACAAAGAACACAGTAAAAACTTAAAACCAGCAGTAGGTGGATCAGCTGACAGCACCTGCAGATCACAGCTATAGCCTTATAGGTGTGACTCAAACCATACTGCAGGTCTTCATGGTGAGGTTGCCAAAAAGGAAAGTCTCATTTCAGTTTCAACAAAAGAGTCAATTAATTTTAAAATAACAATTAAAATGTCACCAGTTTGTTTTTACCATGAGTCACTTACACTATGGATAAATTGAAAGGTTGTAAATACACCCATCCCTGACAGAATGTGGCTTGTGAAAACATATACCATTTTCTCATGCAACAGGTTAATAATTTGCTATACTGCCATTTCTGTCCATTAGACTGTGATTTACATCATATATATTTCCCACTTCTGACAAATAACAGCACACAGTACAACTACACTGTACGTTCACTTTTGGCGATCCATTAGCATGTCCTCGCTGTCTCTTTTGTTCCTCCCTTCCCTAGAAAACCATTTGAGTGGTTACCAACAGTTGATTCTGGCCCTGGCTGTACTTCCATACACACACCCATACAGCCTATACAGCCATGTATTTATACTGGAGCGGTTCAGAATAAAAGCATTATACAAAGGTAATACAGCAGTGACTAGAGTGGGGTTTCAGCAGAGAACCTTTAGGTTACCAGTCTGTATTCCTACCAGTAACATTATTGACTCTTCCATGACTGTGAAATATTGCATTATATGTGTTACCTGCATACAGGCTGTGCATTAAGACCATAAAGGGTTCAAGTTTCTGTTTGGTAAGGCAGATCAGAGGTTAGTTTATAGTTTCATACACCTGGATTGACCTGGTTCATTCAAGGGTGGGGGAAGTGAAATTTGTTTATCTCATATTCAAATATTTTATTAGACAATTGTTTTGGAACTGAGTTGTTTGATTATTTGACTTTTGCTCCTATTTTGTTAATTTAAAAGTGGAATTTGTTAAAAGAAATAGCATTTGCATGTGTCAAACATTTTAACACTAAGTTTATGTTTGAGGATAATTGTAAAAAATTGTATGTTAAAACAGTGGGGTGCGGTGGCGCAGTGGGTTGGACCGCAGTCCTGCTGTCCGGTGGGTCTGGGGTTCGAGTCCCGCTTGGGGTACCTTGCGACGGACTGGCGTCCCGTCCTGGGTGTGTCCCCTTCCCCCTCAGGCCTTACGCCCTGTGTTGCCGGGTAGGCTCCGGCTCCCCGTGACCCCGTACGGGACAAGCGGTTCTGAAAATGTGTGTGTGTGTGTGTGTATGTTAAAACAGTTTTCACTAATTATCTACCATAATTATCTGCAGCATACAACTCCTATTTAATTGTGACATCTGTGGGTAACTATTTGGATATAGGTAAATACTGGTGTCATAATAGTTAGAGCTGCTGCCTTTACACCCGAAAGGTCACAGGTTTGATTCCTACCTATAGCTGTAGTATCCTTGCGCAAGGTACCTATCCAAATTGTTCCAGTAAAAATTACCCAGGTGTATAAATGGAAAAATTGTTGTAAGTAGCTTAACATTGTAAGTCATTTTGGAGAAAAGCACCAATTAAATGAATACATATTAATTTAAGGATTGTAAATCTTAAAAAAAGAAAAAAAACACTCCAACAACGAATGGGCTAAATCTCACAGTTAGTTCCCTGGATTCACCTGTTCTTGTAGGCTTTTAATGATCACCAGGTTTGCTCCTCTGGCGATACAGTCACTTCGGCTGTCATCCCAACTCTTTTTCTCAGTGGAAATATAGTAGCATTTTGAGTTGAAATCCACCCAGCCCATAGGACATTCTTTCTCTGCAGATGAAAGGAACAGTTTGTCCAGCATATTTATGACTTATATTATGGTATTCCCTAAATCACAGAAGTGTCTTGTTTACCAACATGCAGAATTACTTGATAATCATCTCAGTGTATGTACACATTTCAGTAAAAACAGTACCATTACAATGAAAAGTTAATAGAACTGTAAGGCCTATATTGGTAAAACATGTCTCAAGGTAAAATGCAGATTTATGGCATTATCATATACACAAACACGAACATTGTCTAAAATTGCTTGTCCCATACGGGGGTCGCAGGGAGCCAGATCCTAACCCGGCAGCACGGGGTGTAAGGCTGGACGGGGAGGGGACACAGCCAGGACGGGATGCCAGTTCGTCGCAAGGCACCCCAAGCAGGACTTGAGCCCCAGACCCACCGGAGAGCAGGACCTGGTCCAACCCACTGCGCCACCACACCCCCCCCATTAGCATATACACACACACACACACACATTTTCAGAACCGCTTGTCCCATACAGGGTCGCGGGGAACCGGAGCCTACCCGGCAACACAGGGCGTAAGGCCGGAGGGGGAGGGGACACACCCAGGACAGGACGTCAGTCCGCCGCAAGGCACCCCAAGCGGGACACGAACCCTAGACCTACCAGAGAGCAGGACCCGGTCCAACCCACTGCGCCACCGCGCCCCCCTCTGTTATATAAATAGAATAAGTAAATTACTCACTCTTTAGCTGTTTTATCATTTCAGTGAAGTTTTGGTAAAGTATCTGTAACTGGCTTTCTTGTGCTTTCAGTGTGTTGTAGTTGGTTTTTAACTGGTCATTGTTGGCTTTTAGTGTGTTGTAGCTGGTTTGTAAGCGGTCATTTTCTGCTTTCAGTGTGTTGTAGCTGATCTGTAAGCGATTTCCTTCAGCTTTCAGAGTGTTGTAGTTGGTCTGTAACTGGTCTCCTCCAGTTTTCAGTGTGTTATAGCTGGTCTTTAGCTGGTCTCCCTCTGCTTTCAGTGTATTGTAACCACTTTTCAACTGATCTCCCTCTGTCTTCAGTGTGTTGTAGCTCGTCTTCAACTCATCTCCTCCTACCTTTAGGGTATTGTAGCTGGTCTTCAGCTGGCCTACTTCTGCTTTCAGTGTGTTGTAGCTGGTTTTCAACTGATCTCCCCCTGTTTTCATTGTGTTGTAATTGCTCTTCAATTGATCTCCCTCTGCCTTTAGTGTGTTGTAGCTGGTCTTTAACTCATCTCCCTGTGTTTTCATTGTGTTGTAATTGGTCTTCAGTTGATTGCCCTCTGCCTTTAGTGTGTTATAGTTGGTCTTTAGCTGATCTCCCTCTGTTTTCAGTGTGTTGTAACTGGTCTTCAGCTGGTCTCCTTCTGCTTTCAGTGAGTTGTAGCTGGTCTTCAGCTGGTCTCCCTCTGCTTTCAGAGAGTTGTAGCTGGTCTTCAGCTGGTCTTTTTCCGCTTTCATTGTGTTGTAACTGGTCTTCAGCTGGTTTTCCTCTGCTTTGAATGTGTTGTAGCTGGTTTTCAGCTGATCTCCTTCTGTTTTCAACATGTTGTAGCTGGTTTTCAACTGATCTAATTGTTCTTTCAGTGTCTTGTAGCTGGTCTCTACCTGATCTCCTCCTGCTTTCAGTTTGCTATAGCTAGAATGCAGTTGGTCTCCTTCTGCTTTAAGGGTGTTTTTCTTTGTTTCAATATCGTAAAGAACATTTTTATCTATGAGAAACGGGAAATGTAAATTTACTCAGCCTTACATAATGAATCTGTGACTTTTCTTGCCTAGATGTAAGAAATAGTAACCAGGCAAAGAATACTCACAATAAAAACACAATGCTGTGAGGGCAGCCAGAAGAAAAACACACATCAGCCCAAGGGATATTGCACCCACACTGTAGAGTCGTTTTCGTGTAGGCAGGGATCCTGCAAATTTCAAGCATTGAAGGAAAGACTGAATGGGTGTTCACTTGTTGGGTAAGTATTAATTAGCATTTCACTGAACAACTTTGATTTCTTAAGTAGTATATTTAAGTAGAGTTACGGACATCATGTTGGATACTCTATTAACATAATTAACATATGGAGCATCTCATCAAGATCATCACAGAAGAAAACAATTTTTTACAGATACTGAAAATTTTATACCACAGTAAGGCCAGATCTAACCCCCCTGCAGGTTCCTGAGGAACCTCTTTGGTTTTGCAGCGCTGAACTGGCTGTCAGTAACATTTATGCAAAGCAAACAGATTTTAATGTAAATTTTCAGAATACACTGGCTCCTCAGGTTACAAACACTGGAATATACACCAGAGATGAACATATATCTTTCTTCACTTATCAAGAAGTATCTTGTCACACAGGTTATGTTGGCTGAGCTGAATTGACACATGGCATAATGGCACCCAATCAGTTTGTGAAAATATCAGAATTTATTTTTAGACATCTTACATTTTAAAGTATACACACACACACACACACACACACACAGTCAGAAACCGCTGGTCCTGAGCGGGGTTGCGGTGAACTGGAGCCTAACCCAGCAACACAAGGCGCAAGGCTGAAGGGGGAGGGGACACACCCAGGACAGGATGCCAGTCTGCCACAAGGCACCCCAAGCAGGATTTGAACCCCAGACCTGCTAGAAAGCAGGCCTTGGCCTAACCTGTTGCACCCCCCTGCCATCCTAAAGTAATACATTTTAATTATTAACAAAGTTAATGAATAACACACACTGGCTGAAACCACTTGTTGTCATGGCAAACCAGAGCCTAACCTGGCAGTGCAGGGTGTAGGGCCAGAGGGGAAGGGGACACACCCAGGATGGGACACCAGTCCATCACAAGGAACCCCAAATGGGACTTGAACCCCAGACCTGCCACAAAGCAGGCCTCGGCCAAACTCGCTGCACCACTGCGTCCCCCCAGTGAATAATAATAAAAATAATGACAAAAGTTTTTCAGAGTCATTCAAAATGAGTTATGAATAGTCCTCTGGTTCCTGTTGAATTGCTAAGGTGTGGAGAAAGTGTATAATAATACTAATACCTAGGGTAGTAGGTGTGATAATAGTTTAAAAGATGTTCATGTAACCTGAAGGATGCGGCATCATTCCTACCCTCTGCTCTTGCTGTAGATACTTTGAAAAGTTACTTATGCAGAATTCCTCTAGTAAACGCAAATAGCTGTTTGAATGGCTGAATTAATACAAATTACTTTTTATTTAGAAATGATTATTATTATTATAGGGGTGCGGTGGCGCAGTGGGTTGGACCGCAGTTCTGCTCTCCGGTGGGTCTGGGGTTCGAGTCCCGCTTGGGGTGCCTTGTGGCGGACTGGCGTCCCGTCCTGGGTGTGTCCCCTTCCCCCTCTGGCCTTACGCCCTGTGTTGCCGGGTAGGCTTTGGTTCCCCGTGACCCTGTAAGGGACAAGCGGTTCTGAAATGTGTGTATTATTATTATTATTATTTTTATTTTTTATAGAGCGCTCTTCTCACGTAGTGACACAGAGCGCTTTAACACAGGCATACAGCAAAACAACTAAACAACACATTGTAGCAGTGACGGGGGAGATGTGGTTCTCTGACAATGCATTGCTATTCTGCATGTGTTCTAAATAGTTTAAAGGGTATTCATGGAACTGTGTTGTTGTTGACCCCCGTATTATTCTGTGTGTTTTTGAAATTTGGCTGACATTTGTGTGCAGCCCATTAGTGTAGGTTTTGAGTCATGCTGAGGTGCTATAAAGCCTTTGTTTCTGGAACCCTGTCTCCCACGCCCTTATTTTGTAATCCTACTGAGAGCAGAGTTGAGGCAGGATGTTACACTGGTGTCAGAGTGAAATAAAGAAGAAGTTGACTCCAGTTAGTTCACTAAAGATTACTAGATACTGGCAGAGGTAAAGAGCAGGTATTTATATACATGGATAACCAGATATGTTAGTTAGAAGTGTATGACCTTCGCTGGGCATTATATGTCTATTTGAACTCGAATCATAACAACTGACATGATCTGCTGCCATGGATATTGACACAGATTTGAGTGCTGACAAATGAATAGTACAAATGTTTCTTATAGCCTGACATTAAATGCAAGGCACTAACTGTAAAGAATTCCTGTGCCAGTAATGGCAATGCCTACAATGGTACTGTAACAATTAAAACAAATGGAAAACTATACTTTTTATATAGAGTTAAATAGACTGTGATAGCAAGAGACAACTTTCAAAGGCAAACCTTAATCAATCAAAAGCATTGTTGACAGTGCCAATGACATATTTCTATGCAATGGTTTGTACTAAATCCCACAAATATTTTAATAAAGAACTTTTTAGTAATCAATGGTTATTTCTGAGTGTGATGTTTCATAGGATGGCTAACTTAGTGTAGGCCCACTTCACAATAGTTGATGTATAAATAAACTTTTTTTCTGAAAAAGTGAGGCACAAGAGACCTGTTTTACATCTAAAAATAAAAGATATAGATTGAAATGAAGAATATCAGAAGTGAATTGAAGATTTACCTGATATTAGACATCCTGAGCTGTCTTTAAGAGTCTGGCTGTCTGCTCTGAGATCATTAGTCCAGTTTTCATAAGAGTTGCCTGAATTAACACTGTGTAATTCCATCACTGTAACTACTTGACTGTTGGATTATCTGCCAAGTTGTGCTTCTTCACTAAGTAAATCGTGCCACTTCGTGGATCTAAGTTATATTGTGATTTATGGAGGAGGTGGGGTCAGAAAAATGTGAGCTGACATCAATTGACCTCGGGCAGGAAATAAACCCAAGAGTTACAGAAAAACTGATGAAGTGTTACTTGTTATCTAAGAAACATATAAAATATAAATAATGATTAATAAACATTTCTAAATTTGGACAGATAAGGAGGAGACTGAAACTGAAGAAAGCTTGTCGTTTTAGGCTTGGTGGTTTTGAATATGTTCAAAATGTGGAACAAAATTTTGTATAGTACTTAATGAAAATTTTAAATTTCAATATTGTATTTGACTTTTCCATCAGACATATTTTACACTCCAGCCTTAATTTAGTTTTTGAAAAATGTTTTTTGGTGAAAACATAAATATGGTCAATAGTTTTGAAAAAGCTATGAATAAATATGCTAAGTTACTGGAAATGAAAAACGTACAGTTTTCAAGATGTTTACGCATATAAAAGAGTATTATGATGCAATTTAGTAAATTTTCTTTGAAGAATTGTACTTATTTTGTTCTAAACTGGAAAACAGAAGTCACATTACATAACTTCAGAGGTAACTTTAGTTTTTCATGAAACTTCCGTCAGTTTTTTGACTTTCGTTTCTGTTTAAATCCATTAATCAGCAGTTCTTTCCTCGTAAAATGGCTAATTTAAGATTCTGGCTGTATGCAAGATTTTCCAAGAACAGTTGTGAATTCCACTTTAAGTCCCTAAACTCTACACGGTTTTCAGTGTGCTGGAAGACAATATTGCATAGGAATATGGATCCAAACAATGTATATGTGTGTGTCAGTAACAGATTTCACAATAAATACACACCTTCTTAAGAAAAAGAAAATTTTATGCTCCATCTGGTTGCCTGAATGTTTCACATTTATGTTTATTAATTTTGCAGACCCCTTTTTCTAGAGTGACAATTTGTAGTATGCAAAGTGTATTTCCCACTAGAGGAAGACCATTAGACACTAAGACGCAAATATTGCAGAAAATAATCCTGTTCCTCAGTTTTGCTCCTGTAGAATAGAAAATTAAACAAAAACACAAAGAAGTTCATAACAAAAGGTGACTAACTTATGTAGATAGGTGATCAGGAAATAAATGTGTTTGAAAGAGACGGGTTTGAGATCATTGAAAGTGGGCAGGGATTCAGTAGCTCTGATGGACAGAGGGAATTTCTTCCACCAACTCAGAATGAAAAGTGAGAACCTACTGAAGAGAGACAAGGAAGGCAGGGGGTTTTCACCTTTCCTTGTTTCCAAGGCCACTTTCTTTTCTGATAGACAGAAACTACAATAACTACATCACTATATATTCCATAAGAAAAACAATTTTTGACAGCATAGACCGCAGTGACCTGCTGTAATCACGGGACAGTTTATCACAAGTTCTCACAGAAAATTATTAACCTGCAAGTTAATGTACTTTTTCCAGAGAACTAGAACTGCTTGCTTCGCAGTTTCACCAGCGATAGGATGAACTTGTGAAGGCGGAACCACCATGGCTGAAGGGAAGTGTGGTCACTGTGGTCATGCCAGCACTGCTCCTACAACCTGATCATTCTTAAGTATCTCACGCCTATCGCCATTGTTCTCCAGTCTGTAGTGAAGAAGGAGGACTTCGTAAGACTTATTGTTCCCTACCCATTGGTCTTCACCTTTCAAGACTGGACTACTATTCAAAGCCCAATTCAGCCCAGAAGCACTGAAGCCATCCATTGCGAGAATAAATTCCTATATGATTTTAATGTCCTTGTTTGCAGTTTCACAACTTTCTGTGTGTGAGATGAAAGCAGCTGATTCCACACTTCTCGATGATATTTTTATTCTTTCCCACCACTGAACTTGAACTCACTGATTCCAAAGTCACTTTGGTTCAAAGATTCAGCAAAAATCATAAATGTTTATATTCCTTAGAAAACTGCATTACACACACACACACACACACACACACACACACACACACACACACATTGTCTGAAATCACTTGTCCCAAGCGGGGTCACGGTGAACCGGAGCCTAAGCTGGCAACACAGGGCGCAAGGCTGGAGGGGGAAGGGAGGACAGGACAGGGCACCCTAAGCAGGACTCGCACCCCAGACCCACCAGAGAGCGGGACCCGGCAAAGCCCCAACTGCATTACAGTTTTATAGAATTGACTCAGAATCAGCACAAGATTTCCTTTATACTTTGTGTACTAATATGTACAAGTTAAAATGATTGCTAAAATGTGCTATTGCCAACTGACAAAATTACAAAAATATGTAGATTCAGATTCTAAATTTTTTCACCTCTTTTCAAATACTCCTCTGCTCTGCAGTAGGTGCACTGTTGCCATCTCAGCAGCAGGGGGCAGCTTAGCCTTCTTCACACTACTCAAGCAAGATTAATGAGAGCATGAAGATTGCCAGCTTCCTGGAAGGGAGGAGACTCAGGAACAGCTCTGGCTCCATAAAAGTTGAGATCTGTGTGCTCAAAACCCTGGAGGGTTAGGAACAGATCTTGGATACAACTGGGAATAAGTACAGTCCAGGGTCAACTGGGTACAAGGAGAGACAGTCACACACTCAGCAGGATGTCAGAGCAAGGTCCCACAAGGCTTCTATATTTAATCAATGGGGTTTTGATGAAAAAGGATAAGTAGGTTTTCTGTTCTAAGAAGAATGAACATTGCAAGTAAACCACAACATATGGGAGCTGGAGCCTGCAGGGGTTTCTCTATGTGCTCCTAATACTCCCTTACATTTACATTTATTCACTTAGCAGACACTTTTCTCCAAAGTGACTTACAATGGATACTATGTAGTGTTATCAGCCCACACACCGTATTCACCAAGGTGATTTACACCACTAGATACACTACTTACAATGGGTCACTCATACATACATACATCCATACCCTTCCACCCTCAGCCTCGTTCCAGCAGCTCTCAGAGAAGCATTCCACCCCAGTCTTAATGAAATTACAGAAGGCCAACATGCAGCAACCAGCCAGATGGTTAAAGGATGTTTTGTCAGTGCTTCATCATGGTGATCACAACAGCAATTAGCAGCACCAGTGCAAGAAGTAGAGCTCCCCTGAACGCCTTGCGATATTACAACGTAATACAATTTGTTCTTATATAGCCCTCTATCCTGAAGACAAGCTTGGTTCTTTTGTATGAGTGGAGATAAAGCAAATGAGAAACTTCATATATAACACATATTTGCAAAAAACATTATGCATTAAAGTTAGAAGGACAACTAAGATAACAAACATAAATGCAAAAAAATTGAATTAAATTAATTACTAATTAGGGGATGCGGTGGCACAGTGGGTTGGACCACAGTCCTGCTCTCCGGTGGGTCTGGGGTTCGAGTCCCGCTTGGGGTGCCTTGCGACGGACTGGCGTCCCGTCCTGGGTGTGTCCCCTCCCCCTCTGGCCTTACGCCCTGTGTTGCCGGGTAGGCTCCGGTTCCCCGCAACCCCGTATGGGACGAGCGGTTCAGAAAATGTGTGTGTGTGTGTGTGTGTGTGTGTGTGTGTGATTAAATAAAGAAACATACAGCAGGGGAAGAAAAGGAAGATGGGGAGAAGTACAGCAGCACAGAGCAAACTCAGAGCAACTCAGTCTTGGTACTTCATATTCAACATCCACTTCATATTTTCAGTAAATGTAGGAATTAGAGTCATCAACAGTGTACTTTATGATGATGAAGCGAGAATGAAACTTTCTGATGTCAGAAAAAGTTTATTAATCAGTTTGTTGACCTTGCAGAGAAACTTTAGTTAGGAGAAGTAGCAGGTAATAAGCAGATAAATCATGTCTCCACTGAGTGCAGCACAGCATGTGGCAGCAGGAGACAACAGAGACACCAGAGAAGGGGGCATTGTGGGAAAGAGGAGTTGACCGACAGGTGAAACAGGTAAGGCCGCATTCCAAGGTCCTGCCAATGTGCCTTCGGATTTTCCGGCCCCTTCTTGCCAATACGCTGTCATTGCCGACAGGGAAGATGCCAGTGACTTCCATGAAAATGACTGAGTAGCTGAAACACAGTGTGCTTGTGCGGATGTTCTCTAGAGAATCTGAGGTGAGGCCATACTTCAGCAACACCTGGTGAAGATCCTCTCCTACTAGCAAGTTTCTCTCCTAAAAGTTGCTATCAACGATAGTTACATGTGAATTGTGACTGCTAGGCCTTGCAGCAGGTTGTTGAGACACAACAAACACTCAATGATACTTTTCTGCCTCCTCTCCAAAACATTACAATGAGGCAGTGTAAAATAAGACCACTCAAGACCCTGCCGTGGACTGTTTGCTCTTCTACCACCTGGTAGATGGTACCATACCATGTGGTCCAACACCACCAGGCACAGAAACAGTTTCTTTCCTCAGGTCATCAGATTACTGAACAACAAACACCACACTGCTCAGATAAACTTATATTGCTTTCTCACAGGGAGGGTGCGGTGGCGCGGTGGCGCAGTGGGTTGGACCGAGTCCTGCTCTCCAGTGGGTCTGGGGTTCGAGTCCTGCTTGGGGTGTCTTGCGGCAGACTGGCGTCCTGTCCTGGGCGTGTCCCTTGCGCCCTGTGTTGACGGGTAGGCTCTGGTTCCCCGCAATCCCGTATGGGACAAGCGGTTCAGGAAATGTGTGTGTACTTTCTCATAAACAGCATGATTTTACTCATATCTGATCCTTTGTACTAAAATCACATTGATTAGTATCACCATAATATATCTATGAACCACTACATTCACATTTATTTATTAATCTGAAGCTTTTCTTACAGTAACTAGCAGTGTTCATCTGCTTACACTGATTTATCTTATCCATTGTACAGCTTGGGTCATTTTTTATTGACATAATTCATGGTAAGTATCTCTCTCAGGCATATGACAGCAGGAAGTGGTATTTGTACCTGCCAATTCTGAGTCCAGAGGCAGTTCTCATTCCTACACTACCTTAGTAATTGCACTGATACTTGTTTATACAACAAATCTGCTAACCACTTCACATATGCACTTTATCCTATGGATAACTGAAGCTACCTCTCCCTCACAGATCAGTGGCCGACATTATATTATTTGTATTTATTATGATCTTTGTATCATACTGTACATTTGTAATATGTCTGTGTTTCTATTTCTATGTGTGGTTTATATCTGCTATGTGGTGTGACAGTTGGCCAATTTATGTTACACCTGCCTCTGTATAGTTAAATGATGATAATAAACACACACACACACACACACACACACACACACACACACACACACACACATTGTCTGAAACCGCTTATCCCGAGCGGGGTTGCAGCGAACCGGAGCCTAACCCAGTAAAACGGGGCGCAGGGCTGGAGTGGTGGGGATGCCAGTCTGTCGTAAAGCACCCGAAGCAGGACTCAAGCCCCAGAGCCACCAGAGAGTAGGACCCAGCCAAACCCGCTGTATAACCACACACACACACTTCCTGAACCGCTTGTCCCATATGGGGTTGCGGGGAACCAGAGCCTAACCCGACAACTCAGGGCATAAGGCTGGAGGGGGAGGGGACACACTCAGGACGGGACGCCAGTCCATCGCAAGGCACCCCAAGTGGGACTCGAACCCCAGACCCACCGGAGAGCAGGACCCAGTCCAACCCACAGCGCCACCACGCCCCTCTCTGTATCACCACGCCCCTCCCCAACAATTAAATAATTAATAAACATTACAATTGCATGCATTTACTGTATTTGCATTTGTGCCTGAATATTTTTGAACTGAAGACTTTATTGTCATTGTATTGTGACATTGTACAATACAACGAAATTATAGTGGTACTCCCAGAGTACTTCAGACAACAATATAAAACACAAACACTTAAGTGTAAAAATAGGAAATTATACAGTTTAAACAGATAATACAGTAAATAAATAGATAAATAAATAATACATATATTTTGTGGAATCATGCAAGTATGTGAACAGTATATGAAAAGTGAATCATACGACCTCAGGAGCCTGGGTCTATCGTGTGCCACCTACACGAGGTCAGCTGGAAGACTTGAGGTATATAGGTGTTTTTGAGGACCGAGGCACCACAAATGTCAATAACGCTTCTCCTTCTGTGTGTTCCCATAGTCCTCCAAGCCATCTGACCTGGAATACACCAGTACTCTCCACACAGTATTGTTACATCTCTATCTCCTCTCCCTTTGCCCATGTAGGGTTTGAATGTGTGTGTTTCACAAGGAACAGCTGGTTTCTCTGACCGTACAGGAAAAGCAGGTCATGCAGGACCCTGTCACTATGAATTGTGTTCAACACAGCACCAGCCTGTTCCCATTTCTGTTTGTTTATCCCTGTGTCTCCAGTTGTCATGGTTCTGATCCGAGCTGACTGTGGTCGTCATCGATAGTCCATCTGCTTCCAGAGTTTCCCCACTGGACCTCACTGGAGAGGCATTTTGTTTCCGCTGTAGCGTTATTAAAAAATCATTTCAAAAAGATTCAAAGATGAAAGGTTTTCAAGGAGATTCCATCACAGATCTGACAGTTAGAAATTGTACACAGAGCTCTAATTTTTTAGTTGCTAGGGAAGGATAGATACAAGGATAAACTGTCCCCAAATACTTTTCATATTAAAGATTGAAAATGCGGTGGCAGTAAACCATACTAAGTGGTTCCGTCCTACAGTGAACTAAGAGAGGCCTTTGGGAGTCCTTTAAACCAGCAGCCATCACCCTCCAGAATGCCACTGAAGGGCCTGTTTTATTTCTCAACACCGTGAAGCAGGGAAGTTCCCTATGACCTTAAAGTTTTACACTTGTTTTATTGTATTCTGTAATAGTGATTTATACAAGTCAATTTTGGGGGTGCTGTGGTGTGGTGGGTTGAACCAGGTCCTGCTCTCTGGTGGGTCTAGGGTTTGAGTCCCGCTTGGGGTACCCTGTGATGGACTGGCGTCCTGTCCTGGGTGTGTCTCCTCCCCCTCCAGTCTTTCGCCCTGTATTGCCGCGTTAGGCTCCGGCTCCCCACGACCCTGTATGGGACAAGTGGTTTCAGATGATGTGTGATAAGTCAATTTTGTGCTGTATTTGTAGTTTTTTTTGTCATTTATTATGTTGTCAGATGTAATTGTGCAACTTGTTGTTATGTGTCATGTTAAGCAGCTCTGTATCTGGATTTCTCTGCAGGGAATTATAAATCCTGCCCTATCCCATCCCATCCCATCCCATCCCATCCCATAGGCCGACAGTGATACCTCAGCAGGGAGCATTCTAAATAAGCCTCCCATGGTACAACTCCAAACAAGTACTTTCACTGCAGAAGAACATCGTACACTGGCAATTTGTGTTGGGAATGGCCAAGGTAGTGATTTTCAAGAATACAAACATTTTCGAAATCATGTATTTATTTTGATTGCATGTTTTCATCACTTATCTGCTTTCTAAAGTTATTGTTTGTAAGGATGTAGAATTTCATGTCTGTTTATCTGCGATGAGAAGCCCTGCTGTGATGGCCTTGAGTTTCAAACGCAAGTTTGAAACCTGAGTGGTTCCCACAAAATACAATACAGTGTACCTCAGTGTACATTATGACTGTTTAAGAAAAGACAAAGCTGTTCACTAGGGTTATATTGTGCACATACTGCATGTAGGTGGGTGACTGGGGCTCTGATGTCTCCCTGACGTCACCAGGGCCTTGTTTCCGTGACTCAACAGCTTCATCTACGGCATAGTATTGTGTTGAGTCCCAGAGCAAAGAGTGAGGGAGGGACCAGGTTTGGCAATGCAGCTGCTGTCATCTCCCCACCCATTACAAATCATCCCATCCTATGATGGGGGAGGTTTTACCCCCATCTCCCCAACCAAAGAGAGTCAGATTCTCTGGAATGAACCCCAGTACCACATTGGCATCACCTGTTTGGCCTATTTTCTCCACTTCAGTTTGTTTAGAAGAGCCCCCGAGGTGCTCCAGGATCTTGTTACCGTCACTGTCCAGCTGAGGGGCCATCTGTGCTTGGCTTGTGGAGCAGGTGCATCAGGGGCCTGTTTTTAGGGTGTGAAAGCGTGCTGTGGGCGCTTTGCCCCGACTTGCACCCGAGCACTGCAACTCATGCACCCTCTTGCTCCTCCATCTGGTATAACGGGTGGGGCAAGAGTACTTCACCACCATGTTTTTTAATTTTTGAGACCTTATGCTCTTCTTATCAGTTTTTTAAAGTGAAATCTAAAATTGATGCGGAATTTTTACATTAGCAACTATTCACTGCCATTGTATATATATTGTGTTATTCCATACAGAGTTCTCAGCCTGAATTATTCTTAATATTTCTACATTGTTATAAACTTAATTTTTTTTTTTTTTAAATTTTAAAAGCAGAGCAAGGTGCAACACAGTTCTACATTTAATCATTTTTAATTAAATGATTAAATGTCAACTTTGTTTGATTTTTATGTGCTTATTCATTTTATTCATTTTATATGAGCAATTATTTATTGCCGTAGCTATTTTTACTCAGTGCTGAGTCCTCCGCATGAATTATTCTTGATTTCTAAAGTGAACCTAAGACTTTTAACAATCTTCAAAAACATGCAAAATCCAGAGCAAGGTCTACAGATGTTTACACAGCTCTACATTTCATCATAGTTTTCAAGTGCCCTTTTGCTCCTCCACTTGATCCCTCTTTAAATTTAGAGTGGAAAAAAGTTTTATTTTCAGCAGGACTATTAACGGATGCATCCCAATGCAGCTACAGACTGAGTGCCTTTTTGCCTAACTGAACTAAATAAGCTGATTACTTCACTTATTCAAGCCCCTCTGACATTGTTGTTAAACTCTGCAGACCTGTATACATGGACAATGTGGAATCTAACTAAACTAAATCTAACTGAACAAGTGAATTTATTACATTTATCCATTTAATATATGCTTTAAATCCATCAGCTCTTTCTGGAGAACATACATACCTCCATGACCAGCTCTGCCCCCTCCTGGCATTGATGTCCCTGCATGCCATAAGCCAAACCTCCCTCTGTAGTGAGGAGCTCAGAGTGACACAAAGTAAGTTTGTTGAAGACAATGGAGTTGGCACCATCACTGAAAACTAGATCATGTGCGTCTTGCTCATCCAAGCGGTCAAGTGGCTCATCTACACACGCAGCAGCTGCTGTCACCAGGGCTCAGAATGGAAGCAGCCAAGGCACGCTTAGCATACGTAGATGAGAAAATGAGAATAAAGCTGCAAAAAGTCAAATTGGAGGCAAAAATGGACAGAATGGCATTAGAAAGAGAAACTGCTGAAACAGTAGCCGAAGCTGAAGCATTAGAGGCAGCTCATGACATGAGTGAGCAACGCAGCCATGAGCTTCACTGGGAGGCAACCCCTCTTGATCCTATGAAGTGGACAAAAGAGTACGTAGACCAGTCTAATGCATACAAGATCACACAATCAGCACCAGACATAGATCCATCTACTCTAGATGAATCTATACAGCCTCACAGAGAGCTACAAGCATCAAGCCCTGTTCCCGCTTCACGTCTCAAAACAGAGAATGGTCCAGACGATGCTGATCTTCACAATACAGTGCACACTAATAGATCATCCCAACCACCACAGTTCACTTCAGATGTGCCTCAACCCCCAAGTAATGAGCAAAAGGACCATTGCAAACATCAGACAAAATTTAAGCAATGTAGCCCTCTTCCTTTTTCAATGCCCCGATCTCAGTTTCCCCAGCACGATATAATTCAAACATTACAGACTTTGTCAGATACCTTGCTTGCTGTAAACTAGTCAACGCTGGCCTGATCTAGTTTAATGACCAACTAGAAAGCTACAGAGCCTGGCAATGTTCTTTTCACAATGCAGTCATTGGCTTGAACTTGACACCTAGAGAGGAAATGGACCTGCTTGTCAAATGGCTGGGGAAAGAGTCAACTGAACATGCTAAACGCATGAGGTCAGTATATATTAACCAGCCTCATAAGGGTCTCAGAATGATATGGGACAGACTGGAAAGAGTGTTATGGTGCTCCAGAAGTAACTGAAAGTGCACTGTTTAGATATGTCAAGAGTTTTCCTAAGATTTCAAGTAGGGATTACTCTAAGCTCTGTGAATTGGTTGACCCCCTTATGGAAGTGAAGTCAGCTAAAGCAGATGGAAACCTTCCAGGACTGTCATACCTGGATACAGCCTGGGGCATCAACCCTATTGTCCAAAAATTACCATACAATTTACAAGAAAAGTGGCTATTATATGGTTCCAGCTATAAAGAGACATATCGTGTCCCTTTCCCCTCTCCTTCAGCTTTAGTTGGCTTCATCTGTCAGCAAGCTAGAATAAGAAATGGCCCAGGGTTCAAACTCTCAGCACAAGGTGAGCCACCTTCTAAAGCAGACAAAGGCATTTGGAAAACAAGTAGACAGAAAGAAATCTCAGTTTACAAGACGGACTTGTCTCCTGCTCCTGACAGCAAAGAAAGACATGAAAACAGAACTGATGATACTGAAAGACTATGTCCTATTCACAAGAGGCCCCACTTGCTCCGAAATGACATGCCTTCCATGAGAAGCCCTTGGAAGAACGCATAGCAAATTTGAAGGAAAAAGGTATCTATTTCAAGTGCTGCTTAGACACATCACACACAGCTAAGGTCTGTAAATATAATGTCACATCCTCAGAGTGTGGAAGTGAGAGATACATTTCTGCACTACATCCAGGCCCACCACCAAAAACTCAGGAACCAAACCCTTCACCAAAGCATGGGGGGGAGGAAGACCCCATGTTAACATCAGAAGTGACAGCTCATTGCACTGAAGTTTGTGGAGGTGATCTCGGCAATAGATCTTACTCAAAAATCTGTTTAGTTAAGATCTTTCCCAATGGCCATCGTGACAAAGCACTTAAGGTCTATGTGGTCCTTCACGAGCAAAGCAACAAGTCATTAGCTCGCTCTGAGTTTTTTGACATGTTCAAGGAAAAGGGCCCAGTTTCTTCATATACCCTCAGAACTTGTTCTGGAGTGACAAAGATAATTGGAAGAAAAGCTTTTGGCTACTAAATCGAGTTAATAGATGGAAAAGTGAGAATCCCTTTTCCAAGTCTACTAGAGTGCAACAACATCCCTAACAACAGAGCAGAAATTCCCACACCTAATGCTGTTTGCTACTACTCTCACCTCAGACCCTTGGCAGACCTCATCCCAGAGTTAGTGCCAGAGGCACCTGTCATGATTCTTCTGGGTTGTGACATTATGCAAGTGCATAAGATCCACAAGTAAGTGAATGGACCTCATGATGCCCCTTATGCCCAAAAGCTTGACCTAGGATGGGTGATAGTCGGTGATGTCTATCTGAATGGCATTCATAAGTCCACAACTGTGAGTATGTTCTGCACCAACGTGCTAGAACAGCGATGGCCTTCCATCTTTTAACCCTGTCTGTATGTCTTTCATGTTAAAGAGAATCCTAGACACTATCAGTACATTGATAATGATAGGGTTTGTTCCACAGACAAGCTTATCAACAGTCACAGACAGGAACAGCTTGGCCATGCAGTGTTCAGGAGAACATCCGATGATGACAAGGTGGCTCCATCTATTAACGACATGAAATTCCTTCACATAATGGAACAAGGGCTGGAGAAAGATGAAAGTAACAGCTGGGTGGCTCCATTACCTTTAAAAGTCCCAAGGAGCCGACTTCCCGACAAGAGGACCATGAAACGACTGCTATCGTTTAGGGGCAACTTTGAGAGGAATCCAGAATTGAGACAGCACTTCGTCACCTTTATGGAGAAGGCCTTTCGTAACAACCACACTGTGGTGGCACCCCTCTCAAAGAAAGTGAAGAGTACATACTACTCTTTGGTGTGCATCATTCAAAGAAATTGGGCAACATCAGGGTGGTCTTTGACTCCAGTGCCTGTTACAACGGTGTCTTGCTCAATGATGTTCTTCTGTGTGGACCAGATTTGAATAACAGCCTTCTCAGAGTGCTTATACGTTTCCGCAAGGAAGCTGTGGCCATAACAGCAGACATTGAACAGATGTTCTACTGTTTCCTTGTAAGAGAAGATGATCACAATTTCCTGAGGTTCTTGTGGTTCCCTAACAATGGCCTATCTGAAGATATTATTGAATACAGTATGAGGGTTCACGTGTTTGGGAACAGTCCCTCTCCTGCCATGGCCATCTACTGTCTCCGCCAGTCTGTTCAAGATGGGGATGCTGAGGTCAAGCACTTCGTTAATCGTGACTTCTATGTCAATGATGGCCTAAGGTCTCTCCCCACAGTTGAGGCTGCAGTTGATCTCCTCAGAAAGACACAAAAGGCCCTTTCTGGTTTCAACTTACGGCTCTACAAGATTGCCTCTAAAAGCAGAGAGGTTCTAGAGGCTTTTCCATCCCAAGACTATGCCAGTGACCTCAAAGACCTTGATCTTGGATCTGACATGCTGCCCACACAACGTAGTCTAGGTTTAAATTGGAATTTGAGATCGGACACTTTCACCTTTGAAATAGCCGATGAAGCAAAACCCTTCACTCACCGTGGCATGTTATCCACAATCAATAGCATCTTCGATCTTCTTGGCTTTCTCGCCCCAGTAACAGTTCAGGGCAAGGCTATCCTCTAGGAGCTCACCAGCCATAATGGTGATTGGGACTCGCCACTTCCCAAAGAGATGGAAGATGTGTGGAACAGATGGCGACTTTCACTTGGAGGTTTAAGTAGCCTTCATATTCCAAGACACTACACAGACATATCACCTTCAACAGCTGCCCGAAGGGAACTATGCATCTTCTCAGATGTGTCAACTAAGGCGAAAGCTGCTGTTGCCTATCTTAAGCTAACAGACTCCAGTGGAACCAATAATGTTGGCTTCATCATGGGCAAAGTCAAGCTCAGTCCACGCCCTGAACACACAGTCCCAAAGCTTGAACTGTGTGCAGCGGTCCTAGCAGTTGAATTCCTAGCTTGCGGAATTCATTGCTGAAGAAGTAGATATGCACTTTGATGCTACCACTTACTATACAGATAGTAAGGTGGTACTAGGCTACCTCCATAATGAAGCCAGGCGCTTCTATGTCTTTGTCACAAACCGAGTCCTGAAGATACATTGCTTCTCACAACCAAACCAGTGGTGCCATGTGTGCTCAGGAGAAAATCCAGCAGACGTTGCTACCAGGTCTGTCAATGCTGCTCATCTCTCAGATACCAGTTGGCTTTATGGACCAAGATTTCTGCAAGAGCTCTCTCAGAGCCCACTGAAAGAGAGCACATATGAACTTGTGGATCCTTCAGCTAATCCCGATATACGGCCTCAAATATCTACAATGAGCACCATTAAGTTGAAAAAACAGCTTGGATCACAGTTCTTCTCCAAATTTTCCAGTTGGAAATCACTGACACATGCAGTTGCACATCTTGTCCATATGTCTTGTCAGTTTTCCAAAACCCAAACAACACCAGCACCAAGTTGCAGGGGTTGGCATTACTGCTCCCTAGCATTATCAGTTGAAGAGCTCTTCCATGCTGAAAAGATCATCATTCAAGCTGTTCAAAGAGAAGAATATGCCCAAGAATACTTGTGTTGGAGAGAAAAGAGAAGCTCCCTAAAACCAGCCCTCTTAAGGGCTTAGACCCCTCATAGATGAAGATGCCCTTCTGAGAGTCGCTGGTCGCTGAAGGAGACCTCAAATCAAGTGAAAAAATCACTTCTTATTCCTGGTAAACACCGCATTGAAACCCTATTAGTCAGATATCATCATGAGAAAGTACAGCACCAGGGACGACTATTCACTGAGGGTGCCATATGTGCTGCTGGCTTTTGGATAGTAGGTGGCAAAAGGTGTGCCTGTCGCGTCATTCATGAGTGTGTCACATGCCATAAACTTTGTGGGAAGCTACAAACCCAAAAGATGGCTGACCTCCCAGTAGATCGTGTCTCCACTGACCCCTCATTCACAAATGTCGGCTTAGACGTTTTCGGCCCATGGACAGTGTCAGCACAGTACTAGAGGTGGCCATGCACGTAGTAAGAGGTGGGTTGTGATAGTTTACCTGCATGAGTGTGAGAGCTGTGTACATTGAGCTTATTGAGTCCTTAGACACGTCCTGCTTCATTAATGCTCTCAGATGTTTCCTGGCCATCAGAGGCCCTGTAAAGCTCATTCGTTCGGACAGAGGGATGAATTTTGTCAGTGCTTGTAAAGAGCTCAACATTTCTTCCAACATTGATAATAATTACATCAAGAAATTCCTCTCAGACCAAAGGTGCATCTGGCAGTTTAACCCTCCCCATGCCTCTCACATGGGTGGTTCATGGGAAAGGATGATTGGCATTGCTATAAGGATCCTAGACACAATGTTTAGACAGCTTGGACCTTCAGAGCTGACACAAAAGGCACTCTCCACTCTGATGGTGGAGGTAGCTGCAATAATCAATGCTCGACCTCTTATCCATGTGTCAACTGACCCAGACGACCCATTCATACTTACATCCAATACACTTCTCACACAGAAAGTGGCAACTCCTACTGCTCCAGTTGGAGATTGGGTCAAAAACCTCCACAAACAACAGTGGCGTCAGGTTCAACACCTATACCAAATCTTCTGGGACAAATGGAAAAAACAATACTTGACCCTTTTACAGCCTATTGATTGTAGTTCTTTTTGGGTTTGAAGTTCGAGCAAGTGTCAAACGTAAATTGTTTTTCATTTCTTAATAGTTGAAATGTGAGTTGGTGCCATCTACTGGTGAGTTCTTGTATATTTTACGTAATACTGCGACTTTTACGCTTCATCTCTCACAGGAAGTAGGAAGTAGTTCTGTTATTATCGTCAGTGCAAATGGTGAACTCCTCTCCTAATCTCTCGGAATCTTTTCCATCCTCAGCCCTGCAACAGCATCGCCTGTATGTTTCAATTCAGTTTCACTTTATTAATGTTCCCTTCCTTGAACCGCCACCTTACCGTGGTGGAGGGGTTTGAGTGCTTGAATGATTTCAGGAGCTATGTTGCCTGGGGCTATATGCCCCTGGTAGGGCAACAGGTCCTGGATGACAGATGAGACAAAGTGCGGTTCAAAAGCCCCTTATGATGACAGTTAAACCAAGGCTTTCGTTTACCCCGCCCGGTATGGGGCCACCGGGGCCCCACCCTGGAGCCAGGCCTGGGGGGGGCTCGCATGCCAGCGCCTGGTGGCCAGGTCTATGCCCACGGGGCCTGACTGGGCTCAGCCCGAAGCCATGACGTGGAGCCGCTCTTCGGTGGGCTCACCACCTGCCGGAGAGACCATAAGGGACTGGTGCGTTGTGATTTGGGCGGTGGTGGGGGCCGAGTGCCCAGCCGACCCAAACCTCAGGCGCCAACTCTGGTTTTTGGGACTTGGAATGTCACCTCACTGGCGGGGAAGGAGCCTGAGCTGGTGCGGGAGGTTGAAAGATACCATCTAGATATAGGCGGGCTCACTTCCACACACAGCTTGGGTTCTGGAACCACTTTTCTCGACCAGGGGTGGACTCTCCACTATTCTGGCGTTGCCCAGGGTGACAGACGGCGGGCCGGTGTGGGATTGTTAATAGCCCCCCCAGTTTAGCCGCCATGTGTTGGAGTCTACCCCGGTGAATGAGAGGGTCGTCTCCTTGCGCCTTTGGGTCAGGAAACAGTCTCTCACTGTCGTTTGTGTTTATGCGCCTAGTGGCAGTGTAGAGTACCTGGCCTTTTTGGAGTCCCTGGGGGGCGTGCTGGAAAGCGCTCCCACTGGGGACTGGGGGACTTTAACGCTCACGTGGGCAGTGACAGTGACACCTGGAGGGGAGTGACTGGGAGGAACGGCCTCCCTGATCTGAAACCGAGTGGTGAGTTGTTATTGGATTTCTGTGCTAGTCACGGTTTGTCCATAACAAACACCATGTTCATGCATAAGGGTGTCCATCAGTGCACTTGGCACCAGGACACCCTAGGTCGGAGGTCAATGATCGACTTTGTAGTCGTTTCTTCTGATCTTCGGCTATATGTCTTGGACACTCGGGTGAAGAGAGGGGCTGAGCTGTCAACTGATCACCACCCGGTGATGAGTTGGATTCGATAGCGGGGGAAAAAGCTGGACAGACCTGGCAGGCCCAAACGCATAGTGAGGGTCTGTTGGGAACGTTTGGCGGAGGCCCCTGTCAGAGAGGTCTTCAACTCCCACCTCCGACAGAGCTTCAACCAGGTCCCGAGGGAGACTGGGGACATTGAGTCCGAATGGACTATGCTCCACACCTCCATTGTCGGGGCGGCGGTTCGGAGTTGCAACCATAAAGTCTCCGGCGCCTGTCACGGCGGCAATTCCCGAACACGGTGGTGGACAGCAGAGGTAAGGGATGCCGTCAGCCTGAAGAAGGAGTTCTATCAGGCCTGGCTGGCTCATGGGACTCCTGAAGCAGCTGACGGGTACTGGCGGGCCAGACGGAACGTGGCTCTGACAGTCGCCGCGGCAAAAACTCGGGCCTGGGAGGAGTTCAGTGAGGCCATGGAGGAAGACTTTCGGTCAGCCTCAAAGAGATTCTGGCAAACCGTCTGGCGACTCGGAAAGGGGAAGCAGTGTTCCGCCAACACTGTTTACAGTGGAAGTGGTGTGCTGCTGACCTCAGCTGAGGATGTCTTTGGGCAGTGGAAGGAGTACTTTGAGGATCTCCTCAATCCCTCCAACACGCCTTCCGTAGAGGAAGCTGAGGCTGGGGACTCGGAGGGGGACTCGTCCATTACCCTGGCTGAAGTTGCTGAGGTAGTCAAAAAACTCGGTGGCAAGGCTTCGGGGGTGGATGAGATCCGCCCTGAGTTTCTCAAGTCTCTGGATGTTGTGGGGCTGTTTTAGCTGACACGCCTCTGCAGCATTGCGTGGAGCTTGGGAGCGGTGCCTCTGGACTGGCAGACCGGGGTGGTGGTCCCTCTTTTTAAGAAGGGGGACTGGTGATTGTGTTCCAACTATAGGGGGATCACACTCCTTAGCCTCCCTGGAAAAGTCTATGCTGGGGTACTGGAGAGGAGAATCCGACCGATAGTCGAACCTCGGATTCAGAAGGAGCAACGCGGTTTTTGCCCTGGCCGTGGAACACTGGACCAGCTCTATACCCTCACTAGGGTGTTGGAGGGTTCATGGGAGTTTGCCCAACCAGTCCATATGTGTTTTGTGGACCTGGAGAAGGCATTCGACCGTGTCCCTCGTGGCATCCTGTGGGAGGTACTTTGGGATTATGGGGTTCGGGGCTCACTGCTACGGGCTGTTCGTTCCCTGTATGACCGGAGCAGGAGCTTGGTTCACATTGCCGGCAGTAAGTCGGACCTGTTCCCGGTGCATGGTGGACTCCGCCAGGGCTGCCCTTTGTCACCGATTCTGTTCATTATCTTCATGGACAGAATTTCTAGGCGCAGTCAGGGAATGGAGGGTGTCTGTTTTGGTGGCCGCGAGATCTCGTCTCTGCTTTTTGCGGACGATGTGGTCCTGTTGGCTTCATCAAGTCAAGACTTGCAGCGTGCACTGGGGAGGTTTGCAGCCGAGTGCGAAACGGCGGGGATGAGAATCAGCACCTCCAAATCCGAGGCCATGGTTCTCAGTCGGAAAAAGCTGGATTGCCCCCTCCGGGTTAGGGGAGAGTTGCTCCCTCAAGTGAAGGAATTTAAGTATCTCGGGGTCTTGTTCACGAGTGAAGGAAAAATGGAGCGGCAGGTTGACGGATGGATTGGTGCGGCATCCGCAGTAATGTGGTCATTGTACCGGTCTGTTGTGGTGAAGAAGGAGCTGAGTCGTAAGGCGAAGTTCTCAATTTACCGGTCGGTCTACGTTCCTACCCTCACCTATGGTCATGAACTCTGGATCATGACCGAAAGAATGAGATTGCGGATACAAGCGGTAGAAATGAGTTTCCTCTGCAGAGTGGCTGGGCGCACCCTTAGGGATAGGGTGAGATTCTGGCAAACCGCTGCTCCTCCGCATCGAGAGGAGCCAGTTGAGGTGGCTCGGGCACCTGTTCCAGATGCCTCCTGCACGCCTCCCTGGTGAGGTGTTCCGGGTATGTCCCACTGGGAGGAGGCCTCGGGGCAGACCCAGGACGCGTTGGAGAGACTATGTCTCCCAGCTGGCCGGGAACACCTTGGGGTTTCCCCAGAGGAACTGGAGGAGGTGTGCGGGGAGAGGGAAGTCTGGAAGACTCTACTTGGACTGCTGCCCCGCGACCCAGCCCCGGATAAGCGGAGGAAGATGGATGGAGATGGATGGATTTATTAATGTTATAGTCTTTATTTTGTCACGAGATGTTTTAATTTGGATAGTTATCTTAACTCACTGATGGTGTTACCTTCTGGAAGTACGGTACTGTTTAGAAATTCTCTGAGAATGTTTCATAAATCAGGGCGAATCTGTAAGGATTAATTTAAGTAATGCATATTTACTTTTGTACAGTAGTATTGTACAGTGGTTGTATATTCACTTGGATATGGGTTATTGATATACTATGTGTTCATTTCTTTGTCTCTAGTTTCACCCTTGCCTAAAACCATTAAACCTGTGGACAAAAGAAACACTTGTCTTCAGAGCCGTGTGAAGGCTGGGAGTTTGACTGTCAAACCACTAAGGCTGTGTAGAGGACAGTACGGTATCTCCAAGCTCCTGTAAAAATGTCATTTGTGGTTTTTCAACTGAAATCATAAGTCAAAGGTACAGTGTGTATATACAGTACTGTACATATTTACAGGACATGTACAGTACTGGACATATAGTTTGAATTTGAAATTTTCATATGGGGGACATGGAGAGTTCCATGTGAAACTCTCTTTTGATTTCAGAACAGTATGAATTCAGTAGCTGGACTCATCCCAGAGGGTTCTTGGTTTATTTTGGCTTGACAGCTTCATAAAGTTTCTGTAGATTTTTTGGTAGCACATTCATTCTGTTAACATTGTGCTCCATTTCTTCGTAGAGTTGAGGTCTATGCAGGTCATTGGAGTAAAGGCACTTTCTTTGTGGAACCATCCTGAGGTGATTTGTGCTTTGCGACATGACACATTACCCTGCTGGAAATATCAATCTGATAAAGGATAGACTGGCCATGAAAAGATGTATCTGGTCAGCAATAAAATTCTGGTACTTTGTGGCATTCAAACAATGCTCTCAGCTGATACTAAAAACCTAATATGTGCCAAGTAAGTATTCTCCACAGCATTACACCACCACCACCAGTTTTTACCAGCCATGAGTACCTAATAAAGTGGTTGGTTTGAAGAAAATGTTTGAAGAAACACCCTGCTAAACCAGAGTTAAAAACTAACCATCTAAAGCCATTCTCTCTAAAGCCAGGAAAGAGAAGTTTCCTGAAGTGCAGACACTTCTTTAGAAATTGCTATATAAAAGGAAAGGATCAATAAGATTCAAAAGATTGAAGTTTACCTCCCTCCTCCACAAATGCTGTATGACAGTGTGTCCTGTACCAGGATACAACCTGCAGAGCCTCATAGTCAAGAAATTTGTCACTCTGCCCAGTCATGGTAGCTGGCAGCAGCCTAACAGTTATAGAACCATATTTGTAACCAAAGGGGTGTTGATTCTGCCATTGGGGAAAGACAATAATGTGAAGAGCTTTGTATATTAAAGACATAAATATCCATGTTATGGTGGTTTCTGAAAACCATACAAAATCTACAGCACAGTTTTGAAGAGGCCTTTTAAGGCAACTGTATTCCTGTTACTGTACATTTAGCAGCAGCAGAGAAATCACCTTTGTATTTGGCCCATGTTGAAAATTTGCTTATCGAATAATAGTCACCCTTTGTAAACATCTGCAGTCATTTCAGAAGTCACGCCTAGATTATGTCAGAAATTTAAAAGTGAGATATCAACTTGTCGGAGAAGAATCATGACCTTGCCTGATCTTGTCATCAATCTAAGCTACATGTATGAGGCAAAGTATACATTGTGTAGAGGCACCCAAATCATGCATTTTGAATTCATCTTAGGAAATGATTGCACAGTACCTTCAGCTGCATTTGAACTGAACTGTAGCTTGTTTGGCTTTATGGGAGTGGCACATGATTAGTACCTGTAAGCAAAAAGAATGTTTGAATAAATGTAGGTGTGCAACTCTGAGAGAATGATTTCCCATATGGCATGCTTTGTTTGTCCTGTTCTGTCATTTTATGTATTGTGTTTTTATAAATAGATTATTTATTAGCTCTTGACCTTGTTTTTGGACCCTGCAACAGAAATTCCACACAAGCCTTTTCCAAAAGAATTAGAATTTTAAAGGTCCTTAGAATTGGAGGGGAAACCATTCAACTGACAATTAACCTCCTGAGCTACCTGTTCATGGTTTTTTTTTTCTTGCAGATTGCCATATCAGCTAGTTAAGATATTACATTCCTGTAATGCTTGTACCAGAAACCATTACACAGATACCTCAGCAAACATACAGAAACTGGCTTGCTTATACTTATACAAGATACTAGTTGCAATCACTATGCTTTGCCTCTAATAAAGTAAAATCCAGGAAACCTGCTTCTTTTTTTCTGGCAATTGCTTTTGCTTGATGGAGATGCCCTCTATTCCACTTAGCTCTTGAGTGTTGCTTTGGACCCTGTCCACATCACCCTAAATAGGAAAGTAGGACAGGTTCAGCTCACTCTTCGCATGGCACTAGAGCACAGGAAAGCAACACTCCTGGTCAGCCTGGCAAGAACAAAGCGCTGAAAATAGAAGCCCATGACCCTCGAAGCTTCAAGCAGAAGGGACTGCACAGATCCTTCTCCATCCTTCCCACCAGGGAATCATAAGAATGAAAGGTTGGTCTCTGCACCAACACAAACATGCTTTTCAGGTTGCCCCACCTCAGCTGAGCATACTGGAATGGCAACCCTTTCACCATCATCCCTGTCAGGAAGGGGGGGTCAGAGAGCACATAGTGTCGAGCTTTACCACCCCCCGATAGAAGAATGGGGCCAGCAGGTGGTATAGCAATTAAAAAATATGAAAAGATTGCAGACCAATAGGTCTGTCTATTAAAAACCCCAGGAGGAGCTCTTCCTTGGAAACCTTGGAAAAAAGCTTCTAAGCTGTACTGCCTTATAAATATCCAGCTGCACAAAGGATATAACTTGGCTGTGTGTTACTTTGGTGTCTGCAAAGCAACTGGGGGAAAAAAACCAATGGAAACCAGTACAACAGGCCAAAGCAGAATGTGAGAAAGCACAGCACTCTCCTCCAAGATGATCCGGAAGGTTTATTGCAGTTGAGACTTTAATAGCAGGCTGGGCAAAGCCATTCCTCGAGTGAATCACTGCTAGCTGGTTCTCAGTCCACTACTAATCGCTGTTTATTGACTGGAGTCATTAATGGGACAGCAAACCACATCCAATTGGTGCACAGGTTAAGCAGAGTGAAACTGTAAATCACAAAGACAATGTCCCTCGAGAACAGGCTTCACCTAACCCTACTTCTGCTTTTAACCCCTCCCTTAACTACAATTCCATACCCCAACAATGCAACCCGTCAAAAAAAAAAAAAAAAAAAAAAAATCACAATCATATTCACTGCTGTATAATAAGCATACTCCTCTCTCTGTACAAATAGGGGAATGATGGGGGGGGGGGAAAAAAAAAAAAATAAAATCTTGAGTAATGATTCTCACCAAATAAAATTAAGGTAGATTGCAACATCACACTACATCTCACCCTGCACCATCTTACCCAACACACTCAAGGCTATATTTCAGGCAGCCTTACTGTTAACTTTTTAAAATCTTCTTTACTCAATTATTATTGACTTCCAACTGTCTTAAAACCAAAAAAAAAAACGAGGCAGAATGTGAATATGTGCAAAACCTTGTACAACCAAAGCTAACCATAATATCCAACACCACATCCGTAATAGATATAAACTTTGCATCTCTTATCCTTAAAATAATATTTCTTTATATTTATGGGCATATGCTCATGTTCCTTCATCCTTTCAGTGTATGACATCCTCAGGAGGAGAAGCAATCTGCTCCTTCTTCAGTAGAACACAATATCCTGTCTTGGTCTTCCTTGACTCGGTCTGTATTTGTCCTCTCTTGACAGTTCTTTCAGACAGTCTTTCTGGCTGTGAGAACCCGAACGATGGATCCCAAACCCCCAACTGCAAAGGCCTGTGGGGAAGAAAAAAAAAGAAGAAAAATATAAAAATTCCAGCCATTCCTGAAACTCAAGTGCCACCAGCTCCTCACCTGCTGGCAATGAGTCAACAGCCTGAGACACAGCTAGGAGGTGCGGTACCTCTGAAGGCTGTGCCGTCAGTTAGGATTCTGTCCCCTGATAACTGTTGGTCCCATGGGAACATATTTAAAAGGAGCCAGAAAGTAGGTCTTGTGTGTCTGCAGAATATTGCTTGCTTTTGATGTGACTCAGACAGACAAGTCCAGGAAGGAAACTCCACCATCAGCACACTGGAATCTCTTCATTAATGAAGCAGCAGCTCTTTGATTCAAGCATCCTTTGTGATTCAGAGACAGAGCTCAAAGTCTCCGCTCCATACTATGAAGTGGAACACACCATGGTTGCAACTGGTCCTTCTGATCTTCCGGAAATACAGCTGCCCACAGTGGCTTATCAATCTTTTAAACTGTTACGCCGATATGATTCTACTCTGAAGCTGATTCTACTCTGTTCCTGAAAACAAATAACAAAAATATCATGATTTCTAAGGGAGGAAAATTCCAATTGGTTCCAAAACCATCCTAAAGTCACCCCAAATCATGCCTAATACTTTTAAGGAAAAAGCAGAGGAACATTAACACAGAATTTATAACAGTTATTATAACAATCTAAATTGTAAAAAATGATTTAATAAAATTAACTCACAGTGATAGTGTGCAAGGACTGTTTTGCAAACACAAACCCTTGAATATGCAAGCAAAACCATAGAATGCCAGACCACAGCTAAGAGCATGGGTACACAGTTGCAGTGCTTTTCATTGTCTCTCTCACAGAGCCACTTTGCATATTTTTCAAACGCGGTCTCAGTTCATCATGCTGGACCAAATGTCAGGGCCTAAACTCAATTTCATGAACAGGACAAACAAAAAATCCAGACCGATTAACAATAAGTAGTATTAATAATCATAGACAGCATTAAGTGGGGAAAACCCGATATCAGGAAATGAGTATAGATCATTTCACCTGCTAACTCCAGGGATGAACAAACACCATCAGGAATGATTTAGCAAAAACTCAAGACTGTTTTTAATAATAGGCACCCAGAACAGAGGTGTTCCCACCCAGAGTTGAGCATACCAAGGATGATTCAGTTCAAAGCAGATGTTACAAGGAACGATCCGACTCAGAGTACAGTTGATGAGGTCAAGCCCATCAACCTGTTGGACTCTCAGAGACCCGTATCTTCCATCCCACTGGTGCCCACCTTCTCATGCCATTGGAGGAGAATGGCACTGCTGTTTTCTGAAGGCTTCTCAAAACCCCTGTAGATGTACTTCATCAGTAAGTCCACGCCATTCCTGTCCAGAGACCGAACGGCCTGTTCGATCTCGCTACTCCTGAAAGATGTGAGCACCTTCAGCACGATGGCTTGTGCCCGCTCCTGGCGAAAAGGTGGAGAAGGATAGATTGAGCAGAGGAAGGGGAGTTAGACTGCCATGACATCACTCTTAGACTTTGCTGCTTTCAAGCATTTAGGTGTCTGGTTTGTACTGTCGAGGTACCATCTCAGTAGTCTGACCACTGCAAACTGCCATAAATCTGAGAGTGTACTGCAGAAAATTGTTTTTCACATGTCACAAGAATTGGCAAATGTACTTGAGATGAAGCACCACTGGACGAAATATGTCAACACCCACTAGAGACTGGCTTTTCCACTCATGTAAGCACACAATCTGTGCTGCAATAAAGCTCTGAGTAGCATCAGACTGACCCAGCAAGGTATCACAATATCAGCAATACACCAAGAGAAGGTTGATCACCTTTATTGCTGGGTTCTTCGTGTTGATTGGAGGGTTCCTCAGTGCAACATGAAAAGCTGCCATCATATCCCCTGTGCATTGCATCTTGTTAAGGAATTAAAGAGGTCAACAGGGGGAAATTATTCTGCTGTGGTCACAAACACAGGCTCAAGACAAAGGCACCTGTAGCACTGAAACCACATTGACTGTATGAAAAAATTAACTTCAAATTTTAAATCAAATTTCAATTTAAATTTTACTCAAAATTCCTTCAATATTGTCAATTCCCTACATTTTATAGGGGATGAAAATGTGCCAGAAATAAAGAAAGCGATGATGGAGGTGGATTGGACACACTCTCCGTAAGCCAGCTTCAAACACCACCAGACAATTCCCTCACGTGGAATCCACAAGGCAAGAGGAAAGGAGGTCGACCACAAAACACCTGGCACCGAGAGCTGGAGGCTGACATCAAGAGACTGGGTTACACCTGGGGTCAGTTGGAGAGAAATGCACAGGACAGAGATGCATGGAGGTCCCTTGTTGGTAGCCTATGCTCTAGAGGGGGTAGTAGACGTAAGTAGAAAATGTGCCCATGCAAGTAGATGCAACTGCCTTGAAATGACCTAGTATAGGTCTTTATATCTTCATCCATTGAGCAGATAGATAAACATACGTACGTAAACCTGCTTTTAAACTTCTACTCTTCAATCCATGACTGAATTTTGTACTAACGTAAGTAAAAGGTCTTAGAGGTTGAAAAGACTGTCTTCCAGGCTCTTCAGCTCTTATAGGACCTACTGCCTTGGAAGTAATAAGCAATCTACCCCATGAAGATACTTTGGTGAGTATCAGGTATATATTTCAACAGAATAAAACAAAGTGATTAAATAATGACCTCTGGAGTGACCTCACCCAGTGAATCATGTTGGCAACCCCAGCTTTACAGGCTCTATTTCCATCTATCTTTGTCCTTCTGAGATATACCAGAAAGTGGACACAAAGGTGGCTTGCAGGAATTGTGAAAAACACAAAAGTCGTAGAGCATGTCTAAAGTATCCAAAAACCTGGATACATTTTTTGCTATTAAGTGAAAGCCTCCTGGATAAGCCTCACGCCAAAGCTCTGTACCAAAGATATCCACTCAGTCTTTGAGGGCTGGAGCTGCTACTTTCCTTTCCAGCTGAGCTCCCAAATCACTGTCTTGTTTGGGACTTGATGGAATGCATTGCACAATTCAAACAAAATGTGATGGTTGACAGCTCGCTGGGACCAACAGCTATGACCTCTGGTGTTTTCTCCAGAACTATAGCACCCAAAATATGAAAGCACAACACACTGCATTCTTCTACACTATGGCCACCCTAGTCTTGTTGGACAAAACAGACAGCATTCTTCAAGTTAGTTCTTTATGCTGTCTTTCAAAAAAAAAAGAAAAAAAAAAAAAAAAAAAAAAAGAACCATCTGGGCCCTACAACGCAGTTACCAGAACAGGTTTTGCAAAAGGTTCAACAAAGGACAACCTGAATACAGGTGAGAGCCAACCTGCTGGGTTAATGATGGAAGAAAAAAGGGGGAACCTGTTTAAAAATATAAACTAAACTTAAAAACCTGATCAGATCATAGCAGCATTAGCCTCTTTTAAACCGACCTCAGAAAAATCAGCATCATGCATGTAACAATGTATTTTTCATGCTGTGGTCTGCTCAGTTGGCACCAGTGTCTTTAAAATGTGCCACTTTCAGTTTGAAAAGGGAGCAGAAAGAAAAACTGCTCCGGGGGAAAAAAAAAAAGGCTGTTCTGGGGATCAAATGAGAATGGAAGAGAGGACATAAACTGAGGACAGCTGTTGGGGACCTCCCTCCCCCACTGGGCTGCCCCAGGACATACCCTTTCCACTTCCACAGAATATGTTTTACCAGACTTTTCCACACAGTTCAGGGTCGTCTGCAAAGTCCACTGACAGTGTGGATGTGACAACACACACCTCAACGCTTCCTGACTTCACAAGGAAGCAGCAGTCATGCATCTCTAATTAGGAATCTGGCACCTACCTGAAGGGTGTGTATGTGTGTGGGCTCTCAACTCACCACCCACCTCCCTTCTAGCCCCACCACACATGTTCTAACAACTCTAATTTTGGATCAACCCCTCCCCTAAAAATAGCCCCTGGTCACAGAACGTGTGCAAGACACCCCTCCCCAAAGACCAAGGAAGGCTATGGAGACCCTCCCTCCCCCATAGGTGCCCCAGATACCATCAGCAGGAACAGAAGGGAAGAGGAAGAGGGACACAGAACAGAAGACATCATATGAAAATGATGCAATTTGACCTTCATCTGCGGGTGCAAGACCCAGAAACGGGAGTCTGCAGTTTCACCCAAGGGTGTGGTGCAGGAATGCCATGAGAAGAGTCACACTCCACAATAAACATACCACTGTGACTTACTCCACATGACCCCCCTCGCTGGGGTTTACATGCTCTGACAACCTTCACAAACCCAGCAACCAGGTGGGTCGAATCAAACAATTTGCTGCTGCTCGGTCACAATCTAAACACTACCAGTCCAAAATGAAACAACTTCTGTTGGCCATGCCATTTCAGATATCTTTAATCTCCACCATCTCACTGCAGCGATAATGACACAACACCGTCACTCATAGTCAAATTAATCTTCTGCTCCCATTGGTTTCTTTTCTCCCTTTGCATGTGTGACATAGCATCCCTGCACGAGACACACACACTTTTTAAACACACAGACTCACCAACTGTCCGCCACTAAACTGCAGCCTCATGCTGTACTGCTGGCACACATTTGTAGGTTAATTCTCACAATTAGCAGATAATTCTCTAAATTAAAATATATAAAGCACAGCTACCCCAGTCAGAGGACCCTGTAATATATTACTGGCATCATATATATTTAAGTATTAAGCAGCTTCAGCCAGAGTGAGTGAGTGAGTGTGTGTGTGAGTGTGTGAGTGTGTGTTCCACCCAACTACTCTGAGAACCGAGTTTGGTGCTAACATCCCATCAGAATGTAATTTTTAGAAGAGAAAGACATAGAAGGACATGGGACAGCACTTCTAAACTAACTGAATAATTTTAATTTTCTGTCCCCATTCTGAAATCATATTTTAAACCAGAAAAATTCCCCACATTAAATACAGTATTTGTGATTATCACCAGCTTTTCCAAGTAAGCCCAACAAAAATGAAGCAATTAGAAAGATAAACCAGCTACCACAGACTAATGAAGTAATACAACATTTTCAAGTTATTTGACATTTATGGAATTCAAAAAAACTGCAAGGATGACAGAGAAGCCTGAGAGGGTCCCCTTGGACAAAGTTTATCAAAGAGCTCAGTGAGCTTCAGCCCTTCTGAAGGAACATCTGCTCCAGGACACCAGAATTGAAGGACAGCTATACATCTGGAGTGGCCAAACTGGACTTTATGAACCAGGAGTCACAGCTTCTGCCTTTAACTCATGCTGGCTGGGATACACCTGGGGTCGAGACCATCCCCCAGTGGTGAGGAGGCTCCGAGGTCCCTGTGTGGGTTCGAACCAATTTGCAAAGGCTCATCCAGGTCCAGGGTATTCCAGAATGTAAACAAAAAGTGCTGACCGCGCGCCCTGCGGTGGCCTTGCCCCCCCACACCACACACACACACACACACACACACACACACACACACACACACACACACACAGAGAGAGAGTCAGTCCTACAGATCAGGCATACTCCTGGGTCGTGGGCTGCACCCAAAATCGCGGAACGTGCACACCTGTGGCAGGGAGCCCGCGATGCGCGAACGCGCATTTCCGAACCGGCCCCGTCCGGCCAGGAAACACCGAACCGAACCGCGCGCCGATCGCGCACGTCCCAGTGATCGGGGCGTTTTGCGGGCGCACCTCCCCACTAAACCAGTGGTGGGGGAAGTGAAGGATATTGCCTGATGAGATCGTCCACCTCGGCGCCATCAGGTCCGATGTGCTCGGCCGCCTCCTCGTGATCGTCCACGAACTTGTTCTCGTCGAACTCGTCGATGTCCACCTTTCGGAAGCGCGAGGACAGCGTGTTCTTCGCCATGGAGGTAGGGGGACGGCGGCGGTCCGAGTCCGATACAGAGCTGGGGGCGGGGCTGGGGTTGGGGGGATCGCGATGGCACCCGCGTGCCGCTCCGATGGCGCAAAGAGCCCTACTGAGCGAGCCCCTTACACATACAGAAACACAGACACGCGCGCGCGCGTTCGCCCCTCCCCCTGCCCGTGCCCGTACTCGTACTCGTGCTCCTCCCTACCCCCCGCCCGCTCTGACACACACCGTCGCTCCTATGTGTGATGTGCGTGGATAGCGGAAACGGAAATACCTGCTAGCGGCAGTTCACCTGTCGATAGGGGTGATCAACCTGTGAAGCTAAAGCACATGCAGCCGTTCTCCACGTGTCATGATGTCTACGTGTCACCTGTCAAGCAAGGGGCCGCTGGCAGCAGGGGGCGTAGTGATTAGAGCTGTCACCATGAACTGAAAAGACCCAGGTTTGAACCCCACCTCTTGCTAGTGCTTTTGATCAAGGTACCCTGAACTAAAACAATAAAATTACCCAGGTGAATAAAAGGTAAATAGTTTTAAGTTGCTTAACATTCCAAGACCATTTGGAGAAAAGTGTCATATAAATTAATGTAAATGTGAAGTTGGGGGGGTGCAGTGGCGCAGTGGCGCAGTGGGTTGGACCGCAGTCCTGCTCTCTGGTGGGTCTGGGGTTCGAGTCCCGCTTGGGGTGCCTTGCGGCGGACTGGCGTCCCACTCTGGGTATGTCCCCTTCCCCCTCCAGCCTTATGCCCTGCGTTGCCGGGTAGGCTCCGGTTCCCCGTGACCCCGTAAGGGACAAGCGGTTCTGGAAGTGTGTGTGTGAAGTTAGGGTGATCACCTTGCGTAGGTAGGATATCTGTAGCAGTTCTCAAGATTTCAAGGTGGGAGGACATTTGTGGCCAGTGACTTATCAACTTATCAGGTAGCCTACTGAGTGGACCAAAATATTAGCAGCAGCACTTAGTTCAGCTGTATACAAATACCGGTTGGATACATTAGACTATATCACTGGTAGGGACTCAAGCCCCCATCCTTCCAAACCTCTGACTATACTTATTTACCTGACCAGGTAGGATGATCACCTCTCTCAAGTAGGCTGGTAACTCATCCCGCTGGTACCTATTATTGCTATTTGAATCTATAATGCCAACTAGGAACTATTATTGTCATTTGTGTCTATAATTCCTACTGGTAACTGTTATTGCCATTTATACATATAATCCCCAAAGGTAACTATTATTGCCATTTATAACTGTAATCTACACTGGTAACTATTTTTGCCATCTATTCCTATAATTCTCACTTTTAATTTGTTAAGCACATCATGACATGTTAGTTATATGGGTGCCATGGTGGCACAGCAAGTAGAACTGCTCTCTCACAAGGCCTGGGTGGTCTGAGAGGACATGGGTTCACTCCCGACTGAGTTTGGAGTTCTCCCTGTGTCTGTGTGGGTTTCCTCCAAGTGCTCTGATTTCCTCCCACGGTCCAGAGACATGCTGTTCAGGTTCACCCATAGTGTGTGAGTGACAGAGAGAGTGTGTTCCACTGATGCATGGATGAGTGACCCATTGTAAGTAGTGTATCTAGCAGTGTAAGTCACCATGGTGAATAAGGTGTGTGGGCTGATAACACTATATAGAGTTCACTGGAAGTTGCTTTGGAGAGAAGTATTTGCTAAATAAATAAATGTATCAGCCCCACTGGTGCAGTTAACCAGCTTATAGCAGGCTTTCATGTTCATAAGTGTTACAGTTTGCAACACCCTTGTCTTTTTATGAACTAATAAACACAAAGAATAAAATGCTAAAATTGGCACCACGGGTGAGCAATACAGAAAACTTTTTTTAAAAAAAAAAATCCTATCCACTTTTTTTAAAACTATGCACATGCACCCCCAGCAGAAATTACAGGTTTTAAAACTCAGTGGTAATCAGGAGATTACATAAAATCATACAATGGCTGGAAAGTATGTGAAGTCCTTGTGTCCTTTAGTTTTACCACAAAATGGTTATTCAGTGAGAAGCAGTGTTTTTCATCGGACATAACAGATGTGTAATGACCAATTCTATATATTGCTTAGAGGAAGTTGTGTGTGTAGTAGAAAAAATGGAAGTAGTGCAGGTGCAAAAATGAGCAAACTCTAAGATGCAGTGGTTAAACTAAGTAGGCAAGTAAAATCAAGGTTGCATATGAATCCTCTCAAGATTTACGATTTAGATTTTATATGTTCATTTCAATATTTTGTACAATAATGACCATGATTCTTAGGGTTCACATATTTCAAACAAGTTGTAGTTATAAAAACTCGAAATTAAGCGTTAATAAAATAACAGTTCAGTGAAACACTACAGTGATTTCCCAGTCCACTATTTGGTGAAGTCACAATTATTAATTAACGTTGATTGGCATAAATCACACAGCTCCTTCTTTATTATAAACTCTTCAAACGAGGTTGTACAGGTAGTTTAATATTGTCTTTAAAATGGAACAGGCCGCTCCCCTTCATACCGGTGGACGATGGTCTCGTCCATTACCCGGAAGTACATCAAGGTTCACTGTTTCGTGTAATTTGTTCTTTTAGGAATGGTACAGTCCGTTCCCTGCTGTTAAAGGGAAGAATGGTTTCGTTCATCACCTGGAAGTACTGGTGTTAGAGAGCACGTGGGTCCTTTTCCCGCTTGCTGTAAGGGGAGAAGAAGAAGAGAGTGGCTTCAGTGAGGTGAGTCCAGCGTAATATTTAAATAATTTTAAGCCACATGTTATACAACAAGAAAAAAATTATCTTAATTTCATTTGGTGTGAGATTTAAAATTTTAACCTGTCTGGCAAATTCGGGAATAATTCTAAGAAAAAAAATAAATATTTAATAATAAAATTTATGGGGCTTGCTTTTTTAAAAATTATTTTTTTAACGTCTGTCACACAAGGAATTACGTTTAACATATCTTAAAAGTTTTAAATTTGGCAGTTTTAGTATGTCAGGGTTTTATCATTTATGTGTACTTTTTTTTGTGCATTTTTTTACACTACATGCATAGTTTCACAGTCTTGAGAATCCATGATGATGATGATCATCAGAGAACATTGTCATCATAGACAAAGGCATCAGCTAGGTAGAAATTAATAAAAGGGGGCCTTTACATGAGGACAAGATGTTATGAAAACAGCACATTAATACCTGTAACTGATTACTATATGTATACTAGACACCAATAATAACTGGAAAATGCCTTTCAATTTGAGTTTAAAGAGTCCTCCATAAACCTGATGGCACGAATCTGTATGCTGCACACAGCTACTTTGAATCATCTTGCAAGCCACACGGCAGAGCAGTTTAACCCACAAACACAATACAGCCAGTTAGAATCTCTAGTTCAACAGAAGGATATCTTTGGATGGTGTGAGGAAACTAGAGCCCCTTTGGAAACAGTCATTAACATGAACATGCAAACTCCATGCACAGACAGAGTTGGGTGTGAATGCATGTCTGAAACCACAGTTCAGGAACTTTGAGGCAACAGTGGAGTGGTACCCTCTATGCCACTGTGCTGCCTATACTTCTTGGCTTCTTGGGTTTGTCCTGGTCTCATCAATTCCATCTCTCTCCCAGACTTGGATCATCCTGGACCTTTGTGGAAATGAAGAAAACTTTCTCTTGTTGCTGGCAAACTTGAATATGGCACTGTCCCAAATCCACGTTTCCAAGGTTATGTGGGGGATGTTGCCTCCAAACTGTCCAAGGCGGCCAGAAGGACTCAAGTGGTTCAACAGTAACATGACTGCTGCGTTGCTGATGTGAGGGGCCCAAAAATGACAGCATTTGAGTATCTACTCTCCTTATTAATTTCAAGCAAAAACTACATAGTTTTTTTCATCCTGTGATGTTATAGCAAAGACCATCAGACTCTAGATGCAGACAAATTTTATTAAATATAGCACATTGTTAGAAATAATTTATCACAAGGCACATCACATTTTTGTATGATGAAGAAAATGACATCGCTTCACAAACAGCCTGAGTAAAATGGTTTATGTTTAAATGAAATGGTTTCATTACAGCTCGGTTTCATAGCCAGGCCAATTTGTCCTTTCTTGCTTGACCGGTTGCAGAACTGGCTGGTTTGTATTGTTTCCTCTAGTTAGATGATATATGGCACTTCCTGGTTTTTGGCTCTTGTCTGGTGTTTAAGAAAAGGTATTGATGGCTGGCTTGAACTGAAACTTCAGGAATTTCTGTTTATCATTTCTGTGAAAAGCAAACTGGGTAGCACTGTTATGACACTGTCCTCCAAGTCCTTTACGTTTATTCATTTAGCAGATGCTTTTCAAAGAAAATACAATTTGTGCATTACATTAGGAGAAAGGGATATACACACACACACACACTTTCTGAACCACTTGTCCCATACGGGGTCGCGGGAAACCGGAGCCTACCCGGCAACACAGGGCGTAAGGCCGGAGGGGGAGGGGACACACCCAGGACGGGACGCCAGTCCGTCGCAAGGCACCCCAAGCGGGACTTGAACCCCAGACCCACTGGAGAGCAGGACCCGGTCCAACCCACTGCGCCACCGCACCCCCCCAGAAAGGGATATAGTTACAGATATGTGATTCTTAAGTACAGTTAGTTTCTTTCTTTCCACCATATGCACCAACGTTCATCACATGAGTAGCGGCATAAAACTTTCAGAATTTCAATGATTCCTGATCACCTTCCTACCCTTTTTTTTTTTTGTTTCTTTTTGAGATGCATGTAAACATTTATGTTACATTACAGGAGTATGGTGCGTGAACATTTACACCTTACATGAGTTTAAGAGGTCATGGGCAAAGTTAGTCTGGAAGAGGTGAATTTTCAGACCCTTTTTAAATGTGGACAGAGTTCCAGCAATTCTGAGTGAGAGGTCATTCCACCACAACGGAGCCAGAACCAGGAAACTCCATGTTTTGCATTTCGTGCGTGGGACTGCCAAGCGGTCTGTTGTGAAAGAGTGTAGCAGTCTGGTTGGGGTGTAGCGGTTGATCAAGTAGCTAGGAGCAGTTTTATTGATGCATTTGTAGGCAATAACCAGGGTCTTAAATTTGATCCAGGCAGCTATAGGAAGCCAGTCCAGAGAAAGCTTTAAGCTCTGTAAACTTGAATTTAAATTAGCTGTACTTTTGTGAACTCAGTCTTTGGTTAAAAATATTACTTTTATGGCATAACTGTATTAATGTCCTAAAATTATTTTAAGCAAATGTTATCTTTGTCCACCTGAATTTAGATATTTTCAACTACTCTGATTGCTGGGTAACCCTGACAATTTATAATTTTGAATTCTTTCTGCTAGCTGAGTTATCTGCAAAGTGACTGCAAGAAATCTGACTACCATTAGCCAGACTCAGAAGATGAGCCTTTGAAAACTAAGGTAATGGCTTAATTTACCACGTCTTTCTTATATGGAATGGCACTGCATTTTACCTTGAGATTTTAATAAACTTTTGTGGTTCACATCAGAGCTCTGAGTTCACGATCTGTGTTAAATATGCGAGACCATCACCCAGCACTGCTCTCACACCCATAGATGCAGTGTGAATATTGTCTTGCTAAAGAAATCCTCCCAGTCTTTTTGGGGAAGGAGGGTGTCCAGTCCTTCCAGAGGGTTACTGTTTTGACCAGTAAGTCTGGAGGACTGAACAACAAGTTTTTGTTCATTACATATACATTTATTCATTTAGCTTACACTTCTCCAAAATTGAGATGGGTCAGTCCATGTGAAATCACCAGGGGCCTTCCGACTGACCATCTCTGATTTGCTTTGTACTTTCACACAATAATGTTGTTATTCCCAGTGAAGTGTACATAATTTCAGCCTTATATCTTCATTAGTTTTTGAGATATTGGGTCTTTAAAAATGGGAAGTGACACTGACTTTATAGAGTGATACAGAAAAAGATGCAAAGTTCCTTAAGTCATTACTTTTGAACTATTCATGTTAGATGCATGAAATATTCACAAGTTTTTCTCAGGTACAGTTTTTCTCATTCTTTACACTAAAAGAATATCCACGGTTGCATATTTGCAAATTTATAGCATGCTGAAAACTGTAAAAAAAAAAAAATAAAAAAAAAATAAATACATAAAATTAGATCACTGGAAAGAGCATGTCTTCATTAATACATGCACAAAATTTGAAGCTGGTATCTTACATTTACATTTATTCATTTAGCTGACGCTTTTGTCCAAAGCGTCATACATCTCAGCAAAAGTACAATTTATGCATTACATTGAGAGAAGGAGACATAGCTGCAGACATGAAAGTCTCAAGCAAACCTAGTTTGTTCTTGAACCAAATTATATTTAAGTATCTTAAATATAGATATTTATATAATAAATTCTATATTTATTATATGCATATAAGGTGTGTGTGTGTGTGTGTGTGTGTGTGTGTGTGTGTGTATGTATATTCCCCTATACTCTGAATGTAGGGGAAGATGTATAAACATAACAGCACAATGAGTTCATTGACAAATGAAATGCAAAGATTTACCACAATAACCCCCATCTCCAAGTTTGTGGTGAAGTTGTAAAACTGAAAATAAAAACACTCTGAAAAAGTGAATCCCTGATTTCCTGTGAATTTATTTATATATATATATATATATTATATTTTATGTTATATAGTAAAATACAACAAATATTTGTTGCACATTCTTTTGACAGAAGCACTTCTATTTTGCATACCTAGTTCTAGGATGAGTATCCTCCATGCAGCTGAGGGGTCTCCAACATGTCTCGTTCATGACTCCTTGTCTGGTTGTGTGCAAGAGCAGCTCTGCTAATAACCATGTGCCTTCTGTGCTTCCTCTTCCTGTTGGCCATCTTTGGCCTTCTGCATGGAGCCTGCACTGCCAGCAGCCAGCAGCGCTCCACTTGGAGTAAATGTGCATCCAAAGACAGAGTCTCTGTGGCCCTGCAGAGGATGGATGATGTTCATATATGTGATAGCAAAGGGTCATAAGAGTAAGCCTGCTATAAGCCATGTCTATTCAGGTGTTTCTCACCTTCAGGCATTTGGTGCACTCCCCACTGGACATGTCCCACATTCTGATCTACAATGAAACATAAACTGATCATAAAAGTAATGCTTTTTCCAAGGTGACATAAAATGTAAGGTACTTATACTTGATTTACTCGTTTAAACAGCTATGTAATTTTTACCATATAAATTTATGATCAGTGCCTTCATCAAGGGTACTGCAGTGGGACCTTTGATCTCTGTTTAATGACTTGAACTACTGTGCTTAGTGATCCCATTTCAGACACCATGCATGCTGCTGTAAACAGAGCAGAGTTCTGAATGCTCATGATGCTCTTTTGTCAATTAAAGTCCAACAGACACTTACCACATCTCCTTCAGCCATGGTAGCAAGGACAGTTCCATCCCGAGAGAACGTCAGACACCTCACCCAACCGTGGTGTCCCTCTAAAATGAAGAGTAGGGTCCTAGCCCAAGGCAGCCAGACTCGCACTGTCTTGTCCCAGGACCCCGAGACCTGGAAAACAATTGAGACAATAGAGGACACCTTACAATTCAACCCCCAGGGGTGCAGAATGAGCCTGAAAAGAGCAGCTCATATAGTGCTAAGAATTATCGCCTTCTAATCAACTGACAGAAGTGTGAACCACCCCCCACTCCCCATCCTGCAGTAGTACTGTTGATCTATCTGAATTGATAGCTTTAAAAATTTCCCTGCTGTATAAATGGGTAAACCACTATAAGTAGCTTAATGTACAAATCTAACATTTCCAGTTGCTTTGGGCAATAGTTACTAATAATCCTAGAGATCAGAAGGTTCCATTGCTTTAAAAGCAGGATGAAACCCTGTAAGGAAACTAGCAACAAGTATTTCTTGGAGTACATAACTCAGTTACATGCATGAGTTCTATAATGGTGTGAAATTGCACAAATATTCACTATTTAAATACTTCTGGTGAGCAAGTATTTGTAAAGTTAGTACCAAAGAGTGAGAGACGCTTAGAATGAACGAGCGAATTTCCCGTGTGTTCCTGGTGATGGGGTTTCCTCACCAACATGTCAGAGCCAGAGTAGCACACACAGCTGACGTTGCCCCGGTGCCCTTGCAGGGTCCTTTCCTGCTCTTCCACCCTCTGCAAGGCCCACACCTTCACTGTGAAATCCCATGAGCCTGTGGCCTGTGGAAAATGATGATTGGAAGTAACCACACGCATGGCCCCCAACCCTGGAGATCCAGTTATGAATCATAAAGCTTTTATATATGTGTTTGTGTAAATGTAATAAATCTATTAATTAAATAAAACATCAGCTAAATGGATAAATGTAATGTATTCATGTAAAAATCGAACTCCATCTTCTTGATGCAAACCTTGGCACAACGTGAGCATCTACAAATACTGCCCCCATATGGACATTCTGGGGAATTAAGGAATCCTTTCACATCTTTATACTGCATGAGTTCAGATTAGTAATATTTAGAAATTAAACAAAACAGGTTGAAACAGTCCATTACTTTTTTCTGATTAAAAGCATTTATGAAACTTTTAGGTGGCAGGTAATTTAGTGTTTAAATCTTAGCCTAAATAATTATGTCGTTGTTATATAAAAGCATGCAGTATGTTTAAAATGGATTCGGAAAGCCACTTTTTGTTCTTTGTGATTTTGTAATGTCCTTGCTAATTTTGAAAAGTTCTTTGCTCCTGCCAATGGTAATGACAACAATGATGATGATGATGTTGATTATTATTATTATTATTATTATTTTTGTTGTCATTGTTGTTGTGGAGAAAGATCTAATAGAAAACCAAAATCAATCTTTTTAAATCTTTGGCACCATGTAATAATGGTGCATGACAAAGAAGGTAAAGATTTACCACAAACTGTGAATCCAAAGAGAATGCACTGCACTGAATGGCTCCTTTGTGTCCGGAGAAAACCTTCACAATCTCTCCACTCTTAAACACAGAAAAAACACAGAAATAACAAATAAATAACAAAAACCTTTTACACTTCACTTGCACAGAGAAGAACACTGAATACGAGGATGCTCTATTATGTATGAATGTCATGTCATCTGGCACCACACTGTGGTAATTTTTACATGCTAGTCAGGAAATGGGAGAAAAATCATACTGATAAATTACAGTGCATTGTGTTTACAATATCACAGCTGTGATCTGGGACAGATACCGTACTTGCACATCCCAAAGTATCGCTTGTTTGTCCCAGCCTCCAGACACCAGCCACATGCCATCGGGACTGAAGCGAACAGTCTCAACACAACGTCTGTGACCTGAAATTGCAAAAAAGCCTTTAATAACTTCATAACTAATGAAAAAAATTATGATAAGTCAAGTTCTTTAATTTTCAGGACAAAAACAGAGACCACCATCTGGAGTTATATTTGGTTGTAGTCCTTAAACCAGTCAGTGATTATTTTTGAATAAATCATTTCCATGATTAATTTTAACTAATTTCAAATAAAAATACTTGTGCTGAGAAACAACATTCTTCACAGATAACCACAAATGTTGCTACATGTTTGGCTTTCAGCTAACTAGGGAACAAAATTTCAGTGAAATTCAGACTACTTATTATTCATTCCTTTTGCTGAAGATTTCAACTGAGTTGCTTTCAATGTGAAATTCACATATGAAGCTACTTACACCGATTGACACATTTATACATCTGGGTAGTTTTTATTGCATCATTTCAGGGTAAGAACTTTGATCAAGGGTACTAGAGCAAGACCCACATCCTTCGGCTGCAAGGCTATGTCTCTAACTGCTGCCCCACTTGCTGCCCCAACTAGTACTGTAATGAAATGCCTTTATATTGCAGCAATGGTTCAGTTTAACATTATTTTATTAGTTTCACAATTATCTTTATAATCATATTCGTGGCAATAGCTGGTGGACAAAGCTAATATTTAAACCTGAATGATTTTTCAGCACAACTGCACTGCCACAGTATTAATAACTGGAATATGTTATCATTTGCGCAACATTAATCAGCTTACTAATACAGTATTATATAAACAGTTCTGTCAATGAACCTGTGTCAAAGGAAGTCTCCACTGAAGCTGTATTTTCATCATTCCCTTTTAATAACAGTATTTTCATAATGACATTATTATCTGCATGAAATAAAACTTGTCTCATTCAATACTCCAGTCCCTTCCTCATCTCCACTATGACTTTGAAAAAGAAAGGGATGAAAAAAATATACTGTTGCTGAAACCTGGTTGGTGTTTTAGAGTAAAATAGAGGCTCCTGCGAGCTCAGTGTCCTAGCACGTGCTCACGACTTGTAAGCACAGCCAGCAACATGGAAACATTATGATAATGTTATAATGTTGTTGTGTGGAATTTGCTGGAACAAAATGTAACAAAGCTCTATTATGTAATAGTAGCAAATACCTGTATTGATGAATTGATTTTTTGCAAGAAAACACAGTTCACCATGAATTGTTATGTTCCTGCTACAGTACAGGTGCGTGAAACGGTAATATTTCTGAAGGACATGGCCTGGCCTCCATACCCACCGGAGAGAACACGCAGGCATCGCATGGTAGCACTGCTCCACAGCCGCACTGAACGGTCATGGGACGCGCTCGCGAAGAGCGCGCAGTCAGGTGAGAACGTGCAGCATTTTACAGGACCTATGGGGGAGGGGGGGTGAATCAACACTGGTATTCAGTCACATTACAGCGATGTAATGTATTTATTTGCTACGTTTTGTGTGCCAGTTCGCCCACCTGTGTGTCCCTTAGCCTTGGCCAGGAGCTGCCCAGACTGTGCACTCCACAGGTGCAGTCTACTGTCATCCGAACAGGTGAGCAGGATATGACAGTCCGGAGAAAACGCGCAGCAGTTCACCTGAGAGTGGCCACGCGGGTCCCCACGGACACACCAATGTCATCAGAACAAGTAGCGCAGCCACACCCCTCACAATATTTATTCATCATCTCTCTAGCTAACTCTCCTATGAATTATATTACTAAAATGTTGGTGCCCTTGATACCTGACAAGCTGTTACCCCGGTGGCTGGGACATAGTCATCATCTGAACAGGTGAGTGCAATCTGACAGTCTGCGGTGGACAGGTAACCTCAGAATACGTACATACACGCTGTGGATGTGTATACTTTGCTATGAGACCATACGCATTAAATTGTCTGGTTTTCTCTTCCTCATAGACCTATTCTGGTATAGCTCCTCTGGGTACTTTTTACTCATGTTTTGGTCTGTCCAGTACCTCACCAGTGCTAGACTGGGTCAGTACCCTAAAGATTTACATTTACATTTATTTATTTCGCAGATGCTTTTCTCCAAAGCAACTTCCAACAAACTCAGTGTAGTGTTATCAGCCCACACACTTTATTCACCAAGATGACTAAACTCGAGTGAGCGGTTCTCCTACCTCCCCTTTGTGCCGCTCCAGGTAGCGCACATCTGTGATGGTTAAGCACTCCACAGGGGTCCTCCACATGTCCTGCTATGACAGCTTGACTAAAACTTTTATGGGTTTAAAGAAATCACTTCTCAGAGAAGCAGGCTAAAAGATAACGCCTGGTTATCGGTCTTAGCTCATACTGTAATTGTTGATGCACCGGTTTCTTTGGAGGTGTGCTGCTTTGTTGGCAGAAGTGGCCGTTTCCTGGGATACAGCTTCAGTGTGCCATTCAGGGAGCGTGTTACTGCACCACTTTCACTTACACACACAATATCTGTTGCATTATTTCAAGAAATGTAACGATACCCAAAGAAACAAGTGACAACATTTTAAAAGCAAGCATTTCTTGGAGACCAGATATGAATATTCTGAAAGAAATTCACTGCCAGTGGAATATATCACATTCTATGTTAATAAATGTAATAAAGGCAGTTGTCTGTGTGTGTGTGTGGGGGCGGTGAAACATGTCCCCCCATTGTTAAAACATTGTACTTCTCAAATGTTTTAATATGTTGCCAATTTCTTCTTCCTTCCAATACTTCTAAAGTTGTTATGCCCCTCAATAAAACTATGTCATAAGTGACTTCTCTGTTCTATGTGAAGAATGTTATGAAAATTTTCTGGAAACAACTTCTAAAAAAAAATTACATTTTAAAGTCTGACAAATGCAATATCAATTGTACACATTAGCAGGTGACTATGACCAGGGTTTGTATCTCACCTTCTGCTGTAGGACCCTTAAACAAGGTACTTATACAGTAAAAATTACTTACACACACACACACACACACACACACACACACACACACACACAGTCTGAACCGCTTGTCCCAGTCGGGGTTGCGGGGAGCCGGAGCCTAACCCGTCAACACAGGGTGTAAGGCTGGAGGGGGAGGGGACACACCCAGGACAGGATGCCTGGAACCCCAGACCCGGCGGAGAGCAGGATCCAGTCCAACCCACTGCACCACTGCTCCCCCCCCCTCAGTAAAAATTACCCAGCATGAATTGGTTAATTAGCATAAGTCGATTCTGTGAAACGTGTTTGATAAATTACTGTAACGACCTGCATTACTGTTCTGAGCGTGAAATGTGTTTTATTGTAATTGGTTAGCGTTTGGTAATGTACAGGGAATATAAGGGGGCGATTGTGTCTGCCAGGGGGAGAAAGAGGAGAGACCCTGGGGGTGCTAAGGAGGCTGGGAAGGCTGGCTAGATGCACAGGTCCTGGAGGAAACGGGGTCCTTGGACCGAGAACATTATTTGCCTGTGTGCCAGTGTCCGAATAAAACGTTCCAGATGAACGCTGCATCTGCGTCCTTCTTCGCCCCATCCAAACCCACGCACCACGCGCCACATTGGTGTCAGAAGTGGGATGGGGCAGAATGATGAGAGGCTGGATTTTTTTTTTCCCCCCATACTTTATTCAATACCATAAGCACAAAATAAAACTTCGAACATTCCACATCACAAATCACAAACATAAAACATCCTCATATTTCATTATAAAACCATCTCTCAACATAAACATGACAGAGCTTACTCACTTCTCCAAAGATCTCGGATCACTAATACGAAAAGTAATAAACATCAGAATTTAAAAGCAAATATAAATATCCATTATGAGAAAAAGAACCTTGGACTTTAAAACCCTTCACCAAAAAGTGGTTTAATACAAAGTTTAAAACTCATGTGTACCACACCCACAAGAAAAGTACCAGGCACCCATGCCAGAACTGCCACATTCTGATTTAGCTCCGTCATTAAAAGCCATAAACATTAAACATTCATGCAAAACACATATAAAGATAAAACATTTTAAAATCTAAAATACTATAAAATCTACAGATTAAAATCAATTATTCAAACAGTTTTTCTAAAGAAAAATCTCCATCCTCCACAGCTGTCAGGTGGGACTCTTTCCCTGGCCCTGACGAACTGAATCTAGGGGGAGACCCCACCCAAGACAAGCCAATAATTAATAAGCCCGAATGATCAGGTACCACTAAGGAGGAGGGAGCATCTCCTCGGCCCTTTTGAGGGGTTGCAGTCAAGACCGGCACCCCCAGTGTAGTACTGGAGATCAACCCAGCCTCCCTCCTGCGCCTTTTCTTCTTCCTGGTCACTCCCACAAAGTCCTGTAAAATGTCCAAGTGACCAGGTATGTCCCTCTCCTCCTCGGCCCGGGACCCCTCAGAAGTGCCTAGCAAAGAAGGAGGCTGTGCCACACCGGCCCCGGACAACCGCTCTCTTACCTCAGCACCTGCTGCTGGTCCCAGCTGTTCCACAGCACCACCAGATGAAGGCTGGGCTTCCACACCGTCCCCCGTCGGCACTGCCTTTGCCTGCATCACCCCGTCATAGGTCGGCTTGCGCTGCGGGAGAGATGATCTTCCCCCTGCATTGGGTACAACGGCAGGGGCCGACACAGTCCTTGGCCAAGTGGCCGATCCCCAGACATCGCTGGCACTTCATTGTCTTGCATGATTTCTCGGTATGTCCCTGACCGAGACAAAAATGGCAGGAGGGAGGCTGACCAGGATAAAATAGGTAGCCTCTTGCCTTACCCAAGGTGAAATACGCAGGCGGGTGCCTATAACCATCCATCTCCGCAGGGTTGGGACGCAGGCGAACTAAAAAGCGTCTCCGTCCAGTCCAGATGCCCAGAAGGTCCCGGTCTTCCTCATGTCCGGGGAAGACGTCAGCAAAATCCCCCAGGAAGGCCGCCACGACATCCACCGACACGAAGGGGTTGAAGACGTGGACAGTCACAACTCTTCTATCTGTCCTCCAGAGTGGCTCGATGGAGTAGGGGAGCAGCTTGGAATGCATTGCACTCACCCAACACGTCTCCAACACCCTCGAATAACGTTCATCGGATGCCAGCGTGACATCAAAAAAGGACAACGGCCCATTTCTCTGGATGCAGACAATGTCCTCCGCCGGAAGTCCCAGGAGTCTGAAGACGATCTCACGAATGAATGGAATGCGCTTGTGAAATCCGAAGACGTCATCCCAGTTCCTCCAGCAGAAGCGGATGGTATTCTTCATTTACATTTACATTTATTAATTTAGCAGACACTTTTGTCCAAAGTGACGTACATCTCACCAAAAGTACAATTTATGCATTACATTAAGAGAAGGAGACATAGCTGCAGACACGAAAGTCTCAAGCAAACCTAAGTTGTTACCTACCACTTGCTGCACCGAGGTTCATCGTTCGAGTAGGTGCATAAGACACAGGATAGACAAATCCCGATACCCTCCCACCATTTTTTTTTTTTAAATGTTATAAGCTACATAAATGAGCAAGTACAATGCCAGAGTAGTGGCTGAATAAATGTTGTATCTAGGGATGCTTAGGAAGTTACGATGTGTGAACAGTTACACCGTAAATGAGCTGGAGAGATCTTGGGCGAAGTGAATCTGGAAAAGGTGAGTTTTCAGACCCTTCTTGAAAACAGACAGAATTTCCGCAGTTCTGAGTGACAGGGTGAAGGTCATTCCACCACAATGGACCCAGAACCGAGAACCTCCGAGCTTTGCCTTTCGTGCACGGGACCACCAAGCGAGCAGAGGTAGATGAGCAAAGGGGCCTGGCTGGGGTGTACCGGTTGATCAAGTCCTGTAAATAGCTGGAAGCAGTTCTATTGATGCATTTGTACACAGTAACCAGGGTTTTGAATTTGATACGGGCAGCTATAGGAAGCCAGTGCAGAGAGATGAGTAGAGGAGATACATGGGAGCACTTTGGCAAATCAAACACAACTCGTGCAGCAGTATTCTGTAGAAGCTGCAGAGGTTTGATGGCATTCTTCCATCCGTCGTCCCTGCCGCCAATGATGGTCTCTCGTTCTTTCCAGGGGCCGCCAACGTCTTTGAGGAAAACCCTACTCTGGACAATCTGGTACAGAACGGCTAAAAAAAAAACCTCTGCGTCAACCTGCGGGGACAGCGGACAAGCCACTCGAAACCCTGCACCTTAGGCTTAGCAAGCTACCCAAAAATAACATAAAACTCCTACGATGAGAGGCTGGATACGGAAGCAGGTGAACACCGAAGAGGAGGAAAGGGAAAACGGCGCGAGAACAGAAGCCAGCAGGACGAAAAAACATCGTCCGGTGAATGAAGAGCTTGCGACAGTGGAGGCAGAGAAGCGAGTGGAGAGCACGGGTGTCCAGGGGACCCCAGGGAAGCGTAGGCTGTGGTGAAGATGGCGGAGAAGGGCTGCGAGGTGCCGCTGGAGTCGGGAGGCCAGGTTGAGTGGGGTCTCCTGTGCCCAGGGAAAATGCGGCAAAAAGAGATAGCGAACCGCCGGCGGGTGCAGAGGAAAGTTGCCCCACGGAGAGCGATGCTTTCCCGAGGAGGTCGGACGACGTGTTGGACAACGCGGAGCAGCATACCTCGTCTGTGGACAGGCAGGGCTCCATGGCGGAGGAGTGCGAATTCGCCCACAAATGAAGATTCCACTCACTGCTTTCGTGAAGAAAGCGCCCAGCCTGTATGAAGCCCTGACGAGTGTTCTAAAACAGTGGCGCGGCGGACCAAACGCCGCAAAAGGAGGAGGGCTGAGCAACGAGGAACAGCCAGTTTTACAAGCGTCGCGGCGGGCTCGGTGTGTGGTGAAGCGGCAGAGGCATGAGCGCAAGCAGGGCGGCTTGCCCGGGTCCTCTGTCGAAAGGCGACCGAGCAGCGAGAGGTGCGGTAAGGTGGCCGGGGGTGCAAGAGAGGTGTTTGCTTCCGAAGACGGAGCTGGGGCAGCACAGAGAGGCTGCGGAGAGTGGACCCGACGGTCCTGTGAGAGCCAGTCAGCTATGGGAGCACAAGGCGGTTGGCGAAAGCCACGTGGGTGCCACCAAGCCTTCTACTAGCCACGTGCGAGTGAGGGAGTCATACTGGGACCGAGGCCGGGCAGACAGGGGACAACGATGGCCGCCTGGACCCCCGAGCATGCAGCCATGGCGGGCTACTGCGATTCCCCCCCGCAACCACCAGGGCTGAGCGTCCGGGACCTGCACTCCTGACCGGAGACACGTGGGGGACAGCGCCTGACATTGGGACACTGGTAGAGTAGGCAGCAGCAGGGACGCTGCTGCTCTTTTGACAGGGGGCTATGTAATGACACGCGTTACTGTTCTGAGCAGGAAATGTGTTTTATTGTGATTGGTTAGCATTTGGTGACGTACGGGGAATATTAGGGGGTGATTGCGTCTGCCAGGGGGAGAAAGAGGAGAGACCCTGGGGGCGCTAAGCGGGTTGGGAAGGCTGGCTAGATGTGCGGGTCCTGGAGGAAACAGGGTCCTCAGACCGAAAGCGTTATTTCCCTGTGTGCTGGTGTTCGAATAAAATGTTCCAGATGAACGCTGCCTCTGCGCCTTTCTTTGCCCCATCCAAACCCATGGCGCTGCGTGCCACATTACTAAAAAAAACAAATAACATTTTTGTAAAATATATCATTGTCACACTCACGCCTGCAAGCACAAGGGCAACACCTGGTACCAATCAGCCTGGCCAGGTAAAGGCGGTACTGTCCTGCTACTGGGTGCGGAATCTTGCAAATACCTCCCTACATGGCTTTGTAACATTCAACGTTCTTCTCCCTCTCCCGAGATCCCTGTTTTGTGTTTTTGACTCTCCTGGTTTCTGACCCCTGCTTACTCTCCCGCTTACCGCGTTTTGCTTCGCCCTGGAAACGACGTCCACGCCTTGAAGACCCACACCTGTCCACGACCTCTGTTTTTGCCTGTCCCTACAAACGCACCCGCACTTGGGTCCAATCCCTTACCTCTCCTGGCCCTGATGCTGACAGTTGCATTTTCTCACTTTTCAAAATTAACAACAGAACTGCAGTGGGCCACAGTAACACAGAGACAGAAACAGGACATCTCAAAAGATTATTATACTTCACATCTATGGTCATAGCACTATTCAATAATTTCCAGGCTGTCCACCTATTCCGGAATTCATCCGAATTATCATGGAAATCACATTAGTTCTTCTAGCACAAGAAGGTAAAATACATAGGTCATCCACACACTTCCCTGAGAGAACCTTAGGTTTGGACCATAACAGTAAAATCCATTCCCTTCCCAAGTAGGTAATATTAATCAGTCTACATAATATAACAATCAAAAATAGAATTTGGGTTGTGGGTTAACAATAAAATAGAGCGGTACTAGTCCAACACATTTTCTCACATTTATGTAATTATTGCTCTCAGGATATTTTTGAGCCTGTAATTTGTCAGGTGGCTTAGTGGTTAAGGATTTAGACTAATGATTTCGATAGAGCAGGTTCAGATCCTGGAAGGAGAGTGCCCTTAAAGGCATTTTCTCTTTGAGACGTAAACCTCATTTGCTCAGCCATGTAAAAAAAACTTTAAAATGTCAGTGTGGATAAAACTCTGCTAAGAAACAAAGTGAAAACATAGATGCAAGAGTTACCACATGTCACTTTATCAAGCTTTCCACTCTTCTGCTCTTCTGGTGGTTGGGAATAAGATGTTCTACTGGCAAACATACATGTGGTCCTCAGACTGGCTGAGAAAGTGAAAACTTCCCCATTTATTACCAAACCACTTCACAAACCAACATTTTTACAAGGAAGGTGTTTTGTTAAGGTGCCCAGAGAGGCCACCAAGCAACCAGTACTGCTGTCAGTTGTACTGACTGAATCTCAGGTTTGACACCTTTAGAAACATTTTGTGTGCAACAATAAATCAATGATTATACACTGCCCAAAAAAATTAAAGGAACACTTTGAAAACACATCAGATCTCAATGGGGAAAAAAATCGTGCTGGATATCTATACTGATATGGACTGGATAATGTGTTAGGAACGAAAGGATGCCACATCGTTTGATGGAAATGAAAATTATCAACCTACAGAGGGCTGAATTCAAGGACACCCCGAAAATCAAAGTGAAAAAATGATGCGGCAGGCTAGTCCATTTTGCTGAAATTTCATTGCAGCAACTCAGAATGGTACTCAGTAGTTTGTATGGCCCCCACGTGCTTGTATGCATGCCTGACAACATCAGGGCATGCTCCTAATGAGACGACGGATGGTGTCCTGCGGTATTCCCTCCCAGATCTGGACCAGGGCATCACTGAGCTCCTGGACAGTCTGAGGTGCAACCTGGCGGCGTCGGATGGACCGAAACATAACGTCCCAGAGGTGTTCTATTGGATTTAGGTCAGGCGAGCGTGGGGGCCATTCAATGGTATCAATTCCTTCATCCTCCAGGAACTGCCTGCATACTCTCGCCACATGAGGCCGGGCATTGTCGTGCACCAGGAGGAACCCAGGACCCACTGCATCAGCGTAGGGTCTCATAATGGGTCCAAGGATTTCATCCCGATACCTAATGGCAGTCAGGGTGCCATTGTCTAGCCTGTAGAGGTCGGTGTGTCCCTCCATGGATATGCCTCCCCAGACCATCACTGACCCGCCACCAAACCGGTCATGCTGAACGATGTTACAGGCAGCATAATGTTCTCCAGGGCTTCTCCAGACCATTTCACGTCTGTCACATGTGCTCAGGGTGAACCTGCTCTCATCTGTGAAAAGCACAGGGCGCCAGTGGCGGACCTGCCAATTCTGGTGTTCTATGGCAAATGCCAATCGAGCTCCACGGTGCCGGGCAGTGAGCGCAGGGCCCACTAGAGGACGTCGGGCCCTCAGGCCACCCTCATGAAGTCTGTTTCTGATTGTTTGGTCAGAGACATTCACACTAGTGGCCTGCTGGAGGTCATTTTGTAGGGCTATGGCAGTGCTCATCCTGTTCCTCCTTGCACAAAGGAGCAGATACCGGTCCTGCTGATGGGTTAAGGACCTTCTACGGCCCTGTCCAGCTCTCCTAGAGTAACTGCCTGTCTCCTGGAATCTCCTCCATGCTCTTGAGACTGTGCTGGGAGACACAGCAAAGCTTCTGGCAATAGCACGTATGATGTGCCACCCTGGAGGAGTTGGACTGCCTGTGCAACCTCTGTAGGGTCCAGGTATCGCCTCATGCTACCAGTAGTGACACTGACCCTAGCCAAATGCAAAACTAGTGAAAAACAGTCAGAAGAGGTGAGGAGGGAAAAAAATGTCAGTGGCCTCCACCTGTAAAACCATTCCTGTTTTGGGGGGTCGTCTCATTGTTGCCCCTCTAGTGCACCTGTTGTTAATTTCATTAACACCAAAGCAGCTGAAACTGATTAACAACCCCCCCTGCTACTTAACTGACCAGATCAATATCCCAGGAGTTTAATTGACTTGATGCTATACTCTGATTAAAAAGTGTTCCTTTAATTTTTTTGAACAGTGTATATAAATTATATATAATTTCTCACACCATGTAAAAAATATATCATACAAACATTTAAAGGCTGTTTTCCTATAAAAGAATGGCCACTGACATTAATCCTCCCTTTTATTACTTTGGTGAAAGATATAGACTCCTTGGGTGCCATAGTGTCCAAAACAATCATAAGGTTTACAGTAACTGTAACATGAGGAATATGTTGGCAGATGTTTCCAAGGAGTATTAATTCATGTAAAACACAGAATCCAGAGAGACAGGAGAGCAGGTCAGCATTTGAGCTCCAGAACGAGAACTTCCCAGTCTCAGCTCAGTTTGAAAGGCAGATTTCCACACAATTGTCCTCTTATGTATTGACAGATAACACATTCTAAATTATAATAAAGTTGCAGGGAGATGTCCTAAAACTTCATGTTCCTGCAGAGTTAGTGTGATATACATCGGAGACTGTAGGGAAAATAAACCATTTCCTACAAAAATTATATTTTTTTTTTAGGAAATGGTTTATTTGCCCAGCAATGTCCCATGTGTGTCACACTATCTCTGCAGGAACATCATGCTTCTGTGATAGATAAATGGAGCAGGGTGTCCTATGGATTCCATTTAGTGACCAAATCCCTGGTGGCAGATGTCTCCCCTCACAGCTGTACAATCTGTTCTTGACAGATTAACTCCACCCTTTGTAAGTGATATATAAATCACACTGATTGGACTGTATGGGACTGGTGCCCTGCTGATCTGTAAAAGCATGTGAATTCAATGGTCATAAATAGTGTGTGTGTGAGGGAAGGGGGTGTAGTCCATGTTAGAGATGCAGTGATATTACAGCAGGGTGGTGTGTCTGCAGATTGCATGGAAGGAAACCAAGATTTATTCTGCTGATATACTTTTGGCTCACCTCCCACATGCCTTAAGGCCAGATTTTGCCACATAGCAAAGGCTCAGTTTAATATCGGGAAATCTTGAGCAGATGATGCATTTTTACCTTCATAACAGAGCTGTTTTTCATGCTTATGTTCTGAGAAGAAGGCGTGATGATGGTATAAAATTATGTGTAAGTGATCTAGGCAGTGGACATTAGAATACATTCCTAGTGCTGCTTGTTCTGTAATTCTCCAGCCATCCATTCATGAATCCATTTAAGGGTCACTGAAGCCTATCTTGGCAGCACAGGCTATGATGCAAGGTACAAACTGGATGGAATTCTGGTAAATCTCAGGGTAATCACACACTACTGGCAATTTAGAGTCACCATTTCACCTGTAGCTTCTTCGGACTGTGGGGGGAAACTAGAGCACCAGGATGAAACTCTTGCAGACTGACCTGGATTCGAGCCTACACCCTAAAGCACATCCCAGATGCTGTGAGGCAGCAATGCTACCATGTGCACCACTGTGCCACCATTTGTCATTCTCCTCATACGCAATCAAAGAGAAAGTTTTTCATGAGAAACCACAAATATGGAATGGTCCACTAGGGGGTAGTATGTGTCTTCTATGAGCATACAATTTCACCAAACGGTTCCTTGGCCTTTTCTTAAAAACTTTAATTTTCAGGGATACAACTTGATGCAACTTGACTCACCCACACACACACACACACACACACATACACACACACACACACACACACACATACACTACATCACAATTATGGCTGGTACCACGGATTGAGGTAGGTGGAACCTTTCTAAATACTACTCTTTTGACCAGGGATTTTAGTAAGAAGGTTTTGGCATCTGTTAATGTCAAAGAGGTTGGGGAGGTTAGGGGGTATTAAGGGGTGTTTATGAGTCCACTACAAAGATTCATACATTGTGACACCATGGATGAATGTCTACCCCTGTCCTCCCCATTCTACTAGCAGAGATCCCACTAGTCTAGATCTCGGCCTGTCTTCGGGATGTCACAGCTGCCCAGTGGGACCAGCAGCAACATCGATATCAGTCCTTGTGTTTTGTTATGTTTATACTGTCTCTTTTCTCAAGATGCATTAGACTGCCATTAAACAACTAAATCTTAGCTTTAAGACATTTTTTTTCTCATACAAGGTAATATCAGCAGGTCATGGTACATCAGCTTCGCCTTAGTCTTTAATGTTTGCAATGGCTGTCCACCTAAGGGTCTTGAGACTTTCTAAGCACCATGTGAAAAACAGATGCTGATGTAAATTTACATTTGGCTGAAACCATCTACATCGACAGATCTGTGCTTTTTCCCATGCACGTCATATATGCCATCTGGATGAGGATAATTACAGAATATGGCCAATATTCTGTACGTAGGATGCCTTTTTCACTGCTTGTTGCGTGTTTTGAGTACCCCCTGGCAAGTCCTCATAAATGAAATGAGCTCCAGGAACAGGGCTGCTCGCTAAGCTGCCGCCTTGTTCTAATCAGATTGTGATTACTGTTCCATCCCAGCATTCTTTATTCATCTGGCACTGTATCCTCATACCAAATGTAACTGCACTGCGACACCCTCAGTAGACACAATAAGTATCTTAACACTAAACCCAGCTGCTGGTATCAATTCAATTGCCTCCAGATACACAACTGTCAGTAACTCATTATTTAAATTTTAGGGACAACGAAGAGTACTGAAATATGTCCACCTTTGATAGAATTTCTCATACAATCCTAATTACTACAATAACTGTTAATTCTGCTTCCAATGTTACAGAGACAAACACAACATAAATCCTGACAAAAGTGACATTTGAGGACTTACTCCCAGCAAATAATTAAACAAACCTTTTTGTCAGATGCTAGAGGGGAGGGGACATTTTCCTTTGATGGTGGAATGGCTGGAAATGTGTCTCACTGCTACCAGACCTCAGCTGGGTTTGAAGCTCAGCCATCATGCCAAAAAAAAAAAATCACAAATCTGATCCCACCAGTGTTTGGTGGAGCAACAGGAGCTTAGAGATGTCTATCAGAGTTTTCTTTCAGTGAGCTGCATACAGGTAATGGAACAGAAATGAAGAAAGGTCATCCAGGTCTTGGGACTGAGTGCTTTGAAAAACCTCCAGGCTGGTTGAAGAATTCTTGTAGAATCAGGTCAAGCCAGAGAGGTTGTGGTTGGGTTCCAGTGAGCTTGTGCCCTGAACAGGACTAGTCTTGCTGTCTTTTTCATTTTCAGTTTTGTTCAATTAACTTACTTCAGCTTAATTTTATTTTAGTGCTGAGCATTAGATAAAGTAAGACAGTCACAGGAGTAGTTAATGCATGACTGAGGATAACAGTTAGCTGAGGAAAGGAAAACAAAACTCCCATCCCTAATGGAGGGGAGAAAAATAAATCTTTAGGGGTCTAAGTGGCAGCGGTAGCCCATGGGCATTCTAATGTGGTGACAGTGGACCTGTGAAGATATACAGCATCAATGGTTAAAAGAGCAGTACAAGAAGCAACACATAGCTACAGCCCATGGTCCAGTCCCAGGTGGCCGATTCAGTGTAGGCAGTGACTGGTTCTTCCACCCCAGCTTCAAGGGGTATAAAATGGGCAGTGGTATAGTGGTTTGACTGTTAACTTCCTGGGTGGCTCAGGTGTTCACAAAGGTCCCACGATTCTCCAAGATAGATCGGAAGTGAGAGGACAATGAATAACTACGGCAAAGCAACAGTGAAAAATTAGTTTAGAAAATTAAAAAATTAGAAAAAACTAATTTTTCACTCTAGATATGAAAATGGTGACAGAGGAGTAGTCTTTCACAGAAGCAGGCAATGTATTCCATAGTTCAGTTTCTATGATTAACAAGGTATAACAATATAGTGTGTGTGAAATAAGCTTCTCCAAACCAGGTCCAACCAAAAAGACCCCTCATCCAGTGGAGCAAATCAAAAGATGCCTTCAGTTGCACAGAAACTACTATTTTAGAGTCATGAACAAAAATACCTTAACTGGGGCTCTTGAGGAACTAAAGGGCTCCAGCATAAGACAGCGGCACTATGAGGAACAACCTATGATCTGCCCTGCTGGCTGCCGTCTACTCTCTAGTGTGCCCACTGTCTCCTTCTCCTTTACCACGTTCCACTGATTTTGACTAAATACAGATGCACCTGCTGCTTCTTCCTTTGGTTCCACAGGAGGCGGACAAATCAAATTACTTCCTCCTCAGTGAACCATTTAGTTGTTTTTTGTGCTGCCTCTGCTGAAGGAGATGTCCAAGGGATTATGTGGTCCTGTTTGTCCGCGCTCAGGCATACGATGGAAGACTTGTGGATCTGGGCTGGTCTGTAAATTAGGGATCATTGCTTTCTGTGACATGGTAGGGACCTGTGTGCTGCTGTGTGGTACATTGAAGATGCCAGTTAGGCCTCCAAAAGACAGATATTGGACTATTTCTATTCCCTTGGTCAATCACCACATCATGCAAGGAGAGAGACACACATAGTCAGGGGATATCTAAGGCTTAATTCCAAACCACCATGGTATTTGAAGATTCTGAGAAACATAAACACTAAAGATACTGAAAAGTAGTTTAATTTTTCAATATTGCTGTAAAACCAGTGTAAGAGAAGTATGACAGATACTACCTGCATTATTGTTCAGTTTACCACATAACTTTTGACAAAGATTACATTTTTACTGTTTATCTCTGATGGAGTGGTATCCCTCCAGGGTGTATGGTGTCTTATGCCCTGTGCATTGAGGATAGGCTCTGAACTACCACAAATGGATGGATGGATGGATGGATGCTTCCCTGTAGGTCAACTTAACGCTGTTATGTTGGCTAATGTTGAAATATTCCAATATGCTTCATAAAAACTTGAAAAAGATACAGTGCTGCATAATTACAGGCATACACGACATACACCAATCAGCCAAAACATTAAAACCACCAGCCTAATACGGTTTAGGTCCCCCTTGTTCCGCCCCAAAACAGCTGTCACCCGTTGAGGCATGAATTCCTTAAGACTTCTGAAGGTGTCCTGTTATATCTGGCACCAAGACGTTAGCAGCAGATCCTTTAAGTCCTGTAAGTTGTGAGGTGGGGCCTCCATGGATCAGACTTGTTTTCCCAGCACATCCCACAGATGCTCGATTAGACTGAAATCTGGGGAATTTGGAGGCCAAGTCAGCACCTTGAACTCTTTGTCATGTTCCTCAAACCAGTCCTGAACAATCTTTGCAGTGTGGCAGGACCACTGCCATCAGGGAATACCGTTGCCATGATGGGGTGATGCGGTTTGCAACAATCTTTAAGAAGGTGGTATGTGTAAAAGTAGCATCCACATGAATGCCAGGACCAAAGATTTCCCAGCAGAACATTGGCCAGAGCATCACATTGCCTCCACCAGCTTGCCCTTTTCCGATAGTGCATCCTGCTACAATCTCTTCCCCAGGTAAACAACACACACCCCTGGCCGTCCACATGATCTCAAAGAAAACATGATTCATCAGATCAGGCCACCTTCTTCCATTGCTCCATAGTCCACTTCTGACACTCACGTGGCCATTGTAGGCGCTTTCGGCGGTGGACAGGGGTCAGCATGGGCACTCTGAACCGGTCTGCAGCTATGCAGCCCAATATGCAGCAAGCTGCAATACACTGTGTGTTCAGACACCTTTCTATCATGGCCAGTGTGAAGGTTTTCAGCAATTTGTGCTACAGTAACTCTTCTGTGGGATCAGATCAAATTCACTAGCTTTCCCTCCCCCCATGGATCAATGAGCTTTGCGCACCCATGAACCTGTCACTGGTTCACCGATTGTCCTTCCTTGGACCACTATTTTGATAGGTACTAACCACTGCATACAGGAAACACCCCACAAGACCTGTTATTTTGGAGATGCTCTGACCCAGTTGTGTAGCCATCACAATTTGACCCTTGTCAAGGTCGCTCAGAACCCTACGCTAATTTTTCCTGCTTCCAACACATCTAATTCAAGATCTGACTGTTCACTTGCTGCCTAATATATCCCATCCCTTTACAGGTACCATTGTAACGAGATAATCAATGTTATTCACTTTACCTGTCAGTGGTTTTAATGTTGTGGCTGATCGGTGTGCATACATACACTGCACAACAACTGCTGAGCTCTGTCCAATCACTCTAATCACGTCCAATGGAGTTCGTAACCATGGGTCTGGATATGGATCTTTGTTTCAACAGACTATGAATGTGCCTTGATGGACATTCTGGTCTTTTGCATTAGATATAGCCATGTAGGTCTCCAGTGTCCACACTAGAGTGCCCACGAGGGATGGGCAGCCACTGGTACTTGGACCTGGAACTTAGTTCATCTCTTTGTTACATTGGTGAGATGAGCACTCTATAAGAATAAATAGAATTGAGTTGAATGTATATCAGTCACACAGTTTTAACTACTGGAAATACTGGACTGTACTTTAGGATGTACATGTGGTTATGGTTTTTGTGTTTAAATCTATATATTTATCTGTATATTTATTGCAGCTCTCCTGAATAAATTTGTCCAGTATTGGACTTTTTTTGGGGGGGGTGGCGCGCGGCGGCGCGGTGGGTTGAGCCGGGTCCTGCGCTCCTGTGGGTCTGAGGTTCAAATCCCGCTTGGGGTGCCTTGCGACGGACTGGCATCCTGTCCTGGGTGTGTCCCCTCCCCCTCCAGCCTTACGCCCTGTGTTGCCGGGTTGGGCTCCGGTTCCCTGCAACCCCATATAGGACAAGCGGTTCGAAAAGTGTGTGTGTGGACTTTTTTTGCCACTGTCAGTGTAAGACAAAAAACTTGAGGGTCTCTAACTACCATATTAGCAGTGAGGCGTCTCTCCTCCCCTGTTGATTAAAATCCCCTGAATCAATGTGACATAAGTCAAGGCTGCGTGCAGAGACTGGCCCGGTTTCCCTGAACGTCCTGCAGAGGTTCAGAGAACATCCTGGGAAATGGGTTTGAAGGGCCATGAACTGCAACACAGACATGGACACAGAGTGAAGGGTCGTAATTGGAACAAAATGACACCCACATTATAGGCGCTGGCTGAAATCTACTGCCAAGATCTGGGCTGCTGATATACACTGATTGGGTAAATTAAAATATTTAGGTTTATTTAGTTTGCAGAGCTTAAAATGACATCATCCCACAGAATAAAGTCAAGGAATTCATTTCCTTGCCTGTACACATGCGTGTTCAGCTTTGCGAGCTAATCCTCTTGCTGGGAGATTGGGTAGGGTATGACTCTTAAGGTCCCAGGTTCATTTTTCATATTTTCATTTGGCCTCAACCTGTCTGCATGCTTCTCTGGGCTTGATGAGGCCATCTCTTTTGTGGCCAGCCTGACATTTGACACACATGAAGCAATGCAAGACTTGGGAATGATTTGCAATCCGTGGCTCACCCCTTCTCCATTCTGCAGGACAGAGAGGCTTTCTGAACTTTGTACATATCCTCGTCTCCTCAGTCTTGCAACGTGCTGCCACTCACCACGCCATGGGATTTACGACTGGGGAAAAACAATTTTGGGTGGAGGCTGCTCCATCAATCTGTTGCTCATTTTTCTGATTAGCTCAGAGCTATTTCTTTTTTATTTCTCTTTAACTGGCTTTAAATTCTCTTGAACGGACAGCTGCCCAACCTATCCCTCTGACCCTTTTTTTTTTTAAATTCTCGTTATACGTGAAGTTTGGCTGTGAAGGGTTTCTATTAGCATGATTTGAAACTGCTGAAAGGAGCACTTGTGACAGCTGTAGCCATGTGGCTGCCCCGTGAAACTCATGTTCAGCTCATTGTTGGTTCAACATTTGGTCTCATTTTCTTTACTATAGCTGGTTTTGCTTTTCCCAAAGGATGTAGGGTAGCCTACTGGTTATGGAGCAGATGTTCTGCAAGTTTGGCTGAAGTTTCAAGTCCAAGAGGTGCTCTCATCATAGATTTAGGTGACGAATCAATAAGGAAAGTCTTTCAAAAATCATATTGTCTGAGGCATAGTGTGCTGTGTTAGGAGAGTGACCAGGTGTGAGACTGCATAGATTGGATTATTCGAGGTTTTTGATAATAGAATGAACCAACAAATGAATGAACTAACCAACCAGCACTGTCAGGCTGCATCCATACCTGCATCAGTCTAAGCTCTACAGTGCAACAAACAACAAATATGTGTCGATCATTTTAAATACATTGCAAATCCAGGTTATCTGGTTATGTGTAACACATGCACTAATATTCATCCACAGGATTACCTACCTTTTTAAGAGCTCTGTAAGACATTAACAACTGCATATTACCATTAAATAACCAGAGTTGTTCACAGTCATTTATGTGAACATGTCTAGTGAATAGTAATTTTAGAGACTGTTATACTAATTAGTCTAATTAAATCAAAGACAATTACATAACAGCTATTACTGGGCAAGATGATTAGATTGAAAAATTCATGTCATTTGTGGATGAAGGTCAGGGCAGCAGTTTTTAAAATGCAAATGTAAAACAAAACTGAAAACTTTTTTTGGGAAGTATTTTTCTTTTTGGGGGGTGCGATGGTGCAGTGGGTTGGACCGGGTCCTGCTCTCCAGTGGGTCTGGGGTTCGAGTCCCACTTGGGGTGCCTTGCGACGGACTGGCGTCCCGTCCTGGGTGTGTCCCCTCCCCCTCCAGCCTTATGCCCTGAGTTGCCGGGTTAGCCTCCAGTTCCCCGCGACCCCGTATGGGACAAGCGGTTCAGAGAGTATGTGTGTGCGTGTCAAAAAGATCTCACACACACCGGTGCGTTGTGATTTGGGCGGTGGTCGGGGCCGAGTGCCCGGCAGACCCAAACCTCGGGTGCCAACTCTGGTTTTTGGGACTTGGAATGTCACCTGACTGGCAGGGAAGGAGCCTGAGCTGGTGCGGGAAGTTGAGAGATACCGTCTAGATATAGTTGGGCTCACTTCCACTCACAGCTTGGGTTCTGGAACCACTCTTCTCGACCAAGGGTGGACTCTCTACTATTCTGGCTTTGCCCAGGATGAGAGGCGGTGGGCGGGTGTGGGCTTATTAATAGCCCCCCAGTTCAGCTGCCATGTGTTGGAGTCAACCCCGGTGAATGAGAGGGACGTCTCCCTGTGCCTTCGGGTCAGGGAACGGTCTCTCACTGTCGTTTGTGCTTATGCGCCTAACGGCAGTGCAGAGTACCTGGCCTTTTTAGAGTCCTTGGGGGGAGTGCTGGAAAGCGCTCCCACTAAGGACTCTGTCATTCTACTGGGGGATTTTAACGCCCACGTGGGCAGCGACAGTGACACCTGGAGGGGGTGATTGGGAGGAACGGCCTCCCTGTTGTCATTGGATTTCTGTGCTAGTCACGGTTTATCCATAACGAACACCATGTTCATGCATAAGGGTGTCCATCAGTGCACGTGGCACCAGGACACCCTAGGTCGGAGGTCGATGATCGACTTTGTAGTCGTTTCTTCTGATCTTCGGCCATATGTCTTGGACACTCGGGTGAAGAGAGGGGCTGAGCTGTCAACTGATCACCACCTGGTGATGAGTTGGATTCGATGGCAGGGGAAAAAGCTGGATAGACCTGGCAGGCCCAAACGCATAGTGAGGGTTTGTTGGGAACGTTTGGCGGAGGCCCCTGTCAGAGAAGTCTTTAGCTCCCACCTCCGACAGAGCTTCAACCAGGTCCCGAGGGAGACGGGGGACATTGAGTCCCATTGTCGGGGCGGTGGTTTGGAGCTGCGGTCATGAAGTCTCTGGCGCCTGTCGTGGCAGCAATCCCCAAACACAATGGTGGACACCGGAGGTAAGGGATGCCGTCAAGCTGAAGAAGGAGTTCTATCGGGCCTGGCTGGCTCATGGGACTCCTGAAGCAGCTGACGGGTACCGGCGGGCCAGGCGGAACGTGGCTCTGGCAGTCACCGCAGCAAAAACTCAGGCCCGGGAGGAGTTCGGTGAGGCCATGGAGGAAGACTTTCGGTCAGCCTCAAAGAGATTCTGGCAAACCGTCCGGCAACTCAGGAGGGAGAAGAAGTGTTCCGCCAACACTGTTTACAGTGGAAGTGGTGCGCTGCTGACCTCAACTGAGGATTTCCTCGGGCGGTGGAAGGAGTACTTTGAGGATTTCCTCAATCCCTCCGACACACCTTCCGTAGAGGAAGCTGAGGCTGGGGACTCGGGGGGGGGACTCGTCCATTACCCTGGCTGAAGTTGCTGAGGTAGTCAAAAAACTCCTCGGTGGCAAGGCTCCGGGGGTGGATGAGATCCCCTGCGAGATTTTCAAGTCTCTGGATGTTGTGGGGCTGTCTTAGTTGACACGCCTCTGCAGCATTGCGTGGAGCTCGGAAACGGTGCCTCTGGACTGGCAGACCGGGGTGGTGGTCCCTCTTTTTAAGAAGGGGGACTGGAGATTGTGTTCCAACTATAGGGGGATCACACTCCTTAGCCTCCCTGGGAAAGTCTATGCTGGGGTACTGGAGAGGAGAATCCTACCGATAGTCAAACCTCAGATTCAGGAGGAGCAATGCGGTTTTCGCCCTGGCCGTGGAACACTGGACCAGCTCTATACCCTCACTAGGGTGTTGGAGGGTTCATGGGAGTTTGCCGAACCAGTCCATATGTGTTTTGTGGACCTGGAGAAGGCATTCGACCGTGTCCCTCGTGGCATCCTGTGGGAGGTACTTCAGGATTATGGGGTTCGGGGCTCGCTGCTACGGGCTGTTCGTTCCCTGTATGACCGGAGCAGGAGCTTGGTTCGCATTGCCGGCAGTAAGTCGGACCTGTTCCCGGTGCATGTTGGACTCCACCAGGGCTGCCCTTTGTCACCGATTCTGTTCATTATCTTCATGGACAGAATTTCTAGGCGCAGCCAGGGAATGGGGGGTGTCTGTTTTGGTGGCCGCAGGATCTCATCTCTGCTTTTTGCGGATGATGTGGTCCTGTTGGCTTCATCGAGTCAAGACTTACCGCGTGCACTGGAGAGATTTGCAGCCGAGTGCGAAGCGGCGGGGATGAGAATCAGCACCTCCAAATCCGAGGCCATGGTTCTCAGTCAGAAAAAGGTGGATTGCCCCCTCCAGGTTAGGGGGGAGTTGCTCCCTCAAGTGGAGGAGTTTAAGTATCTCGGGGTCTTGTTCACGAGTGAGGGAAAAATAGAGTGGCAGGTTGACAGACGGATCGGTGCAGCGTCCGCAGTAATGCGGTCATTGTACCGGTCTGTTGTGGTGAAGAAGGAGCTGAGTCGTAAGGCGAAGCTCTCAATTTACCGGTCGATCTACGTTCCTACCCTCACCTATGGTCATGAACTTTGGATCATGACCGAAAGAATGAGATCGGGGATACAAGCGGCAAAAATGAGTTTCCTCCGCGGAGTGGCTGGGCGCACCCTTAGGGATAAGGTGAGGAGCTCACTCACCTGGGAGGAGCTCGGAGTAGAGCCACTGCTCCTCCGCATCGAGAGGAGCCAGTTGAGGTGGCTCGGGCACCTGTTCCAGATGCCTCCTGCACGCCTCCCTGGTGAGGTGTTCCAGGTATGTCCCACTGGGAGGAGGCCTCGGGGCAGACCCAGGACACGTTCGAGAGATTACGTCTCCCAGCTGGCCTGGGAACGCCTTGGGGTTCCCCCAGAGGAGATGGAGGAGGTGTGCGGGGAGAGGGAAGTCTGGGGGGCTCTGCTTGGACTGCTGCGCCCGTGACCCGGCCCTGGATAAGCGGAGGAAGATGGATGGATGGATGGACCCACACACACACACACACATACACACACACACACACACACACACACACACACACACACACACTGTCTGAACCGCTTGTCCCAGATGGGGTCGCGGCAGAGCCGGAGCCTAACCCGGCAACACAGGGCGAAAGGCTGGAGGGGGAGGGGACACACCCAGGACGGGAAAAAGATCACAATGTTGTCTAAATACTTATTTTCTACAAAATGTTTTTTCAGATGGATTAATGTTTTTCTCTCTTTGTGAAGAATTATGGGATATACTTCTCTATTTATGAAACATCTGAGTGGTTAGTTGTGCAATAAGAAAAGACCTGTGTGGTCATTTAGGGAAATAGTTTAGCTGCAGACTCTTCAGTGTTCTTGTTTATCCATGACCATGGTGTTAATGGACAGCAGGTAGCACAGAGATTAGTGTTAGTGTGCATTGTACTGTGAAGATCCCAAAATTAAATTCTACTCCTGCTGTACTGTTCTTAATTAACGTACTTTCTCTGAACTGATACAGTATAAATAAACTGTTGGGTAAAATATTTAACGTATCTTATCAAACATTACAAGTCACATTGAACAAAGGTGCTAGCTAAATAACAAAAATAATGTTGCATTATTATATTAAACCTATGAATTGTTTGGAGATTATGCAAACTCAGGTGTTTATTTATTCATGCATTTGTTCGTGCATCTCTGTAGTCCAAAGTACCTTTAATGGCAGGATACACAAGTGGCATTTAAAAAATAATCACAGAAAACATGCTAATGTACATATTCAAAGCTTGCTGTTTAAGATCCCAGGGGGAACATTGGTCCAGCTCCATCTTAAACTCAACTTTATACCCTTTATTGTTATATATCTCAGTCAGTCATCTATTCTCTGTACTCATAATGTGAAAACTGTAAGCCATTTAAGTCATTTTTAGATATACAGTATTTTGCAAAAATCTTAAGCACCTAGATGTTTCACAAAAATATTTGTTTTAGACTGTTATTTAATGTCTTCTGCATTAGTGTCAATGGGAAAGAGCATATTTTAGATTTCTAAGCATACAGTATTACAGTAAGGAATTTGTATGTCGTTAAAGAAAGAAAGTACACACACTGTCTGAAACCGCTTGTCCCGAGCAGGGTCGCAGTAAACTGGAGCCTAACTCGGCAACACGGGGCTCAAGGCTGGAGAGGGAGAGGACACAGCTAGGATGGGATGCGAGTCCATCACAAGGCACCCCAAGCGGGACTTGAACCCCAGACCCGCCAGAGAGTGGGACCCAGCCAAGCCCGCCACGCCAAGGGGTTGTTGATGATGGATGGTTACTAAGCTTTGTAGGAAGTTTATTAATTAAGAGCATTATTTTTGGAAGCATTCTCACTTTACAGCTTTTTTCCCAAGTGCCTAAAACTTTTCCACAGTACTGTGTATGGTGTGATAATCACAATCCAGGTATCCGCACAGTATGATCTTCTTATGTGTCTGTTTCCTGTCCTGGTGCTGATAGATTCAATGAAAGAATCTGTCATGACTGTTTCATCAATGACAGTCTGACAGGTTTCATGACGCTCTGTTTCTGTTGTTTTCACATCATCCCTCTGTAGTTACAGCCTCTGTGGTTACAATACAGTACAAGTCTAGCTTCAAGGTATTTCAGGAAGCTGGACTTGTGCAATACTTTTTCATCACAGAAAAATCATTTTTATGTAATGGAGGTAATACGTGAGAGCCTCAGCGGTCCTGGTGAATCCACATTAAGCTCTTATGAACATTATGGTTCGCTGAAGCTATTTAGAGCACTTGAGACTGGTATTAAGGACAACAGATGGTGTACTGGTTAAAGTTGCTGCCTTGTACTTAAAAAACCCACATTAAAACCCCTGTTCCTGCTGTAAGGACCCTAAAGCAAAGTACTTAGCCTGAATTGGTATGGTAAAAAATTACCCAGATGCATTGTAAGTAGTTTAACAAAATAATTGACTTAGGGTTAGCAAAAGCATTGAAAAGCATCAGTTGGACAAATTAATGAATGAAATCTAAGTTGCTCTGCACTTTACATATATATATTTGTCAATTATGTCCTTCAAGTATTAAGTAACAATATTATCCTTTCCCCGTCCTGGGTGTGTCCCCTCCCCCTCTGGCCTTACGCCCTGTGTTGCCGGGTAGGCTCCGGTTCCCTGCGACCCTGTATGGGACAAGTGGTTCGGAAAATGTGTGTGTGTGTGTATTATCCTTTCTTTAGTGTTATGCCCAAGTTAGCTTTAAAGTAGATGTCATTATTCAGAATTGTTGGTTTATCAAAATCTTGTAATAATAAGCTAGTAATGAAATCACCAGTTTGGTGCGACACAGGGATCAGTGGAAACTATCAAATGAAATATTAACAATTTTAATAAAAGTTATTGTTGTGTTGTTATTTTAGTTTAGCATATAGCTCTCCCTATTTCTCTTTTGGGAAAATCCACTTGAGATGTCAAAAAGTGTTTTACTGAAAGCATGTAGTATAGCATTCAGTGAGAGTTATTTACAATAATGAATAATGATGGTTATATTGGAACTACCCTACACTCTGACAGTCAGTCTCCATGGGAAGTGAAAAATCTACTAGATGTGCTTCAGCAGAATGCTATACTGTATGGATCAAACTGTAGGCTCTAAGTTGCTCTGTATAACTGGAGTTTGTTAAGAAAAAAACTGCCTGATGATAGACATGACAAATTCCAACTTCTGGTCCCGGCTTACACTGTTAATGTGACAAAACCTTACTTGTTGGAAACCTCCTGTAGATGTGAATGGGACCTGTTCTCTCACGCATACTCTTGTACACCTGGTGAATGTGGCAGTATAGCTGTCAGTGCTAGTGAAAAATTTTTATAAAGAGAACTATGAATACTGCAGGTAAACCGTGCAAGTGTTGTGTAGGACAGCATGCACAGTGGCGGACTTTACACCACATTTGCTGCAGCAGGTAGTATAGTGTTTAAGGCTTTGCAATGTGTAGGGTGGCACAGCAAGTAGTGCTGTGGTCTCACAGCACCAGGGTGGTGTGAGAGGACATGGGTTTGATCCCCACTCAGTCTATGTGGAGTTTCTATGTTCTACCCATGTCCATGTGGGTTTCCTCTCACAATCCAATGACATGCTGTTCAGGTTCACCCTAGTGTGTGAGTGACAGAGAGAGCATGTTCCACTGATGTATGGATGAGTGACCCATTGTAAGTAATGTATCTGGCAGTGTAAGTCACCTTGGTGAATAAGTTGTGTGAGCTGACAACACTACATAGAGTTCATTGGAAGCTGCTTTGGAGAAAAGCATCTGCCAAATAAATAAATGTGAAGGTCCTCAGCTCAACTTCTTGTTGCAGCACCCTTGACCAAGGTACTTACCTTGGACTGATGCAAGAAAATTGAAAGCAAAGATGGGAGAGCACACACACACATTTTCAGAACCGCTTGTCCCATACGGGGTCGCGGGGAACCGGAGCCTAACCCGGCAACACAGGGCATAAGGCTGGAGGGGGAGGGGACACACCCGGGAGGGGACGCCAGTCCGTCGCAAGGCACCCCAAGCGGGACTCGAACCCCAGACCCACCGGGAAGCGGGACTGTGGTCCAACCCACTGCACCACCGCACCCCCTCAGAGCACACACAAAGCACCAAAATAGTTATATTTTTCATACTAAAACAGATGCGTTTTGGTGGGATGCCTTTATCACCGCTACTGATGAAGACATCTCAAGGAAACACATCTGTCTTGTTACTCCTGTGGGGTTATTCCAGGAGGTTCTGATTCGTACACTAATGTCATACTGACGGGCTGGAGACAGGAGGTAAGTGGATGGACCCAATTGCTGGTCGGTTTTATTTTCAACAAGGCTCATCGGACAGGACAAATAGCGAAGGTCGGGGACAGGTAAAGGTCTTCCAGGTGCAGACGTCACAATACAGACAAGACTAAACTCAGTGGTCGAGAGAACAGGCGAGGGTCAAGAACCAGGAATTTGAGAACATGGCAGGACACGAAGGTTGAGGAGAAGACGCTGATACTGCAAAACCAAACAAAGGCGTTTGCAAGAATCCCCACTGTTATGCAATCGTGGAGCTCCCTTTATCCCTGGACCCATCAATTAGCCGCAGGTGTTGCCGCTCTGCTTGTTTCCAGGGACGTGACAGTACCCCTATTATGGGTGGCTCCTGCCGGGCGCTGGGTGATCCGGGTGGTCTCTGTGAAAAGAAACGATTAGGTCTGGATCCCAGCTGCACTCCTCCGGGCCATACCCTTCCCAGTCAACCAAATACTGCAGCCGGCCGTGACGCCTTCAGGAGTCCAGGAACTCTTTAACCTAATACGCCAGAGTTTCATCAACCCGCCCTGGCGGGGGCGGCTCTGTAACCTGCGGGACCTGGAGATGTGACACCTTATACGGCTTAAGAAGGGAGACATTGAAGGACGGCTGGACCCGGAGAGATGGAGGCAGACGCAAGGGTAAGTGACTGGAGTAAGCTGGTGGATGATCTGATAGGGGCCTATAAAGCGGGGGCTGAGTTTTCGGGACTGGAGGCGCATTTTCAGGTCTCTGGTGGACAACCAGACCCACTGGCCGGGACGAAAGGAGACAGGACGATGATCTTCCCTCATGGATAGTCCCCAGTAGCAGTCTTGGAAGAGGGAAAGAGTCCGTCAGTGGGGAGTCGTGCCCACTGCAGGAGGGAAGGTCGGAGTCTGACTAGCACGTATTCCTTACCTTCTGGTCGGTTCGGAGGTCCGGGATCCTCTTCCTGGGCCGCCTGGAGCTCCTGCTGGAAGCACCATCTGATCAGAGCCACTGCCCATTGTTCTGGCAGGATCAGGGCAGGCTCTGCCAGGTCCGGTTCCCTGCCATGTACCCTCGACAGGGCATCAGCCTTGGTGTTTTTCCACCAGTAGGTCACAGTGAATCTGAATCAGATGAAAAACAAGGCCCAGCATGCCTGCCAAGGGTTTAGAAGCTGCGCTTTCTGCAGGTACTCAAGATTTTGGTGGTTAGTCAGAACCAGGAATGGGTGCGCAGCTCCCTCGAGCCAATGTCACTATTCCTCCAATGCTAGCTTGATCACTAAGAGTTCTCAATTCCCAATGTCGTAATTTCGCTCAGCTGGCATCAGCTTCCACGAAAAGTACGTAAGGGTGGAGTTTTGGGGGAGCGCCCTGTCTTTGGGACAGGACTATCCCGACCCTGACCTCCGAGGAGTCCACCTTTACCACAAACGGGAGTGAAGGATCGGGGTGTCGCAAGATTGGGGCTGTGGTGAACCTTTCCTTAAGTGTCTGAAATGCAGTCCGGGCCTCCTTGGTCCACTCCAGCTTCTTCCCCTCACCCCGCAAGACGGCTGTAAACGGAGCTGCCACTGAGCTGAAACCCCTTATGAACTTATAAAAGTTAGAGAATCCCAAAAACCTCTGTAGGGCCTTGACCGACGTGGGCCGGGGCTAGTCTAGCACTGCTTGGACCTTCCTTGGATCTGTAGCCACCCCATCAGCGCTTAGAATGAAGCCGCAATGGTAGTTCCTGAATCGATCAATGAGCGAGTCTGTATACGGGAAGACCCCCAGGACACCTCTAGTGGTACCGTTAACTGTGACTCGGTGCGGAGGGCGGCACTCAACTCGGTTCCGTGGAAGGGTTTGCTACCACTTGGTTTCACGGAGCGGTCAGCTTGGAAATGCCCCGACCCTCCACAATACAGACACAACTGGCCTCGGAGCTGCCCCTCTCACTCCTCGGGAGAGAGGTGCCCCTGTCCTAGCTGCATTGGTTCCAGGGCCTCAGAAGGCGTCATCGTCTCCTGCGGGGGCAGCCATGAACAGGGTAGATGCTCTCGAGCAAGGCTGTCCACGATGATCACATTTTCTGTAAAGCAGTCCAGGGTCCAGTCCTCCCCTCTGTACACCAATTCGGCTTGTATCTGAGGATACAGCCCACGAAGCTTGAGGAGAAGACGCTGATACTGTAGAACCACACAAGGGCATTTGCAAGAATCTGCATCGTTATGCGGTCCCGGAGCTCCCTTAATACCAGGACTCATCAATTAGCTGCAGGTGTTAAGGTGTTAATCTCGGGGGCGACAACTAAGTTGAGTACATCTTATGTTTTTCTAATATATGTAGTAAAATTACCAAGCTGTATAAATGGATGAATCACTGTAATTTATTTTTCTAAGTTGTCCTTGCAAAAGATGTTAGATAAAGTTTAATAATAATTTGCCATTTGTTCTATTACCATTAGTCAAAATTTCTGTTCTGGGTACCTAAATTAAAAACATGTATCTTTTGCAATATATAGATTTAAGGATTACAAGAATGTCGTAGCAGTCCATACAAAACAGACTAATTTTTAGGAGTTATTATTGTATCGGAGGGGGCGTGGTGGCGCGGTGGCGCAGTGGGTTGGACCGGGTCCTGCTCTCTGGTGGGTCTGGGGTTCGATTCCTGCTTGGGGTGCCTTGTGATGGACTGGCGTCCCATCCTGGGTGTGTCTCCTCCCCTTCCGGCCTTACGCCCTGTGTTGCCGGGTTAGGCTCCGTGACCCCGTATGGGACAAGCGGTTCTGACAATGTGTGTGTGTGTATTATTGTATCCTCTGCCTATTTCTGTGGCTGGAATGGATGTGTATGTCAAATGACACTTCATGATAGTGCTGAGTAATAGGCTATTGTTTTTGCACACAGTTATGAATCTTCCCAACTGTTTGTTGTTTATTATATATCAAAATCAATCAGCTCTAAAATATGCTGTTCCATTCCAGAATCTTCCCTGATGCTTTTGGCCCAGCAAACTGAAACCTTGCCTGTACTTCCGGATGTTGCCAGCGGCTGGGCTGATTTATGGATGAAACTGACTTCACAGGGTTCACACTGGAACCACCTGGTGTGTGTGTGCTATTAGCACCTGAAAGCAATATGGGCTTTGGCCACTATTAACCCCGAAAGCAGCTTTGACGCCTCATTCCAGGAAATGGATGCTGAAGGCCTGCAGGGAAAGTGTCCTTTGGGAGGAAAACTGCACATCAGTTTGATTTTCATGTTTAACAAACAGTGATTAAACTGTGGCCCAGATTTCACTGAATGTGAGCCTGATTAAATTTCACTGCACTTTTTTCCCCTAAAAATATTGCTCCATCAATCTCATATTCTCTGTCTCTGTTGACAATGATAGTGCTTTTCTCACTGGGACCTTGAAATCATGGTGCAAATGGGAAATAAGGAAATATGTACATCTGAAAAAGATGTGTTTCAAGACCTTTCTTGAATGTTGTGAGGGATTCAGTAGCTCTGTGGGACAGAGGGAGCCCATTAGTAGTAGTGTTACAAATAGCTGTTTACGTTGATTAAAAGTGTTATATGCTAAGTCTTATTTAAAATGTACAGGAGGGGTGGACAGCAACTGGCACTTTTTATTTTTTTATTTTACTTTTTATTTTTTATGTTTTTATTTCTCTCTTGCCTTTCAGTTGGAAATAATTTTGTTCCTTTCCTCCGTGGCAAGTAACCTTAGTTATAGCTTTAAAAAACAAATATAGCTATTGTGGCAATTTAATGTATAGCCAAACTTTTATTTGTAGTCTGTCCTTGATTCTTTGTTTAGTGTTTTGTGACACTGTGTAAATGCTCTTTAAAGATAAATTGAATTTAATTGAATTCCATTGCGGGGGTGTGGTGGTGCAGTGGGTTGGACCGGGTCCTGCTCTTCCGTGGGTCTGCGGTTCGAGCCCCGCTTGGGGTACCTTGCGACGGACTGGCATCCCGTCCTGGGTGTGTCCTCTCCCCTTCCGGCCTTACACCCTGTGTTACCGGGTAGGCTCCGGTTCCCCGTGACCCTGTAAGGGACAAGCAGTTCTGACAGTGTGTGTGTGTGTGTGTGTGTGTGTGAATTCCATTGCAATGGAGCAAGAACTGAGAACCATCAGCGATGTTGTTGTTCTTGTAGTAAAGATCTACTGCTCTGGGTACCTTTAAATCCAGGCTTAAGACACACATGTTCAGAATCGCTTTCAACTGACACTTTTGTATGGTTCCTTTCTTTTCCCTTTGTCATTATTTTTTCTCACTTGTTTTATTATTATCTCTATTATAAACTCTTTGTATTAGTTTGCTGTTTACTTTTGTTGATGTTTTCTTATTATTATGCTAATGCTTATTGAAAAATTAAAGTCATTCTGTCATTGTCATACCTTATTCATCTTATTTTTACACTGAAATGTACTGAGAAGCTCCTTTGAAAAGCACTGTTGAAGGAAAAGTTTATTATTACTTCCGCTTTCATTACCTGACTCAGTGGATGGACAGTGGGCATGATTTAACCCTAGGCTTGTGTTTCAGTCAAATTTAACTCATTTACAATTTTATCTGGCATAAATATGGTTTCTTTTGTCTGATTGCCTTAAGGCGCCATGACATTCAAAACCAGGCATCTGAAAACATGTAAATAATGATCACCCGTTTCAATGAAGTTTATGTGTTTTATTCACTTTTTGTGTATCTGTGTTGTGTTCGGTCACATCTGGCTGTGTGAAATTAATGGGTAAGACTATAACAAAGAACAAAGAATATCTAATGGCAGACAACAATAATGGGCTGCCCAATTTTGGACCAGAACCCTAAAAATAGAAAGCTTTCTCAAAGTGTTAAATGTAGTATCTACCATGGTAACCCGACAAAGATCACTGGTAACCCAGTAACTGGTAAGAGTCTGGGAGTAATGATTGACTCAAGTCGAATCTTTCTCTCAGCACAAAGCCACAGCCTGGACCTGCAGATATATCCTGTCCTTACCTCACAACTGACTTTGCCCAACTACTTGTCCAAGCCATAGTGACATCCCGTCTGGACTGCTGCAACTCTCTCTCATGTGGCCTTCCTGCTTCTGCCATCAGACCTCTCCAGCTGATACAGAAGTGCTGCTGCCCAAGTTGTGTTTGACTTGCCAAAGCGTTTCCACGTATCTCCTCTACTCGTGTCTCTGCACTGGCTTTCTATAGCTGCTCGCATCAAATTTAAGACCCTGGTTCTTACCTACAAATGCATCAATAGAACTGTTCTTAAATATTTACAAGTCTTGATCAACTGCTACACCCCAACCAGACCGCTTTGCTCTTCTACTTCTGCCCGCTTGGTGGTCCCGCGTACGAAAGGTTCTCAGTTCTGGCTGCGTCGTGGTGGAATGATCTCCCCCAGAACTGCTGGAACTGCTGGAACTTGTCCACATTTAAAATGGTCTGAAAACTTACCTCTTCCAGATTTACTTTGCTCATGACCTCTTAAGCTCATGTAAGGTGTAAATGTTCATGCGCCATAACTTTATGACCATATCCAGACAAGCCTTTACACAGTTGTTACTCCTGTATTGTACGTAAATGTTTCTGTATCTTAAAAAAAAAGAAAGAAATTGTTGGAAGGTGATCAAGAATCATCTATTCTTAGTTTTATGCAGCTACTCGTGTGATTAACATAGGTGCATATAGTGGAAAGAAACAAACTAGCCTTACTTAAGAATCGCACATCTGCAATGTCTCTCTTTCTCCTGATGTAATGCACAAATTGTATTCTCTGAGATGTACATTGCTTTGGAGAAAAGTGTCTGCTAAATGAATAAATGTAAATGTAACTGTAACCCACATGTGAGTCTATGTACAGTTAAGCATTTAGCGACGGCTTTCCGTGACAAGAACATCTGCAGATGCTCTAAGGTTCAGCCTGCATGGGTGTGCTGGACTGCAGCCAGGTCTCATCAGCTCCCAATTTATGCAGTTTTCCTGTTTTCATAGCACACACTACTGATGTAAATCTCTTGGCATATAGGTTTCTATCATCCTTTGACAAGGATAAGCTATCATAAGGCACTCTTTACACTGTGTGCCATACTTAGAGCGACTTGGCTGCCACATTTCACTGGTTTTTAAGGGAAAAAACTAAAATCCTCTTCCATGAGAGTAATACTTCAGTGGTGACTGGATGCAGTTAGTCCTGGATGAGACAACCACATCTAAGCTGTCAAGCTGTCGGCTGATTCCTCTCAGCAGGTGAACGCTACCTCACTCTTGAGGAGTTGCGTACATTTTTGCTGTAGGCTACTGGCAGTGAAGTTTTATGAAGGAAATATATCCCTGGATTTAGGCAGAGGTGTTGGTGTTCTCCCCATGATCTAGAGCTTCGATTTTCACTTTGATATATGAACACCAAAGAATTTTTTAAATTGAAAATTGATCCTAATTTTATTGCAGTATGATTTTCTTTTTGTAAAACACTTTGAGTTGCAAAGTTTGTATAAAGTGTGCTATATGAAGAAAGTGGTTATTATTATTATCCTATTCCTCTGGAGGACTTTGACCACTAGAGGGAGGCTTCACAAAGATACATCACCTAACAATAAGGCTCAGTGTGTTTTATGTAATTGCCTTAGAAGACAAGATTAAGTGAATACATTATTTTGACTTCAGCAGGGTTATAAATAACACTGAATCAGCAGAGACATGACAATGGTCTGTTAATTTTCTTTTTAGAGTCAATACGCTCTATGTAAAGTGTTTAGTCTTATAGCAAAACAAAGCTCATAGAAAACAACACAACCACCCTGCCTCACCACAATAACTCCTTCGATACCTCGATATCCATGTCCATTGAATTAAATCATGAAATTAAAAAGAATTTATTGTCTTACAGCTCATTTTAAACATTTGAATAGAGAAGAAAATAGTAAAGTTTAGATTTCCTGGGAAGTGGGGTTGCTGGGGAGCTCAGCTATGCCCTGATTAGGAAGACAGAGAAAAAAGGGAGAGCAATGGAAGTGGTCCATGAGGTTGTAGTTTCAGGTGTGGATACACACTGGTTTTCAGCTGTCATTCTGCACTAACCGGATGAACGGTGGTGATGATTCTTAAAGGGCTGACATGTAGTCCCAGGGCTCTGTGGCTGGTGATACACATGAGTGTGGTTGTGATGCAGTGGGCTTTTTTCACAAGTTGGCTGACTCTTTCCAGCATTTTCTGTCTCACACCCAGGTTTCAGAATACAACAATATTCAGTAGCTATAGATTTCAGTGTATTCTATGTGGGAAAATTAGAGTATCTGGGGGAAAAGAGCAGCTGGTAACATAGCAGTTAGTGCTGCTACTTTTGGATCACAAGTTTGAATCTCCCTACTGCTATAGTGTGCAGTATTTTCACCCAGGGACTCTTGTAAATATTTTCTGTGACAGGTTTTTCAATGTCTTACATTGTCTTTTATTATACATTAGTATAAAGGAACAGCCAGCAAGGCCAAAGGAATCAGGAGATCCAACGGGTACAAATAAGTCTTGAAAGTGAATTATTTCATCCATAATTTAGATGTGCATGTTGAGTATTTCAAAATTTATATTTAATTTTAATTTATTTTTAAAATTTATGGGTAAATCCTTAAATATTTCAAAAGCTCTACGGGGGCGTGGTGGTGCAGTGGGTTGGACCGGGTCCTGCTCTCCAGGGGGTCTGGGGTTTGAGTCCCACTTGGGGTGCCTTGCGACAGACTGGCATCCTGTCCTGGGTGTGTCCCCTCCTCCTCTGGCCTTACGCCCTGTGTTGCCGGGTAGGCTCCGGTTCCCCGTGACCCCGTATGGGACAAGTGGTTCAGAAAGTGTGTGTGTGTGTGTGTGTGTGTGTGTGTGTGTGTGTGTGTGTGTGTGTATTTCAAAAGATCTAAGGCTGATTCTTCTGTTTGAATCTCTGATTGGCAAAACTGACTCAGCTATATTTCTGAAGTATTCATGAGTGTTGAGTGCTGCTTAATGCATCTCATATGGAAAGCATCCTTTTGCATCAGCCAAGATAAAGAGCACTCTCCTGCTCTGCTGAGTGCTGTCACCAGATGGGTTTTGGTTTATTTCAAAACTTTCATCCCTTAGCCTGTTGGAAGGTCAAAACCCAGACTGCATTGTGCTTTCATCACCTTCCCAAATGGCCTTGACGTCTTTTCAAATTCCCATGGTTCTTCGACCATGCAGTTTCCCCGGAAAAGTAAGTTCAACCTAACAAAACTGGCGCTTTGTGTGGGATCTGCACAAACTCGGTTGGGCTTCAACAAGAGCACATATTAACATGCTTGTAAATTTCTAGATTTTAGATTCCATCTGATTTGAAAGGCTAATTGACTTTGAATGGTTGCATATAAATGCCATGAAGTCTACCAAATGTGGGGATTTATCAAGCAGCAGCAGAGGAACAATCCTGTTTCCCAATAGGAGCAGCAGAAGACCTTACCATTAGTTTTGACATTAAAAATGTAGTCAGGCAAACCACCGCCCTCCCGGATTTTGGCTGATATTGCTGCCTTAAAAACCACTGCCCCAGCATCAATCCTTGGTTAGCCTAATTAGCATTGTCAATTCAGGCCCAAGTAAGCATTAATTGGGGTGACAAAGGACAAATGGATTGATACTCCCTCTGCCTCTTGCTATGACTTCTTTCATCAGGTCCATTTCTGGGAATGACCTTTCTCTTGACTCAGTCATATAATTAGCACTCAGGGGCATAGAGAGAACACTAGAACACATCAGCATGTCAACAGTAAAGAATTACTAGGGTCTTCAAAGAAAAGGTAAAATTTTTAACATCTTAAGATTTTTGCATGTGTTGGATATTTTAACACACGGAGGGCAAGTGTTGCTTAAAAAAATCACTGTTGTTTGACACAGTGGGAAATGACGTGATTCTGACTGGTTATGAATAAAATGGGTTTGATTTCTCCAGCATATGGCTCTCAGTGAGCTCCATTAAGGTTTCTGGTTAAAACAACTTTATGTAAGTGTGATGACTGATATGGGAGAAGAAAGCTGATGTTTTTTTCCCAAAGCTTCCCATATTCAACCTGAAAATTCTGGCTTGAAAGATTACAGGAATCATGGTTGTGTCAGATCTTCACTAATCCAAGTGCATCATTTGTACTGTTCCCGTATCAGCGGCCCTTTACACATGGATTATTTTGTCCATTCTACTCTCCTTTAGCACAAATGTCATTTGTGATCTTTTCAATATCATAATCTTCCAGACAGTTTGTTGTTTTGGACCCTTCAATAACTACCTGTAAGGCTGAAAGGCAGCCTTCAGCAGCTGCTTATAGAATCGTGTCACATAGGAAAAAGCATTCATAATCATGACAGATGGAATCATCATAAATTTAAGTAGCTAATTGATGTACAAAGTCAAGAAGGAAGTAGATCATAAAGTACTTTGTTTTGAGACATTTTGTGAATGCTGGAAGAGATTCAGCAGTTTTGGGGGAAAGAAGGAGCTCAAATGTATATATAATGTTTTCCTTGACTATTAGCTGATTGAAGTTGCCTGCAGTTCTATGTTCTGTGATCAATAGAAAAGAGTACAGTCATACTTGTTACTTTTGCCTAGTGTAGTACAGATAGCGCTGGGGTCAAAGGCAGTGATTACCCTTTTGACCTCACTGATCCTCCATAAAAATCCCTAGGGCTCTTGAATGGCTCAAGAAGTAAAACTGCTCATTCCAAGGAATAACACACACACACATTTTCAGAACCGCTTGTCCCATACGGGGTCGCGGGGAACCAGAGCCAACCCGATAACACAGGGCGTAAGGCCGGAGGGGGAGAGGACACACCCAGGACAGGACGCCAGTCCATCGCAAGGCACCCCAAGCTGGACCCGAACCCCAGACCCACCGGAGAGCAGGACTGTGGTCCAACCCACTGCGCCACCGCGCCACCGCGCCCCCCCCTCCAAGGAATAACTAGAGCCTATATGCAAGACAGAAAATAATTTTGGTTAAGGCACTAGCTCAGTGTGTTTAAGGTGGTACAGGAACTGCACAGCCTCTGACCGCAAGACCCTACAGCGAATTGTGAGAACAGCTGAAAAGATCATTGGAGTCTCTCTACCTACCATCAAAACCTCATTCAACAACCGCTGCATCCGCAAAGCCACCAGTATTACAGATGACCCCTCTCACCCCTCTCATGGACTTTTCGCCTTCTTGCCACCTGGCAAAATGTACAGGAGCATCCATGCCATCACCAGCAGACTCCGCAACAGTTTCATCCCTGAGGCAGTCAGATTACTCAATACCCTGCTGCTTCCTGACGCTTACCTGGCAAAGTCAAACAGCTAACCCAGCATGACTCAGTACCACTACACACCTGCGCTTTACAAAGCTGGATTGGACACTTTTTATTATGGGACTCATTTTTGCTGTCACTTAGTAATTATTGCTAGCCCACTCCAAAACAGTTTACAGTTTTCTCATGTTAATTTATTGTCCTGTGTATTTATTGTTCTGTTCTGTATATTTCTATTGAAATATATTTATATTGGGGTCACGGGGAACCGGAGCCTACCCGGCAACACAGGGCGTAAGGCTAGAGAGGGAGGGGACACACCCAGGACGGGACGCCAGTCCGTCGCAAGGCACCCCAAGCGGGACTCGAACCCCAGACCCACTGGAGAGCAGGACCTGGTCCAACCCACTGCGCCACCGCGCTCCCTGTGACCCCATATGGGACAAGCGGTTCTGAAAATGTGTGTGTGTGTGTATATTTATATTTATCTAGGGGGATGCGGTGGCGCAGTGGGTTGGACCAGGTCCTGCTCTCCAGTGGGTCTGGGGTTTGAGTCCCGCTTGGGGTGCCTTGCGATGGACTAGCGTCCCGTCCTGAGTGTGTCCTGTCCCCTCCAGCCTTACGCCCTGTGCTGCTGGGTTAGGCTCTAGCTCCCTGCAACCCTGTATGGGACAAGCAGTTCTGACAGTGTGTGTGTGTGTGTGTGTGTGTGTGTATTTATCTATATATATTGTCCTTCACTCGTGGTGTATTTCCACTTTATGTAGTCCTGCATACTGTTCTGTGTTGCATCATGGTCCCAGAGAAATGACATCTCATTCCACTGTATATGAGCTATATAGAGGAATGACAATAAAACCCACTTGACTTGATTTGTTTTCTTAGCAGTACGAAATCCATATTTTTAATTATGTTAGTTTAGGTGGGTTAATGGCAAAGGAAGATTTATCTGTGGAGGTTCTGATTTGATAGTTCCACCAGTGACTCTGCAAATGTGGTGGGTATCAGACAAAACTGGCAGCATCAGCATGTAACCAAGGTGGAAAACTCTTGCAAAACTACATTTGAGCGGTGAGTCATCCTGTTTTAAGTAATCAACAAACTTTCTCCTATTTCTCTAGTTTCAGGGTTCCAGCGGATGAATCATTCTGTTTGAAGCAGACTTTCTGGGCTTCTGAATGGTGCAAATCCACAGATAGTGTGATGGAACCCTGTACATCAGCTACGTGTTGGTCCCTTCCCAGGACATTGCAATCAAAACCCTGTGTTGTCTTCTTGCCTCCCCATAGCTTTAATCTGTCCTTTGATAATACATGAGGGAAGCAAGCCCAGGTAACACTGGAAGGTCAAGGAGCCTGCCCTTCCCCGAGATGCTTCAGCTAATATCAGTACACTTTTTCAGTGCTGAAATATTCCCACAGCATTATGTCTCTTCTACAGCTATAACTAACGTTTCATCCCCAGACTATAGAACATTCCAGAATTCTAGATCCATTATTTAAAGAAGCGCAGGATTCCAAAGAAATACCTTGGATTATTCATACCAAATGGCCTCCCTACTCTGTAAAGTGTAAGATGGAGCACATCTCTGCCAACATCTGGAAGTGAAGTGAATCCTATAAATCCTTTTTTATTTTGGTTTTTGAGATTTCAAAGTGGGATGCTGAGACATGTGTTCGCCAGCTTTGGGGGATGTGGGAGCGGTCAGGCACATTCCAGAGAGTTCCGCTCCTGCAATCAGTGCAGGTGAATCTTCAGCACCTCCACAGCCAGATGGCATAACCATAAAGTAAGGTTAGGCACATTGACTTAAGCATACACACTTAGGTGTGGTCTTTGTTTTGTGGTCTTATGTGTCAAAGGTGAGTATATTTCCAACAGGAAAAAGAATGATTTCATGGGAAGATACTGTAGTCTGATCTGGGTAAACCTAGCTCAGTGTTGTTTGCTTGTATGAGGAGAGAGAGAGGGGCTTCCACCAGCAAAAAATAATATTTGCCTCTGAGTCTCTGATGTATAACAGGGAGCTGAAGCAGATTTGGAAAGGTCTCTCCTCTCTCTTGGCAATATTATGCAACTGACTGAAACACACCAACATGTTCATAGGATCTCGCTGGTAATAGGTGAAAGTCATGAACCAGTCCAGTGGTGCCAATTTACTGGTGCCAGCTGGCCAAATCACATTTTCAGTCAGTTATAATCTTGCATACTATCAGTTAAACACAGTTACAAAATGAATATACGGATTGCACAAATAGTGGCGTGTGAAAGATCAGTTGAAGAACTGTACAAGCGAGTCTTCTCTGATTCAATGTGGTTTATTGCGAACTCAGTGCTCAAGCTCATATATAGTTTACAGAGCACAAAACATACATATACAGAAGACATGAACATTACACACACCAGCACCTGCTTGCCATGCTCATTACCATGCAATCCTCACACCTACACTTAGTTACCCTTAACAAACACCTAGTTGCCTTGATTCCCCTGTCCTCTTATCTGGTGAATCATCATATTCATTAAAAGGAAAAAAATCTGCCAGAAATTAAAAAGTTTGTACTGAGATGTATTTCTTTCATGGAGCAACATGCAGGGTGATATCACCATTTGGGTAGTTGTAACTTTTCACCTTAGCTGCTTGTAAAAGCTACTGCATTGTTGCATACCCGTGACCTTCATATCATTACCAAGATATTTGTTTGTATAGAGGATAAGATCATAGCATAGGAATGTGAGCATGTTTACTGATTGAGATACTGTACTGTTTACTGATACAGATACCACTCTGGATGTGTTTGACTGATTTGATTGCACGTGCTTTTGGCCCAGCTTTTCAGTGCAGCAAAAAATTACATGCAGCTCTGTATGATAAGACAACCTTTGCCACACAGGCACAAAAAAACATTCAGCATAATTGATCATATAAATACACACACACACAAAACATGTACAACTGCTTGTCCCAAGCAGGATCGCGGCGAACCGGAGCCTAACCCGGCAACACAGGGCGCAAGGATGGAGGGGACACACCCCAGATGAGACGCCAGTCCACCGCAAGGCACCCCAAGCAGGATTCAAACCCCAGACCCACCACAGAGTAGGCCCCAGCCAAACCCCCTGCACCACCGTGCCCCCACTCCCCCCATTCTCTAAATACTGCAAGTCATTTTCTTTTCTGCATTAGACTTTGTTCTGAATTATTTTAAAAGCTGCATAAATGTAGAATGACTTGAACTTTCTTTCAGATATGGATCTTGTAAAGGGTTACAAGGAAAATCAGATTGTGAAGAAGTATTATATGTACCGTAGTTGCTTTGTCTGTTAGCTATACCAGCCCACAAAACATGTCTGGTTCAACACACTGTCCAACTTGAAAGGTAAAAATTTCTCTTAATCCTAAAAACTGTCATGCCAATAAAAATTTTTAAGACAATAAGAAAATGCAAAGGAAGTGCATAAATAGTTGTTTCTCAGTTTGGAATCATGTGAAACCATGTACTGCTTTGGGTTAGGGTTGGGAACATTAGTTTCTACTATTTTTGTTGTCTCTGTTAATTTCCATTTAAAAGGTGAGTTTGGTTTTGTGTAAACTTGGCTTGTTTATATATCTCAACAGAAATGGTAACATCGCCTTATCCGGTGTCTATTCATAGCTGTCTACATACAGCAGTATAGTCGAAAAATTTTAATTTATAGCATTCCTGACAAATATTTGTATAAACAAATACAAGTAAGGGTTTAAAATTTTTTTATATAAACAGAAATTCCTGTTTGGTATTTAATTCTACACTGAAATTTCACTTGCTTGTCTTACTCCTGGTGGAAAAAAGAGTCTTGCCTGTAAACAAGGAATTTGCCGGGGGGGGGGGGCAACTTCTTCTCTGTTGAAGCATGCAAGACAAAGTATGCATACCGAAGTACACAGCCAGTGACATGGGTCTGCAGGCAAGCCAAGGTCTCTCTGCTCAAACTCTGGACACCTACCCTTCTCCCTCATTTGGCCTTTTGCTAGTGTAGTGTTTCTAAGGATTGTGGCGTGAGTTCATGATAGAAGAAGATTATGGCGTTTATGGAGAAATGGGACTGTCATTTCAACCACCTCATCACTGGAGTATGTCCGAGACATGAGACTGAACTCACTGAGGTGGGGATGATGGACTTTGACCAAGAGAACCACAGGAATGAGCTGATGCAGCGAGGCGGGTACCACACTGTGTTGCATGTCTAGTTCAAGCGCTTTGCTGCGTTGCCTGCTGATCATGCGTAAACGTTTTGTGCGGGAGAACCTTTCACATCAGACCTCACCAAAAGCAACCTGTTTGCTAGTACTGCCAAGAACATTCTTGAACCTCAGCTGAATTTGAATGAGAATTTTTAATAACTTGTGTCAAGAACCCTTTCCCATTATACACTGTTGAGGTCACATATGAATTTATGCAGATATGTTCAAAACCTTGCCAATTATGTGTACATCCTGTACAGGGTTCTTCAAGATTCAAGAGTTTATTGTCATGTGTACAGTAAAACATTCATTACACCATACAATGAGATTCTTACTCTGTGAATCCTCCCAGCAGTCTATGACATAAATTATAAGGACATAAGAAAAAAAACATAAGAAAAACACAAGGCGTGAATCACAAATTTACAAAAAATACTATTAGTGTAAAATCACAAATTACAAAAATTACTAAAAATTACTATTAGTGCAAAAATCCAAGAAATTAGGTTATATATCTTGTGGTATGTATAATTGCATTATCATAGGCATGTTTTTTTTGGTTCTGCCATTTAAGCTGATCATCTGCAGTGTTCTGCCTTCAGTGTTTTAAATCCTGCTGTTCATGTTTTGTAGACTTAAGGGTCTTCAGTGCTTTATTACACAAGCCATAAAGCATCTCAGACTTCTCTGGCAAAACAGATGTGATAGTCATAAACTAAAGGTTTCAGAGTTAATAGAGTGTACTAATTTTTTTATTGATTCAATTTACTATTATCATTCACTCTGATTATTTACTCTTATTCACCTATTATGTAGTGTTTGTTGTATCATTCAACGTATGTCTTTCGTATTCTTTTCATAGTTACATATATTACTGTGAACTACACACTATAGAAAACTGTACAAAGCATTTCTACAATGGTAAAATTCTACACTGGAATAGGAGGCCAAGAGGCCTTGGATGGTTTTTGTTTTGGGTGCAAGTACAGTTTCAGGCTGTGTTAAAAGATGGAACAAAGACAAGCAGATGTGCACACAGGGCACACGTATGAGACATACTGACACATTAACATCAGCTGAGGTGTACGTTCTTTGGGAAGTGTGTGTACATCAGTGACTGGTAACATCTGGTGAAATTATGCAGCAACAGTAATTATTTTTTAAGCTTTATTGTGCCTTATCATTGAGACTACAAAGGACCTTGAATTATAAGAAAAATGACCAATTTCAGCAGGGTAAAGTAAATTAAATGATTTTTCTTTTTGCATGCTTTACGGCTGTATTTGTTTCAGTGAATTCTGCAGAGTATAGCAGATAGTGACTCTATGTAGAAGCATGTAAGTTGAAGTCATTTTGGATAAAAAAAAAATATGCTAAGCATCATGATCATAACAGGACATGCTGAGAATTCTATAATGTTTTTATCATGTTACTGAACCAGTCAAGGGCAGAGATGTTTGAAAAGGAATGCAAATCACATTAGTCTGATTCTACAAAATATGTTGTCCTTACAGTGCCAGCCCTAATAAGCATGAAACATCTGCCAGTTGAGAAAAGTGTGACTCAAGCGAGACAAAAAATGTCTGTGGTTTGGATCGGGGCCCTTTAGATGAATTGAGATGACGGAACTGTAAAAATTAGCAACTGGCAATTTATTGCACATCTGATTAAACCACTAAGATGTATGAACTGAAGCTGACAACTTTGTTCTGTGGGGCCAGCTAGTAAGTCATTGCCTTCGCTGAGGTGAGTTTGCCGCAGAAATTTACAGTTATCAACCTAAGTACTCTGTAACCAGTGATTGTTTTGACTGCTCTATGTACCTAATTCCTTTTGACATTTACAGTGTATTACAGCTTTTTGTTCTTTGTTCTTCTGATCTGGATCAGTTACTCCTGGGCCATGGCTTACAACATGGTTTGGAGCAAAGACCCAGACCCCAGTTTTTACAGACCCTTGGCACTGCTTTCCAAGCACCTGAACATGCTGGGGCCAAACTCAGGAATATACAGGCTTTTGGTCTGGACACCTTTAAAGTGGGTCTGCCAAGTTGCCTGAAGTGAAGGAGCATAGTGCTTTTGCTGACGTGCTACAGAGGCATGATGGCAATGGCTGTAAGACTAGATAGAATCGAGCTGCAGGAGTCCTGAGGGACATCATTACGGCCTGGGTGGAGTGTGCTGTGTGATATGAATGGATCCTGCAAATGTTATACAAGAGGAATCTCGGTCGGATTGTGGTTTCATTGTAATGACAGAGGCAGAGACTTGAGTCACCTGTTACCCTCAAACTCTTACCTCTAAGATATAGACATTAAGAGCAAATCAGGCACAGACTTTTCAACAATGCATGATAACCTCATCTTAAGTTTGTATTGTTGTTCAAGTTATATTATTACAGTTTTGATAAATGTTTTCCTTTTATTTTTTTGAGTGTTTTGTGGTTCATTTACCTCTCTACATTTAAGAAGGGTCTCAAAACTCTCCTCTTTCGGACTTACTCCTCCCTGATCTCTTAAGTGCTGGAAGAACACATGCGTGTTTGTAACATTTAACAATTTTCATAACAATTTGCTTAATTGCGGAAAAGCCTATGTGCAGCTATTCACGTAATGTATACTAGTTCATACAGTAGTATGTGACAAAATGACTTTATTCAAGAATTTCAGATCTGCATCCAAATCTCTTTATCTTTGTGAAATGCACTTTTGTTTTCTGAGATGTATATCACTTTGGAGAAAAGTGACTGCTAAATGAACACACGTTCCCTCCAGGACCTGCACTTCTAGCCAGCCTTCCCAGCCTGCTTAGCGCCCTGGGTTCTCAACACACTGGCACACACGGTCACCACATCACTCTCCCCAGAAGTACCCCCAGCAGCCGTACACCTACATTCCACATTTTCTCCATGATGCAACTATCTGCATTTAATAGGTTTCCCACCTAAAACAGTAACGCGGGTTGTTACAATACGTTTGTGTGTTATACTGTGCAGTAGTTTGGTAAAAAAATTAGTTTTTGCCCTAATTTACTCTTTGTTAATTTCCTTCTTTATTATTTTTTTAATGTCTTCCCATGCTAATGTTCTGATTTCTATCTCCCAAGACTGTTTTTAAGTGTTTGGAGAGTGTTTGTAGAAATTTTTCAGCATGTCCATAAAGTCCAGGCAATAATCTTTTTTTCCTTTCAGAATTATGGGAAAGTACCTTCTGGTTTACAGACTCTTGGTACATGAGTTGTTTTCAGCAATGAATTAGGTCTGCATAACAGAAGATACCTCTATTCCATTTCAAGTACAGCATATTGCAATGGCACTAAGGCGGATTGATGTAAGTTCATGTGAACTGTTGCTGTTAGTGTCCATTCTTGTACGTTGTCTTGTGTTCTGTTCTGATGAGTTGTAATGTTACTGATGCTCTGTCTGCTTGTTGCCCATGTCCTACTGTGGCCAGGTGCTGACAGCCTCAGACAACAACTATCTGCACATAGGTGATAATGACATTACACTCAGTTGTCAGAAACATTAAAAAAAGCCTGTCTGCTGATGTAATTCAAAGTTTTAATTTACATTTCAGTTCTAATGCTGTCATGATGATCATCATCATTTACAGGAGGAGAAAGAAAAACACTCCACATTTTTCATAACCATGGATGCTATGCTTAATTGTAGTTTTCACCCAAACCATTGTGCCTGTTTCACACATTAATACAGCACACTGGGACATTTCAGGCCACTGGTTGACCAACGGGAATGATGATTTACGCACTATCACAACACAGCTGTTACCACCTGAGCAGGGTCTTAGGCTCTTTTTAAGGTCACTTTCATGGAGCCCCAGTGGTGGAGCCCAGTCCCTGAAGTTTATTAATTTTATTGCTTAATTGCTGGACAGACGGACACCCACCATTACTGATAAAGCAGTGCAAGGGTTTACAGAAGGACCAATTTGCTTCTCACATGTAATTTATGGCACAATTTCCCGAGAGTTCAGCAGAAAAGCTAAATGTTGATAAATATACACATTAAAGGGACTTTCAACCCCTCGTAAATGGGCACTACATGTATATTCCTCTGACCCATTTCTGTCTTTGAGCAAAATTCCAGACATGTTGTGTGTTCTGTCTGTGTCGTGGCATCCAGCCATTTGTGAGACAATGTTGGTCTGTTCTCATCGACTGATTTAGACCAAAAGCTTTGCCCACATAGCAAGACTGTGCTTTTCTATTGCTCTTTTTTATTCTGTCCTAAGAAACTGTTCTTGTACTACTCCATTTGTATCCAAAATATCTATCTGTATAAATGGAATATATGTAAAATGCAAAACTATATGATCTAATCTGGATCAAAATATTTACTGCAGAATGATACAAAATTAACAAAAAGTTTACATTTACTCTTTAGTTTGGTCAATCAGAGAAGCATGTAGCTTATATTTACTCATTTAGCAAATGTTTTTTCCAAAGCAACTTACAATGTTAAGGTTACAATTATTACAGTTACAAGCTTGCAATTACGCACTCATTTATACAGCTGGGTAATTTTACAGGAGCAATTTTAGGCTAAATCCCTTGTTCAAGGGTACTACACCCAGAGGTGGGGATCAAACCTCTTCAGATCCAAAGGTAGCAATGCTAACCACTACACTACCAGCTGTGCGTACTATTTTAACAACTTCTATCAATTTTTCAGGCATCCTGTATTTCTGGGATAGGCTTGAGATCACCACAACCCTACCTTGCATGAGCAGTTAATGATGTTGAGTAAGTGAGGATCCAAACATAAATATGCAAGTGGTCTGTTTCAGCCAGTAATGGTAATACTGCAGAAAAAAGGTCCCCTGTGACGGTGTCAGTACTGGTATTCTGTATTCCAAGGTATCAGTACAGACAGGGAATTGGCATGCATTGCTGTGCTGGTGTACAGGACTTCTATTGCCAAGGAGACCAGATGGTGATCTCTTTACTAGCAAGCATTCAAGTGAACCTCACACTCTCCCTGACTTGAATTATTTACTCTTGTTTGGCATGCCTACCAGCAGTGTGGGATTCCCCACCATTTGTCCATTCTCAGTCCCATTCACTTTTTGTCCTGCAAAACTACAGCACTGCCAAAATCCATCTACTGACTCAGTCAAGGGATCCCTTTGTCAAGAGTTCAACGGAAGTGAAAACATGGATTAATGTTCTAATTACTGGAGAGCATCAGGAAGAGGGAAATACTGGTTAGTTGAAATAAACTTGGTGGTACTGACTGTTGACTGTGTAATTGTTGACTTGTTTCAGAACATGGGTGTGGTAGTTTGACAAGAGAGAAAACAAGAATGCAAAATGCCAGCAGCTCGTGGGTTATAACTTTGATCACAAATATCTGCCGGCATGTGGGCTGACACAGCAGCTTGAACGACGTGGAATTCTGTCCTTGGCTGCATCAGACGGGGGTCAAGTCTTGCCTTACTGTGGTCTACACATGCCTGCCACGCCACTGCCAGGTTGGACACTAGGCTCTATTGTTGATGATTGCCAAAGAACCCTGTTGTGTTCTGTTACAATGTCATCTCTTAAACACTAGTGCTCTGACCATCACATCTAAACTTAAAAAAACCAACACAGGCCTTTCTTCACATGAGATATATACTTTGGCTTTGCCCTCCAGTAGGGTCATGAGGAATTTTTTAACCCATTAACTACCAGACTAGCAGTTACCGCTAGTAGCTTTTCCATTAATTGTTTTGAGTGTATCTGAAGAGGTGTTTGCTCTTCTTTGTTGGCAGTTCTGTCTCACTTTGGTGAAACAAACACCAAGTGAACACATCCTTTAGCAGGAACAGGTAAGCGCTTTTCATCAAATACCACAAACCTCTGAAAGGACTTCACAGCCCTTCTTTTACTGTTACTTTGTACTTTAATGGTTCTCCAAGGCCACTTCACGTCCCTACGTGATTTATCAACCTATCTCAATGAATCAACACTCATCCCAAAAGCAAAGTCCCTGGAGAGGAGAAAACCCCATTATTTACTAAAACTGAAGGCCATATCCTTCTTCAAAATAGCAAAGATTATTCGCTTTTCATTTATGACACTGAGACAAGTTATGCAGTTTAATTGAGGATTGGTTCAGCACTAGATTTGTGGTTTATATAGACGCAATCTGTGTTATGTCTGTAGAGAACATAAACCATGAGCTGGAGTGAAACAGCAGTGGCTTAGCTTAATAAATACACAACTATGACTCTGCCGTCATAGTCACAACCTGCTGATCCATACAGTAAACAGATTTTCTGAAAGAGTACTTCTGTTCAGTATGGGTACACTATTTTACACTTAAAAGGGGTTGTAGGTGAATCTAAAAAATAATTATTGGGCAGAGTTGAAATATGAAACTAGGTTTTTGAATAAAAACGGTTCCTCTGTCCCCACCTTTGTCAGAAAAAAAATTAACCCAGTGGTACCAGTTGCCACCATGCAGGCATTACTTTGCCAGGAGACATGGTTCAAGTGATTCCAGATGTGAAATAGCGGTATTTGGTATGTGCAAGCCCCACCTCTCTTCTAATTTTTTATTCTATAGAACCTTTTTTTCACATTCTGATCTACATTTAATTGTTTCCCTTCTTCAGTAGGTTTTGAATGTGTGACCTCACCGTGGCATTCAAAGATTGAAATAACTTTTTCTGATAGTGTTATTTTAATTTGAGTAAAACGTTATATCTTACACTGAGATAACGTGGCTTGCCAGCCAATGTGTTTGCACTTAATGTGGTCTGCAGTTACTAATCCCGACTTGGGTACAGCCTTTCTGAGAAACCTGTGTGGCGCCTCCCACATTGGATTCAGTTCCCATGCTTTTTTTTTAACACTTTAAACAATATGTTGGGCATGTGTTGCTGAACAATCACTTCTCTCAATGTTTTCAGTTGGAGATCTCCACTTCAAATGAGAAAGAAATATTGTGTCAGTTGAAGTGTTAATCAAAGTAGAAGCCAAATCCTGCAGCAGGTGACTTGCATTAACCCCAATCACAATGACAGTGAAGGCTGGAGTCCGCATCTAAACAAAGACATTGCAAAAGCATTCAGAACCCCTGCCTTTGCTCACATAGGGACGATCAAACTTCTCAAACAAATTTCTCACACTAAGTTAGAAGCGTTACATGGCATGTGTTACTGATACTGTCTCAGAGGATTTTGAGACCTATACACTTGCATTGCCCCAGGGAGCATTGTCTTTAGAAATCCTCACGGTGACATCAACTTCGGTGAGGTCTCACCTTATCCAAGAATATTGCAATGCTAATTTAGCTACCCCACTTGTGAAAGAGGAATCCTCTTCTTTATGAGCCTCATAAAGGCTGTGCATCATTCTGTAATGAGATCAGTAAATAATGTAGGATTTATATGTTCACTATAAAATAATTCTGTGCACATGGAGTTCTGACATCCAGGTTAGTTACAGTGCTAGTAAAAAGTGTGAATCCACTGGCTGGAAACTCATTTTCATTTTCAAAGTAATCAATGTAAATATCTTCCCAGCTCTCCTACAGCAGTTTCCAGGGATATAGGAAACTTGTGTGTTGCCTTGCTTTCACTCATTCTTTAATAGGCAGCCAAGAACGTGTTCCACATGTTCAGCTATGGAGCGTGAGAGCACTAGTATATCGTCTAGGTATACAAGCATGCATTTGTTCATCAAATCCCCCAACACATAGTTCACAAACACCTGAAAAAGGGAAGGAGCATTAACTCACCCGAATGGGATCACCATATATTCATAGCGACACAGGGCAGTGCCAAATGCCTTCTCCCACTCATTCCCCTCCCAGATACTGATCAGGTTGTACGTGCTACGTAGGTCCAATTTGAAAACCCATGCCCTGTTGACCTGTTCCAGCAGTCTCATGATCAAAGGCAAGGGATGGGGGTATTTCACTGTTATATTGTTAAGACTGTAGTAATCTATACAAGGAGGCCGCTCACCGTCCTTCTTTTCCACAAAAAAAGAAGCTTGCAGCGGCCGACAAGGTAGAAGGTCGCGTAATGCCTGAGGCCAAGGCCTCGATCACATACTCCTCCATGGCCCTCTGCTCAGGAAGGGACAATGGGTATACACGGCCTCTCGGACAGGATGTCCCCGGCAGCAGGTTGATAGCACAATCCCACAGCCGGTGTGGAGACAGGGCAGATGCTCGCGCCTTACTGAAGACGTCTTTGAGGTCTCTGTACTCCTCCAGCACAGCTAGAAGCTGTGTGGGCCCAGGGTTCTTGATAGAGGTGGCTCTACAGGGTAGGGACAAATAGGAGGAGACACATTGCTTTCTCCAAGAAACCAGCTGTCCTGTACTCCAGGAGAACGGGGGTCATGTAGGGCCAGCCAGGTCTATCCCAGGATTACCGGGTTGTCAGGGAATGTAATATGAAAAAAGGAGAGAAAGCCTTCCTGTGGCAAGCCCTTACCTGAAGCCCGAGTGCTTTGGTGCGAGATTCCACTACATTCTTCCCAGGAGGTTGTCCATCGAGTGCACTGATTCGTAACATTACGTCACAGTCCCACGTAGGGATGCCATCCAAGTTCCCAAAAGCAATGTCCATAAAGTAACTGGCTGCGCCGGAGTCTACAAATATGCGCAACTATCTGGTGGGCTCCCCCTCCCCAAGACGGGACAATGGGAACAGTTAGCTGTGAGTCCGGATGAAAGGGGTTACTTGCCAAAGGCCATGTTTGGGGAACTCCTGTGGAGGGCCACTCAGAGCAGGTCACCCTTGAAGCTTTGTGCCACAGGCGCTCATGGGGCAGGTTATCCAGGTCAATGGCGTTCTTCATGTACTGGTCCAGACTCCAGTCTTCATCCTGGTAAGCGAGCTTAGCTTGGATCCAGGGGCTCAGACCCTGCTGGAATAGTCATAGCCATGTTCCACTGCATTACTGCGGAACTCCAGGGTGTAGTCCGAGATGGACCAGTCACCCTGTTGCAAGTTCATGAGATGACTGTCGGCTGTCTTACCAGCAACAGGGTGGTTGAAAACAGCCTCAAATTGTTCCCTGAATAGGTAATATAAGGCGGGTGCAGAATGCTTCCAAATCGCCGTAGTCTAATCAAGGGTAGAGCCTGTCAGCAGGGACACTAGGCACTGTAGGTTATCCGACTGGAATGGGTGTAGTAGACATGCAGCCTATTCGAGAAAACCAGCTCACATTGCAATAAGAAGCCTTCACATTTCTCCTGATCACCATTGTAGGGCTTAGGCGTGGTGAACCAGGGTTTGGTTGCTGGAACTGGGATGGTGCCTGACAATGAAGCAGGTTCCAGCACAGGAGCAAGCATCATCTCGTTCTTTGTAACCTTTCTCCATCAGTGCAGATGCAAGACCTCCTGAACGGAGTTTGACAGTTGTTGCAGCATCTGATCATGGAATCTGAGAACTGCTCCCTGAGCAGAGAAAACCTGCTGCAGTGGTTCGATCTCTGCTGGGTTTATGTTAGAGGTGGACTCTTCTGTCATGGAGAACAGAGGATTTGGAAGAGGCTGGACCCAAGTGTAGGATCATTGATTCAGAACCAAGGGAGTAGACTTGCTCTCCTGGTCGGGGAAGGGCAAATGGTCAGTCAGTCAGCAAACTGGACAAAGATGAGGATCAGAAGTCGTGGTCAGGGGCCAATATGTGTGGTCATCACCAAAGAGACGTGGAGTGGGACTAGGGAATGATGAGGAACAGGACACGGGAAAAGCAAGGCAAAGTAGGTTGGCAAGCGCAGACGGGACGGTTGTCTGAAATGAAATTCCACAACTGGAAAGAGGCTGAGAAGTGTCTTTTGCAGCTGAGTGCTCTGATTGGAGCCAGGTGCTTAATCGGAGCCAGGACCTGCTTGTTGAGGTGTGGACATGGTCGTGACAGGTGCTGTATGCTGTCCATTAATCTTACTATCTGACTGGTCTTCAGCCAAATTCTAATGCCCAAGTCACAGGTAAATAAATTTTTTTTTTTTTAATGGAGTTTATGTGTTAAAATGAGAAATAAATGTACACCATAAAAGGTCTTCCGGGGACACGAAAGTATAATTTTTAGTTATTTGTATAGGTCAGCTATCCATGGGGTGAAATACGAGGACAGCTGGTAGAGCGGTGGTTAGAGATGCTGTCTTTGAACCCTAAGGTCGTAGGTTGAGCAAGGTACTTACCCTAAGAAATAGCTCCAGTAAAAATTACCCAGCTGTATAAATGGGTTAAAAAGTGTAAGCAGCTTAAAAATGTAAGTCTCTCTGAAGAAAAGTGTCAGCTAAATGAATAAACATAAATATAGATCTAATATGAATGAATCAATGGCCTTCCCTTTATCATAAACAACAGGAATCCGTAAAAACTCTATGTTAAACACTTAAAGATACATAAAATTGCTCAGTACCTTTTTTTTATCAAAATCACTATTTGTTAATGCTTTGCGATGGAGTGGCGTCCCATCCTGGGTGTTTCCCTTCCCGCTTCAGTCTTGCGCCCTGTGTTTTCAGGATAGACTCCGGCTGGCCGTGACTCCACTCAGGACAAGTGGTTGTTGACATTGGTTGGTTGAACTATTTAATATATATCCACCTTGCTCATTCTTTCAGGTTGATTGTTTCTCTCTCTGTAATTCAGTATAGGCAGTCCCCGGATTACAAATGAGTTTCGTTCCCAAATCTGTCTTTAAATTGGATTTATACATAAGTTGGAACAGTAAGGTACGGTTTGTGTCTAATGTCAGTTAGTTAAATGTTTGTCTTAGTATATAGTATATTGTGTACCTTCCTATGCATAAAAAACAAAAAACACTTCCGGATACACTAAAACATCTTTAATTTAACTATACTGTAGTAATAGTATTAATACAGTGTAATGATATGGGGGGGGGGGGTGCGGTGGCTCAGCAGGCTTGGCCAAGTCCTGATCATTGGTGGGTTTGGGGTTCGAGTCCTACTTGGAGTGCCTTGCGAGGGTCCAGGGTGTGTCCCCTCCTCTCCAGCTCTGAGCCCTGTGTTGTCGGGTTAGGCTCTGGTTTGCCGCAACCTCACTCAGGTCCAGCAGTTTCAGCCAGTGTGTGTGTGTAATGATAATAATGACTGTAACTATAGTATTTATAATAGAGACAGGCATAGAAAGAGATAATATATGTTACTACTGTCATGATGAAGAAAGGATACGGAGGAGGCTGGACCCAAGTGCAAAATCACACACACACACACACACACACACACACACACACACACACACACACATTTTCAGAACCGCTTGTCCCATACGGGGTCACGGGGAACCAGAGCCAACCCGGTAACACAGGGCGTAAGGCCGGAGGGGGAGGGGACACACCCAGGACGGGACGCCAGTCCGTCGCAAGGCACCCCAAGCGGGACTCGAACCCCAGACCCACTGGAGAGCAGGACCGTGGTTCAACCCACTGCGCCACCGCACCCCCTAGTGCAAAATCATTTATTTAAAATCAAAGGACTAGACGTATCCTCATGGTCTGGGACTCGCGAATGGTCGGTCAATCGGCGAACTGAACAGAGGCAAGGATCCGAAATCATGGTTGAGGGACAAGGTGGGTGGTCGTTATCAAAGAGACGTCAAACAGGACTGGGTAATGATGAGGGACAGGACTTGGAAGCACAAAGCGAGGTAGGTTTGAGACCACAGAGGGGACAGTTGTCTCAGGTGAGATTCTGCAACTGGGAAGAGATTGAGAAGTGTCTTTTATAGCCGAGTGCTCTGATTGCAGCCAGGTGCTTAATCAGAGCCAGGTGCTGCTGGTTGAAGTGCGGGCGTGGTCATGACAACTACAGTATGCATTGGCATTTCACCTTTTTCCGATTGCTTTATAATTTCAAGTTCAGTTTTGATCGTTTTCCTTTTCTTTAATGCATCACCATCACTTGCATTGCATTTACGCTTTGGTGCTATGGTTACAAGGGTAGAATCAAAAAAATTAAAGCCAAATATAGTAGCACACAAGAAACTGTTAACAACAACATGATCCAACTGAAAAGAAGGACGTCTTTATTCTACCTCGGGCTCATGAGCCGACAAACCGCTGTAGACACAAAATGTTTTGATGTACATCACAAAGTAATGTCTATTTACGAATTATTGTATCCAACTTGAACTTTTAATATAGTAGGCCTTGCGGGGGGGGGGGGGGGGTTCATAACTACAGGTTGTATGTTAGTCGGACGTTCGTAACCCGAGGACTGCCTGTATTGGTATTGTTTATTTATCAGTATTCAGTTTTTATATACAGTGACTTATGGTTTATTGTACATAAAAGCAATGCATTTCCACTGACATTGATTATTTAACAGACACTTTTCTGCAGAGCAATGTATATCTTAGAAGACAGAAGACGAAGGAGAGAGCAAGATGCAGACATGTGGTTCTAGATTATAATTTATCACATTCCACCATATGAACCGGCATACAACACACAAGTAGCTGCATAAAAGTTTATCCGTTATTGAAAGAAATTATGAAATATTTACACAATATGAAGGCAGTGTTTCTTTTTTCTTGATGACTTCAGTTTGAAGCTCTTCACAATAAAGTTAATTGACAGCACTTTGCTGAGAACATGGTTCACCTCTAATGGTATATGGCCGAATTGCTCATACAATATCCTGCTGTACTTAGTAAATTTTAGGTAATCAGCTAATGGATACGAGTTGGTCAACTTACTGTGTGGCCTGTCAGTTCTGGGTCGTGTGATATTGCTGATTTGCACAGGAGGCTGAAGTGAATCACTCAGGGTTATAAAATGGAATGGCTTTATAGGAGCTGCTTTTCAGAAATCCATAGACACAAATAGCCTATCCAATTGATCAACTGGCTAACCTTTTGTCACAGTGTGATGGATGGCACAGTGATTAAGAAAGCGAGGTTCTCCATCATCCCTCACCCTGAGAAGGATAATACAAGACCCACTGCATTCTGTGGTGTGAAGGGTGATGTTGAGATCATCGCCTTGAACCGCAGACAGAAGCAAGTTCAGAACAGACCCCACAGTGTGCTCCGCTCCCCTCTCTTCCTCTTATCTTTCATACTGTATGATGTCATGCAGTATGTGATGTTAGAGATCCAGTAGTGACCAAAGAACACTTGTCTGCATTATAATACAACCATCAGCCCACTTGTAATTCTCTAGCTAAAGAGGAAAAAAAATAGTTAAATTCCAAAGAGAAGAAAGTTAAATTATTTACACAAATCTTCAATACTGATGAAAAAGTAGATTAGTGAAAAATGCTGCTAAAGTTACTTTGGACAGGAAGGCATTTTAGATTTGTACACAGGTCCAGGTTTTCTCCTAGAAGCACATGGACATTTCAGCCTCATAGTTAAAGCTCTTGCATAAATTACCTACTGACCTCTACCTTGAATTCATACAGTTCTGCAGACCCACTGATGTCCAGTAAATTTTTCCTGTTAGAAGAAGCCCAGTGTGTGATTTTCATTTGTAAGGTTAACACTCGAGGCCCAGTTTTAACAAATTTGTATCTCTGCCTACCTTTAAGTTCTTGATGCAATTTCTTGTTTGGTCATCTTGTTGTAAGTGGTTTTTTTGCTTCCGTTTCTTTTTTGTTCGCTTCTGCATTCTGCTTGTGTTGAGTTTGATCATCTTTACAGTGAAGAGGAAGAAAAATAAAGAAAAATAATTTCTGTAAAGAAAACTAATTTGCATAGTGCATCATTATTTACTTACATTATTTACTTATTGCTTTCCCTCTAACTTGTTGTTAATTCTTGTATTGCTCTTTAACTGAGACCAAGCAAAATGGTCAAGAATCATGTTTCGTTGTCGAGATAGCATTTTAATGGTGTTCAGTCCAGTAGATTTCACTTTCTGCAGAGTTTTTCATGGAACAGGAAAGGGGCAGAGTCACTATGCTGTCAATGTCTGTCTAGAAGACTTAACCATGTCTGGCAAGTGAATCAACAGTGGGTAGATGCTTCATGCCTGCTTTTTTGCTCCTGCGTAAAACAGCCACAGCCCTGCCCCTTCATATGATTATTGCTTTTAATTAAGCACTGCTGGGAGGCTATTTGTTTCAGGGCACCCTATATCTGATCTACAGCCTGAAAGCTGTCAGTCCAATGGCAAGTCTGACTAAATCACACATAGGAGGAAGATATGAGCCCCCAGCTTTTACCCTGGCTAAACACATTTAACTAGCTCATCCTGTTTCTACGCACAATGTAATGGCATAATAACATGAGTCATTGCCACTGAAAATAGAGCAGCTGCAAAGTTTGAGCAATTCCCTCTGGTGGTGATGAGAACAAAGGAAAAATTGTGTTATTTGTTTTGTACTTGGCATACATTCCTATTAATATCAGTTTAAATAATGTGTTTTTCATGTTCGCTTACACTTTACCTATTTGTCCATATAACTCCGCCATGGACGGTCCCAAGCCTGACTGAGCAAGGAGAAGGGTTGGGTGTGGGGCTAGCTACCCTACACTGTAAAACCTTGCCAGCTACAGAAATGCCAAGAAGGAAGCCTTGTTGGTGGCCTATGCCCCTGGTGGGGTGGAAGGCATAAGTAAGTAAGAAAGTATTTATTCATATGGGTTGTTAGTGAGGCAATTCAGTGTGAAGGATTGTTACACCAGAGCATTGCAGTTGTGTCTGTTGAAGACCAATCAGCTTGCCTTTGTTCCCAAATCCAGCTGTTCCCCCATGAACTCAGGATACAAAAAGCTCTATACAAAAAAAGGCACTGTATCTGCACAGTTGTTTGTATCTAATTCGGTAGAAATTACTCACTCATGTCATAAGTCACAAACGTTACTGAAACTGTATTCATCTGTACTTGTCACTGGTCTTTGTCTATAACAGGTTGAAGAACTTGATTCAGATGTTTGCACAAGATAAACAGATTTGCAAGATAGCTCTGAAAATAAATATCACATTCTTTTCCCTCCTGTTAGCTTGGAATTCCAGGTGGCATGATAGCATTTGAATGGGAGGGCGTGGTGGCGTGGCAGGTCTGGCTGGTGCCCACTGTGTGGTGGGGCTGTGGTTTAAGCCTTGCTTGGGGTGCCTTGCGATGGACCAGTGTCCTGTTCTGGGTCTGTCCCTGCGCCCTGTGTTGCCAGGGTAGGCTCCGGTTCGCCGCAACCCCACTTGAGACAAAGTGATTGTTGATGATGGACTGATGATGGCATTTGAGTTCAGGAATTACATGTATGTGCACTTACTGTATATTGTATCCCCAGCATAGTTTAACTTGAAAGGCTTTACTACTACTTAAGAATGCCAAAAGACATTCATACAAAGCCTCTACTCCTAGACCCTTCTACCCAACAGGCACTGATCAATATGGTATTCATTAGCTAACATATAAACAGTCAATATGACAGACTTACATTTGTTGATTTAGATGATGTTTTTCTCCAAAGTAACTTATATTGAGAGATGGGATTCTGAGTCCAAAGGCAGCAGCTGTAACCACTATCCTGCCTTCTGTCTACACTTCATGGATTTAATGGCACCGTCATTTTATACAGCTTTGTTTACTTTGCACTACAGAAAAAAAGGCCTTCCTACATATGCGGTCATGATACTCTAGTTGTTGTCAAGGCAGCATATGAAAAACTGTTACATTCTGGTTTTTTCTTTGAAACTTTTTGCAGTCCAGATTGCGTTGTGGGGAATCCATGACACACAGTCTTCGGAAACCGAGTCTAATGACATGCTTTGATTTTTAGTGGATTACTTTAGAACAGAAGCAACTATAGTTTGGTTCCTGTCTTGGACCTGAAACATGTTGTCCCCAAACATGGAATGAAAATTATTTCAAATGAATGGCACAGTAGCACAGTAGGTTTTGCGCATGGCTTTGTGTCACACTACTGTGTCCAACCCAGGATGTGTTGACTTTGCATGTCCTCCTTGTGTTCACATGGGTTTCCTCCATATCCTTTGGTTTCCCTCACACAGTCCAAACATACTTGTTTCAGGTGAATTGGTAACCCTAGATTGCCTTTTGTTGGTGTGTGTATTTGTGTGTTTGAAAGCCTGTGATGGACTGGTGTCCCATCAGGGTGTACCCTGCCTCAAGTCCTATGGCTCTGGACCACTGCGACCCTGCCCCGGCAAGTGGTTAAGGACAGTAGATGGGTGGAGTTACACATTTGATTGAAAACAAAAAACTGAATACAGAGGGACTTATGAAAAGGAATTAGTGTCTTGATGATGTGAAAAATTATGTATAATATTTCAGACAGAACAACTACCATTGAATGCCTGTTCAGTTTTTTGCATCTTCATTATTCACAGATCTTCTAAGTTTCTACTGACTCTTTACGATCCACTATGCTTTCATGGTTTTGTCATAAATCCAAATTAAAAAACATCTAAGGTTTGCTTTGTAACCTTGCCATACCATCATGAAACACCATTCAAGAAGGGTCTCAAAACACATCTTTTGAGACTCTCTTCTCCCCACTCTCCTGTGTGCTCAATAAACTTGTACTATACTGTTTAAAAAAACCCTCTATATGCAACTACTTGTGTAATGTATAGTGGTTTATACAGTCGTACAAGACAAGCTGTTGGCACTTAATCACGTCTGCCTCTTGACCTCTCCATCTTTTGGTTTAATGCACTTTTATATTGTATTCCTAAGATGTGTGTCACTTGGAGAAAAGGGCCTCCTAAATGAATAAAAATAAATGTAACATTTAGTCACACAGACAGACAGCTGAAGGTCCTATCATGGGTTTATTATCAGTTGTTTCACTAGCAACCTTGAATGTTATGTCTTTATTCAAGTACAACTTCAGAAAAGTATTATGTCAAGAGCAAACACACTTTTAATGCCAAGGTTTGGGTTTAAAAAGACACTCAGTTACAATTCTTACAATTACTCTCAAACTTTACTGTAAATTCCATTATTAAAGAAAAATATTTTTTTAATTAATGCGCATATGTGTGTTTATGAGATATTCTAATCATACCCCACATGGTTAAAAGTTCTTCTTGGTATATGTTTGCTGTTGGTAATAATGCCCATATTAGTGTCTATCATGTGAAGGGTACATCAAAATCCGGAAAGAATACAGAAAAATAATGACTTCAAGAAGGAATTACCACAAATTTTAACATGTTCAATAAGAAATTAAAAAAGTGTACTGCTTGAAAAGCAATAAGAGGAAAAACACAGTATGGCAAAAGAACAACTAAATCACTTTTGTCTTTTCATTCATTCCTCAATATGAACATATTCTTTCCAGGATTTATTTTACAACTGATGATAAACCGAAAAAAATCTGCACATGAAACCCAGTTTTATAGCAACAGTGAATCTTTCTATAAATGCTTCTGCCAAACTACATGAGACGTCATTTTTATTTACATTGTGTTGAAACACATTTAAAATTATGCACGTCAGCAATATATGTAGAGATTCTTAAATAAAGTGTAAGGATTTAACCATAATAAACATGGAATCACTGAACATGCACTGACAAACATAAATCAGAAAATCGCTTTAATTTTGTAATTACGTTAACATATTTACAGGGAAATTATTTTACAAAACTAAGTATAAATAGTTGTAATTGTTGAGTGTTTAATGGAACAGAATAGTTTTTTTTTTTTTTGTCATGTTATCACCAACAGTAAATTCGCATTGTTTTATACCTTTATTTTTGTAAAGGATTAGTTACATGGTTATTAAAATGGCTTATTTTTATCTCTAGGTTTTCAAAATTTACGATACTCATTTTAAGTTATTGGGGGTGCAGTGGTGCAGTGGGTTGGACCGCAGTCCTGCTCTCCAGTGGGTCTGGGGTTCGAGTCCCGCTTGGGGTGCCTTGTGACGGACTGGCGTCCCGTCCTGGGTGTATCCCCTCCCCCTCCGGCCTTACGCCCTGTGTTGCCGGGTTGGCTCCGGTTCCCCGTGACCCCATAAGGGACAAGCGGTTCTGAAAATGTGTGTGTGTGTTATAAATTCTATAAACAAAAGCGACTATCAGAATCGCTGTAAAATGAAACATTTTTGTATCTGAAGGAAGTGCTTGGAGGTGGTCTCTTCATATTGAAAAATATGAAAGAATATCTGCTAAAATGTCCATGTAGTCCTGTTGTTTGAGCAAAGACAATGCAAACAAAAGTCTTATATGGGTTTATCAATGCAAAAAAAAAAAAAAAAAAACACAATTAATTATGAAAACTGGGAGTCTCTTTTAAGAGACTGAGTGTGGAGAACTTTACACGTAATGTACACACACAGCAAATTGAAGAGAGCACAGGAACGAAACAGCCTGAAAAGTGCTGCACGTAGGAGGGAGCTGAGGGACGAGGAGCAGGCTGGGACTGTCCCATGGGTCCGAACAAGGCTACTGCTCCACAAAATTGAGGTGGTAGGTGAGCTGGTGTCCATTGTCCCATGCATACAGCACCTTCTCCTTAGGGTTGTAGTCAATCTGCGTGGTGAAGGCATGCTCGTTGACGAAGGCCAGCTGGGGAAAGGCCTCCGTGCCAGTGTGCGTGTCATAGGCATAGGACACCTCCCCCTCCTTCTGATTGTACACATCGACGGCGTACAGCACCCCACACACAATGAAGCAGTTTCCATAGGAGTTGCGCTTCAGTCCCGTGCGCCATGTGGTCTCCTTCCGCACCGACAGGTCGCCTGGGTCCAGCTTGCTGATGACTATAAACTCCTGCTGGGAGTAGTCGTCATCCACGCCTGGGTAAATGACCCACAGGCCACTCTCGTCCACAGCGAAGTCAATGTCCGAGTGGCCGCGCCACTTCCAGGGCGTTGTGTCCTCGTAAACCACATCATGTAGCAGCGTCCAGGCCGCGACATAACGCATGCGCAGGTCATACTTGATGATATTCTTGGTGAAGGCCCGGTTGTAGTAGAAGGCGCCATTGTACACCACATGGCCTGTGCCGATCCAGTTGTATGGCAGCTTGTACAGGTTGCTCCATCGACCTGGGCAGTAACATAAAGCAAAGAAATGTTATAGTGGGGCATTTTGTGAGGGGGCAGAGTTTTATTGTCACTGACATACCTGTTTATAGCTCAGTATTTAACCCTAATACTACCAAATATCCATCCATCCATCGTCAAGAGCCACTTGTCCCAAGCGGGGTCACAGCAAGCCAGAGCCTACCTAGCAGCACAAGGTGCGAGGCCAAAGAGGGAGGGGACGCGCCCAGGATGGGACACCAGTACACCGCAAGACACTTCGAGCAGGGCTTGAACCCCAGACCCGCCACAGAGCGGGCAGTGGCTGAACTTGCCGCACTGCCATGCTCCCCCCTCTTACCAAATATGACACCTTTAAATTCTACTTATCATTGTCACCACAGCTCCCAAGTACGTAGCAGGGAGCAGCAGATAACACAGTGTCTAGACCTTTTGCCTTTGGATCCGAATATTGCTGAATCAAACCTTTCCTAGGGCTGTGGTATCCTTGGTTAAGATACTTAGACTAAATTGCTCCAGGAAAAGTTACACTGGGTAAGTAGTTATAGGTAACTTAACATTGTAAGTCACTTTGAAGAAAAGCATCAGCTAAATGAATAAATGTCTGAAAAATCGCATATTTTTGGAAAAGCCTGTGCACATGAAACAGGACTAGTACATGAATTAGGATTCCTACAACATGTTTTAGTAAGGATGTTGCTGAGTTAAAACAGATTTGAAGAGAAATGAGAGCTAAAAAAAAAATGACATCACATCTGTTTTTCACTTTACTTTTACTAGCTATAATTTATTAGTATATTAGCTATTGATTTGCCAAAGAAATTTCTTTGCATTGGCTGGTGTTCTACCCAAGTTGTACCCTGCCTCATGCCCTCTGCTTCTAGGATAGATTCTGGATCATCGTTGTCCTGCACTGGACAAACAGTTAACCATAATGGCTGGATTGATTTGTCTGGAATTATGAAAAACTTTTACTGAGCTTTTGCTAAATAAAATATTATTCACAGTCACATTAATTCAGTTTTACAAGAATTACACAGAGAAAAAGCAATGTAAGATTTAGTATTGTTTTGCTTGCATGTTTATACAATTTCAACTGAAGAAAAAAAAAAAAGGACTCACCTTGTTTGAAATTTTCCAGGTTCCGGAACTCGACGAGGTTGTTGCCATAGTAATAGTTCGTGACATAGATCTTAGAGTCCTTGGCAACTGGATCTTTCATCCAGGCTCCTTCGTTTCGCCCGTAACTGTGGTGTTTCTTGGGGAGCTCCACAGAGGCAATTGTCCCCTCACATTCCGGCTCTTTCACACACAACACAAAGACATTGTAGAAATGTACATAAAACACTGTTTTTTTTTTTACTACCATTCAAGAAACTATTGTGTGAAAATTATGGACCAAGAGTTTTCCCTCCAAAAAAGGAAAATTTTAAATACTTTTTAGCTAACCTATGAAGCAAAGTAGGTAGGCCTAGATGGGGTACCTGCTTGGTTTTCAAAGGTGCGACTGCTGTTGTTAGAGTTGTCTAACACCAGCGCGATGGTTGGGGCTGGTCTCTCTGGTCCAGCTACAGTCATAGTTGTGGTGGAAGACGCAGGCTTAGTGGTGGAGCTTGTTGTGGTTGCGATTCTTGTGGTGGTTGGTGCTGCTGTGGGGGCTACAGTGTTGTCCGGGATTGTATCAGAGCCGTGGGACCAGTGCTCTGATTGTACCATCTTGTCCACATTGGCAATGTGAGCTCTGCCGGCATTTTCTGTCAATATCGAAGAGTAAAGTGGAAGCATTAGCTGGTCCATTTTCTTATCATACAGGGCTGCTGTAGGACCTCAGCAAGATCACCATCCTGCTTCCCTGGGCCTTCTGCCAATTCCATCCCTCCATCAATCTGTGCCCCAGCACCTTCCAGAACTTTCTAGCCAAAATGAAAGAATGGCGCTGATGACAGATAGCCTACAAGCTTCCAGCTATTGTTTATCCTTGTATTCTTGAGCCACTGTGAGTTCCATAGCGTGACTTCCAGTGTGCCCCCACTATGTCTAACTCTCTGTGGTCTATCCTGAGTGTGTAAGACCACACAACCCAGCTATTAATAACTATCAGCCTAGTATTATTTTATAGTTAGACAAGCATGTTGAAGTTTTATTAAAAAAAAAAAAAAAAAAAACACTCTACCAGCAGTGGTGTTTATTCCCATTTACCAGAGGAAAAATCCAGGTAAGTCTTCTGTTGGCACCAATATAATACTTGGCTCACATGTTTGTCTAAAGCAGCTTACAGTGTTTGACCTATTTATTCAGCTGGATAATTTTTTATCATTGCAGGGCAAGTATCTTAATCATGGGTACTGAGGCAGGAACAATGGAGGAATGGATCTTCAGGTTATAAGTCCATATCCTGATCTCCTATGCATTCCTGCCCTCTCATGAGAACATTAATTTGAAATTCACACAATGTATCCATCTATCCACAAAACTTCATTAATTGTTTCCTTAATCATAGTACTACTTCATTTTTCATAAAGGAATTGTCTCACAGTAGCAATGCATTAATTTTATTTTTAGTGTGCACAATGAATATGATTCCATAAGTGTCTAACGCCAGTATTATACATTATAAAGAACCCACGTTTCACTACAGGATGAAACATTATAAAAACAAAAGCTGAAGAATTACACTGTAAGCCCTAATAAAATATTTTTTCATGATCACAGTGGTGTCTTCATGTTAGAAAAGTCAGAAACAAAACCTCTTACAGCTTTTTTGATGCTCAGTATTCTGCACAGGTGCATGCATGTGGATACATTTCAAAAAGTTTCAGAAAATTCATATTTTAATCAATATCTTCTACTGATGATATCAGCAAGATATGGCACAATCTTCACATCAGAGTCCTTTGTCTGCTTTTGGTCCTTAGGCTGAGTAAAATGCTTGGTTGACAGCTGATTGCTGGCACAAAAATACCCCGTTTTGTATGCAATCCCAAATTTTGCGTTTATCAAGATGCATGCCAGTTTCGACTTGCACCGAGACCATTGATGGTATTTCTGCAGTCCATATTTCACCCACGCTATTAAAGAACATAAATTTCATGAGCCTCGCGGGAAGTGCATCTCAAACCGCAGCATTCCTTCATGAGTTCATATCCATGTCTCCATGTGACATATGAGGACCTGTTCCATCTTCCCTGTCAAACATCTGATTTCCTCTGCGACTCTGGACTTGTTCACATCCCTTCTGAGCTCAGTCATGAGTCTAACGCAATGACAGCCCCGGGGTGATGAACCCATGCCAGATCTTTTCTACAAATCTTAAGGCCCGAGAAGCTCTCGTATTGTTTGAGTGTCTTCGTGCGCAGGCGAAGCAAGCAGGAGAGGTTGCCGATGTGCCCCAGACAGAGGTCCTACCCTGAAGGGAGCTGTCTGTCTGTCTGCGTGTCAAGTCAACAGTCAGTAGCCTCTGAGGGGACTTCCCCCTTCCTCCTTTAACATGCCAATCACCAGTCGCTCCCCTCACCTCTGAAGTCCTTCACAACAATGGCTGTGGAGCTTTAACAATTGTCTCAGCATCAGAGATGGTCTGGTCTTAGCGTGAAGCTTTACGTACGACAAATACCCCCCGTGGGTCCATGGTTCCAAACCACTGCTCGACAACAAGGGCACCTCAATCAGAAGGCCTCTGTAGCCAAATCTCCATGTCTTGATCTCAAAAGGACAGGGCAAAATGCAGGTTAAAGAGATTTCATACAGGCCGATGATGTTAAAGGTCTGCAAAAAGTTCTCAATTAGACGACAATGACAACAGCATCAAAAGACACTGACATTAGCCAATGATTTTATCCAAAACACGTGTAGTCCCTTTTACTTCGTAAAACTGGGATTTACTAGTTCAAGAGTAACATCAGGATAGAAAATGGTTCAGTTCCTCCACCTCTGTTCTACCAGCTCGCTCTCATTTATGATGAATAAAGAGTTAACCACTATCCTTTTAAATAAAATGGATTTATTTATTTAGCAGACACTTTACTCCAAAGTGATGGACAATTATTATTAAGTATCTGAGACTCACATCCAAGAGAGCTTATACAATCACTTATTCATTTAACTTTCACTCTTTTACTCTCCAGACCAGCTACCAATGTTAGGCTACGTACAATGATTTACACATTTAAACAGCTGGGTCATTTTTACTGACAATTAAGCATTAGTACTCAATGGTCCTACAGCAGTAGGTGGGATTCCAACAGGCAATATCAAAAAAAAAAAAAAAAAACATAAAGGCAGCAGCTTTAACCACTATGCTACCTGCTGTCCCTTATACTACAGGAAATTTAGAGCCACCAACGCACCTGAACAATGTCTTTGGACTGTGGGATGGAAACAAAGCAGTCTGAGGAAACCCACAACAACACAGAGAGCATATGCAAACTTCACACACAAACTTCAACCCATGTCTGGATAAACATCCAGGAGCTGTGAGGCACCAGCAACTGTGGCACCATGCCGCCCACTTCTCCAGAGCACATTTACAGCACTGATCAGCTTCCACCCAATCCCCAACACCCAGACACCCCACAGTCACCCAAAAGCTGAACCGTAAAGATGGGTGGCAAAATGCTAGCCAAAGGGGACTGGAAATCAGTCCAACCAAGCAAGAAATGACAGCATTCTGGCTGGGGTCCAAACACTGAGCATGGAAGCTAGAATCAAAAAATAAACAGAGTACCGAAGTAATGGAGTTGAAGTGTTACAGAAGGTGGGGACAGCAAAGAGATCAACTCCATCAGCAAGCTGTGTATTCAACTGCGAGATCCAATGATGTTAAACATCATTTGTCAAACCCATCCAAAACAATGAGCAAACTTCAGGATTTAGCTGAGCTCCCTAAAATCACAAATAAATAACCAAGAATCCATTCATAATATGGGTCATATTTACATTTATTCACTTAGCAGATGCTTTTCTCCATAGCAACTTACAATGGATACTATGTAGTGTTGCTAGCCCATACACCTTATTCACCAAGGTGGCTTACACTGCTAGAGACACTACTTACACTGGCTCACTCACCCATACATCAACAGAACACACTCTTTCTGCATCACTCACACACTATGGGGGAACCTGAACAGCATGTCTTTGAACTGTAGGAGGAAACCAGAGCACCCAGAGGAAATCCACACAGAGAACATGCAAACTCCACACAGACTGAGAGGGGATCAAACCTACGTTCTGTCGCACCACTCAGGTGCTGTGAGACAACAGCGCTACTTGCTGTGCCACCATGTCGCCCTTATGTGCCAGCATATCTGGTTGTCATGTATTTTTGTACACAGTTTATATTTTCAAACATGCTTCACAGTGTGCCTCTCATTTCATGGTGTTTTATAAATTTTATGAAACATACTGAAGGCCAGGGGTATGCCTAAAGGGGTGGCACGGGGTGGCACCCTCCAAGACCCCCTCCGAATTACGATTGCCCCCTAACGCTATTGGGTTACAGTACTGTCAGTCTGACAATGCTCAACGCCATTGGATCAGAGCACTGTCAATACCTGCCTAATTTGCAATGCGGAATCACAGTACCACGTTTTTCAAACAGGAGGAGAGACATGAGTTGACCATAGACCACATCTCCGTTCATAGTATGAACACACTCAGTTATATATTTTGAAATATGTGGACTGGGGTGTTGTCGTTCTCTGCTGCAATAACATGCAGAGGTGAACTCCAGATAACAGCAACAGAACTGAGTGATGTAGCCTACTGATGGCGGAAGCCTCGATTGCCCTAGTACAGATAATCCTCGTGGGTATAACAGCTTCAAAAGCTCCCAGCTTAGCCTAGGTAATGTAACTTCGGCAGACTTCCCGTGCCCTCCCCCAGACTGGTTCTTGGCCCCCCTGTGCCACCTCATTTTAAAAAATCCTGGAATCACTCCTGCTGAAGGTCTGCAGTTAACTTTTGATTCTAAATTTCTCATACCTAACAAATGGAGGTTCAGCTCAAAACAGACAGCGTCGTGTCTCACCTCTGCTGGAGGAGCTCTGCTCAGTGTCCTCAGCCTTGTAGTAGGTGATGCCCCTGATAACGCCAGGCTGATGGGCTGCTGCCTTAGCCTTGGCTGTGGGATCTGCAGGCTTGGCTGCCTTGGCAGGCCTCGCACTCTCCTTCTTGGACTTTGCCAGCTTCTCTGGCTTCTCTTTGGATGGCTTCGTGGGTGGCTTAGAGCTCTGTGTCTTCTTGCTGGGGTACTTGGTGGTCTCTTTGCCTTTTCCCACTGCCGTTTCCTACCAGTGCAATGATATGTTCTTCAGAATGGCTGCCCAGTCACTTGAGTTTGAGATTTGGAAAAAAAACCTTAAATTTGGGTCTTACCTGAGTTTTGCTGTCCGGAGAAGCGGCATCCTTCTGCAGGAGCTGGAGGCCCAGGCTGTTGATCTCTTTCTTTATGCTCACCATGATGTCGGAGTAGTTCTCATAGCGTTTCAGCTGGTCCTTTAGGGCAACCACACTATCCCTCACAAAGTCGTTCTCCCTGGTCAGGTTGGTCCTAATAGTCTGAGGAATCCGGTGGAAGATTATAAAGTATATCAGTATAATCTGTCAGCACTCACTTGTAACTCAGTTTTGGGATAAATTACTTTTTAGATCTCTGTCATAACAGCAAAATTAAGGTCTGCTAGAGTTTGATAGTACATAAATTGTCATTACTCTCACATTTTAACCAAATATTTTCCTGTCAATTTTAAACAGTGAACAGATTTTCAGGACATCCCATAATAAAACCTCAAATAACATCAGCCTGTCATCATTGCTGCTGATAACCATTAACACGACAGGCCTGTCCCCCTTTCAGTCTCTGACTTGAAAACCTCATTTGGTTCCAATTAGAGAAACCACTCGGGCTCAGTGAGTTAAGTGTGGTAAACCACACAGCACACTTCCATCAAGCCACACTTGACTGCCAGTTCTGGGAGAAAAACAAGACATAAATCATTGCCTGTACTGATTTTCTAAAGTGTAAATTCATGATTTTCCTTTCGATGAACTGTGTTTTTCTTACTCGTAACTATTTATTCATTTAGCTTTGAATTGATCATTTGCCAATCCCAGTCTTAATGCAGAATGCTAGGCAAACAGAGGGAATTGTTTCAACACACCATTTACCCTGAACAGCAAGTCTTTATATTGGGTGAGTACACTAGAATACCTAGAGAAGATCAATATTCAAAAAACCCAAAACATGTTAGTTCTCCACTGGCATATCTGGAGTTGGAGTTAAACCTACAAATCTGCAGTTATACAAAAACAACTACAGCAGTAGAGCTGACTGCCATCCTGCCTTGTTCTTCTTCATTCTCTTTCTGCTTACCTCCTCCAGATTATTCATCTGGGTGACAACCTTGTTGATGTACGAGTGAACTTTCATGAGGTCCATGCTGTACAGTGTTCCCTCCAACAAGTCCACCATGGACTGCAGCTGTAGAGAAAATATTTCACTGAATCCCATGAAGAAGGAAAACCTGCTTTTGGGAATCACACATAGATTCCAACACCAAGGACCATCAGGACTTCAAAATGAATCTATGGTTTGCATGGGATACACTTAGAAGGACATACTCAAACTATGACTGATCTCCAGTTTTGTAAGAGCAGGGAAGAGATAGGTTAACATCCACCACTTTGTACATTTCTGAATACCTCAAGGCCACTCCCTCCCTATGCTCAGGCCCACCAAGGTACCCCTTCCCAATCCATGGCCAAGCAAGCCCAAGAGATACCTTTAGCAGTTCCGGTGCCTGCTTCTTCAGCTTATCCATCTTCCACTCATTCTCACAAGGGTTGAGTGAGGAGGGAGGCGCTGTGCATGAGCAGCGGCAGTCAGAGCCAGAGCTAACAGTCTCTACGGTGTAGAAGTCCTCAGGACGTGCGCTCCCGCTGCGGAGCCGGCTGCAGGCATCCCTCGTCAGAGGCCGCATGATGCACCTGCATCGGCAGTCTGAGCCCTCTGAGGTCATGCGCACCGGCTCCGTTTCTCCAAAGATCTGCCACAGCAGAGCAAGAAGGTGAGAATATGATGGAGGAGTGAAGTGTAGAACATCAACCTACACCCAAAAACATGTGTTTAATATAAACCTAGGGATGAAGACACATTTTTCTCATCAAAATTCATCCCAGTTTATTGGGAATGCTGGTTGAATGGGCTACAATAGTTATGTTAGATTCTGGGCAAGCCTTGCTGACATCCATGTTTCCATGCAAATCCAAAAGTCTCAGAAAGAAAAGTAAGCTGTTGTACGTGATTGCCTTGATAGATATTAGGATTTTTCCTTTTGCATAAAAACTAGACAGAAAATCAGGTGAGTACACCTGTTTTGTGGGATGTCTATAAATCAGGTGATGGATATAAACTGTGACATTTTGGAAAAATCTAAGGTCTCAGTTTGCTGAGTGATAAGTGATAAGGAAATATCATCAAATGTAGAAAGTATGGGATTTAAAAAAAAAAAAAAATGGAACATCTGGTGACACCGTTAACAAGCTATCATTGTCCACCTGTCATCTAATACAGTTGTACACGGACTTAGACATTAATAACTAAATATACAATTTAAGCTCAAATGCAACTACACATTAAAAAATGCATATAGGGTCCCATATATACAGTGTACATGTACTGTAACAGAAAATATACCTAGAAAAACAAATTACTGAAAGGATGAAAAATCACATGCGTTACTTCTAGGAATTCTGTGACTGACGATATTTTGGGTTTTACACTTTGCATGTCCATTGCATTAAATGTGATCTAAAGTCCTTTTTAGTGGTTTTAAGAAATCAGTCCACTGGTGAAATTTCTGATAACTATATCTAGATAACTGGAACACACTGATTATTTTCCATATTTAATTATTTATTCCATTAGTTGATGATTTTCTTCAAAGCAATTTAAAATGTAAACCTGCTTACACTGATTTACTCATTTATGTAGCAGGGTAATTTTTAGAGCAATTTAGGGTAAGTGCTTTGATCAAGAGAATTACAGGGATTTAAATCTGGGTCTTTATGAGGGAAAGATGGTGGCTCTAACCACTACTCCCCTTGCTGCATATTAGTGCCTGTGCACATGTAGCTGATTTGAGCCAATGAACTTGAAACTGGCTGTGTGTGTGACATGAGCTGAATCTCAAATGTTGCTGGCCACTTCCTGTGAGTGAGAAGGAATCTGGTGGAAAGCACAAGCTCTTATGCTTCAACTGCAGGATTGGAAACATAATGAGCAAGAACAGGAATCGCTGCTTCTCCACCTGTTTATCTTCACTGACCAATTTGTTAAGATCTCCATCCATCCAATTTCGAAAACCACTTTTTCTGGCCAGTGTCACAATGAACCAGAGCCTATCCCAGAAGCAATGGGGGGTACACATTAGACAGTATGCTGGTCCATTGAAGGGTAGCCACACAAATTAAGAGAAGTTTAGCATACAAGTCCATTTAAACTGTATGTCCTTGTAAGGAAACCTACACAGATACAGGGAAAACAGACAAACTCTTCATGGACTGAGCAGGGATTAAACCCACGTTGTCACGCACCACTCAGGTGCTGTGAGGCAGCATTACCGGCTGTGCCACCCTCAGCAGAAAGATCTCTCGCAGAAAGAATATATCCAGCTAACGATGCATAACCTTTCATGACCTTTTCAGTAATCAGTGTCTTTTTTGGAAACATTCACAATACAGCAAAAGTGGGACAGTGGAAGACTCCTCTCTGACAGATTTTTTAGTTTATTAATTTTCTTAGTTTATTTAAATATTATATTTTTTTTATCATTTCATCACACCCACGAAAGCTCATAGTGGACTTTCCTTTGCGTAACGATAAAAACAATACCAGGCATTTGTGACAAATTCAAAACGTATTCACCAAATTAAAATTAAATTACAAACAAGGGCATTAAAACATAGGGAACTGAACCAGCTATGAGGCATGTTTTCAGCAACTCGTGTTTGGGTTGGGCACGGCTCTGGGAGCGCAGCCAGAGCCAACAGCAAGTCCTAAAATAACAGTTCCCTCCGAGATGGGCCAGCTGACAGGTGTCTAAATTACGTCTTTTTTTAAAACTTGTACACGATTACAGTATGAGCATCATAAGGAATATTACAAACAATCTATTACAAAACAATATGACTGCATTCTGAATATATTCAACAGCTGTACTGATCGCTATTCTGCTCACCTGTTTTTTGCTTCATATTGGTGCACATGAAAGACATAATACATGGTGAAGTCAATATGTTCTATGATTACCCACCGAGCGCTGCATGCGTAAATGGTTTGCAAACACAACAGTGCCACATGGCTGCCCGTCTTAGAACTTATTGACTGTGCCATGTAAGATTTCTCCCTTTCTGTACTTCTTACATCCATCATTCTGTGCCGTTCTCCACATGATAGAGGTTGTGTAGGTCGAATACTCTAGCAGCTACAAAAAAAAAAAAAAAACAGCCCTTATAGCACTGGAGGAATCTTGAAATTCATAGGCATGGAAGAATGGTTAAAGGATCCCATCTGTTGTGGCCAACAAACACGTGGTTCTCAGAAGTACAGCCAGACGTGCAGCTCACCGGATGTCTTTGAATCTCAGGCATGTATTAAATCATAAGGGAGGGGGACAAAAAAAAATCTAATATTCATATGCTTTGTTGACTCTGGGACAGACGCCATGCAATGTTCAGCAGGATGTGCATGAAGACGCACTGTGGTATACACTCCATCAAAACACATGCCACACATCCTGCAGGGTCCTAATAAGAGGTCAGGAAGACTGTCTTCTCTCTGATGCCCACAACCTTCCCAAGAAGCTGCAAAGGGGCAGGGCTGATGTTTACACAACCTATGAACACAGGGTTTATGGATAATAAGTTTGATGGAGGATCTCCATCTTAAAAGACCAGTGAGCACCTGCCACCCTCATTTGGGGCTGTGGGTGGGAGGGTGGAGCACTTAAGATAATTACCCCAGAGTGACAGCTTCGACCCGTGTCACGAGGGGTCACATTCTCCCATGGGGGAAGCCCAGCAGCTTGGACTGACTCCACGAGCAGGGCCCTCTGTGGAATGCTCACACACCAGGCCTCTTTGTGCAGCGGCTGGACTGCGACAAAACGACCCATCGTGCTCTTTCTCTCCCTCAACCCACACAACTGCCCCCACCCATGACCTCCAATTCAAAGGACCACCGCTGCTTCAGGGCTCTGCAACATGACCAAGTATGGTCACCCCCCAGTATGAAATTAAAAAATTCACTGAAGTTCACAAATGTACACATATTTGTACTGTAACAATTTCCAGAACATATTGATACTGATGACAAGTCTAGGTGGTCCTCAATTTACAGTAGATAATATTCCGACAACCTAGTAATTAAGTCCCAAACTCCATTATACTGTATAATACAAACCATAATATATGCAATGAACATGTATGATTGCTACATTGCATATAAGCAGTTTGTTATATTTTTGCACTAACTTCACTCATTATTCATGTTAAAATAATACTAATATAGGTTAATATATTACAGTAGAAAAAAGGGGGGCGCGGTGGTGCAGTGGGTTAGACCGGGTCCTGCTCTCTGGTGGGTCTGGGGTTCAAGTCCCGCTTGGGGTGCCTTGCGATGGACTGGCGTCCCATCCTGGGTGTGTCCCCTCCCCCTCCGGCCTTACGCCCTGAGTTGCCGGGTAGGCTCCGGTTCCCCGCGACCCCATATGGGACAAGTGGTTCAGAAAATGTGTGTGTGTGTGTGTGTGTATTACAGTACAGGGGGTGCGGTGGCGCAGTGGGTTGGAGTCCCGCTTGGGGTGCCTTGCGATGGACTGGTGTCCTGTCCTGGGTGTGTCCCCTCCCCCTTCGGCCTTACGCCCTGTGTTGCCGGGTAGGCTCCGGGACCCCGTATGGGACAAGCGGTTCAGAAAATGTGTGTGTGTATTACAGTACAGCATTGTAATTATATTTTCAAAATACACCATTATTTTCACTTTCATTTCTAAATCTGTATTATTGTGCTTTTTCTTTTCAGTACCACTTGAACACTTTTTCACTTGCTGATCATTGTGAATAAAGTAACTTGAAGGAAAATTTGTAAATAAAACATTGTAAATGAAACACAGTCGCTTATAGACACATTGCTGGAAACGAAAATAAATACGGTGCCTTGCAGTGACGCGACCAGCCAGTGTTATCGCACAGCAAATGGAGTGGTCATCGTAGATGTTACAACCAAACATTAATAAGGTTAACGGGATGGCTGATGTTAAGTCTGGATGGCCATAAGTCAAGAAGCACTTATAACATGATATTTAACTAATAAGACTTGCAGCCAGGTGGTTTGGACATAACTTTGAGACTGAACTCGCAAGCAGCTCTTCATGTTTTCAATAGGTTAATGGTCTTAATGGCTGCAGACACATGCATGGAAAAACGAATGCAGTAATAAACTGCAGAAGCAAAACATAATACACATCTGTTAAAACTGACATGAAAAGTGGTGGGCAACAGGTGGCATAGTGGTTAGCCACTGTCTTTAAATGGAAAGAACCCAGGTTTAAATCCCACCTCTGCTGTAGTACTCTCAATCAAGGTACTTATCCTGAATGAATACAGTAAAAACTACCCTGCCGTATAACTGGTGAAGTAATTCTCCTACTTTAACATAGTAAGTTGCTTTGTAGAAAAGCGTGCACTAATTGAATAAAATAAAATAATTATTCAAAAACTGCTGTAGTTCTATTCAGTAAAAGCACCATTTCCTATGCAGAGCTGCTGGCTGCAACTGTTGATGCCTGGAAGCCAAAGGTCAAAAAAATGGAGGGAAACGAGCAATTGATCAGACCCTGGTTGCACACATGTGGAATATATACACCATAAAGGTTTCAGACCCACTCGGGTCTGGATCTGCTCCGTGGCTGTTTGCTGGTGCCATCTGCTCCACTCAGACTCAATGCGCTGAGAACGTCCGTCCGCTCCCTAGGTGAAGAGCCTCATTAAAGTCAACAGAGCAAAGAAGCGAGCAGGAGCTCATTAGTGCAGGAATGCAGCTGCGGTGAAGTCGGCTTGGTGCTGGGGGGGAGGTTGCATTAACCTCCACAGCAGAAGATTTACACCCAGACCTCATCTTTAGCAGTGAGTGAAGATCCCCCAAGAACAGGACAGGAAGTGGCCTCCGGGACTGTCGCAAGACAAAATGGCAACCGGCTAACAGACACTCCACACACAGTGCAATGTATGGGCAGATCAAGCCCCACTGGGAGGGGCTATGTCCCTACAGGTCCTCAAACTCCACCACTATTGTCCTGTAGCCCCACATCGAACTGCTTAAGACTGATTTTGATGGTGCCATGGTAACACAGGAATGAGAGGTTTGTAGCTCAGAGTTGAGAATGTACAGATAATTTTGGCAAATTCCTGCTTGATCAAATTGGGGGTGGGAGTGTGATGGGTGGGTAGAAGTGATGAACACATGAATACACCAGGATCTTCTTCATGTATACAGGTATGCATCATTTCAGCAACCCAACAACCAAGAACACTAAGAGATGTGCTTCACGATGTTCTGACAGCGCTACCGATGTAGTCTTCATTTGAAAGTCAGAGGGTTTGAACTTCCACGTGCTCTTATTTTTAGAAATGCCTCTGAGATTGTGTTCTGATCTGGGAAAATTCACTGCTGCAGCTCTGAGACTAACCCATCAAGCTACAAATACTTTTGTAGTAGAATGAACCTAGGAACTACTGTAAACATTGTAATGTTAGGTTTCATTGCTCTACCTGGAAGGTCTTTTCAGATTCTCTTTAAACTGAGCAGATGATGCTTGAAGAAATGAGCTACATTTATCAGACACTTTTCTTCAAAGCAATGTACAGCTCAGAGAACAACACACACACACACACACACACACTTTCTGAACCGCTTGTCCCATACAGGGTCACGGGGAACCAGAGCCTACCTGGCAACACAGGGCGTAGGGGGAGGGGACACACCCAGGACAGGACACCAGTCTGTTGCAAGGCAGTCCAAGCAGGACTCAAACCCCAGACCTACTGGAGAATACGACCCGGTCCAACCCACTGCGCCACTGCACCACCACTCCCCGCATGAGAACAATACAAAAAGTGTATTTTGTATGAGATGTACGTCGCTTTGGAGAAAAGCATCTGCTAAATGAATAAATGTAAATGTAAGTGCATTACATCAACAGGAGAGATTCTGATGCAGACACATGATTCTTGAGTATAGTCAATTTGTCACATTCTACCATATTAACTAGTATACATTATACAAGTTTTCCATTATTAAACAAACTGTTACAAAAATTAAACATGAACGTTTAGACATTTATCATGCACTTATGAGATCAGAGGAGAACTGAGTCCAAAAGAGGTGAGTTTTGAGACCTTTCTTAAATGTAGAGACATTCAGCAGTTTTGAGTGATACCTTTGAGCATGAGACCACACATTTATACAGCTGGGTAATTTTTACTGGAGCATTTTACATTCATTGAGCTAATACTTTTCTCCAAAACATCTTACACTGTTAAGGTACTTAAAGTTATTTACCCATTTATACAGCTGAGTAATTTTACTGGAGCAATTTAGGGTAAGTACCTTGCTCAAGGGTACTATAGGCAGAGGAAGAATTTGAACCTGTGGGTCTAAAAGCAGCATCACCACCCACTACACTCTCAGCTGTCCCATTTCACAGATGTACATTGCTAAAGGGTTTCACAGCAGGAGGTGGGAAACTTTAAGGTCTTAATCCATCCAGTACAGCAGTGCTAACCACTGCACCACCTGCTGTACAGCTGCATTCAATCTTGTCTGTCCAAACAGAATGCATTCACCACAGTTTGCGGTATGGATTAACAGGACAACTAAATTGCTATTCTGCTGAAACAAAAGATTGCCAAAAACATACCTAGAGCTACTGAGGGCATGGAATGGAATGATGTACTGTATGCTGGCAAGATTTAAAGATGTAACAGTAACTGAAAATGGATGAGAAATAGTCACAAGAGAAAGTGACATGAGAAACCCAGACTAGGGAAAGAAAAAGTGGATCTCCAGGCTCACATCCTGCCTCAGACGATGCTGTGAACTTGAGTAGGGTCTAAAAGTGTGGTCTCTCTTTCTCGGCTGCATATTCATCAGCCACCTTCCTCCCCGATCCCTCAACAACTCTCCATCTGTACGGCACCCTTTTCAAGAATCTGCCCCAACTACTTGGCCAGAGCTTGGCAAGTTCTGCTTCAGGTTCTAACTAAAAACTTTCAGGTGGTATACTGGTTAAGGGTTTAGGCATCATACCAAACAGTTACAGGTGGAAGTTCTCCAAGAAGTGGAAGGAACACACACACACACACACATTTTCAGAACTGCTTGTCCCATACGGGGTCAAGGGGAACCGGAGCCTACCCGGCAATTCAGGGCGTAAGGCTGGAGAGGGAGGGGACACACCCAGGACGGGACGCCAGTCCATCGCAAGGCACCCCAAGCGGGACTTGAACCCCAGACCCACCAGAGAGCAGGACCATGGTCCAACCCACTGCGCCACCGCACCCCTCTCTGTGGAAGGAACACCAATTAAAAAAAACACCCAGAATATCACACACAGACTGAAGCTGCTTGTCCTGGGCAGGGTTACAGCAAACCAGAGCCTAACCCAGCAACACAGGGGGTAAGGCTGGAGGGAACACACCCAGGACGGGACGCCAATCCATCACAAAGCACCTTAAGGGGGACTCGAACCCCAGACCCACCAGAGAGGAGGACCTGGCCAAGCCCGCTATGCCGCTATGCCACCATGCCCCCCACTAACCTGGAATATAAATGGGGAAAACTGCAAGAAGCTGTACAGATACCATTTCAGTTTCCAAAAACTTAAATGACGGGTATTGAACCAGATGTGTTTCATCAAAACATTGATCTGTAGAACAAGGTGAATTTATCAGTTTGGATTAAAAAGCATCTCCACAGTGACTAAACATTGTTATGATCTTAAAGCAAAACTACTGAAGAAGGGGGATCCAGGACTGGAGACTGGAGCCAGGGTCGAAAAAATCCAAAAATGAGAGACGTCTTTGCTTGGAGAGGGCCTTTCCTGGCACGAGGCGTCGGATCAAAGTGAACCTAATCCGAAACTGTGGAATGTTGTTTTTACATCGGAAGGCCGAGCAGTTGCCGCTGTCCTCCGGCACTCGGGCCTGAATGGTACAGATAATTAGCTTTATTTCACTCTCAGGTCTTGATACGGTGCCCAGGTCTCATTAAGTGCCACTCCATGCGAGCGCACTGCCTGCTCCACTGTGGCTCCTTTTTAATTGGTCTCCAGAATGGTGCTTTGGTGGTCAGACAGAGAACTCATAATGGTGTTTATATCAATTAGACCTACTCTGCCAAGACATACCGTCTTGGAGTCTTGGTGGAAGTTCTCTAAGAACCATCTTAAAGGAACTCTGTGTGTGCATGTGTGTGTACGTACAGGTGTCCCTTCACTTATGACAGGGTTTTGTTCCGATGACCTAGCATTTACTTCATCATAAGTGGCAAATCCCTTTATAATATGCATTAATCCTCTGTTGGATAAAAGTCATTTGTTATGTTATTTCAGAGATAATGCATGTCAAAATGATACTCATGCAGATGAATCCATCCATCCATCCATCCATCCATCCACACATCATCTGAAACCACCTGTCCCATACGGGGTCGCGGGGAACCGGAGCCAAACCCGGCAACACAGGGCGTAAGGCTGGAGGAGGAGGGGATACACCCAAGACGGGACGCCAGGCGTGCATCGCAGGGCACCCCAAGCAAGACTCAAACCCCAGACCCACAGGAGAGCAGGACCTGGTCCAACCCACTGCACCACCATCCATCCATCCGTCCATCCATCCATCCAATTTCAATAAATGCTTGAATCAGAGCCTATTGCGAAAGCATCAGGCACAAAGCTAAGGGGGTTACATCCTGAATGGGATGCCAGTCAATATAGAATTATAATATGAGTACAGTAAAATATTATATTTTCATACTGCATTATTATTTTCACTTTTATTTCTTAATCTGTGTTCTGTCGCTTCTTTCGTTCTTTTCCCTGCAGCACAAGAATACTCAAGTAACTTGAATGGAATCACAAATGAAATGTGCTGTAAATATAACTACACTTTTGCAAATAAAACGCAATCGCTAACAGACACACTGATGGATTCAATGAGAAATATGGAGCCTTGCAGCAATGCAGCCAGCAAAAAATATCGTACAGCTGACGGAGCAGTCGCGATAGACATTACAGCCAACATTAATAAGGTTAATTGGATGGCAATATGAGTCTCGGTGGTTTTTAAGTGGCAAGGACCACCTCTACGAATATATGTTGGAATAAAAGGATAGATGGCACAGAAATGCATCTTGTAATATAGATGGAAAAATTAGATCTTTTAAGAAAAATGAAAATACTGGTGTGTCTACAGAATGCCAACAGGGAAATAAAGATCAGTGTTCACATCAGGACCTGGACATGATCTGAAGTCCAAGGCCACTGACACACCACACAGGAATGGAGCCTACACTTTGGATACAGTGACCACATTAGAGAGTCATGCCACACAGACATGTCAAAGAAAGTGCTCACAGAAGCAATCTGTCATACAGAGAAGTTGAGGGAACAGAGGCAGGGCAAAGAACATAAGCTTCCTTTCTGGAACAATATGATGTCTGTGTCTGGGTTGTATTTCCTTTCTCCCCGAGCTTGTGGTGAGGTTCTGAAAGAGTGTGAAACAGCTGGCCCTTCCCAAAAAAAAGATCAGAGATACTATACACCACTGAGACATGCAAATGACACCACATGACTGATTTACCAAATCTGCTATTTCAGGTATTGTAAACATGCTGTCATCAGACGGACTTCAAGACGGGAAATTAACACAATTTTTGAGGTATTGTTTTCCATTGTTGGCCTAATTTCCTGCTGGCAGCAGAACCAGCCAACCACTTGATGTACACCACGCCTCAGGTTCACAATCCACCCCTCAACCCCTCCCCAAGAGAGGGTTGTCTCGCCTCTCTGGAACCTTTCTTAGTGTCTCCATGGTGACCCAAGCTTGTTTACAGCTAAAACTCAGCATAGATGCAAAACCCTCTTCCCATGCTGTCAAGCCACTTCTCCTGGTCCTGGCCACTTCTGAACCACTGGTCTGGAAGGCTGCAGTCCAATAACCTCCAGCCTGAAAGTGGGCATACAGCAATCACTCACCACATGTTGGCAGGATGTGTCCAGCAAAATGGACTGCTACATTTTTCATGTGTTGCGGACATTTAGATGGCAAAATACATAACGACAGATAGAGATGCCATTCTTAAACCTACATGTTATATTATTACTATTATGTATTTATTTAGTTGATGCCTTTTCCAAATTGACTTGGGCTAACTTTGTACGCTGTTACTTGCAATTTTTTTCCCATTTATACAGTAGGATTTTACTGTATCTTTTCGCGATTTTACCTCTTGATCAAGGGTACTACAGCAGGAGATGAGATTCAATCCTGGGATTCTCAGTTGCAAGGTGGTGACTAACTGTCATGCCCACAACCACACCCCAAACGCAAACACCTGGCTTATCAGCAGGGCAGGGTATAAAATGTGCCACCCCACCGATCTCAGGTCGTGGAATCTCTTAGAGACAACCAGCTCACCTTCACCTTGCAGCTCCCTTTCTTGCCCACCTCCTCGTCCCTGAGCCCAGCTTCCAACGGTTTTCACCTTCGCCTCATCAACCACGATCACAGATCATCCCTCAGAACAATGTTCACGCCTCGATTCTGAACCCACGCCAGTCCCCAACCACAAGCATTGGTTTACCTCTTCGTTTTTATAATGAACGATCCCGCCTTTGAGTCCTCCCTCCAGTGTCCAGCCCGTGTCAATCACACTAACCACTATGCTATCTGACATACAAGCCTAATGGAGTACATGTGGATAACTGGTAACCTAGCATTGAAAGAACGGGCTGTGCAATCATGAAGTTCTGAATTAAAATCTCTGTTGTGCAAATGTGGGTAAATAAATGACACAGCAGAGGAGGATGGACAATTCCCTCAGAAGCAGCTCTTGTTTGTGTCTTGTGTGAGAGCTCCTCTTGAGAGCCATTTGTTGCCAAAGCGCTGGGGGGGGGGGGGTGCATGGGAAGTGCCACGCCCAGTGGCTGAGGTCCATTCTATTCCACCTCCTCTCCCTGCTCTCTGCCACTGTGCTCACACGATCATGGAGACAACTGGAGGGTGTGGATACCCATAAAGGGAGCTACAGTCTATCAAAGTCACTCAGATCAAACAGAACAAAGGAAACTAATGGAAAGTTCTCATTCCCACACCATTTTATTAACAGAAACTGTCAGTTTGTGGATTGGAAATGGGGTGCTGTGAAATGGACTGTGATGAAATTTTAAACCTAATCCATCCCCCGAAAGAAACTTTGATGCCCATATATGGTAACTCAGTGTCTCGCACTGTCAGCACCTGCATGTGATGAAAGTAAAGACACTATGGATTAGTTTCTTGGGTGCTTCAGCAGCAGTGTGAACAATGGCAGTGTTTACAGACCAAGGGCGGGATTTCATCTTGAACCCTTTTCAGCAACACCTCACTGCTCAGCTGTCATCCTGCGGTAGGGATCACAGAGGATGTGTCACAACCACCAAAAATGTGGGTACCGCAGCACAACAGCTGACTAAGAGAGGACAGACCTGGAACAGCTGCTGTGGTCTGACACTATAATACCCCGGAAATACCACAAGAAAGGGTAAAAAAGTTCCTCCTCTTTTTGAGGTTGTGATACAGAGTGGGAACTAAGGGTGGGAATGGAAAAGTAATGGAACTTGGATGTGCGGCAATGAGAGAATTGAGAGATCTATTCAGTTTTATTCTGTTGTTCTGTAGCAATTTATCATTTCTTTACTGCATTCATCATTTGAAAAATATTCAGCATCTGTATACAGAGGGGGTGTGGTGGCGCAGCGGGTTTGTCCGGTTCTCATGAAGGGGCCGGGGTCTGAGTCTTGCTTGGGGTGCCCTGCGATGGACTGGCGTCCTGTCCAGGGTGTTTCCCCTCACTCCTGTGATTTCCGGGATAGGCTCCGGCTCGCCGCGATCCCGCTCGGGACAAGCAGTTTTTGATAACGGTTGGTTGCATTTACACACTCGAAAATCGGACCTTCCCTTTGCACATGATTACTGCAGTGAGTGAAGCATCGATTAAGGTGGCAGACATCCTGGGTTGAAAAAAATGTTTTAAGAATTAAACTTTAACCGCATATCATTTATAATATTTGAAAGGACAAACGCGCTCGGCTTTAAAAACACCTGGTGGGGCCACTGTTCTAAATGTGAGCGCTGCGCTGGGAGACGCGACGCGCCCCGGATTATCCGCTCTGACAGCCGGCGGATTCCGCGCGCGCTCCGGAGTGTGAACACATGAAAGGGTTAATTCTCCGGAGAATCGGGCATCCACATGATGTGTCCTTTTCTTTTTGTTCGCTAGGGCCACATTCCTCTGGTACTGCAAAAGCCGGACGAGTGCTTCAGTTTATCCCACCTGACCCGCGCGGAGCTGCGCAGGTGAAGCTCCGTCACACCTGCCCGCGCGCACGGACTTCGACCTCAGCACCTGCACTCAAACGTCTGCGCGCTTTTTGAAAAACACTGTGATCTCTCGGAATTCGGGTGCCTTCCAGTTAAACTTGTTGTCTGACGTCCTTACGGCCCTGGAACTATGATCTGAATTCGTGAATATTGTACTGAAGTTGTAAGAGTCCGATGTTCTTTGTGTTTCCTATCGTAGGGCACGTGCTGGCCCACGTCGCGCCCCCCGCACAGCCCAGCGAATCCAGCCCATCATGTGCAGGTCCCTGTTGTGATGATCACGATCAAGGAGAAGCACGAAACACACATCACACACGTGGGGTGAAGAAGACACGGCTAAGCGCAGACGAGCTGCGGGGGGTCTTTGTCATAGCCACAAGTACATGAGGTTAATTCGTATTCATAATTCGTATTATAGAGACGCGTCGAACACTGTATTCTGCACTGTGCACACAGACGAGCAAGGTCTTAAATTAATCATTTCATAACTATTATCATTTACGATATGAGGTATTAGGCTAGAGAGGCCATTACATTTAATAGCTTAAATGAATAAATACAGTAATGCATACCTGAAAATCAGCAGATAAATATATAATTAATATTTTCTTGAATATACAAGTACACGAGATCAAAATGAAGTACGAACTATTTTAATTGCACTGTATATTTTATACATATTGTGAAACACAATGGCTGCATTTCCTCATTCTCAAGGAGGAGTGAGGTTCACCTGAATGGACGCATCAATCACGGTTTTTTTATTTCCACAGGTGGTTGTAAAGGCGATGATGTGACAATTATTAATTATTAACGCACCACGCGCTCTCACTCACCTTGCTCTGTGCGGTGACGTGCTGACACACCACCAACAGGCAGACGATCGTGTTTGTACATGATCTCCACATCTCTGCGTAAAATCCAGGCACCCAAGGATGATAAGTTTTGGTCCGGGCAAGAAATGAGAAAAAAAAAGGAGTAATAATAACTGCAGTGTTCCCCAGCTAATTTGTTCCAGCGAAGTAAAAGGAATATATCAGAGGTGGCCGGTCGGACGCTCGGCTCTTCCGACAGATGCGCTTCTCCCGCCGCCAGAGCAGCCCAGCGCGAGACACCCTTATCAGTAAAGAGCGGGCGCGCGCGCAGACGCGCTTTTTCCTCCTCGCGCCTTCGGACACGTGGAGGGCGGAGCGAATCCGGCATCGGCGCCCTGCCAGCCCGGGAATAAAAACTACACACAGAAATGTCAGGGGTCGTGGGAGTTGGAGTTAGACGAGCTCTTCATCTAACTGTTTTATTCTCTTTCTTTATATATATATATATATATATTTATTACGAAATCGCATCTAGAAAAATCACAAAGTTGCATGAATGAAAATACACCGCTAGTAGTTGCAAGGAGTTAAGTTCATTCTTGCTGTTGTAATTTAGTAGCAACTTCCGACGATATTAAAAAAAGACAAATACCTATAGTATATATGGATTTATTTAAAGACACATGGATGGTAATGGACTGCGAGATAACATGTGACAGTTGGATACTAAGCAGAAACTACAAATCCTTTATTATTTTATTAGAAACTCCAAGCATAATAAATAAAAAGTAACATCTTAAAAGCAGATATAAAGCTCAGTCTCAGTCATAGGCGGCTCCTTAAATTTCTCTACCAAGAAAACAGTGATATCGAACAAGCCGTGTGTTTGCATCTAAAGTTCTTTGTTGCACTTTTCGTTGCTCTTTGTTGCACGTCGGCTTTGAGAACGATTAATACATGTGAATGTAAATATGGACGTAAATGTAAATGAAGTGTTCTACTGCCCCCACCTGGAATAACTCGGTATTGTTAAAGTACCGCTGAATACATTTACATTGATTAATTTAGCAGACGCTTTTCTCCAAAGCGACGTACATCTCAGAGAAAATACAATTTGTGCATTACATTAATAGAAAGAGAGACATAGTTGCAGACGTGTGATTCTTAAGTAAATATGGTTTATTTCTTTCCACTTTATGCACCGATGTTCATCGCACGAGTAGGCGCATACAACTCAGAACAGATGATTCCTGACCACATCCCTACATTTTTTAAGGTAATAGCTAATTTAATGAATGAATGAATTAAAAGAATAGGTAACTTATAATAATGTCGTTACATTTCGAAAAGAAAATTATAAATGTGCAGTACAGCCAGGTGTGTATGTTTCAGGTTTAGCCTCGTGGAAACCACTTCCCTCTTGCGATTTAAAATTCATGTGATTTTTATGTTTAAGGCCAAATATTTTGTTCCTAAGGCTTATTTCCAGTCTAATATGTACAAGGGGGGGGCTAAATCTTCATATTACTACTTTTCTGGGCATTTATTCTCTGGGCTCTGCTGGTGTCTTTGTGATCAGCCCAGTTTGAAACCAGTGGGAATTTAATTATAATCCTTCTTCATACAAATTATTGTTTTCCTTCATTTATTATTATTATTATTATTATTATTATTATTGTTGGTGTTGTTGTTGGTGTTGTTGTAGCTGTTCTATTTTTTTTTCCAGAACTGTTCAACTTCTGCTCAAAACTAATCTGTCTGGACATGTCATTATCAATTCCTCGTTGTTTTCATAGAATGTTAATTTCTTTTGTACCGGATTACAGCGTCTGGTGAATGAAGTATTAACCTCTGTGTGTGTGTAACTGTGTGTGTCTGTGTGTGTGTGTGAGACAGAGAATTTCAATGTTCCAAAGTGACCCCCCCACCCCCAAGTTGAATTGTTATTGATTGTTAGGCATCAGTAAAACTTTGAGCATTTTCTGTGACAAAAATAATTATCATGGATGTCACCTAAATTTACATAAATTTAATTTAAAGCTTTATTTGCAGTTTTGGTTATAAATATTTAAGTTTTATGTAAATACGTAACGTAAGGTTTTATGTAAATCTTTTTATGTATATATTAAACTTTTATATCTTATTGACTAAACAGACCTTTGACCATGAGACTTACAATTTACTGCCATTTCACTTTGTTGCCACAAGAGGGCAGCGCAACATTATGAAAATCACAAAAAGTTTGAACGCCTACTTGTAAAATGAAAGTTTGGATGGTTTTCGGTTTTTCTTTTTTTAAAAAAAAGAAAAAAAATCAGCGCAACAGAGCAAATGTAGAAACAAAACAGGCTACAGTTCTGACTTTCGTTAAAGACGCTTCTACAGAACACTGAGGTCTGTGTCTGCTTGCGCAAGATTTTCACTGATTAGACTTTAAAACGAGGGACAGAGATAGTACGATATCATAATTGAGGTCATAATGTCATCATCACTGTAAACTCACTTTAATCTCCTTTTCCTTATTTAATCTCATTTTCTGGTCCAGTCAGTGGCCAGTCATTTTTTCAAATGATAATCAATGAGATTTAGCTTTCACAGGTTTCTCACTACAGACATCGAATTCAATTTGTGAACCCAAATTAAACTTTTGTTTGTTTGTACTGGAAATATGAAAACAACTATAAAAAAGAGAATCTTCAAAAATATGTGTGAATGTGAATCCTGATATCATACCGTTGTATTTTTCCTTTACGTGTCGTGGTCTCTCTGGACCCAGTTGCAGTACTTTTCCGTTCCATTATGATACTCACCGAAAAGCACGTTTTTTCCGCTCGCTGTACGATTAGGAAAACTAAGGGCATTGATTCGTGTTGATCGATTCGGAGCCTCTTCGTCTTCCATCAGCTCTCGCAAGAATTTATCAGAACCAAAAAAGATAAATTGTTGGACTGTCATCTGTCTCTCTTGGCCCTGTGGTGTAATGTTGGTGCAGTTCGGATAGCAGATTGTATATTAACGGGACAATGGATTAAAACTTTGAAACTTTGCAAAACGAAGAAAAAAAAAAATCTCAAGGCAAACGGCTTACATAATCAATCCTGAACGCACATAGATGGTGAGGCGCTACAAGTGAAGGACTATGCTTGCAGAACTATTGTAAAGCAATTTAAAATTATATTAAAACAGTATGTAAATCAAATATAAGAAATAACTATTTATAACCTTTTTTCAGTATAATTGCATAGCAAATTGTAGAATTGTTTTATTCTTTGGCATATTTTATAAGTGTATTATCATATTATGTATAAAAAGTTACAACTCTGTCACGAGCCCTGGGTTAAAAAAACTGAAACAGCACAGCGCTGATCACACACAAGCTCATTTACACACACACACCTGTGTAAAAAGTGTTAATGTAAAATCTGATGGTATATTTACCAAAATGTATCCATCACTCTGGGTAATTTCTATTCCGAATGCATGTAAAATAGTGTGTGTATCCATCATCATGATCATCATGATGTTGTGTGGGGTGTTAAAAACCGTGTTTTATGTGGTGAGTTTAACACGGCGAACTGGTACAAAAGAATCGATATCTGGCAGGCCAGGCGACTGGGGATCTGTCTTTGCCCAAGCCGTTAAAGAAATACAATGTGTTAAAGTGAAAAATAAAACCCTGCAAATCCCGAGATGCTAGGAGTTAGGGTAACCCTAACCCTAACCATACCCCATGGTTCCCTGGAAACCCGTGTGTTGTGGTTCTAAGTGTCGCGATGTCTCTGAAACAGCGCGATGGCGACACACAGCGGCGGAGATTGCAATTAACACCTTTAGAACATGAACCTAGGCGGAGGAAGGTTCGGCAGGCACGGGCAACCAGCGTAAGTGTTTCAGATTCAATAAAAGACAAAACAAAAGCCAAAAGGCAAGTGGAAAACGTCGATGGACAGCGCAGGAGCGAGTATGGAGATGAAGAAGAGGGGAAGCGGTGTTGTTGAGTTTTCCGAGAGAAACAGGGAGAAATCCGCGAGCGGTAAGACCATCATGATCTTCCACACTTCATTCTCGTTTGGTATTGATGATCAATTATTCTGGAATTTGTGTCAAAGTCGAGCTCCTTCGCTATACTTCAGGTGTGGAGGGCAACGAGTCCCTTCTGTTTCCACTTCTTCTCCATAGTGTAAATATTCCGCGCGTGCAAGTTGCAGGGGGTGTCGCTTGCGGATCCAATTAATTAATTAGGCGCGTGCGATAAATCATAACTTTGCAAATCATTTCCCCACTTCCCCGCCGGTCTTACGAAACTAACGCATTGTTTCGAAAGTGAATGCGCACAATGCTTTTTAAATGGACGTTTTTGTAGGATGAACTTATTAATAAATCAGTTCCATGTCTCGTCCTTATTATTGATTCGTGACTTTTTGCAACTGTGTGACACTTAAGTCAAACTGTTTGTTTTTTTTTTTTTTTTTTTCTTTCTTCTTCTCCATTTATTCGGAGTGTAAAAAGTTCAGCTGGACAAGAGGTGCACTGGGAATGTTTTTATTTGTACGTTTGTGGTCGCTGGTCACTGGGGAGGTCGTAAAAGGTGAACTTTTGAACTTGGGAGAACTCATGATGGAATTACTGTCTAAAACGGGTGAAAGCATTTTCACATTTCAATCTCTAATTAAAATTTGACCAGGAAAAATAATTATAACGCGTAGAAAGTTGATTACACCATACATACGATTCTTCCAACATCGCGTTAAGGAAAACAATATTATTACGGTCACTTTTTATTTATAACCTCTGCGAGCCTCAGTGGTGTTTTATTGGTGTTTTGGTCAGGTTGAGGATCAAATGAAAGGTTTCATAAAGGAAACGGTTATTACTTGTCTCCAGTACTAAAAAGGAAGGGATAGTAGAGCATCGCGACTCCTTTATTATTATTATTATTATTATTATTATTATTATAATACTAGTACTTAGTATCCTTTCAATTCAGTTTATTTTTAGAGCCCTCTCACGCAGTGACACAGCGCTAGAACACAGGCATAGAGAGCAAAGAAACAAATACATCAGACAAGGAAGGAAACAAAGAAGACAGTTGACTACAGCCTTGCAATAGTTGACTTCTTACAAGTAACTCTTGCAATCTATTCATAATAAAGAGGATGGGCTCTTGTGCATTGTGTCAAACTCAGGCGCCAATTCTCCTACCTTGATCTTTAAAATAGTTAAGATTTATTGACTTGGCATTCCCAGGACAAAAATACATTTCCTTTGATCTGAGGCTAATAAACAGAACTGAGGCGATTTACTGGATTAGGTGGCTTGAAGGCTTGTGGTTCCATGGCCCCACGGCCTGTTGGTTAGACTGCCTTTGTGATTTTAATAAACCGCTGGATGAATTGTGATTATAGTGATCAGTGGCAGTTTGAGCATGTTTTTGGGGAGATTTTAGGACTATGATGGTTTTCATGGTGTTGTGGCATGTACTATGGTGAATGGGGAAAATACCTCTATTTGTCTGTTCCCAATTAGGAATTTTAATTTGATGGACAGCTCTGTGTGACACTCGCTCGTTGTCGGTTGTGTGTACTTATGTGTGTGTGAGGTAATATATACGCACTAATATTTATGTAAGTAATTTATTAATGGAAAAAACAAAGCAGGGGTGTTTTCCTTGTGTAGGCTGTCAAAAAAGTAGTACTCCTAGCAACATGTATTGAATTTAAAATAATTGTAAATATTTTGCAAAGGACTGCTACAAATTGGAATCACAAACTATAATGTATTATGTTTTACTATTGTGGTTCACAGTCTCTCATTTCAAACTAAAGTGGAAAACTACATCGCTGAAAGGTAACTGAAAAATTAAAGAATCAAAATAGCCCAGACATCTTCTGGCAGTTCAACTCAAACGTGAAATAACTGATGCATTATTCACTTTTTGGGTAAATGACATTCTCTGGGCACAGATATGCCAACTGCAAATTGCAGAAATCAGTTATTCTCTTCCTAATGCTTAAACAAACAGTACTGAACTAAGTTAAGTGAAAATATGTCTATATGAATATTATATGTATATAATTAAAGCTGAATGTATTTTACATCAACTTGCCATTAAAAAAAAATGTATGGTTATGCATCATTATTATTAGTATTACAGTTTCCACATGATGCATTGAAAGAATTTAATTGTATCATTAATCAAGTTGTGAAGGTTTCATATGACAGGGGCAGTTATTCCAGTAAGATTCACTGCTCACTGTTGTATCTCACTGCTTGGAGGAGTAACTCACTGTTTACATTTATTTGTTTACCAGGCACTTTTCTCCAAAGCGACTTCCAGTGGATGCTCTGTATCGTTATCAACCCGCACGTCTTATTCACCAAGGTTGACTGTTCATAGGAGTAACTCATTCCAGTCTTTCCTGCAGCAGCCCCGTGGCAGCTCATTCCTTGCAGCTCTGTTACACCCCTGGGAATAATTGTGTGGCTGATGACGGGGAGTGAAAACCCTGGCGAGTGAACCATGATTGAAGGGTACAGTACAGGGTTCTAAGGATTGGGGGCAAGAGGTGAAGATAGGAGAGCCTGGCAGTCAGTGATTCTGTGTTCAGGGCATGAATGCACTCTTTGCCATGGCACAGTTGCAGTTTGTGAATCTTTTTTTTTTTTTTTTTTTTTTTTTTTAAATTTTATGTCTTTGGAAACTTGGCAGACTAAACTCACATAGTTTTAACTCCTTTTGCTGTTTAATCTCCTTTCTGTGAACTGTCTGTAAAACATTGTTCCTGGCAGGCTTTTCTGTAATTCGGCAGCATCCTTCTGCTTCACAGCGACTGCTAGGTTGTGTTTATTCTCACTTCTGAGCTGTAAATTTGTTTTCTATCTGACACCAAAGTGTCACCAAAGCTCAGAAAGATGAGGTTGTGTTTGTGGGTGTCTCGGGGGGGGGGGGGGGGGGACTCTCGAGAGACCCTCTCCGATATGGCTGTGTGTGATGGCTACAGATGGTGTAACTGGAGCACCAAAAGTCTATGTTTTTGAGCGTGTGTGTGGGTTCATTCAGTGTTTCGTATTGTTGTCAGCTAGAGACCACCCTCTGGGTCTAAGCTGAACACAGACTGACCACATTGTGACCACAGCTTGGTAGAAGTTACTGGCTGCTTCAGTTTAACGTCTCTAGTAAGAGCATAGCTTAACCCTTGAACCATGACCAAGACAGTTTATCATTTTTGGTGTTCCCATTCAAATTTGGGTAGACTATTATAATTGTTTAAGCACTTATACAACGTAGACAATCCCCTAATATTGTCTTATACCTTTTAACCAACTTCATTATTTGTCAGTATATAATGGACCTCATTTACCTGAAATGATGCCACTTTGTGTGTGTGTGTGAACCCCTGAATTTTGCATTTGATAGTCTTTGCTCTGTATTATAGTCTTGTCCATTCATTTGACGGTGCACACACATGTCTAAAATGTGAATAAAACATGTAAAACTCAATGAAACTGGCAATCAGTAATTTCATGTATTTAGATGTCTAGTGTGAACTGTGAAGGATGTTGCAAAACCTTACAGCAGAAATCATATTTGGTCGACGGAAGGTTTAAATGGGTCAAATTGGACCGGAACACAGCCCAAGGGCTAACCATGTAAAGGTGATGTTGGGAGTCAGTTATGGTACATTTTAATTCTCAGTCCAGCTGCTGTGGAAGTGTATTAAGGTAGAAAGGTAGGCTGCAATGGTCAGGTCAAGCACATGTCCAGTGCGGGATGTGTTGCTAGGTAACCCACATCTTACTTCCTTCCTCTGGATGGCAACCCAGAGGGATGAGTGACCACTCTAAAACAGGGGTTCATCAAGGCAGTAATGGAAGCGTCCTTCCAGGAGTACAGTGGTGCGTGCCCAAGGACCTCCCAAGTTTGAAATCAACTCAAATCGGGACATAGTTAGCTCACAGCTATACAGTAAAAGAGGTGGATCTGTAACCTAAAGATTTTCCAGGTCAAACCAGTTCAAGACCCTCTCCTTGCTACTGCTGTTGTACCTTTGATCAAATTACTTGCCCTGAACTGATACGGTAAAAATACCCAAATGGGCCAAGTACTGTACGTTTCTTTGGGTAAAAGCTCTAGCCAAATGAAAACATAAGTGCTAAGAGTATTCACTTGTGCAGGAGAGGGACAGCAAGGCACTACCAGCATGAGCTTTCCACTCAGCATGCTTTGCATAAGATGTTAATTTAGCAGCAGCAGGTGGTGGAGTGGTCAGAGCTGTTTCCCTGCAACCAGAGGGCCTGGGTTTGAATGCCCTCCCCAGCTGCAATACTCCTGATAGAGGTACTTAATAAAGGTGTGGATATGGGTAAATTGGTGTAAGTAGCTAAGTACACAAAGTTCACTATAGTGTAGAGAGAAAAAATTATAATCATTTGGTATTTCGGTCAGTCCATCTATAGATAGGATTGAGTGAAAAAGAGCGAGGCAGTATTTTTCCTTTTTCCTTCTCAATCGCTGTGATTCAGGCTGAATGTATAATTGAGGGGACTGGACTCGGCAATTTTGGTGAGGCCGCAGGGGGAAAAGAGGATTGAGAGAAGTGGCTGAGTTAGTGAAAGTAATGGATAGAGGAATGGTGGAACTTTCCAGTGGTGGACAGCCAGGGACAGCTCAATCTGAGAGCTCAGGGAACAGGCTCAGCTGGCTCAGAAAACTATGCCAGCGCCCATAAATTCCAGGGCTGGGTCCCTGGGGAGAGCTGACAACCAACTAGGAAGAAGATGCTACTACTACTGCTGCTGGCTGACTTTTCCAGTGGTTCTCGAAGTCCCAGTCGAAGCCTCGTTCCCCTGTCATCTCAAATACTATATCAGGTAAAGCTTCCAAACTTAAACTCTACAGACTGAAAAGATCCCCCATTTTTTGAGCGCCTTAGGTCAAGCAATGCTTTACGGAATTTTAAATTTAAATGGGAAGGTAGCTGGTCTTCTCTGATCAGTGGTTACTGAAAGACCAAAGTCAGGAGATGGGTTTCAAAGGGCCACTTCCTTTATTGCTCAAGGAAGTCTGTCACCTTAGCTGAGGGACGTTTCTGCTCGTCTGTACCCACCTCATTGGTGATGTGCCGTTGACTGCTGTGGGAGTCACTGAGTTTCCACTTCCTTCAGTAACACCTCTCCATTGAGGAAATGCCCCAATGCCCCAGTCGCCAGCCAATACTGCATGGAGTACACTAGCCAGGTCGGGTGATGTAAATCTCTGTCTCTTTTATGTTGAAAGGGAAGACATCCCTTTGAGCTTGTCACTGTGGTGGAATAACAAGCACCCCTATCATAAACCCCACCCCCCCCTCCTTCTTGCCCCTGACCAAGGCTTGACCCTGCAGGGTGGGGTGGAGAGGGGTAGCATGGTGTGCAGGGTTAGAATCGGGGGTGGGGCTTCAGGGGTGTTAGGGGTTGATTAGCCAGAGAGCAGCTGGATTGTGGGAGTTGAGGAGTGTCGTATGTCAAATGAAATCATGCGTTCGCCCTGGAAACGTGTATCCAGGTACAGATCAATAGTTCAACAGACCCTCTTTAGCCCATTAAATTTTCAATATTTGCACTGATAGAAAGGTTCAAAGTGTCCATGTATACTTGATTCTTTCCTTCTTCCTTTCTGTGTGTGTGTAGAATGTGAATAGCTGCATCACAATCTCCTAGGTGATCCCATGATTCTCCCTCAAGGTGTAGAAAGACTAGATCACATGATTAGGTTGTTTTAACTGCAAAAATTAGTGTTAATAGAAGCATTCATTAAGAATTCACAAACTCATCCTTACTGGGATCATGTTCCAGATTTCACCTTCAATATTTCTGGATATACAACACAATGTAGTGGAATGAACTGTCCCTTTCCCTCAGAACTGCTAAATCCCTCCCAACATTCAAGAAAGGGTTTCACACTCATTTTCTTCAGACCTGTTTCACTCCTGATCTCCTGACAACTAGATGAGTTCAACATTATTTATCAGGTGATCTACTGTATGTACACTGAATCCTCATGTTAGGTTATTTTCCACTTTATTTTTAATTACATTTTCTTCCTTTACCTATTTTCTAAATTTTTTGTCTGTATTGAGAACACATGCAACTGACAGATGAGAGTAAATAGGATAGGATTGTGGAATCACCTCCCATCAGCTAATTTCCACGGTGTTTACAGCACTTGCCTGAAGTTCTTGGTAATTGGTGATCCATAAAAACATAGGAGTGTCGCACATTTTTATTAGATGAATCTGTCAACAGGAGTTTATGGAGACACTGCATTTATTTTTCAGTGATTTTTTTTAGATTAGTTTTTATTTTAAAGTAGGTTGACAGTACTAAACATATTAAAATACAAGTGTTACAGCATATTTCATTATCTATTGTTCAGAATGTGGGACTCTTACAGAGGCTACCCAGTGGATGAATCAAGGGACTACTGAGAACAACACTTGTATCACAATGTGATACGCTGGATCTGGCAGCAGTGTGTGTGATGTGGTAGAGTTCACTGTCTGGAGTTAGGGCCACGTAGAAGACCTATGGTTATTTGTACCCTGGAGGTTGTTGGTTCATGTACCCCAGGGAGCGCTATAGTACCGTTGAAGCTATGGACCGTGAACTGCAGTACATTTACATTTATTCATTTAGCTGACGCTTTTCTCCAAAGCAACTTACAATGTTAAGGTTACAATTATTTACCTATTTATTCAGCTGGGTAATCCCCCCCCCCCCCCCCCCCCCCCCCTTACTGGAGTAATTCAGGGTAAGTACCTTGCTCAAGGGTACTACAGCCAGAGGTGAGGGTCCAAAGGCAGTTGCGCTAACCACTACACTACCAGCATAAACACTTAGCTATTTAAAACAATAAGAATTTGGGTTCCTTTGGACAAAATTGTCAGATAAATTTTATTGAATTGAATAATAATAAATGTGTGCCTGTGCATCTCCCTTAATTACCTTTTTGTCACTGTCCAGATCAAGACTCTTCTTACAGCCTGCAGCGTGGTCAAGGAAACAGCACCTCTTTATTTTCAGTACCTAGTCAACTTGTATGCCACAAAATCACTGCACTTCCACTGATTATTTCACTGTTTCACCTACATACCTGCTGACTTTCAGTGGCTCCTCCTCCTTCAGGACCATAGAAAACCACACATTCAAGAAGGACTTTAAAACCCACATTTTCAGTTCAGTCAAAATGGCACCATGAGTCTATTTTACCATGCTACTGTATTGTACATACTGTAATTATGATCAACTTTTGTATTGGTAATGTTTATCAGTAAATCAGATATCATTTGTCTGCATTTGAGGCTCCTTGTTGAATGGACTTTTGAATCGTCTGAAATCTAAGTCACATCAGGGGAAAAAACCAAATGTAAAAAATATGATGTATTTGCTTAATTGTGTGCACACGTCCACGTTCCGGGGGGACCATATGCCACTGCTCAGCAGAGCATGCCAGGGACATGGGTGGCGTGTGTGGGGTCAGAGATCTGCAGCTGTTGGGGGAGCGGGGGGGCGGTTTGGACTATACCGTAATTGATGATTCGAGTCCATTAAAGTGAGCAAATGAGCGAGCGGTCAGTCACAAGGGTCCTGAGGGTCCACAGTCAGGCTGGCCAGACCAGGCCCAGCACAGATGGTGCAGAGTGTCCGATGGACTGGTGACCAGACGGCGGGAACACGAAGGCTGCATCTGGGCAAAGAGGAAACCCTAACCGCGTCCTGGTGCTTTCCACTGTCATTCATGAGTGACACAATTTCTTTGATTAATCATATTGTACAATACCACGAAGAGGATTTGTTTCAGTGACATAACGGTTACAGGGGTTGTCGTTGGATTTCATTCTTTTCTGGATTCCACTTAGATCAGTCCCATTAAAATTTAAGAATCTGAGTTTGAATCCTGGTTCCTGCCCTTCATTACCCTGAACTCTTACAGTAATAATGACTCAGCAATATAAATAGGCAAATTATTGTGTGTCAGTGTTGTTGGAATAAGAGTTGTTGTGGTGGTACAGTGGTGTTCGAGAAGCAGTTCCCAAGGCTGCAAATAACTGAGTACAATCACTGCTCTTGAAAGTTCATCAGACCCAGACCAGGTTTCTGGGGATTGATATTAACTGTTCTTTGAATAGAGTTTATCATAGACAATCTGCGTCAGTCTAAATATTAAGTGAATACCAAGCTGGACATTGTAATGCTACCAATCTTCCCTCTTATCTTTAGCAGTCAGTGTCATTTAGTCTCATTGTGGGGACAGAGTCGACAGGTTTTGATTAGAAACAAGGTACGGGGAGTGTGAGAGGAGCAGATAGGAGTGACGCTTAGGTGATTCCAAGTAAAGAAGCTCAATGGCCAGCAAATTTGTCACTGTTGTAGATGGGGATCAGGTTCTAAATTTTAACTTTCAGATGTGAAACACAAACTGTGTGTGTGTGTGTGTGTGTGTGTGTGTGTATATATATATATATATATATATATAAATGCATCACATTGCATGAATGAATTATAATAAATAATTAATCCTTATTAATGCTTAATTTATTTCCTAGATTCCCTTCACACTAGCAGTATTGGTGTTTTGAAAAAGCTTCTTTCACATTTCCTTTTCAAGTCCTTGTTGCTGGGCTCATTCTGCACTGAACCCCCTGCCCCTCGGACAAAGAATACGGCAATAATTTTAGTGTTGCGACTTCTGAGCGCATTAGCAAGCTTTTCATTCCTTTGAAAAATACTCTCACTTTACAATTATAGGCAGAACGTGTCTCTCACACACACTTAGTATGCAAGCATGATAAAAGGTATACAGAACTAGCAATTATCCTGTATGCATAGGCTGAAAAGGCTGGTTTGTTTTATGGTCTTCAGAATAAATTTTCCTCATTTCCGCCCTCTAGTGGTCATTTTTAAGAATAACTCTCACACACACACACACACACACACACATACTTTCAGAACCGCTTGTTCCATACCTGAAAACATCCTTTGACATTTATTTAGCAGACCCGCGGCGGTGGGTTGACTGGGCCTGCTCTCTGGTGCGTCTGGAGTTCGAGTCCCGCTTGGGGTGCCTTGCGATGAATGATCCTGGGTGTGTCCCTGAGCCCTGTGCTGCCAGGCTAGGCTCTGATTTGCCATGACCCTGCTTGGGATGAGCAGCTTCCAGCAACATGTGTTGTGTGTGTGCATGCGCAGCAGACCCCCGTGTGCCTGGCGTCAAAGTTTGGAAAATATTTTTATATATTTAAAGACTTCACCAATTTACACATCTGACAGTTGTTAAGCTGGAACAACTGGTTGAGTTTACAATTAAACTCATACAAACAGAAACCCAAAGAAACAACAGCTATGCCAGGAAAGATTAGTCTCTGTTTTTTTTTGCAAACCTGAGTCCTACAGATTTTACATACTACTCTTTGAAGTAATAATTAGTGGGTAAATTGGAAACCTGCTGTACACCCTTTTCACCTCTTAAGACATATTCACGTACAAGTGTGCCTATTATTTGTGTGATGAGCTAAGAAGTTATATTCCTTTAGCTGACACTTTTCTCCAAAGAAACTTAGTTAACCTACTTACAATGACTTACCATATACACAGTTAGGTAATTTTACTGGAAAATTTTAGGCCAAGTATCCTGCTCAAGGGTACTGCAGCTAGAGGTGGCATTCATACCTGTAACTTTTGGATCCAAAGGCAGCGGGTTTAACCACTACATGCCTGCTGGATCCTGTACAGTCTGGAACATAATTTTCCTAGCAGATCATACTTAACTGTAGTACTTAGTGCAGTCATTCATTTTTCGTGAAACTTTTGAGATTAGGTTAATCAGTTCTGTATTGGGTTGAAGCGTCAGCTGCTGCATCGACATATTTCGCCACAAGGTGGCAGCAAAACTACACCAATGGGGAATAAGGCTTGAATGGGACGGAACAGTGTGAGTAAACTGTGTTGGTCTGTATCTGGCAGTTACCAGGTTAACAGTGCTGTGTTGCTAGTCCGCTTTTCTACATGTTCACCTACTCTGCATCATATGCTCAACTTGCTGTTAACATGAAATAATGCGGATATAAACTCTAAATATTTACATTCCTTTGAGGCTTTTCTCCAAAGCTACCTAAAACATTAAGCCAACTAAAATTATCTATCCATTTGTACAACTTGGTAAATTTTTCTAAACCAATTTAGGGTAAGTACCTTGCTCAAAGGGGTTGCAGCTGGCAATGGGATCTGAACCTGCAGCCTTTGGGTGTAAAGGCAAGGCTCTAACCACGATGCTATCAACTGTCTGAGTTATATTAGTTTATTGGGTTTTTTTTTTTTTTTTTTTTTTTTTTTTTTTTTTTTTCCTTCCTGAGTCAACATGAACTGGCACATATGACTGTGAAATGCTTGGGTATTTAGCTGCTTTGTTCATGATGGATTTGGTCATCAGAAGTCATCAGGCTCATGGCCCTGAGTAACTGGCTTGACTGGTGCGGGGAAGGGTGCAAGCTTTGCGCAGGGACGGTCAGCTTGTCCGGGTGGATTTGGGTGTCCCCATCACTGCGGTTATACTATCATCCTGCATTAGTCGCCCCTGTCAGGTGCAGAGCTTTGAGCGGAAAACTCAAAAAGGAAGAGATAGGAAATTAAATGAGGGCCTTTGGAAATAGATTCATAGTGACTCTTTAGAACCCATGCATTACACAAACTCCATATTCGGGAAACTATTCAAATTGAACTAAACGACATATTTTCATCATTCTGTACCCAGTAGTTTTTTTTGCAACAGTGAGCATAACTGATGAGGAATTAGATGAGGGACAAAAAGCTTTTAGATGTGCACTACCAATGAACAGAGTAGTGGAATAGTTTTTGTTCACTGCCTTTTCAGCCTTTCTCTCACAGTTCCAACGATGTAGGACACTTGTGTGTTCTTTGCTTTCACTCATGTGTCCAGTTTGGCCCACACAGATATTACTGAGGTGGACTCACACCTTTCACTGGTGGTATATGTACCGATCAGGGTGCTGTCCATGAACTGCTCCGTTTAAAATACGCACATATGTCAGTAAATATAATCAAATCACTTTGGTTTAAACAACTGATGATGAGATATGAATGAGTTTTCAGTGCATGATTGCAGTTTTTTTAAATGTGAGGCATTTGCTCTGTAGTACACATACATACACACACAGACATCATCTGAAACCACTTGTCCCGTACGGGGTCGCGGGGAGCCGGAGCCTAACCCGGCAACACAGGGCAAAAGGCTGGAGAGGGAGAGGACGCACCCAGGATGGGACGCCAGTCCATCGCAAGGCAATCCAAGCGGGACTTGAATCCCAGACCCCCTGGAGAGCAGGACCCAATCCAACGCGCTGCGCCACCGTGCCCCCCCCCTTGCTGTAGTATACTGAAAGTGTAAAATAAAACAAGTCATATGTTGTTCTAGAAGCAATGCAGATACTGCATGTCTCTTTGCCACATTGCAGACTAGTGATGCGTGTTGCTTTCCAATAACCTGCTCAGCTTGGGTTTTGACCTTTGACCTTTCCTGGAAGGGTTTCTGCATTTACTTTTCATTTTCCGTTACATTATTTATTTAGCTGATCCTTTTCTCAGAAGCAACTTACAGTGTTAAGCTCCTTCCAACAACGTACCCATTTATTCAACACGGTAATTTGTAGTGGAGCAATTTAGGATAAATACCTCAATCCAAGATACTATAGGTGGGATTTGAACCTGCAACCTGAGTTCAGAGGCAGTGATTATACCCACTATTGCCCCTTCTGCCCTCTGATGTTGTGTAAAAGTCTTCTTGCAGCAGCACCTCTGTGCGCCAGTGACATAGAGCCCATGACAGACTGGGAGTCCAATGTTAAGGGCCAGGTTCAGGCTAAGTTCATTTCTGCCCCACTTTCCCTCACTAGTCACACTGCCAGGTGGTGGGGGTCAGGGGTCAGATGTCACACACAGTTCACACCACTTCTGACCTCCACTCGACTCCTGACCGCCAGGCGACTCTAGACTGGTTGTGTCATCCTGCCAGCTTCCACAAACACGCACGCAGTCGCCAACCAAATCTCGTGGTTCCCAGCAGCCCGCGCCTTTAGTGCAGCGCCGTAAACCTTGGGAAACCGGGAGGGGGTTGGGTCTGTAAAAGTGAAGCTCTGAGGATCTGAGATTGGCCCACATTGTTGTCCATACTGGGAGAAGTAATTTATTTGTGTGGACAACCAATTAGGTTGTAAACCAGAACAGAAGAGTGTAAAAGCTCCTAAAAGCACCATTCCCACCCTCAACCCTATAACCCTACCTTCATCACCCTGTGCATTTCCCATAATCCCTCAGTGCTCCAAATGTGGGCACCACCAGTTGAGGGTGCAGTCATGAGCGAGGGCTTCACTGAGCAAGGCCTGAACTTAAAAACTGGATCCGCTGAGAAGGTGCTGTGAAAATCAGCACTTTTGACCACTGCCTGGGGAGGGGGTCAAGGGGCAAATATTTGTGCTGAAAGCAGCTGCCTGTGGAGCTTTTCGAAGCCCCTCATTTGAGGAGGCAGAAATACAACTTAGCTGTCTGTAGGTTCTTACATTATTGCTAAACCCTCTGGGAATGTGCCATGGAGATGCTTCAAAAAACATCAAAATATTCCCCATTGGCCAATGGGCCGTTACCCAGAAACATTTGCCGTTGGCCAGTTGGGCACTATGCTGAACTGGTTTTAGTGTAGCTTAGCACATGATTAGACCATTTCATTGCTATTTCAATAAACTAAGACTAACATGACCACCACAATCATAAACACACAGCATGTCATGTGGTACAATGAAGAGCCCAACATGAGATTGTGACACCTTCAGGCTTGGCACTCAAATCTCAGGCCACCACATTTCTTCCCTATATATGGGCAATAGGGGGCATAGTGGTTAGATGTTTCAGCATTTTAATATTTCAAGAGCAGGTTTTAAACAGTGACCAAAGAGATGAAGGGAACATAAACTTGCAGAACATAAAATCTTGACAGAAGAACTGGCAGGGATGCGGAAGGAATACCAGGAATGCAGTATTTTGTGCTGTCTATCTATGTAAAACACTTTACTAAACATATAAACATGTCAGTTTTGAAGGTATCTTACTGATAGTGTATAAAAGTATCTATTGAGAAAATAGCAATGTATCTCAGTGGTGGTAAGTGGGGTAACTAGAGGGGCAGAATGAACATGCAGGAGCTGGGGGCAGCACTGGTGTATGGTGGCTGGACTGGTCTCTAAGTGACCACACCAGCCTGTTCCTGTTTGTCCAGAAGGGGTGGAAGGACTCAGTCAGCTTAATGTGTTACACCATAATCCTGCTGGGTCATCCAAATATTTTATGAATTTTGTAACCTGTGGAAATTTGTATTGTGAGTTTTTATTGTAGTTTGAAGAGGTGTTTGAAGAGTTGTTCAGTGAGCACCTTAATAATGAATGGGCCAAGTGGTTCATGGAAAAACGTGGTGAGGTTTGTCATTGTGTGGTTATCGTGAGCTGATTCTCTTCGTTGCTTTGCTGTAAAATTTGCTTTGAAAACATGGCCTCGTGTCTTTCCAGTGCACCCAATGAATTTAGAGCAGGAGAGTTGCAGAGGGCAGAAGGTGAGCTGCAATGTGTTTCTAACCCAGAGACCAACAATAACAATATCAACACCGTCAGTGTCAAGAACAGTGATGGCACAGTCAACATAGACATCAATGATGCCATCAGAAGCACCAGTAATAACATTGACAACAGCAACAACAGTGTCAGCAAAGCTCAATGATAGCATGAACATGAACTCCCACATCTTCATTGACATCAACAACAGAAGCATCAATAATGGCAAAATGGACAACATCAGATGTTGGCAACAAAGGCACCAACAATAACATCAACAAGTGACAATCCAACAACATGAACATAAACACTTGCGCAGGTCCTCAATGACACCAGCCTCAGAGCAATTGGCAGTTACAAAACCAGCAACGTTAGTTAACAATAACGTCAGCACAACGTTAACATGAACACCTGCATCTTCAATTATATCAACATCATATTCATCAATAAGAACATCAGACATCCGCAACAAAAGCATCAACTTTAACGTTGACGAAAGAGACAAAACAACAACGTGAACATAAACACCATCGATAATCACAAAATCAACATAAGCGTCAACAAAACTGACAACCCAACAACACGAAAAGTAGCACCTGAGTCTTCGATGACATCAACCTCGAAATCAGTGAAAGCATCATTGGTATTAGCACTAACAACAGAGACCACAGTCAACATTTTCACTATAAACACCAACATCATCAATGACATCGTTAGAATAATCTGTCATGAAAGGAGCAGACATTAGCAGCAAAAATAATTTACATACATTCATTAATTTTGCAGACACTTTTCTTTTAAGCGACTTCTAATGAACACTGTCGTGTTGTAGTGTTATCATCCCACACCTTATTCACCCAAAGTGACTGACAATGATAGATAGTCTACTGCCAATGAGTGACTCGTCCATATATCGTTACGAATGGTTCTTATCTATAACTCGATCACATGGTTTTTGGGACATTTTCAGCCAACTGGTTGAATTGATAGAGCAGTATTGGTGGGGGGGGGGTTCTGAAGGAGTCTCTGGTGACAGCTGGATCTCCAGTGAGCCACCTGCCACGCACACACGCACGTCAACAGTAACATCAACAACGGTGACAACCCAACAACAACATGAACACCCACATCCTCGAAGACATCAACATCGGAATCTTCAGTAACGACATCAGACGTCGGAAAGAAAAATGTCACCATTAACATCAACAAAAGTGACAACACAACATAGGCACTTATCAATGACATCAGAATCATCGGCAGCGACAAAGTCAACAACATCAGTAACGAATGCGTCAACAACCTGATGACCCGGCAACAACACAAAACACACCCGCATCCTCAGTGATATCGACATCATGATCATCATCACCAGCGTCGTCAGCTATAAACAACACCAGAGACAAAAACAAGAAGTCGCAACAATTCACTGCCTGGCGAGGCAGCGCAGTGGGAAAACCCGGGGACGGAGGTGTGGCTCGTACTCTGTTACTTACGAGGAATGCCTGCTGCTATGAATGAGCCTGACTTTTTACTACAAATTAAGACTGTAAGCAATGCTGCCAAGAGCACTTCATCATCTGTGGCAGCAGGGAGCGTGTTTGGAGGGCGGCCAGCGACGGCGGTGCCGGGGCAGGGATCTCTGCACCAGGCCGAGAACCCGCCACTCGTCCATCTGCCGGCACACAAAGGAAGCGTGGGAGTGCGTTACAGAGCTGGGGGATTAGGAGTGTACAGTGCCGCCACCTACCCCCACACATGCCCCCAGATGTAGGAACATAATTGTTTATGTCCCTGGGAAGACTGTGGATGAGGCCTCAGCCCCTGGAACAAAGCACCGTGTTCAGGCCCAACTCTTAATCCACCTCCACCGCTCCCGTTTCCATGGATACGGAGGTCTGCCAGCCAATCCCGACTGCCCCGTCGACGGCATGACCAATGGGATTATGGGTGGAGAGAAATGATGTGTCGGAGCTGGGAAGCAGCAGGGGGTCCAAAGTCTTGGGCTCAGGGGAGGAAGGCCTTTTGTTGGACCTGCTGACCCAGAGGAATCCAGGAGAACTGGAGCTAGAGAGCCCGTACTGGGAGCTGGAGTGTCAGCAAGACACCTGGGAGATAAACTGTCCCGCCCAGGGTGCCCCCCCACCGTCCACTATGCCCACGGTCACGCAGCGAGTCACCCAGAAATGTTTGCACATGGTGCTGAGTGACCTCCCTCCAGAAAGGCTCCTCTTTCCATAGCTGTGGAGTCACTCAGAAGCGCAAGGCCCCCTGCGCACGCTGCGTGTTCATCCGCTACGTGAAAGTGCTCACCTGTCTGGGGCAGTCATGTTCGGAATTCAGCATGGGGCACCAAGTTTAAAAGGCTGGTATCGCTGTTCCTCTGTGTACTCAGCCACACGTTTTATTCTTTGGAACGTGATTTAATGCCTTGAAAGAGAATCGGAGTGAATGTTTTAACGGGAAATGCAAACGCGCAAACGGAACGGCACTCGGGGCAGCGTCTTCACACGCGTGCGGTGACCCTGCGATAATGCCGGGTTTGAGCGTCTCAAGGACTCCTGCAAAAGCCGTGCGAGCATCACCCCAGGTGGTCAAGTGCTGCTGGATCAGAGGGTGCGAGCAGTCGCAATTTGTGCAGTGCAGCAGCCACTTGATGGTAGCTGCTGGCCACAAGGGGGCAGAAGTCACAGATGAAATTCATTGTCAGCAACCCCAGACCACAATAGACAGTTCTTCGTCACATGACTGGACTGACGGGGGGAGGGATCCAGTTGTGTGATTCCAGTGCATCCTGTACATGTAGTTTCTTTTTTTTTTTAAATAAAAAGTCTTTCACGTGTAATTTTGACATGGCAGTACTATTATTTAATTTATTTTAACAATTAAAAAAATATATTTATTGGTATGTGGGGGTGGGGGTGGTGGCGCAGCAGATTTGGCCAGTGCCCACTGTTTGGCGGGTCTGGGATTCAAGCCCTGCTTGGTGTGCCTTGTGATGGACTGGCGTCCCATCCTGGGTGTGTCCCCTCCCCCTTCAGCCTTGCGCCCTGTGTTGCCGGGTTGGGCTCCGGTTCACCGCGACCCCGCTAGGGACAAGCGGTTGTAGACATTGTTTGGTTGATAGTATGTAGAGTTGTATGCTTGCAAATTACTAGAAAAAAAAATATATATAGAAACTGTTTCATTTCACCAATCTTAACAAGAAGGAGGAGGCTAACACAGAAACTCTCACGATTCCTTCTAATTCTGCAGTGCCAAAAAAAGTTAGGTATTGACATTTGTATGCTCGAAAGTCAATTATAATGTTTAAATAATGTTCTTTTTAAAAATAATTTAGGTTTCATTTTGCCAATTAAGCAAGCACTTTTTGTTTAAATTCTGGAAAATGTATTAACAAATATTGTGATGCACTGGGCTGCCCAGTTATTCCAAGATTTGGTTACGTGACATCCAGTCATGTGTGAACTGTAATTTAATTCTTGCTGGTTTTATCAGTATCATGTGCAGAAGGTCATAATATTACTGATTTATTCTCAGATGTCATATAGAAGACATACATTTTATCTTCCTTCTATTTAGCACCCTGAGAGATTGATTTATCCATCTTATGATTTCATCCCCACAACCACAGCCATTTCAGTGTACCGTGTCTCTGATTTATAGTACGGGGCATCACTCTGCATGAGCTTTGCATGTCTTGGTGCGTGAGCTCAGTTGGTGAGAGTCATAGATAGTGGCTGTATGGCCTTTGTGACTCGGGTCATGACTCACCCGTGGGAAGCAGACTGCGGATATGTGAGTCACAGAGACCCTGAACCAGCCTCAGTGTGTCTGCCCACTGTGGCTCAGACTGGGGCAGCCTGTGGCCAAAAAGTTACAGGTCAGAAGACATTATAAACAAGTGTTTGCTCTTTTCTCTCAGAAATATATTAAACTGGATTCTATCTATTGTTTCATTGAAACTGATCTCAGATGTACACAAGTCATCTTTCTCTTTTTGGGTATTACTTTTGTTTAATGTATAATAGTTTGCCTTGACTTATTGGTACATAAATTTGCCTCTGCTTATGAATAACATGAAGATATATTTACATTTTCTTCTTCGGTTACTTAGTTCAGATCTCAATTTATCACATCCACCCCACCCCCCTTTGAAGTTCTGTTTTGTGTCATGGATGGGGAGGGATAATTTTTAGTAATGGTAGCACAGGATGTGATTTTAATAAATTTGCTAAGATGTGATTTACATAATAATGTCATGTCAGTGTAAAATATTTTAAAATATTGAGGCTTTTAGTTAGGAGTGAATGTATGATATTTCCTTTAGTTCTTTCATGTTAGAATAGTAAAAGGGATGAACAGAAAGAATAGCTGGTAGATGTTTCATGCCGGATTCTATAGGCCTTGTGTATTAATTGTCATTTATCTGACACCTTTGTCCACAGTGATTTACAATTTGAGCTTTGTACACTAAGCTACTTATAGTGATTTACCCATTTATACAGCAGGGTAACATTTAATGCATCAGTTCAGGGTGAGTGCTTCAATCCAGAGTACAATAGAGCGGAGAAGGGTTTCGAACCTGGGTCCTTCGATTGTAAGGGGACACCTGTAATCTCTGTGTGTAGCATACAAGAAAACGTGGAGTGAAAATATCCTGTGAGTTTAAAGAGTTGCACCACAGGGTAAATACTGTTTGATTGGTCCTCCAGTGTGGGACATGGTCAGTTTTTCTTTAGGGTTCTTCTCCAAGTGAGTTTGTTGTTCCTGTCTGGTTCCATTAGCAATGGTTGGCATGGACTAGAGCCAGGGATTCGCTTGCAGTCATTCCCTGGCGGTGGTGCCCTCACAGTTCTGCTATGTTCCTGCCTGTCTCCCCCGATAACATTGCCGCAACTTGGTGACACGAGCACCATGGACATGCTTTGCTAACCAGTGTCACGTGGTGGCGGCACCCATGAGTGAAAAAGCTCTGAGCATGTCGAGTACATATGTGTAGAAGCTGCAAACCCTAAACTCTGGTGTAATTTATTACAGTGGACATAAAAATAAACCTTCATGCTACATTATAAACATCCAGTCGTTCCAATCCTAGTATAGAGAAATTAAATCTGTTTTATAATGAAACATCCTGAAAATATTCATATGCTCATTTGCTCTTAATGTACTTGATATATTTACACAAATATACATTTTAATTTTATTTAAAACCTTGCACTCCGATATTGCACACAAACGTGCTTTGTTCCATTAGTTTTATCAATTTAGTGTGAGCATGACCAACCATATTTTATATTTAATTGCTGTAGAGAAGTCCAGCAGGTGTCTCTGACACTGCCTTGTGAAAATATTTTGTGATATTTTCCATTATATTCGCCATGTCTGTATGTCTCATTTTTGTGCTTCTGTGATTTTTTTAAAAAAATCTATTTTAAATCAATAACCTCATTGAAATTTGAAAGCCCTCATGAACCATGAAAACACAAAAGGGTTTAAAAAAGTCAGTGAATTAAATGATCCTGGTGGAAGTGTTCAAATTTGTTGCAGTGGACATGATCCACTGGAAGTGGGTCGTTCAGTCATTTTGTCTTTGAAACCAGTAGAAATATTTCATTGCAGCACCATTCCTATGGATAAGGTCAAGATACTATCGTCACAGCAGGGGAAGTGATCTTCCCTATGTGCCTTTTGGACACGGCCCTTTTTGTCATAGTGATCATGATTTTTAACTGCCTTCATCTTTATATTTATCTTTTATTTCGGAATGGCGTGTGACACAAGGCGCTCCTCACACGCTTGGCCGTATGCCTTCGTCTAAAACGTTGAAACATTCCCTCCCAAAATTATGAAAAGATCAAAGGAGAACTACAGAAGAGTTCCTCTGAAGCTGCGGAACCCCAGAGTGCATTTTATAGCACAGATTAAAGAGGACTGAGCTTTTTTTTTTTTTTCTTCTTCAACCGCTTTTAATTGGATCAGGAGACACTTTCTACTTAAAATAAATAAATAAATAAATAAAAAAAAATAAAAAAATTCAAGCATGTCGTCTGGCCGGCCTGGAAAATTTTCTATGTGTTAAAAATTCCCAGTATGGTTACAATTTTAATGGAGAAGTTACAGTGAGATTGGTTCCAGATGACCGTACATTTTCCAATTTAAAAAAAAAAAAAAAAAAAAAAAAACTGCTGGAGAAAAAAAAAAAAGCGATGTGTTGATTGTTAACGTGCTGTGAATTGGAGTGGTGGGGGTCAGCAGTTCAATGTAGACTTTATTTATTTGGCAAGAGGTGTGTTGCGGCCATGGTGCACAGAGCGCTGTTGAAATGCATTGCTCAGTCACACTCCACTGTTCATTTCAGTACATTCGTTTTCTGGCTATGGGTTCATCCCGGGAACCTTAATTTTTTTAGTGTATGACCACAAAAATAACACCCCACCACATTCACAGTCCTTAACCCAAGCTGTACTGGAGGGGTGACTTGGCTGTTTCAAACAAACTGCATTATTAATCACAGTAGGTAACAGTGAAGTCTATTATTCTGGTAAAATTTATCGGAGTTGTTGCATGTCCTCTTTTGCCCTGCCTTTTTTGTCTTTCTTAGTAGCTCCCCTAAAAGTAATTCCTGTTGAAGCACTTGCTGGATGGAAAAAGAAAGAACGGAGATTAAAAAAAATGCAAGGCTACTCCGATTTCAACAGAATCACAGTATTAGATCTGAGAGGGTTTAGTAGTGAAGCTTGTCCATAGCATGGGGCCTTTGCCTGGCTGTGATTCATGGGGTCTCTGTATGTTAAAATTAGTGGGAATTGTCAGCACGTGCTTCCCATTACTGCTACTTCCATATATTTCTTACTACTCTTGATCCAGTATATCCTAAAGTACGAAACATGGAAGATCTGGTATATTGTTATCTGACAGAGCCAACTAGGAGGGAGTTTTGCCTCCACAAATACTTCTCAGGCTAGAACGTGGACCAGTAAGGGAACATAGACAGAGGTATCTGCTGTCTGAGAGGGAACCTTCTAGGGAGGCCTCAGAGGAGTTTGCACCGCAGTGTGCACTCATTGGCCAGTGAGTTACCCTTTCGTCAAACCCACCGACAGCAATGAATGTTTATCGCAGCCATTATTAGTTAGCTTGTGTTGCAGGTGTCATAGGTTGGAAGAGTTGAGTGGTCTTTAGCGAGAACGCTCATCATAGTGCTGGGGGAGCTTCGCTCTTCAAATAAATATTCAGTTTGTTGTTAGGTCAGCTTGTGCTAGGATGAGAATGGCGAACCTCGGGGTACAGTCAACGGTCGATGGTTTCTTTCATCAGAAGCTCAAACTCACCGACAGCGTTGAATGTTCCCTGGGGACACCTAGTTACGTGATGTCTTTCGGCGTGTACTCCAACAGTCTTCTTCCATGACCTCACTTGTTCAACCTTTGAACTCTGACCCCAGACTGCCTTGGAAGCTGCGAGTCCACAAGGTACATGGAACTAAGAACCACTACCTTAGATGAGGATAAGGTTGCTGAGGATGCAGCCACCAGGGACAATAAGTATGACTCATTTGCACTGCCATATCCCCATACATCTATATGACTGTGTTATGAGAGAGAGACAGCCAAGGAGGTCAAGTTCCCTAGTGCTGAGAAGACGTATTCAGTGACGAGTCCAGAGAGACAACCAACAGAACAGCTCTAGACTTAGGATGCTATAGATTTTATCCCATCCTCATTCTTCCACTTCTTTTGGACCTGCCTGGAGAACAAGGAGACATGCCATGGAAGAAGAGAGAAACATAAACACAACAAACTCTGCCTTTAAAAGTGTTAGGGCAGCTTTACATCAGGGACAAAGAAACTGAGTAACCGCTTAACAAAGTCAAGTTATTCTAAAAAGGTTTCTTGTGCCCCCACTCCCCTTTTTGGATAACAGTGGGAGGGCAGAGGGGGAGAGCTTTTAATTTTAGCAGACATGTAAAACTATGAACACAGCCCAGCATCACCAAGGTACCGCTCAGCTTTATGAAAGGGGGCTGTAATCACTGTTCCTGCTCCCCCGATCTACCCTACCACCCCCACCCCCGACCAGCACACAGCCCCCAGAGTGAACGCGTCTTCTCTGCACAGTGCTTTGAGGTTGTGAAATCGTGCAGTCATGCATTATTAATGCGCAACCCTGTTCGGCTGCCGCTACCTAACTTAACGCCGGCATCTATCCGTACATCTCTTTCTCTTTCTGCCTTTGTGTCTCTCCCTGGCGCACAAATCCGAGGCTTCCAGGACGCACAAGGAAGACGGGGAGCGCAGTATATTGTTCCATAAAACACATGCTTCACGGTTCACAGGATTTATAACCGTATGGTGGTTCAGAATCTTTCCGCAGTAGCGCCTGAGACCAGCATAGAAGGCTTTCGATCCTAAACATGAGCAAGGCTGTAGAATGACAAGGGAATGGGGTTTGCCAAGGATGCTTGCTTTATGACACATTAGAGAGAAGGCAAAGTTTGCTGTTCTGTTAGTATCAGCAATATCGTTTGAGCAGGCGAACAATGAAATGATATCAAATGATGATTCCTTATTTAAACATGGAGGGGCTCTCAGTTGGAGAAGGGAGAGTAGGTGATGGGGTGGATTGATAGGGGATGAGGGAGTGGACTCCCACAGAGTTGCTGTGAAGTGCCTCTTAGATGCCATACTCCAGCTCCCCAGTCTCAACTCCCATGATAAGGCAGGCTCTGAGCGACTTATAACCCTTTCTGGAAAAATGGAAATGGAATTACCACATTCATTATGGGAAGCAGCATAGGGTGTGCGTGCGTGCGTGCGTGTGTGTGTGGGTGTCTGTGTGTTAGTTAAAGAGGACATTTGCAAGAGAGCTGTGAAGAAATTGGTCAGTTCGGTTTAAGTGTCATACAATTTGGATCATGATATGCACCATGTGTGTAAGTAGCTGTCTGTGTGTGCGGTGAATGTGTATAAAGAGTATACAGCCTACTGCTAACAGAAGCTGCATTCACCCTGTCCTTCTGCCATGAAGCTTCTGTCTGACTGCAGTTACGTTCCAGTGGCTTGTGGGAAGAAAAAAAAAAAAAAACAGGAGTGACCAGCATTCGTTAAAAACAGTGGAATGAGCAGGCTGGGGTGCTCTCATGACCTTGGCTCACCGTGTGTGTGTCTGCAAAGCCTGGGCCTTGGAGGAACACCGGCTCGGCGGCCCTCTGAATTATTGAGCAAACTTCTATGTCAGCTGTGTTTACAGAGGCAGTGGGTACTGGCTAGTGAATGGGGACCATTCAGCCAGACAGTTATACATATATACATCACACATATATATATATAGAGAGTTTGGGTTCAGCTTTCTGGAAAGACCTCAGCTCCAGAAAAATTGAAAGGACTGCTCTGCCCGTTTTGACTGGTGAGGAGCAGCAAGCTTCTTTTGTTTGTTTTAGGATCGGGGATGAGTGCAGTGGCATTAGAAACCGTGGTACTGAGTGCAGAAGCAACACTCTTTTTTTTCGTGCATCTGAAAAGACGGGCATCTCAACAACATCAGTCAAACTGTTACTTTTAAAACTGGTGTACTTAGGTAAACTCAAACTTGGGTGAATAATCGGGGAAAATATTGTCAGTGAAGAATGCTTGCTCCTTGTCGCGATGATATTATAGACAGTGCCGATAAGATTATCCATGTTTCTCCTTGGGTGTTGATATCCATCTTTTATTTCAACACTTCTACCCCTCCAAATTCTTTAGATCTATGTAGGTTCACAGTGCATTTTTCATGCCAAAATGACAGATCAAATCATGTGTATTTCTGTTCTGTGAGTGGTTGGACCAGGACAAATAATTAATGGCTTTCAGGGAAGAAATAGGGATATGAAGTGTCTTTAGGTGCATAGTTCTCCATCATTAATGATATTGGATTAAAGAAGCATTGTTACTTATCTGTGTATCCCATTTGTTGCCTGCTGGCAGATCTGGGCAGTTGAGTAGAGTTTTTTTGTGAAGAGGCCTGGAAGGAGAAAAGCTTTGGGTTTGGCGCAGAGAAAATAGACCACAGCCACGCCAGGTGGAGAACGGTCCGTGCAGCTCTACATCCCACGCGTTATCGCCTGACGGCAGACGGGTCTCATCCCTTGGTTCCGCTGCTCTGTCGGATGTCGTGTTGGAGACCATGGAGGAAAAGAGGTGCAGAGACGGAGTCGCCTTGGAGGGAATGTTTGGCAGGAGTGCCTCTTCTCTTTGGCAGTATGCTCCCAGACCTTGGCTTCTGCTGTTGCTCTAACAAGATTCCCATTCTTGGGTTTTCCTCTGTCACTCCTTGCCCTTTCCCCGTGGCCTCTCCCTGTTCACTGATCACACATCCTTTTATTTGCATAAATCAGCTGTCCACGTGTGGGACACCTCTAGTTGACAGTGGGCAGCTGTCGTTACAGTCAGCGCATGAATAAAGAAAGTCTTTGCGCAGCTCCTGCTGCAGAGATGCTACAAGTGCCCACAGCAAGCAGTTCGGCTATAGGGCTGATGTTTCTCCATTCGAAGTTCCGCATTTTGTACTGGCTCACAATAAGCCAAAATGCAATTGCTCAGATGGAACCTTCCTGAATCCAGTGCTACTGCCCTGGCTGAGCTGACACTTGAATGCTGTCAGGTATCAAGCTAGGAAGGACACACATCAAACTGCTTTGTCAGCAGGTTCCCAGTGGCAGTTGACAGACAACAGTAGACTTACAAGCTAAGTCTCTAGAGCATCCTCAGCGATGTTTCTTGGAGAAGTAATATCAGGCGGTCTGATTTCACGGTGTCCAAAAAGCCTGTCAAAAAAGGAGACACACCCTCATTCGGCTGCATATGTTTTCGTTTCTGAAACACAAGCTGATTTCTGTGTCGCGCTTTCAGAAGGTAAACTAAACCTCAGATAGGAGATTAAGGTGCAAACAGAAAAAGGGACTTATGCACCTGTCAGAAGCCTGAAACTAAAGTAACCCTTTAACACAGGAACATGACAGAATGTAAATCAAAATCATGCCAACTGGAATCCAACCTGAAAGCAGTTACTCCTAGTTAGTGCAGCGTTTAGAGGCGTTATCAGAGACAAAGGTCTGAATACACACTCCAACTGTAGCACCCTTGATCGAAGTACTTACCCTCAGTTGATACAGTAAGATTTGCCCAGCTCTGCGTAAATAAGTAACTCACTCCAAGTAGCTTAGTATGGGAACCTAACATTGTAATTAGCCTTGAAAAACATGTCAGCTATGTAACACACACACTGTCTGAAACCGCTTGTCCCAAGCAAGGCCGCGGCAAGCCAGAGCCTAACCCGGCAACACAGGGCGCAAGGCTGGAGGGGAAGGGGACACACCCAGGAGGGGATGCCAATCCATAACAAGGCACCCCAAGCGGGACTCGAACCGTAGGCCCACCGGAGAGCAGGACCTGGTCAGAGCCACTGCACCACCGCACCCCCTTAGCTATGTAATAGTTAATTTTAAAATACAAAAACCACCTGCATCAGGTTGATACCAGAGAGATATCTAATGGTTATCCCCGTAGACATTAAGGATGTAACTATGGCTTTTGGCAGGCAATCGCAGCGACCACACCATGACTGCTTAGCAAAAAACAGTTTGCAGTAATTTCCTACAAAACGTCTGAACCGTATCCTTACAGATGATGTGACCTTACCCATCCCGCCACAGATCATGTGGCATAACCCTCCATGACTGGGGGACCCTGATTAGTACAGTGAGCTCTGGAATGCTTGTACATGAAGCACATTTTATACTGGATTAATTTTCTGTCAACACTTCCAAATTTAGCTGTTGCTAATCACATTAAGGCTGCCCTACAGGCATGGCAAAGGAAAGGAGACTTCTCTAAAACAGCAGACACTCACATACTGGGCACTTTGATCCACTGTCAGTCCCTGGTATTGCAAATCGATTAGCAAAATGGTGGTACAAGTTTTTCAAGTCAACTAACTCTGGAACCACCCTTGTCCGATTGAAAACAAACAGTTAAAGCCAGTTAAGTTTTTTCCTCAGTCACTCATTTTGCACATCATTAACATCAGTGGAGTTGAGCAGAAAACTGCTCAGGCTGGAGAAAAACGGCTGCTCTGAGAATCACACGGTGGTCATTTATTATGTGTTTAATCCATTTAATCTGCTCGATGGAGGTGGTGTCTGATCCAGCTGGCAGTGATCAGCACCCTGTTTGCACTTGCTCAGCTCTCAGCTGCAATAATCTGAATAATCACAGAGGATGATGAAGATAATAATTATTATGATGATTAGATGTGCAGCAAGCTGCCATTACTGATACCCCTAGACCTGTACCCTTGCCTAGGTGATGATGATGGGATTGGCCAGAATTGACCTTTCTGGTTTTATAAAGTGGCATGGAATGCAAAAGGTGGAGGCCATGACACTGTGGTCATGACCTGATGGTAGCGCCCTCTTTTAGTTGAGGACTACCTCTCTCCATGTATGTTCTTTGCAAAGCATCTCCTGGTTAAAGGAGATAAGCTAGGTCCCTTTGCTTTACCAGGAGATGCTGAAGATACCACCACAACAAAGGTCAGAGTGCAAAAAGTTGAGGAGAGTCAAAGGAATGATGTGTATTGTCAATACCCCACAGCTTCTTGTCTGAAAGCCCCCACCCCTCTCCAAATACATGAGCGAGACCTGCAGGGGCAAGACACCACGTCACTCCCTGTAAAAGTCAAAAGCAGAAGCAAATGTCCTCCAGGCTGACAGACCCTCTATCTAGCGCCTTCTCCTACATCAGGGTGACAGGGCCCATTCCTGGGGCTTTTTTCTGGCTACTGCTACCCATGCTGACGAGGGGACTGGCTGAAGGGTGATGCGGCCGTCATCCTGATGAGCATGGACTCTACTCATCACGTGCTGCAGGTCCTGGTCTAGTTCTGGTCTTCCTTGGACCAGTATTCTGCGCACTTGACTGTTGTCTGAGGTGATTTAATTGGTTGGTAGGCCAAGATCACCACACACAAACACACAGGTCTCCCTCAGACTTATCCTGGGTAGCTGTCTCTTTTTGGGGCTCCTGAACTTACTAAACGCTGATCCTCAGCACATTTCTCAAAATGCTCCTCAAGCAGATGTGAGTGCGTCAATCTCAGGACTCTGGTTTGCATCCTTGCCAAGACCATTTTTGATAGGACGATCTCCACTGTCTGGTGTGCTGCTGCAGGTCTCCTCTCTCTCACACACACACACACACACACACACACACTGCTGACCATCCGAGGAATCTGCTTCTCCAACTACATTCATCAGATGGAGCTTAAGCCAAGACCCGATGGACACACTATTGCAGTTACGATTTTTTTATAATCTACTGCTTCTTGACCTTTCCATTGACCTTTTCTTCTTCCTCCCCTTCCTCTTACAGCATTCTGCTCACTGCCAGAAGAAATTATAAAAATTTCTTTAAGAACACAGAAAACGCACTGTTTCCTATTGTGCCCCAGTTGCGCCGCATGATCCCGATGCCTTCCTCAGAACATTCCAGAAAAATGTCACCATTTTTTATGATCTGTTAATCTTCAGCGATTATAGAGCTTCCCGCTCTTGCCCTTATCTGTCGACAGGGCCGCAAATTCAAAAGCTGCCAATTAACTCTGGCCGCGGAGACATGGAGGCTAAATCGGCAAGACGATTGATGCATAACAGTCAGAAGCCCGCTAAGCTGCAACTGCCTTACGTTACTGTTCTGAAATGGCCTTGCATGGATCGTGCCCAGACTTGTCAACGGGGGTCCAAACTTCTGATGGAACTCTAAACCAACAATTTTGTTTCAGCTACCGAAGCCATGTGCCCGGAACTCCCTTTTACTGTTTTCATTCTTGAACTCGGTGGTTGATCCGTTTTATGATTTCACATAAATGCTGGTATGTGAAAGAGAAAGATTTGAAAAATGAATGATTCCTGGACGTGCAAGTAAAGAATAAAGAGGAGATTAAAGGGGTGAGACTGATTTTCTTGGTCCCAGGATTCTTAAATCAAAATTGAAGAGGGATTTAGGAGTCCCCATCCATTTCTGGAAGCTTCTCGCATCTGTCCTCGATCAGTTCTGTCCCAAAGTTGGGGGTCATGCAGTTTTCTTTCCAAACAAGCATTGTTCAGACAAAAATTTCCAAGCTCATGTGCTATTGCTGTACCCTTGAGCAAAGTGATTGTCCTGAATTGCGGCTGTAAAAACTGTCCCTCACTATAAATGAATGGGTATGATATTGAACCACAGTATGAGTCTTCAGAGTAACTAAATTAGAGGCTCTTAAGGAATCTGTATCGTGTGCATCTCCTCCGCACCCATTTTCCGTGTCCTCGGTTCTGATTTCATGCCTCTGAGCATTCAAACTGATCGAAAGACTGCTTACTGATCTGCCTTGCATCCCTGCAGCAATTTAAGGATCTGTGCTATATTCCGAATGGTTCCTTATCGACGGAAGACTCTCCGCAGCAATCTGGGGCCAGCACTCGGCTCGAGAACGGCTTTGATCTGCCGCGGAACGAAAGGGGCTTTGTGATCGAACGCTGGACTGCAACTTTTTTTTGGGGAGGAAGAGAGAAGCATTTCCTTAATATTAACATATACGTGAAGTTCTATTTTTCGTTCGGTTATTACAGGACTCTTATATTCTGCTATAAAGTGTTCCAGTAAGAAGATGTAGGATCCATGTTGAGAACTGCACATCCATGCAAAATGTGTTTTCTTTTTTCAAAACAAGCAAATTTGTCTTTTTTTTCTTGTCACGATGAGCGGGCAGTTTGAAGTCAGTACGGGGTGCGAATCCACTGAACGGGGATTTAGCTAACCACCCTACACCGATGTGACACGGGGTGGCAAATATAATAGAAAGCGACGAGCTTACCGGGAGAATGTGGGTCAGCGAGGCAGATGACCTACCCCAGGTCCCCGTGCTGGATACCACTGCCTAATCTGCTCTAATGCACACAGAATAGCAGCCAGATGTGTCTCCTAATTGACCCTGATATTCACTGAGCGGAAGACAAAGCTCATCACAACAGCTCTTGCGTTTGCACAACAGTGCCGGACTTATTAATTCATTTCTCTGACGCTATGGTAACTTAGTGTTAGGTTTGTACACTGATTTACCCATTTGTACAGCTGGGAAATTTTTACTGCCTCAGTTCAGGGTGAGTACCATGATTAAGGGTACTACAGCAAGAGGTGGGATTCGAAACCGGGTCCTTTAATTGCCAGTTACACCATCTGCTGCTGATATATCCAAATGTCCATACACCTCCCCAGGTTACATATTTGTACAGCCATTAATAACAATTTAAACAATTAAAAATAAATAAAGGATTATTGACCCAGCATGTTATTACTAACAATTTAATTTAAAAAATAACAAACACACAGTATTCGTATTTCCAAAGATTATTAAACAGAGTGCATGAGACTTGTATGGCGTATGCAGGAGTAAAAATAAAAATAACCCACAGGCTGGGAACTTTCTCCTAGGACAAGACAATTGCTTAGAATCTTCTGTATGAGGTGCCAAGACAACATAAAAATTAAAAAAAAAAAAAAAATAAAATACAGTAATGTCATTGTGTGCAGCAGCCGGGTTTGCTGCCTGACAGTGGACTGGACTTCCAACCCCCTGCTCCAAAATTTCACATGACACGAACATGAGCTCAAACCATGAGGGAGCAACCGCAGCATCAAGCCTTTCTCTTAACATACCGTGAAGGAGCGGGCCACCTCTCGTTCCTCTGTTGCTGATGTGCAACCTGGCAATGGCTGCGTTTGTTTTGCAGGGACTGAAATGGGGACAGGCGCTGCATGAATATTAAAATTTCATGGACAACAAAGCGTTCTGGGCCCGCGGAAGCCGAACTCTTTTAGAGAGTCGAGCACGAGTTGCTGAAGAAACCCACTGAAGCTCAATAAGTGGCCCTCCCTCCCATCACGGCACTGCGGCGTCGCGTGTTCTCAGGTGGCTCGATCGCCGGCACTTCCGAAATTCGGGCTTACGCGCTCCGGAATGTCACCTAGATTCTGGGTAGCTTTAGGGAGGGACAACTCTCAGGGGCGGCTTTTCTCTGGAAGTGCGGAGACAGCATCGCGTGCCTCTCGCTGCCAGCTCTACGAACCCACATCCACCCCGCCCCCCACACCGCCTCACACCCCAGCCTGAACATTCTGTTACTCTTAATCACGTCTTGGCATCTGGTCGGCCCGCGGAGACAGTCTTGGCAAGCGTGTTGACGGGCGGCCCGCCGTCGTCGTGAGCGACTGCAGCGGCGCCCGAGAGTAAACCTGACTTGCGAGATATCGGAGTGGCGTACGTGCACCCCCCCACTCCCACGAACACCCACGTTGCGAAACAAAACAAAGAGTGCAAGAGGCAGGGCAGCTCCTGCGTGCGCATAGTCAAAAAGCTGTATCGCTCAGATGGTTTTAAGGTGTGTCCCCTCCCTCTTCGGAAGAGTCAGCATCCCGGAGTCAGTGACCCGTTTTTTCCGTATCTCATCGGTTACCTCGCTGACCCTAACATTACTACACGCAATGTGGCACTACGTCTTGCACACAAGCCCTATGGCAACTCCCTCCTGTAGCGTGTGTACACACACACACACACACACACACACACACACACACACACACACACACACTCTCTTTCTCATTCTCTCTCTTTCTAACTGCTTAAATATTTCCAACCTGTTGATATGCCTGGTTCCAACATGGGGCACTGCTTAAGTCTGGGGGCAACACGGTGGCACGGCGAGTAGTGGGTGGTGTGAGAGGACATGGTTTAGATCCCTGCTCAGTCTCTGTGGAGTTTGCGTGTTCTCCCCGTGTCTGTGTGGGTTTTCTCCGCGTGCTCTGGTTTCCTCCCACAGTCCAGAGACATGCTGTTCAGGTTCTCCCATAGTGTGTGAGTGACAGAGAGAGTGTGTTCCACTGATGTAGAGATGAGTGACCCAGTGTAAGTAGTGTATCTAGCAGTGTTAGTCACCTTGGTGAATAAGGTATGTGGGCTGATAACACCACATAGAGTTCATTGGAAGTTGCTTTGGAGAAAAGCGTTTGCTAAATAAGTAGATATAAATGTAAAGTGAAGGATCATCCTGATAGACTCCGGAGTTTGTTCTCAGTCCGTGGTTCACAGCCAAACAGAAGCCCGAATTGAAACAACATCATGTTTCATTTCCCTGTCCGTGCAAATCTCCCAAAACATCTCTCAGGCCCACGTAAACATTTGTTGTCCTACTTGCGCTTTTTGTTTTCTCTGACCGTTTTTCCGAAATTTCCGAAGCAGCCCCTACGGTGTAGTTTTATCAAACTGGTGAAAAGAACAAGCTTTCATTCCCCCACCCCCGCCATCCATTCTGAGCCTACAATAAAAGGTAGAGACTGGACCGGAGGGTGGGGGGGCATGTCGGTTCATGAATAGGACTGTCGTAAAAGATTAGAGCTGGCTGATGTTACCCGGTTGTTTTCCCAGACACAGTCTGCCGAAAACACGTCTCAATCCCGCGCTAAACAAAAGCCAGAGATCTCCTTCAGGTCTTCCACACAGTGTGTCCCACTCCTGCCCGCGGTCTCTCTTCCGCCTCTCCTTCTGAAGGAGAGATGAAGGGATAAAAGATTAAATGAATTTCTCGATGGATGGAATGTTGATATGCTGAATGGGACAGAGGAGGAGTTGAAGTGGAAGAATGGCGGCGATGGCAGAAAAAACCCGGGTGTGTGTTTGCACAGCACCTGAATTCCTGACAGCCGTGTCACTGGCGGAGGAAGTGACAGGCTGCGTCCTTAGATCAGCTTTACGGTTTCTCCTTGGGACAGCTTTACAGTGTCTTCACTCTTTTTTTTTTTTTTTCTTCCTTTTTTTGTGCCAAATTGACTTGGAAGTGACCGGGGGAGGGATGGATGACACGCGGCATTGTGCCTTGTTTTTCCGAGCACAAATCTTCTGGTAGTTCATCAAAGGTAGTAATTTCCTGTCCGCAATGACACCCCCCCCATTCGCACTCCCGCAGTCCCACGGGCCCCTAGCCACCCCGCCTCGCTCCCTCACCCCGTACGGTTTGGAGCTTTGTGTGTGACGGCTTGTGGCTGGGTGCTAACAATCCTTCATTGTCCAGCACTGGGAATGGTGATGGCTGGGTGGCGGTGGGGGTGCGCGCTGTCTGGTTTCTATTCAAATCCAGGTAGAGACAGGGTTGGAGGTGGGGGGCGGGGGTCTGTGGGTAGCCCGGCGAGAGTTTGATCGCAAAAGTTTTGTTATCGGACATGAAAGCTGAGTTAAGCAAACTCAGAATGGGGTTCAGGTGTGTGGTCCCTAAAGGAGCCAAAATTTTGTCACAGCCACAGATCTTCAACCGCTACACTACCTGCTGTCTCTCACCTCTGACTGTCAGCAAGTAGCTTCTGTCAGTTCCTGGCAGGTTTTTTGGTAAAGCATGCAGACGGCTCAATGAGCTATATATTTCCCATGGTTGGCAGGGCCCCAATCTGTCCACAGGCAAAGAGACTTTCACACTCAGCTGTATTTTGAGATGCAAAAACCTGAACGTATCTCAGGAGAGAGTCGGCTATGGATGCGCTCATACGGAAAAACACGGACACACGTACGCACAGCTGATCGTGCAGGAGTGAGTTTCTGTCTTCTCCAGTGTGTTTTGTCTGCCTGCTTTTTAAACTCTGTGGCAAAAAGCAGATTCGATGGACTTTACACTCCGGTTTATGGACTCCATGCTGTACAGCTGTCTGTAGGTGATTCTCACTCGAGTGTGTGTGTGTGTGTGTGTGTGTGTGTGTGTGTGTGTGTGGATAGCATGTCATTTCGGCCTCTGATATGTTTTAAACGGGTCCTGAGCGCTAGACAAAAGCAACCTGACTGAAGGGGGGGGGGGGGGGGGGGGGGAAGCTGAGTCTGAAAGCATTTCCTGTCACTCAACACATTCCAGCCCCCTCTAGAAAGGAGCACTTTTACTCCCTTTTCGTAACTGCTTTGTGTTTGTGCTTTTTCTCTCTCTCTCTAAATCTCCATGCGTACTTTGCTCTGTTATGATATTTCTGTCACTCTTTGACTCTGCTGGCTGTTGAGCCTCATTCCAGCTCAAGGAAAAGCGCTATTCTAGTAAAAAGGGAAGAAGGGAAAGGGGGTGGAGTGTCCCGTTCGCCGACCTCTCGAAGAGCCCCGTGCCCCCAGCCCCCCCCCCCCCCCCCCCCCCGGGCCGGCACTAGGCTGTGCTGTCTGGCCTGGCGGCTGACCTTAGCTGGCTCCCGGCAAGGCTCCCTCATCGCTTTGTAGTCCGTCTCGCTGAACTCCTCCCCGGCTCCCAGTGGCCCCTGCCATTCTGCCCTAGGGGCTAATGCTGATGCTCTCCCCCCCCCCCCTGCACACAGTACGCAAAGAGCCAGAGTCTGACCTCCACTGCCGGTTCCCATCTGTGCCTGCCACGCATTCAAACGGTTAAAAAACACCTGTGACGGTAACTGACCCCAACGTGGTCACCGGCAGCAGGGAGACCCGCCGCAGCAGCGAGCAATGCGAAGCGGACTGCGACCCCAACCAACCAAGCAAAGCTTATCCATCCAGCAGAACACAGACGGGGTGGTGTGAACAGCAGTCGGACAAGTTGACAAAACAAAAAAACCCAGGAGGAGGGTCGCAGGATGGGTGGGAAGGAGTTAATCCGGCAGCACCAAAACACAACACTTGGAAGAAATGCTGTACCATGTGTAAAGGACACTCGACCACCACTGACCGGGATCACTCCGGACAAGATAAGGAGGGGCTGAAAAACATTTTTGCTTACCCTGATGGTGAGAGAGAGTACTCCGCTGAAGGTCTCCCCAGCGTCACACCAGCCACGTTGGAAAAGGGAGATCTGTCAAGACAGCAAATAACCGGGAGACAGACTGCACAGCATAAAAAAGGGCGGGAGGGGACAGTTTTAAAAAAAAAAAAAAAAAAACCCATTTGCCCCAACCAATGTGTCTGGCAGCAGGAACAATAACTTCCTGTAAGTACTTGCACACACGCAAAAAAGTTGGTGTGGCACAGAGAGGACCGGGACTTTTCCCCCCCTCTCTCTCTTTCTCTCATTCTCTCTCTCTCTCGCTCTCTCTTTCGCTCTCTTACTCATTTGCTTGCTCCCCTTCCTTTTCTTTTCCTCCCTCGCACGCTCTTGAGCCTCACCATTAGGAACCATGCCGTTAGCTCTGTCCGCGCAAGTCCCGCTCAGAGTGGGAGGCAGCAGCAAAACAAACAAGCCAACAGCGGCAGCAGTGGCGGCAAAAAAAAAAGCCGGTATGGCCGGACGAGGCAGCGAACTGCTCCACGCTTCCCTGAAGTCTCATCTGTCCCACTTGAAATGAACTATATACGACCCAATTGATGGACAGGAGCAGATCCAGTCATGTGGAGTGCAGGCACACTCACTATTCGCTGAGCCCACCAGCCACCCTAGGGCTGCAGCTTCCTGATTGGCCAGGACCCAAACCATTGAAACATGAATCCGTCGGTGTGCACAGCCTGCGCAGCTGGGCATGGTCACTGTTTGGGTGCCTCACTGTCAGCAGGCATGAGAGAAAAGCACTTAGGGAGTCTTTTTCTCCAGCTAGTGCCCTGGATTGTTCCTCAGCTAACTGAGTCCCTGTGCATGTGTGCCTGAGTGTGTGTGCGCGCGCAAGTGTGTGGAGAAAATCGCCACGTTTATCCGAAGCTGCTGAAATTAAGATCCAGAGAAGATAAGACGTAGCATTAATTTGACACCCGGATCTAATCTCCTCACATGAAGCGCTCCCAGTCCTCAATAAGGGTTTGATCTCCTGAGGTTTCTGTTGGTCAGACCAATTCGGACCAGAGCACTGAGAAAGCGACCCCCCTAGCTTTTGCCTCTGAGCGGTTTCCCTCTGTCCCAATGGATGTTGGACTTGTTAGAAGAGGACGTGACAGCTGGGTGGGCGAACCGAACCCTGGTTTCGGGGAAGGTTGTGTTGTTACGGTTTTTTGTTTTGCTGTGGCGCGGAGGCATACTGGGGCACAGAGGCACAGATCACCCTGACGTTCGCACAAGAAATTTGGATGTGACGTGTTTTTGCTGCATTTGCACCTGTATGACACATGCAGGAAATACACACACTCACGTACAGCTTTTGTCACAGGTTTCTAAATTTCCAACAAAGAACAGAGTGTCCGCCTGGTAGAACAATCCAGAAAAATAGAAAAATCAGCCCCCCAGCCCCCCCCCCGTGTAACAGAAATACAAAGAGTTTTCTCCTGGACATATTGGTTGCTGTTGTGCGGGGAACCCCAGGTGTCTCGAGATGTGAGGGCCAAGCGGTTCCACATCGTGCCCAGCAGCATGGGGGCCTTGGGGTTATTTGGGGGGAGGGGGATGGAAACGGCTGCCAAATGCCTCCATTTCATACTCTTCACAAGGGGGTGACCTGGATAATGCTGATAACCACAATGCACCACGTTTCTCCACCCACGCGATGCTCTCCTGTTAAAAAGATGGAAATGCGGAGCTCGGGTTGGTGTTTGGTATAGCGGCACCCAGTGCCGGCTGAACCGAGAGAGACAGTGCTTAATTTGCATCCCGGGTGGATTTTTCTGTGAGGAGTAGAGCATAAATACTATGCTGTAGTGATCAGAGCAGTCAAGGAACCTGGGTTCCGGTCTCCTCTCCCACTATAGAACCCTTTATCATGATTCTTAGCTCGAATTTATACAGTAAAAACTATCCTGCTGTACAAATGGGTAAATTAGTGTAAGTAGCTTAGTGTACAGACCTAACTTTGCAGAAAAACCATGAGATGCTGGCTATCTAAATAATAATAATAGTTAGACAATACTGTATGATATTGTTTCTTTACACGCTAAAGACTCTGTTGTTCCAGGTCTTTTTTTGTTCCATGTCAAATGAGATAAATGTTCACTATTGCCTGTTATGATAAGCAACAGACTTGGCTGATTGATGTCACAAATAAAGATGAAATAAATAGTGAAAGGCTAGAACTTGTTGGGGAGAAGAGATTGCATTTGACTCGTGAGTGGGTAGGCTGAGCGGAAAGCGCTGGCGTGTCGGCAATGACAAGCTTTGCGCCTGAGACGTTCAGCCACGTACAGACACCTTTCGGATTTATTTCCAGAGCTGCCTAACAAAGCCCTGTGTCATGGCAGTGATCTTTAAAAGGCCTCGCACGGCTGCAAAAATCAGCTAAAATGATACGCAGCTTCTTTCTCTGGATGGATCTCTAAGTTTCGGTGTCTCTGAAATGGGCCACTGCTTCATAACATTTACATTAATTAATTTTGCTGGATTTTCTAAGTAACTTGCAATATCCAGCTACTTACATTGATTTACCGGTTTACAGGTACTTCACCTACACAGCCACAGTAAAATAAAATGATTATTTTCCAGGAAGGTGCCAGTGTGTTTTAGTTATTACTGAGAGCCTCTGGAACGTTCCCTCCATGCAACCTATGATCTTTTTAGTTTCCAGTCGAGAACCCCAGTCCACACTGGGGTTGTCCCTCTCCGGAACTTTCCTCATCAACTGCCAAGGAGAACTGATCTAAGGTCAGTGGTCATGAGCCAAGCTCAATAACCAGTACCGGTAGGTCCAACCCTGAGGAATCTGCGCAGATGTTTCCCCTGCTGCGTTGCTTCTCCTGCGCAGGCAGTTCAGCTGGCTCTGATTGGCTGCTGAGGCACACCAAATGTGTCCAGGCAAAGCAGCTCAGTTCCAGAACCCAAGACCATGGCACAAAGGCAACTCTGGAGCGTAGGTCAAAGGCCACCGCAGTGGGCCTCTGCACTCATGTCTGATGGAATCACCCCGCGGGGGGATGGAAGAGAAGGTGATTGTGGGAAACGAACCAGTGATTTCAGTTCAGTACTTCTGCATGTCTGCAGTGTGCATCCGTGTGTGTGTGTGTGTGTGTGTGTGTGTGTGAGAGAGAGAGAGATTTTAAAGCCAGAGCAGCAAAAACTTAAATGAGCACCTCATGTGCAGCCCTGTGTCAGTTTGGAAAATGGAAAAAAGCAGACGAGCCGTCGAACCCGAGGAGGTAGAGAGATGGGTGGGGGAGGAGCTGGAGAGAGGACCGGAATCTGTGTGTCTGTGTGTATGGGGGGGGGGGGGGGTTGCAATGGAAGTTGCAGGAGAACGAGAGAGCTGGGAGGGGGAGTGAGAGAGAGAGAGAGAGGGAGGGAGCCTTGCATGACCTCAGGCTGAACTTGTTGAACCGAAGCCTGTTTCAAAAACCCTCTTAGTTAGAAGTTTCCTGCTGAGTCTCGGGTTGGCTGATGCTCTGACGCCCAGCGCTGGGACCGCACACACACGGAGGTGGGCTCAGGGTACTTCTCTGGTCTGCCTACACTGCCCAGCCTCCTCTTCTGTTCTCAGCATTCCCAGGTTCTCAGTCAGGTTCTGGTCAGGGTCCCATGTCAGCCACTAAGAGACAGAGTCTTTTGCTCTGCTGGAATAATCTCACCTTTTTTCCACAAAAGGTTCGAAATCGAAAGTCTGTAATTTCCTGGATTTGGCCTGGATGTCGTGGAATGAGCTCCCTCTGACCCTCAGAGCTGCTGAATCCTTCCCAGCATTCCAGAAGGGTCTCAAACCTCAGTTCTCTTTCCAAGCTGTTTCTCTTCTGATCTCTTGCTCCTGCATTGTATCAACTGTCGCATTTTTATTCTCTATCTATTCTATATGCAGCTATTCATGTCATGTGTGCCAGTGAGATGGTGGTTTTGGACACACACTGCCTGTGCTCCAAAAATCATGTGTCTGCTTCCATAGCCTTTTACTTGTTGGTGAAATGCTCTTTTGTTTACTCTGAGATGTACATCACCTTGGAGAAAAGCATCTGCTAAATTAATAAATGTAAAAGTAAGAGTAGGTCGCTTTTTCGTGGCCTTCCTTTGGGGTCCACATTATAAACCCTGTAAATCCTGACCATAACCGAGAGGCAGCACTGGAGAGCAACTTGGTTGTCTAATTTTTTTTAAAACATGGCATTTAAATTGGCACAGAAACACAGCGACGTTGTTCTAGAGGGGCCGTCTTCGGCTGGCTGCGAGTCAGAGGTTATCTTTGGCATGCTGTCATTTAACGCAAGGGCCAGGACCCCTGAGCCGGGGAGTTTGTTCCTTCTGTGCAGTGGAACGGTGGTTGACGGAACCGCTTTTCCAGGGTTGGACCTCGCTCTCCTGGTGGCCACGCCTTTCGGTCAGAAGAGACACACGTCTCCCTGTTGCGTGTCCGCTCTTGACCTCCCCAGCGGTCCCACCTTTGCCATCCTGCTGTTTTAGGAACTGATGACTTACTATAAAGAGGAAGAGGGGTATTCGGGGGAAAACTGCCCTGTGGAGCACATTACTCTGTAATTCAGTCCTGTGGGCCTGAATCTACATACCCGTTTTGCCAAAATACGACAGCGGTAGGTTGCCATGGTGGCACAGTGGATAGTGCTAGTGCCCTGTTCCTAGGCTACAGGTTCGGATGTGGGTTCAAATCCAACTCAGTCTCTATGGAGTTTGCGTGTTCTTCCCAAGTTTCCCCCCCCAATTGTTCTGGTCTCCTCTTACGGTGAATAATGTGTTTCACCTGAGTTGGTTACTCTAAATTACTTTTAGTGTCTATGAGTTTGTCAGTAAATGTGTGTGTGTTTGTGTGTGTGACTGCCCTATGATGGGCTGGTGTCATGCCCAGTGCATACCCTATGTTTCTGGGAAAGACACTGAACCTCAGTGAGCCTGAACTGGACAAGTGGTGATGGATGGATGGATGCTCACCAAGGAGTAAGAATGGGCAAATGACAGTAGGGTCTTAACTACCCTTTAGGACCAGTAATGTCATGATTGCACAGGGACATTTGTGACTCGCTGGATGATGGGTTAGAGGCCCTAGGAGGGAGGAGGAGAGTGGAGAGGTGTGCGTGTGCAATTGCATGCTTAGCTGTGCTGTATCCTCTGTGAACTCACAACCTTAGCTTCATGCTCACCTTTATAGCCACTCAGCTTCAAACGATCTTGGGAAACGGGGAAAGCAAGAGATGAACATGGGGTGTGGATCTCTTCCTGGGACACCTTTTCCTGAGTGTCAATGTGTTGTGTTCTGTCCGTCAACAGCAGTGCAGACTGTTGAGTCGCTGGGCTCGTAGCGACTGCTGTAGCAGAACTACTGTTTGTGAAGCTCAGCTATAGTCAAAGATGTGTCTCCACGTGGTCACCTTAAAACCCTCAACCATAGTCTGAGGTGTGGTTCATTAACCACACCACCTGATAGGGGCTCTTCCTGTGCAACTGAAAAGTGAAAGAGAAGGCGTTAGATGGCACAGAGGGGCAAGGTTGTGATGTGAGTCAAACTGGTATTGTCATCGTCTGGTTTGCGGATGTAAGTTACTGGTCTTTTTTTTTTTTTTTTTTTGGGGGGGGGGGGGGATTGTGCATAGGGTCCTGTGCCATGGTGGTTCCTCTTCAGAGGAAATGTATGAGGAAGAGATGTTTGTTAGCAACCAGGTCATGCATGGATGTTTGTGAGGATGTATGTACCTGGATTTGTGTAAACATCTTTAAATGATTCAATTGTATATAAAATTATGCATAATTATTCAGAAATATAGCTAAAAGAGGTCTGCGGGGTAATATAGAGCGTAGAGGGCCTGATCACTTCTTAGACCCCAGTAAGAGCACTGTGCTCCTCCAGCTCAATTTAGTTGGTGATCCCAAACATGACTGGTCCAAAAGTGAATGTCCGTAGGGTCTCACTTTTGGGTTCAGTGTTGTGGAATGAGCTCCCACTGTCCTTCAGAGCTGCTGAATCCCTCCCAGAATTCAAAAAGGATATCAGACCCATCTTTCACAACCATATCCCTCCTAATATCCTGATAGCTACATAAATTTGCATAACACCATCTGCCACTGTCCTCTTTCTATTTCCTGTCAGTTCTACATGCAGCCACTCATGTAATGTTCACTAGCCAAAACAGTGGTATTGGACAAATTTGCTGTACTTAGAGAAGTGCGTGTCTGTCTATAACTCTTCGTCCGGTATTGATGCACTTTGCTGTCTCTGAGTTGTACATCACTGTGGAGAAGAGTGTCGGATAAAGGAATAAATTTAAATGTATGTAATTTCATATAATTGTGTGTGTGTGTGTGTGTCTGTTGACAAGAGTGTGTGTGAGCCTCGCATCAGCAGACCCTCAGATGATTGCGGAAAAGAGACCGGCAGCAATGCGAGGTCACAGTGCTATGTGTGTGGTCTCCGTGGAGACTGAATCGCCCTCTGTTATGAGTTCCATCTGATGGGCAGTGACCCCGATTTCCCTAAGTGCTGAGGCCCGCATGCACCTGTGTGTGTGTGGGGGGGGGGGGTGTGGTGGTGGGGGTGTACCCAGAAGGCTGACAGCAGACCCCCAGACATTTCCCAGGCCCCTTACTACCCCACCCTGATCTATGACATCTCCATCCACTGTGTAGAGGAAGTGGGGGAGGTGTAAGGCTTTGCATCCCCCAGACCCTAGGACACACTGCTACTCCTCTTGCTGTGGGAGAGGCCTAGGATGGGTCATTTTTTACAGAAAAAATATAAAAGTAGGACTTTTACATAATGGGGAAAGAGGCTGTTCCACTTTTATTCTCTTATTCAACGTGACTTACAGTTTTGTGCTTTACCCTTTAATTCATCTGAGTATTCAGGGTAAGTGCCTTCCTCAAGGGTACAACGAAAGCAACCCCCTCAAGCATTTGAACCAATGGCCTCTAAGAGCGCTGCCTCTCAGTGAGGACACCGAGGCGTGCTGCTGGACACTGGTTGCCATGGACTGTGCGGTCAGCCAACTAGCTATGTGTCATTCCTCTGTGAAGTGTGTTGCACCCTCCCGCCATCCCGAGATTGACAGTGTATAACTTACCTCCACTAGGGTTTTGCTCATGCCATTTATCCATGTAGACTTTTCCTTCCAGGCAGGCATCTCTGCCACCTGTACCCTGCTGCTCCTCATTATTTATTTCTGCTGGTTACATGCTTAGCGGACACTTCTATCCACAGCAACTTACACAGCCAGAAGCTTTTATAGGTAGACCCTTTAAACTGTTGGATGTTTCACTGTGGTCATATAGGTGAAGTATGAACAATGGTGAAATAATGAGTGACATTTAGCAGCAGGGTGCCACAGTGGGAGTGCTGGGGCCTAACTGCTCCTGAGCTGAGGGCTCTGATATGGGTTCACATCCGATCAGCCTGTGTGGAGTTTCCATGTTCTCCCTGTATTTGCGTGTTTCCTCCCGGTGCTCTGGTTTCCTCCCACAATCCAAAGACGTGGTTCAGGTGGATTTGTGACTCTAAACTACCCTTCGTGTATATGTGTGAGCGAATGCTTGTTTCTGATTTCCCTGTGAAGGACTGATGTCCCATCCAGGGTGTACCCTGCCTCATACCCTGTGTGTCTGGGATAGACTCTTAACTGACACGACCCTGTACTGGACAAGCGGTTATAATGGATGTACATGATTGATGGTTCTTGCATCCTTGTATTATTACTGCAATTCTTATAATAAGACAATTGTCTAAAGGTGTCCTTTTGAGGTGGCTTTGTCCCACCTGTTTCCCCTGTAGCATCCTCTGGAGGGCAGATGTAGCCCCACCCACTTGACTCCTTAGGAGCCACTACCCTTGCTTCTCAAGGTAATGATGAGAGATTCCTCAGTTTTCTGCTGGTCTGGTGAGCTAGATGGCGATACCTAAGCTTTTGGCTGGTCAAACACACCCACACAGGTCTTTCCATCAGCCACGTTCATGCAAGCAGGCTTGACAAGAAGATTGTTAGTATTAGCAGTGTTACTGAGTGGCTTGCTGAGTTTGGACAGAGAGCTGGCGAATGGTGGATCTGATCTGGTCTGATCCCCTGGCAGCTTCTAAACCTAACCAGGTTTTTCTTATTTTTAGGTTGATCAGTTAGTATGAGATCATGGCACCACTGGCTAGGACCCCACAAAGCCAGAGCAACTCCACTGTCCACAAAGAGTAAAACCTAGTCTTTGTCTTCAGTTTAATGGTCATAAGTGTGACCATGGATTGGGCCTACGTGATAACTCTGCGGTACATGACAGTCTTTCGGAGAGCACCCAGATTGGTGCTGAAGGCCGTGAAAAGAGAAGGGAACGTCAGCCCATGGGCTCCATCATGGTTCCATTAACTAGGCACCATTTCAGGCCCTTCAGGTGGGGCCGTTCTCCCAGTAATGAGCTGTCATACAGTCGCCAGACCTCCAATCCACGTCCAACCTGTAATCCTGTCCGACTCGCTGTGTCCGACATGCCTGTAAGCGTCCTCCCCCAGAGCCAGTGATAGTACCGCATTCCGGATCATCTCTCAGGGTATAAAGTTTGAGAATGTTGCAGCTATGGGAGCTATTTTCTCTTGGACAAAGACATTATCTAAATAAAATATACTACATTATCATTAACCACTTGCCCAGTGTAGGTTTGTGGGCATCTGGAGTATATCCTGTAAGCATAGGATGGGAGGCAGAGTACAAACTGGATGGGACAGCAGTCCATCGCAGGACAATCAAAGATACTTGTTCACTCACACATACATACTAAAATATTGCTGTTATTATTATCAAGGTTATTTCCTTGAAGGAAAACTTTAAGCCTTGTTAAATGTGGCATTTCTCAGTGAGCTGGGATAATTTAGAACACACAATATTATTATTTAATCTTAATTAACTGATGCCTTTTCCAAAGTAATTTCTGAAGTGAGGTTTGTGCACTCATCAGCTTTACAGTCATTTACTGCATCAGTTTGGAAGATGGACCTTCACTGAGGATATTATAGCAGTTACTGCAACCTGAGTCCTTTCATTCCAAGGTGACAGAGGATGGCTACTACTATCATTATTATTATTATTATTATTATTATTATTATTATTATTATTATTGCTAATTAGGACTGAAGGATAGCAGGTGTCAATGCAGATGCTGTGTTCAGGAACTCCACAGAAGGTGGGTCCTTGTTTAGACCTCAGCCTGTAACACTGGCCTTTTTTGGCTCCATGCATCATCCTCATTGCAAGTCGGTTGGTTCCCTCACCATTCCTTTCATCGCAGGTGAACATTTGACAATGGCAGCCTACGATGTCACACACAGACGCAGCCCACTGACAAATTCTTTCCCGTTTCTGCATTAATTTGCACCGCAAGCCGCTAAACAGACGGCTTCCTTGTCTCTCGTTCTCCGCGGACTCTTTAGCTCTGGGTAGCGTACGAGGGGAAAAAAGGAGCATGAGTTATCTGACCTAGCCAGGAATCAGTGTGTAGAGCTGGGTGCCCGATGATATGCCCCTCTGATTTAATTTTCTCTGACATATTGAGTCTATGTTTTAGCCCACAGACCTACACAGCTGTGCCCTAATTTCCCCATTTTTTTTCTCCAGTGATCTCCGCCCTTCTGCCAGCTCAGGCCATGCTATTCTGGGCTCTCAGCAGGGCGTCGCGCTCGGCTGTCAGGACACACTCCATGCCACAGCCCTGGCCCTCGCAAAGGGCTCCATTAGCCTTAAACTAATATGTGTGTACGGGGGGGTGGAAGGAGGGGGATGTCCCCGCGGGCCAGGGACTTGATTAGAGGGAATTAAATCAAGAAGGTCCTGCTTGTGCTCACGAATCCCCCCCACCCCCCCAAACTGCTTCCGTAGCGTACCGGCGCAGCGCTGTCCTGCTTTGCACGCTTGTCTGGTTTGTTATTCTTGGTCCGGCAAACGCGAGCACACACACACACACACACACACACACGCCCACAGATGCTGATCTCATCCATCGGTGTTAATGGGCGTGTCTGGGATTTTTCAGCACCTCGCGCAGGAAGACAGCTGAACAATGACTTTCACTTTGTTGTGTTCGCTATGGTGGGAACTATTGATTTGTTTGGTGTTTTTGTGTGTGTGGGCTTGTTGATGTGTGTGTCTGTGTGTGTATGGTCCTGCCTAAATTCTTGCTTGTCCCAGCACCTGCTTTAGCTGCCCGCATACAGGCAGTCTGTACCACCCTTCTCTTGGTTTGTCTCTCTCTCTTGTTTCCTCGCATATGAAGTCAATTAAAACCATTAAGTAAGGTCATTATGCACAGCATTTTAAGGAACACTTCAAAGTAGAGCATCTGTGTTTTCGAAAAGCCATCTGTTGAGAATGCACATGTGGCGTGGCTGTCAAGGGCCTGTTAAGCTGAGGTGAAAATTGAGTACATACACATACTTATACACACCCACTAACAGGTTGCTGGAAGTTGGATAAAAAGAAAAATCATAGTCTTCTCTATAGTTCCAAGGAAGAGACTACATTGTGTCATGGGTACCCAGCTCACTTCTTCTGGATACTGGTGTCTCCTTTCTTTCTCTCTCCTTTGCTGTCTGACATTCCTCCTGTTCTGGTCACCCTTCTCAGACTGGAAGTTTCTAAACATGTGTATGTACTGCCAGCTTGTGCAGCTACAGTATGTTATTAGTATTATTTATTCCTTTAGTTGGCACTTTTCTCCAAAGCCATTTACAGTCTTAGGTTTGTAGACTTGATGAATTAATAATAATTTGACCATTTATACAGTCTGGTAACTTTTACTTTATCGATTCCGGTTAAGAAATTTGTTCATGACTAATAAAGGAGCAGGGATTGGAACCTAGGTCATTGCAGTGCAAGGCAAAAACTCTAAGCACTAAGTTACTGCTCCCCCTCAACATTACAGTAAAGACTGGAAAATTTAGAAGAGTAAGGATGACCAGCCACAGATGGATGGACTCAAGTTTCAAAAATCATGGATGCAACACTTTAAAGCCTAAATACACTTAACAACATAACATGCTTAAAAGGCTTAGCAGTTGCATTCCCCATAATTTACTAACGTGACATAGTTTTACAAAGATCATTAAACAATGTAAAATACCATATGTTACATATTCTTTATTGATTATTAAATCGATTATTAAATTGATATTCAATTATAATCCATGTTAACTAAATTTTTCATTAAAAGTGGGTTAATTTGTCACTCCAAGACCGGAGTGTGTAGGTGGCCTTTGGTGATCTATGAGGTCAGGTGTGCTCAGGTGCAGCAGGACTGTGATTCTTGCAGCTGGATGCCATTACTCCAGGAGTACAGGTGTGGGGCTTGGCGTGCTGTTGTTCTGCAGTAGTGGTAGATCGCAATGCGACTGGACACTTGCGTGTCTGTTTTGGGTCTGAGCACCCAGCTTAAATGGGAGGGGGGGGTTTGGAACACCTGATTAGAGGGCCTGCAGACTTTAATAACAGGCCTGCAAGATTGCTTTCAGGCTCCAGGGGTTCGTTGCTTGATGGTCACAGCAGACCTCGAAACATGTGATTATCTTGTCTCACACGGTCCCATGAAACTTGGAGGCCTGCCACCGCACTGCCATGACCACAGGGTTCAGTCTCAGCCACTGGGGTGAGACCAGTCGGCCCAGCGTGGGATCTCATAGTCTTACATTAGTGTTGAAGCTTACAGTAGACATCACAGTGGCACATAACATCTCACGGTCAACCTATATGTCAGACAAACAATTGGAGCACACAGAATTAAAGAATAAAGCCAGGAACACACTGTCAACATGTAGGGTAGACCTTAGAGTTTTATGAACATGAAGTTATACTCAGCCTGTACAGTACACCACAGAGCAATCTGTACAGTAGGCTTCAGAATAAAACCTGAATCTCACTGTAGACCTTACAGTAAAGCCTCAAACATGCTATTAATATAAAGTGTAGACCTACATATTAATAGCATGTTTGAGGCTTAAGAACTCAGTCATAGTCCACCTGTATAAGTGGTCTTATATTAAAGCCTGGAGCTCACAGTAGACCATAGAGTTAAAATGGAAGCTCAGTGTCATTTAAGCCTGAAACTCATAGTCAACATGTACAGTAAACTTTAGAGTAAAACTTGAAACTGAACTCATTGTCAGTCTGTGTGATAGGCCATAGAGTAAAGGATGGAGCTCACAGTCAACCTGTACAGTGGACCTTAGTGTAGAGTGGAGGTCATGTCCAATGTGTACAGTAGACTTTGTAGTCTGGAACTTGCAGTCAATGCATATAGTAGACCTTAGAGTACACCGGAGACTCGACTCAACTCACAGTCAACCTGTACAGCAGACCTTCAACTAAAGCCTGGAGCTCCCAGCACATCTTTCCCATTCACACCTGTATACTGACAGGTAAATCTCTACCCTAAAGGTTACTGTACAATAAAGCTCACAGCACAACACGCAAAACACATCTCCGAGTGTACCTTCCACACCGAAGCTCGCAGTCAACCTAGCATCCCCTACCACCGGCATTCCATAATCCCCTTTATTCCGCCTGTCACAGACAGAGAGGCTCCAACAATGGAACTGCAATGGAAGTTTCAACGCCAGCTTTTAAAAGCCAGCTACGGCTCCCTGGTGGAGCCAAGGCCGGCTGCCATGTTTCACAGGAACAGCTGTAGCACTGTGCCGGGGAACGATTTAATAGGTGTGACACCGCAAGGCTATTCCTGACAGGGCTAATTTTAAACAGCCGTGGAGCAATGTTAATTTGCTGAGATTAGGAAAAGCTCCCTCCGCAGCCGGAGAAGACAGGCCTTGTACTGTAATGCAGCTCCGCCGCGGGATTAGTTTGACAGGAGATTGCGCTCAAGTCACCACGAGCAACTTCACAGCGACCGAAAATGACGGCTACAGCGGCGTGATTGACTTCTCCGGGCTTTCAAGAAATCCGCTACACGTTTGGAATCCGTCAAAGACCCCCCTTGCCCCCCCTATTTTGGAGCTCCTTGAAGGCGTAGGAGGAGTTAAGGGGGATTAAAATATGGTTCAGTCTTTGTTGCTCTGCTGCTGACTTTTGGACCTGGTTTGGCTTTTTGGAGAGTTCTGCCAAAGACCAGAATTTTCTAACCAAAACCACATTGCCAGGGTGGGGACAGCCAGAAAGCTCAATTCCGAATGTGACAGAAGCTGTTTTATTGACCCCCATCCCTGGTTATGTGGTAGCTCTGAGCCTCACGAGGCTCCCGCCATTATCCGCGAGATCCAAACCCGGCAAAGCGCGCTAAATTAGTAGTTTCACTGGCCATAATTGGCGGCTTTTTGGACCCAGTGTTTAGGTATCGTAGTGGTACCGGGTCCGGTGTGGGTGTGTGTTTTTGCCTGGGTTGTTTGCAGTGCTAACGCAGCGAACGCTGATGGAGGAGGCACCGGCCCGATGAAGGGCTGAGCGTAGCAGGGCACGTTGTGTAAGCACAGGGCCGAACCATGACTTAAATAATGTGGGCATCTCCCCAGCCGAACGTGTTTTGTCAGAAGATAACTGGAGCAGGAGAATGGGGCTGTGCGGCTAGGTTCCTGGCTGTTATTTCTGCAGGCGGTGAGAGCGGGAGGCGCTAATGCGATCTGACAGTTCTGGAGCAAGAAGAGGAGGGCCAGGCGGAGAGGAGGGGAGCTCGCGGCAAGGGGGGCTGGGGGACCGCAGCGAGGGAGAGGGAAGGATGGCCTGATCGGGTTTGACTTTGGTAACGCAACGCCAGGCGGGGGTGGACATTGACGTGCAAAGTGACAGCAAAACTGACAGGGAAAATTTCTGGCGGCAGATGAAATAAAGAAACGATTGTGACAATGACGACAGCGGTGCTGCTGATGCTGATGATGATGCAGGCTTTTCCTGTTCGGGGCACTTGTATAGATGGTGACATAAGAGATTCCGTGTCGCGTGCGTGCACGCCATCATGGAAATCAGGCTGGTTTGCACAGGAGCGCCGCTAAGTTTGATAATTTGTTAATGTATCCAAACTCAACCACAAAGCAAGATGGAGCAAGAGCTGTATGGCACTCTTATGAAAAAAATATAAATGCAGAAGGTCTGGTTTTCAGAGGGGCTGAATGACTTTAGGGAATTTGAGGGACCTCAGAGAAGTTGAGATGTTTTTTTTTTTTTTGTTTATTATTAACTGTTACTTAGCTGACACTCTTGCCTAAAATATCTTACCATGTTAAGTTTGTCCACTAAGTTGCATATAATTTACCAGTTTACACAGCTCGGTAATTTTTATGGTATCAGGTCAGGGTGAATACCTTGATGGGGGTTCTGCTGCAGTAGCAGAGATTCACGCTCCGGTCCTTCACCGCCCCCAGAAATGCGATTCATTTGTGTAGTTCATCAAACTTAATGCCTTTAAAGACAGAGCAGGAAGGGCTGGTATATACAGGTACAGGTGAGTCTACCTGTCTGATGAGGAAGTCAAGAAGAAGCACCCCATAACTCCCTAAAACCCAAGAGCTCACTTTTTCCGTTTTGCTCATCTTACCCAGTACTTCCAGTGCAGGTCCAAGTGTGGCCTGTGCAAGAATTGTACGCTGGTGCACAGGTTGTGGGGGGAGGTGGTAAGCTGTAATGGCTTGGTATCCCTAGCCAGACGGGAGCAGATCATGAGCAGCTGACCGAGCGCTGTTCCCGTCTCCCAGCGAAACCTATCATTATGAGTTTGGCAGTGCTAGGAAACACAGAAAAGTTGGCCAGAGGTCTTTAAAAAAGGGAAGAAACTGTTCACACGCACACGGAATAAGCCACAAATAAACAGCAGAGAGGCTATATTTGGAGAGTCCCTCCCCGGTGAGGAATTGGGGTGGGATGGGGGGGGGGTGTGACTCAGCAGGGGAGGGTCAGAAATACACAACGCGTTCTGACGGCGCACACTGACACTTGTACAGCTGCAGATATAATGGCACAACGTGGTCCACATGTGCGTGTGTGAGAGTGTCTGTGGGTGTGTGCGTTTGCTGGACCGCAGCCCGACGTTGTCCATCGCTGTGCCGGTCGCAACACGTTCCAAGACCGAGGAGGAAAAACATCCTGCGGTTGCTTTGTCGGGGGAGGCCTCTGAGGCTAACGTCCCTCTCCTGTGCTCTCTGTCTTTACCATGCTGATCTCGCCAATCTCTGCCTTCCCCGAGTGGCCACGTGCGGGGAAATGTTAGGTCGGCCTCGCAAACGCACATTCACTGCGGTACCTCTAGTGCACGTGAGCGCTTCTCAGTCCTCTCTGATCTGTTCGGTATCGGTCGGTCTTTCTTCTCTCTTTTAGTGTCGCACTTTCAAGGAAGCTGTTGAGAGTGCAGTAGGGTGGTTAAAAATACACAGCTGTCTGGCCTTTACTATGCTCTACAGATATATCTCTAACATCAAAAAGATATCACAACACCCATCAGGGCTGTTGTCATATATACTGTGGTTAGAGCTCTCCTCTTGCAATCAGAAGGTCCCTGGCTCGAATCCCACCTCCTGCCTGTAGTACCCATAATCAAGGTACTTGCCCTCAATTGTTAGAGTAAAAATTACCCAGTTGTATGTAAATGAGCAATTCATTGTATGTAGCTTAGTATACAAACCTGACATTGTAGGTCATCTTGGACAAAGGCATCAGATAAATAAAAAATAAAAGGAAATATAATAATCATCTTTGTGAGCAGATATGTAACATTGTAAGTTGTAAGAGGGGGGCGCGGTGGCGCAGTGGGTTGGACCACAGTCCTGCTCTCCAGTGGGTCTGGGGTTCGAGTCCCGCTTGGGGTGCCTTGCGGCAGACTGGCGTCCTGTCCTGGGTGTGTCCCCTTCCCCCTCCGGCCTTACGCCCTGTGTTGCCGGGTAGGCTCCGGTTCCCCGTGACCCTGTATGGGACGAGCGGTTCTGAAAATGTGTGTGTGTGTGTGTGTGTGTAAGTTGTAAAGCATCAGCTAAATGAATAATGTACCTTTTGTCTTTTTTGCTGTTTCCGTTCATTCATTTAGCTGTTGCTTTTCTCCAAAGCACTTTACAATGTTTAAGCCTCCTATGATTATTTAACCATTTATACCACTGGTTAATTTTACTAGAGTAATTTAGGGTAAGTGCCCCATTCAAGGGTACTAGACATGGAGGTAGGATTCAAATCAGTGACCTTTGGATCTAAAGGCAACAGTTCTAACCACTATAATACGAGCTGTCCCAGCTGTTGATGTATAACAGGTGGAATACTGAGTCTGTCTTGGAAGCTTAGCAACTAAACGAGGTTTAAAATGAAAAAAAATAATCAAAAACGTAAAGAATAACATGTCCTTCTCATGTCACATCTCTTCTCGTCAAGCGGTGCCCTTTTCACCGGGCGAGGTGGATTCGGGCCGTTTTGTCCCCTCCTACTGGCAGCAGTTGGGAACTGCAGTGACTCGCTGCCGGGCGACCCCCTTTGTTGCTGGGGCTCCTCCTTTCCCGCTGCGCAGTGCCGGAGAGCGGACGCACCGCCACACTTCAGCCCTCTCCCGACCGTACTATCAATGCGCAGAATATAGCTGCGAGGGGAACGAGTGATAACGAAATTGTGGGATTTATTTTTAGAGCGCGCAAAGCTCTCGCAGCGCTGGCACTCTTCCTGTTTCTTTTTATCTGGCTTAGTTACTGAATATGGAGATTTGTGTTTTGAATATTACGCATACACAAGCGTGTTTACACATCCATAGGCTTGGGACATAAGCTCATTTCAAAATGTTCTTCCAGGTTATTTTTTTTCTTTTTTCGCTGCCCCTTGAAATTATTATTCATTTATCTGTGTTTGTTTATTTATTTGTGCAGTTTATCTGTTTCTGGACTACAGTTGCAATCATACTGACCGTTTCTTCGGCTCGACGTGAGCGGCGGATGTTTGGCCTGAGCGGACTGGCGTGCGTCTGTGCAGCAGAGAGCGAGGCCACATGTGTATCTGCGGTGTGTGCGTCCTTCGGGCAGCGACCGAAGCACACTGTCCGCCGGGTGTTTGGCTGTCCTGGATGGAGGCCGAGAGGATTAGAGCTGGTCGCACTGATGAATGATTAGTGTCGAATTAGCGCTTTCCTTTAACTGCCATCCCGCGTGCCCTTCACACCACACTTAGGCAAATGGGCCACCAGGGGGTGATGTGCAAGCAGATGCTGTCCACACACACACACACACACACACACACACACACACAGAAATTCACTGGCACAAGGTGTAAAGACCTAGCACATATCATGATATCCGGAAAATTCTGTCGCCTCAGAAATACCCAGGAAATGTGTGTCCTAGCTACATCTTATTAGTTATTCTTTACTTTTATTGACACTGTTTAGTGACTTGTATACTGAACTCATGCAGCTTTTTGGCTTCAAAAGCAACTCACTTAGTGGAATTTGAACCAATATTGTTTCAATGAAGCACGAACACAACAGCAGCTTATTTGAACATCACTGGTTACGGGCTACAGGACGGTCAAAGTATCTTCACCCCTGTATCTACAGGACATTGATCACTCCTTATGCCCCAGCAAGAGCTCTGTGCTCCTTCACCTCTGGCCGTTTGGCGATTCCTCTCAGAAGCGGTCAAAAATCAAAAGTCCGTAGATTCTCAGTTTTGTCCCCAGTGTGCTGGAATGAGCTTCCTCTTAACATTGAGGAAGGGTCTCAGACCCATCTCACAGACCAGTTTCCCTCCAAATGTATTTCAAAGCAGCTTATCTCAGCTACGTGAGCCCAACACCATCTGCTCTGATTATCAATGTATTTACTATTTGAATGTCACTTCTGTTGGCAGCTACTGAAGGGATGTGAACCAGCAACGTGGTGGTATCAGCCAGACTACCTTTGTTGTTAAAGAAAAGTATCTGCTAAATAAACATACATGTAAATCAGTACAGAGGTGTTCTAACATATCTCGTCCAATATGGGAAATCCTCCAAGTCCACCAGCAGTCTACCGCCTGTTTTCCCAGTAGCAGATGACCGGAGGGTCGCTGTGGGCGTGATTCTAAACATCAAGCCCATTGATCTGTTGCACTGCAGGGCTTTCCAGATTCCAGCTCGTGATCTCAAACCTAGGCTGGCTCGATCCGTGTGGTAATCTGCCCCTCTGGGCCTTTCTCATGGTCCTCCAGTGCATTGAGGAAGGCTGATGTCTCCTTGAAGACCCAATGCTTTTCCTGTTATTGGACACAAGTATTTTGGCGCCTGTTTTTTTTTTTTTTTTTTTTTTGTTTCTCTTTATTCATTTTTTTGGGGGGAGTACTTGAATGCCTTTTAAAGACTAGTTCTTTTATCTGTTATTTACATAAGTGGGTTCTTCATAAAAACACTTTTCATTTTGGTGTTCAATGGTAAAAGTATGAGCTTTCCACTTAGCAGATGAAAGTGACGAAGGGAAACTTAAAAAGAAAGAACCTACTATGTTTAGTCAGCACTTTAATGAAATTGGATGGGTTTTTGTTTTAAGATGAGATTGAAACTGGCATTTCATACATAAACTGTAAGTGCACCATCTATGAATAAATATATCAATATATACGATATGTGAATATAGTTGTCACTTACTAATCAGTTTGTATTTTTTATATGAACAGTATATTTAGGATCGTCACAAGCTGAACATCGGATGTTGAAGATGAAACACAAAGCAAAAAATGTAGCCAAGCAGAAGGTGGTTCTTCCAAAAAAGCCATTTTTCATAGCTTTATGGTCCTTTTCCATCTCGCTGGAACTAAAGTGGACAAAGCCTACCTGTCATGTCCCCCAGGCATCCACTTTGACGAAGGTTGACGCTCAGCAGGTTCTAGACCAGTAAAACTAGTGCATTCATGTTTTTCCGCATCTCGTTTCTTATCTCCAGATGTAACATTCCATCTGGTGAGATCTGTGATGCCGATTGTGTTTTCAGGAGTTAATTTGCTCTTATTTGTGTTCAGCAGTTTCCATAGCAGCCATGTGCATAGCTATGGAAGATGTATTGGATTTTTTTTCCTTCAAAATTTCTTCATCATTTAATGGAATATTTTAGTGTTTCTTGTCAGTTTTTACTACGTTATTGTTTTGTTGGCAGGACCCAAAGCATGGTGGAAGGTAGTGATTGTTACACAGCAGTGAATATGTCATAGGTAGAAATACACAGAGAGAGAGTCTGGCAGTTTCCTCCCGGCCAACAGCCATTCTGTCAGCGGAGTTCTTCTGAGAACAGGACAATCCGAGTTATCGTGATGGTCACCTTCAAGGTCAAATGCGTAACTGTGTGTTACAACGCTCACCCTCACCTAGCTGAATGGAGGAGGTCAGAGGTCAAGTGTGCATAGGGGCACGCGTGTTGCATCGCTCCCTCGTGGCAAACATTACTCTTACGGCGATCACTTCGCTTCCCGTGACAAAGCCGGGTCACACCTTTGTCATCCGGCTCCCATGAGCACTTTTTTAATGTGATTATCGCACGGGAGATCACAGCTGCAATAAAGCATGCAAGAAAATTAATTTAGCACGCTCATTGTCGCCTGAAGAGTATACATACAACGGAACGGGGAGTTCTTTCTCGCCAATTCCTCCTGGGTTTAGTTTTTTCACTATGGATCCCGATCCGTTATTGCTAACAAACCCTGGAAAATATTGATTTAATTTGTCCTTGTTGTAGTTGAACAATATTTGTTGTTTGAAAGAACATTTAAATTTGTTAATGTAGACTTGCTTGAGGTAAATGGAAATGAATGATTTAATTAATAAATTATACAACACATTATTTATTAATGTATATATATTTATATATGAACAAACTTTAGAATATGTTTTTCTGCCTTTAAATTATAGCTGGAATGTTTCTGGTTATTGCTGATTATGTTAACATTAGTGGGGGATTTTGGGACTTTTACTTCAGGTGTAATTAATGGTGATGTGATTTTATAATAGTCACATGTTCTTCCGCAGAGACAGAAGTGCTGTTTGCACATTGTTGCTCCCATGTGGTTAACCAAAGCTGCAGGTTCTGTGAGCCGTTTATAAGTGCCTAAAACACCTACCCAAACACAGGGATCAGTCATTCCTTGTAGGATGGGGCAAGTCCTTCATCTCACAGCAGATGGGGTGTTTATATCACGGTGTACTCGGGGTGATTACTTCACTTCAATGTGGTGACCCCCCCCCCACCACACATACATACACCTGCCCTGTCCAAAGCTGTCCTGTGGTTGTCCCCTGGTTGTCACCTCTCTGGATGTGACATTCGTCCCCTTTGCCACTTTCTCACCTCCCCTCTCCTTTTGTCCCCGCTGCACATTTGAATGAGAAAAGCTTAGTGTTTGTGTCACTTTATGGGCTCTAGGGGAGGGTCATGACCATGGTGTGGTGGGAGGTGGTGGGTGCGGTTTGTGTATGGACATAGCAGCTAATGCGGCTCTCTTGGGGAACCGGGCTGACCGTTCATATGGACGGTTCCAGTTGACAAGCGGTCACGGGAGTACAGGGAAGAATGCAAGCGGTCGGCAATTGGAAGGGTGCAGCTGAAGAGATGGTTGAGACAAGCGCATGTTCTGCATTTACTTTGAGGTTTGGTTACCATATGTTTACATTCACGTTTACGTTTGTTCATTTAGTGAGCTCTTTTCTCTAAAGTTTATTTAACATTCACCTCACGGTTTGGTAAATGCACATTACTTGTTCATTTACTGCATGGCTCATAAACCACCCATATAACGTGCTTGGTTTCCACACATTAAACACTCTGGTTTGTATATGAATAATTAAGCAATGAACTTAATACTTCTTAAGCAGCAGTGGGTTGAAAGGGTTGTTAATGACTCAATTTGTGTGTTCCCACTTTGGTCGGCTGATAATCCAAACACGAATTAGGGTCTTCTTTAAGGGGGTGGGAACTAATAGGGTTGCGGAGAGCATTGTTGAACCAAAAATGGAAAGATCAGTCCCCCTCAGATAACCAAACGCTCTGGCAGCCCCACCCCCACTGCCACACACACACCAAATTGTGATTTTGCGGACCTAGAGCCCAACCCATGACCTCACTGCTTGACCCCAGCAGGTCACATGATCTTCTTGTAGGCTAACCGGTGGGGGCTGGTTGTTGAGAGGCCAAGCAGGGAGTGGGTGGGGGGTGGGTTGGGAGGAGATACACACAATGCACACAGTCCCTCAGGCACACAGTCAGGGTGGAGAGCATCGAGAAGGGAAACCTCTGGCAGTACGAGCAGGCCCTCCGGGGGAACGCACTCGGCATGCACTCATGGGCTAGCTGGGAGAAAGCATGAGATGGACACTTGGGAAGGTAAGACCATACCGTGCAGTCGAGTGACACTAACACAAGTCTGGGAGAGGTACAAGAAGCTGTGGCGAGCGCTGAGTTCTGCTCAATTCTTTATTAATCTCTCAGGCTCTTGTGTTCAGGCTTTAAGCTTATCTGCTACTGGGGAGAATTGGCTTAGAACAGTGGCACTGTGCAGAAGCACAAATTTACATTTTCAGCAAAACAAAACTAAAGCTGAGACATTACTAGCTACACTTTGGAGAGATTTCAACAGTTCATATTTCATATTGCCCTTTCGTGATCAGCAACGTTTGCAAGACGTGGCAGTTCTAGTTAAATCTACATTAAGCCAGTGTTTAAACACTGTACTGTTGGTTTGATGGTCTGGTTCTCATTTGTCCATTATCTCTGGGTCATCAGGAGGTGTGGTATGATCATCTAACCTCAAGAATGTTACGTACTGATGTTCTCGCTGTTGACTTCTGTAAGGAGGAATGAATGAATTCTAACAAAGTATGTTTGGAAATGTGTGTGTTCAGGAGCATGCCCCCCTTGACTTTGGGGTTCTTATGCTGAAGGTTTCTGAAGGTGGTTTACGTGATAGTGCTTTTCTCATCAAGGTCACTGAGGAAGGGTGAGATCCTTCAAAGCCCATGGTTGTCAGTAGATGGCCAATTTCTGATTGTGTTTTGGGTACTGTTGGATGAACTGATCTTTCTCAACCAGATGCACAGACATGGCTCTGTGTGAACCCCTGTAGTCATTCCCAGCCCCAGTCCTGGTCCTGTTGGGGTCTTGGCATGAGACAATGTCTTTCAAAGAGAGTGACAGACACATTAAGGTCGGTACATGTGGTTCCATAGTTGCAACCTTCATTTCTATAGTCGCAGTATATCTAATTGAATCTACCATATTCAGTCAGCTCTGAAAGGAGTTTTCTTTGAATATGCAGGGATCTTACAAAATCCGCTTTTACTGTGCTCATTCAGTTTTAATTCTGTGTCTTTCTCGTTCCCTTTAGAACCTTTCAGTTCTATGTCAGATTGTCTGCAACACTTGTGAGGAAAGACATGTGCTTCTGTAGTTAATGCACTGCCAAGTTGGTTGACAATAAGAGCCACAGCTGTTCTGGTGGAATGGTAGATCTGAAAGATTTTCAGTGTCACCACCACTGGGTAAGCTGCTGGTGGGCCGAGTAGATGGCCAAGCCCAGATTTGAATGATGTTCAGTATCTGATCACCACAGGGTGAGCTTCTAGTAGGATGGTTGATGCCTTAGACAAGACTTGTATGATGCTCAGTATCTGACCACCATCGGGTGAGCTTCTGCTGAGATGACTAATATAACCTAGCACAGATCTGAATGATGGTCTCTTCTTTTCTGCTCATAGCAGCTGCATGCACAAGTGTTTCTGTTCCCACGGGTGGCCAGTAAATACCATGTCACTGGGCTCATTTTGTGCCTTTATCAGCCCATTGTCAGGTAGTCCTCTTCCAGCAGCATCGGCAGCAGTTGTTTGTGTTTAGTTATTTGTGCAGAAGAGAAAAGGGTGAAGACCAATACCACGGGGATTATCGACCTCTGATTTTCAGGTGCAAAGGTCAGGTTTCCCCTGAGTAGATGAATTATTTGGGGAGAATTTCTGTTCCTCGTTTGTTTTGTGAATGCCAGTTATACTCATGTTTACTCCAAGATGACTGAGGCTAACAGAATGAGAGATACTGTCTCAGAGCTGTTCCACCTCTCCCAACACCTACTCCCGCACCCTCACCCATGCACTTAGTTTCTGATATTTCATTGTCATTGGTGGTTTTTTATTCTGTATCTGTATCATTGCATAACATTATTTCTTGGTTAAATTTTGTCTCATTAGGTGTCTGTTACAGGAAACAGCTTATGTTCTGCTTAATGTGAAAGATTTTGTCAGGAGAAGAGAATATATCTTGTAAATGTGGAGATAAAGATTGCTGCAAGATGGAGGCTCTGGAGAGATATCTTCATGTCTGTGCTAGGCAGCTCCACCCACCACCTACAATACTTATTAATATTCATAAGCCGACACATGCTGGGACTGATTCTGAATGGTTGGCTTTTCCAGTTCTCCTTGTTTTTTGCTGTCTTCTGTAGACTATACCAGAGAGCTCATGCTCTCACAGTCTGTGAATATTCATAAACTGCCACCCTCACTTTAACTTCATGGAAGGTGTGGCAGCATTGACAGAGCTCCTAGTGTGCTGAACCTCTGAAGAAGTTTCTAGGAAGCAATACCACTGGGCTGAAAAAGGAGTGCCTTTTATTTTTCGTGGGTGTTGTGCATGGGGTCCCAGTCTGCTGTCAGGTTCCCACCACTAGCACCAGGTGGCTGTTGAGTTCTCTAGGAAAACTCAAAAGAGATGCAAGATGCATCTGGCATAAAGAGTCTGCCAACTCAACTCAAGAAGCTCTACTTATGGCAACACTGCTGGAGAAGTGGCAGTCCTCTCCCTTGTGGGCCACGGGAGTTTTAAAACAGTTTGCATCAGGTGATTTCTCCAATTCTGATGTGTATGTCCACATTCCATTCAGCTGCTCTGGATTCCGCTGAAAGCGCGATTCTGTGGGAGAGGCATTCAGAGTAAAGTGAACAAAGTTCACAGTAACTGAGCTACAGTCCTTGAGCTGATACAGTAAAAAAGTATTGTGTTTTTCTGCGACATGTACGTAGCTTTGGAAAAAATTAAATGTTAATGTAATGTATGCAAAAATCAGCCCCTTCTATAAATAGGGAAATTTTGGTAGCTTCATACACAAAACTCATATAGTGAGTCACTTTGAAGAAAAGCATTATTGTGGGCTGAAAAAGGCATTGTGGTGGAACCCATTACAGAAGAATTTGTTTGGGCCAGATCTCTTTTATAACCACATATCTTGGTGTGAGCTGGACATTTTTTAAAGAGCCACGACTTGCGATGATTCAGGACTTCAGTCATGAGCATAAATGAACTTTTACTTCCTGCTGACCACAGGCATGATTGAAGTGATGAAAATCAGTCACGTGACCAGGCTATAATCCACGTCTGTTATGCTCCCAGCTGTGAGTGAAGGCTAAAAAAAGGTATTTGGTTCCACTGAGAAATGTCTAAGAAAAAAAGTATTTCTCTCCTACAAAGCCAGTGGGAATCGAGGTAGAATCATGACATTTGGTCTGTTGAGGGAACTGTACCAAGACTGAAAATCCTTTAGTTTTAATGGGTTCTCAAGGTGTGTTAGGCCATGTCAACGTGGTCCAGGCTCATCTGTCCCTTTCAGAGCTTTTTAGTCGCAGGGATGGTTTTGCAGTCAAAGGCAGGCTGTGTTTTAACGAGAAGCCACCCCCTCCCTCCATTGAGTACTTTTAAAATGGCCGAGTTGAGTTTCCTGGTGGCGCAAAAAGTTTGGAATGACACCTAGCCTGACCCCCGGACAAAAATGTGAGCCTTTTTATGGTCTCTCGGGGAGAGGTCAGAGGTCAGGGCTGTAAACCGCACAGAGTTCAAGATGAGGTTGAGGGTCATCTGGGGCTTTGGATCTGTCCCACGCCAGCAAGGCGACCCATCACCGTAGAGACCACTGTTCTGGAACTGAGTCACATCCAAGACAGAGCCAAACCTGTGGCATCTCTTTCAGTTCCACAGGGCATCCCACCATCACAGTCCACTGTGGGCAACCAATGGCCTCACGGTAATAACATTGTTAAAACAGAAATTAATATGTTCCTTGTGTTCGCCCAACAAATGCTGACTTGGAATGAAGATTGACAAAAGCACATTGTTCATGGTTCAAAGACTAACAATAAAATAAATAAATAATAAATTTTCATTTCCTTTTTTTTTTTTCCCCCCCTGTTTGAGAGAAGACTCCAAAGGTCAGACTTCTGAGTTTTTCTTTTTCAGCCTTCTAGAATATTCCCGAAAGCAAGCTGGAGGCAAAAGAAAGTCTCTTGTCACATCAAAAGACATGTGAGATATCTCCTGCTGCTAAAGATTTTCAGCACCCTGGTCCTCTGAGACATTGTGCTGTTGTCATTGTTTTAAGAGTTTTGGGGGTGGGGCTGGAGTGGCAGGTTTTAATAGATTTAAGAGCAGTCGTGGTAAACATAACAGCGGTCAATTAACAAACCAATCAATCAGTCAGTCACCTTTCTGTGAACAGGTTGTCAGTGTAAGCATTGATTTGGAGCACTTCGGACAATGACATCAACCGATTGTAAGAAGACAGCAAACATTTGTTACTACACATCAGTCAGGTCCTTTTGGGCAGTAGATTTTATAGTGGTTAGAACCATTAGCTTGTGACTGAAGGACCCAGGTTTAAATACCTGCTCATACTGTAGTACCCCAGATCAAGGTACTTACCCTAATTTGATACAGTAAATATTCCCTATCTGTATAAATGAGTAAATCACGGTAAGTAGCTTAGTGTACGCAACATTGAAAGTCACCCTGGCTAGTAGTGTGAGACAATTTAATAAATCTTAATTAAAATTTACACCGCGGAGTGGAAATTACACTACTGACAGTTTCATATACTGTATGTAAGAAGAATAATTTATATTGTAAATAACATAGTGTTCACACTGATCATTGAAAAATGCTGAAATAAACAGTGCTATTTTTGAACAGTGCAGCTACTGTATGATAATGAACGTTAGGGATGCAGCTTGCTAATAAACAGAAAATATGGACAATAATGATAATATCAAACAGTTGGATAATAGAGAAAATACATTTCTACAGAGACCTGAAAACACCACCCCCACCCCCAACCCCAGCCAAAGCTCCAGGCTGAGTCTGGTCTAAACCAGAACACTAGAACAGAGCTCAATATGGGCTTCAACCAGATTCAACTGGTCTCATCTACCCGTTGCAAATACCTCTGACTAATTTACCACTAAACGGTATACTCAACTGAACTGGTTTTTTTTTTTTTTTTTTTTTTTTCCCCAAATCATTATCTGTTATTTATTTGATGCTTTAGTCCAAGTTGGCTTAGAATGTTAGATTTGTACACTAAGCCCCTTACACTGATTTATACAGAGAATTTTTACTGTATCAGTTCAGGGTAAGTATCTTGATCAAGGGTACTACAGCAGGAGGTGGGATTGAAACCCAGGTCCCCCTGACCGCAGGGTAAGTACGCTAACAACTACGCCACCTGCTGTTATAAAATGCTGTCAAAGTGGTGCCCCATCTCACCCCCCTTTGTGGTCATCGTGCTCCTTAAGCTATATGGCATGATCCTTCGCTAATCCTGCAAGATCTTTGGAGACTTTACAAATGGATTCCTCCTCCATTAAGTGCTCTTACAGCCAACGGTGTTCAGTGGTCACACCCCACCTGTGTTCTCACAGAGAATACCTGCTGTGTCTTTAGCACCTTTTAGAACTGAGGTGCAGCTGGTCGAGGACCACAAGGAGAGGTAAACAAACAGAAAGGGTCATAACGATTAAGGCAGTGGAATTATGGCTGGAATGGGGTTGGATTAAACACCCTTTTGGAGCAGCCTGACTGGGCTGTTTGACTTGAATGCTGTGACATGTGGGGGTGTCACAGTCCATCCACAACACTCCCCTTCGCAATGTCACAGATAATCATCAAGGACCGAAACTAGACAAGTTAATCCTGTGGCTAATGTTTTCGGTTGTGTAGTAAATGAGAGGAAAGTCCTCAGACTGTAAATAATATTATTATTATTATTATTATTATTATTATTATTATTATTATTATTATTAATAAATTATATGATTATCAAACAAATACATTATAATTATTCAGCAATTACAATATATTGTTATTGTTATTACAGCCTCTTTACTCAATTAAAACCTTTGTTCATGGTGACTAACGCATTCCAGAAGACATGTGATAGTACCATTAGTATCTACAATACATGAATTAAGGAAAATTTATTTAACAATCAATATACTGTTAACGCATATCATTTAGAATTGCTGGAATAAAATTTTGTTTCACACAGCAACAATACAACAGATGTCATTCGAATCTTGCTTTTACAAGTACAGCACACACCACACTGAATGTTTCAAGATGACACGTTAAAATTTCCGAGGTACATAACTGGTTGAGGGGGGAAAAAAAAAAGCTGAAGAAAATAGTTTATTTTTAAGTAGTTTTGGATCAGAGTAACTGCAAAGCACTTCAAAAAATTAAATAATATAATTAATTAATTAAAAAATAAAATGACTGCCAGACTCAGGTGAGGTCAGTATATTTTAATGGTGGTATTTATATATTTTTTCAAAAAACGTAAAAGAGAAGTTTAACCAAAGGCCTGTGAACCCGATTTTCCTGTTGAGCATGTGTGGCACCTGCAGGTTCGTGTGCGCTGTGCCTGGGTTCGACAAAACGTGCCTGACGATGGTTACGTGTGTGACAGGGGAGGACGCTCCTGTCATTCCACACTCTTCCTTGACAGCATTGTTCTCCTTTGAAATCCATCCCCTCTGCGGTCCCTGTGCAGTCTAAATATAGCCTGCATTCCGCTTCACCTCCCGTGCCTCAGTTTTCACTTTGCAGGTTTTGCTGCTGTTTTTACCCTGTTTTATTTGCTTGTAATTCTAAGTTTTGGTGGCAGATATCATTTTGAACTCTCCCCTGCCCAACGTAGGCACAACCAGCCGTTGAACGTCTAAGAACCTTCAGTCGTTCAAAACATGTGGCTTCTAGGTGGATGGGTTTGGGGAACAGGGTCTCACTGCGGTTCGAGGAAGTGACGTATCCCAGCATGCAGTGCGGCACAAAGGTGACTCTGAACCCTTTGACCTTTAGATCACTGTAGATCAGCCAAGCCTTGTTCATGTGGATGTGTCCATCTTTATGCTCATCCCTCCTCTTGGGAATGGTATGGAATGTAACGTTGGAGTGTGTTACTTGCAAAAAATAAATAGATTTTTTAGAGGAATGCCATAACCCTGTGCGAGTCACTGTCCCGACGGCCCTGGCTTAATCTTGTGTATCTGCCGAGGCGTGACGGACTGCTGCACGCAGGCGCATACCATCTGGTCAGGGCTTTCACCGTTACCATGGCGTTGGCCCATCTGTCCAGGATGTGTGCGGGGGGTGGAGGGATGAGGGAAGGCAGCAGGGGATCAGAGTGAGGCTTTAAGACGCTACTGATACTCATAGTGTCATTTCCCTCTCAAGCTTTAATTGGTGATGAGAGTGATGGGTTATTAAGTCGCTGAAAGTTTTAAATGCCTTTTTGTTTTATTTTAGTCATCATCTGCCTGGGAAGTATGGTAGACTACGGATTGTGGGGGCTTTGTTACCCACCGTGATTAGTAGGGCCACACATATGTTTAAAAACGGCCTCAAGAGGATTAAATGTCCTAAATGAAAGCACATCTTTCTTGTGATCGGTTAATGATGAAATCCCCCAAAATTAATGATTGCATATGTCTACATTATATGACTTTATACCACAGCATTGAATATACGCTCAATTTTTATTACATGACAAAGTGTTAATTCCAAGGGGGGGGCGCGGTGGGTTGGACCACGGTCCTGCTCTCCGGTGGGTCTGGGGTTTGAGTCCCGCTTGGGATGCCTTGCGACAGACTGGCATCCTGTCCTGGGTGTTTCCCCTCCCCTTCCAGCCTTACTCCCTGTGTTGCCGGGTTAGGCTCTGGCTCCCCGCAACCCTGAATGGGATAAGCGGTTCAGACAATGTGTGTGTGTGTGTGTGTGTGTGTGTGTTAATTCCAAGTAAATGTTAACTACAGCAACATCAGTACTACACACATACACACATTTTCAGAACCGCTCGTCCCACACGGGGTCACGGAGCCTACCCGGTAACACGGCGTAAGGCTGGAGGGGGAGGGGACACACCCAGGACGGGACGCCAGTCCGTCGCAAGGCACCCCAAGCGGGACTCGAACCCCAGACCCACCGGAGAGCAGGATTGTGGTCCAACCCACTGCGCCACCACACCCCCCTACATCAGTACTATTCTAAATCAATTCAAAAGCACTGCAGGTATATTTAAATTATATTAGCTAATGCTACGTTCCATATGAATATCAAGCAGGCTGTTGGCAAGCCTCCTTATCTGAAAAGTAAATGGATGATTTTTGAGATGTAATGATAAATGTTTTCAATAAGTATGGCAATTCTGAGTACTTCTTGGCAATCTGAGGAGGATGTGAGGGCTGGAATGTTTTCTCCTCTGAAGGACATCACTATTTATACACACACACACACACACACACACACACAGTGTCTGAAACAGCTTGTTTCAAGCGGGGTCGTGGCAAGCTGGAGCCTAACCTAGCAACAAAGGGTGCAAGGCTGGGGGGGAGGGGAGACACCTCGAACAGGATGTCAGTCCATCGCAAGGCACCCCAAGCAGGACTCCAACCCCAGACCCACTAGAGATCAGGACCCAGCCAAACCAGCCACGCCACCACACCTCCCCACATCACTACTTAGTGTGTCGTAAAAACTAAACTTCTCAGAAGAAGTGATATTAATGGTACTTGAGCTGCTGCAGCAGTTATCGTCATTGTTTGCATTGCATCGAGTCTCAAAGTTTTTTTTGTTTTTTTTTTTTTGTCTCTCAGTGGTGTCATTCTGGCTAAATCTACTCTATCAATCTCTACATTGCTGTGAAAACATTTGCTGCTAGTGTAAACAAAGCTTGAATCTAGCAATAAAATGAAGATCATCTAGCATCAAGCACACACATACACACACTGGCTGAAGTCCCATTGCTAGTTAAATTAACAGGGGTCTAATGGCATAGCACCTGCTTTCTTTGCACCGTGAAAGACATTGGCAGTGATCTTAAAAAATGAATTTCTTTATATCATAAATATGCATGAGCCATGTTATCAAAATTTTTCCAAAATGGTTCAACAGAAAGCACAAAAGAGTATTTCAAAGAAAGATCAACTGAAAATGAGAGATGTCGCATCGAAAGACAGAAATCGTAATTTTAACTCTGGAAGCAATAATTTTTCCTCCAAGAAATGATGATTATGCGATCCTTTCACAACAGGAATTGGGGTGATTTCACAACACGAATAGACTCTTTCTTGTGTGTGACACAGTCAATAACTTCTAAGATCGCTTGCAGCCACAGCAGCACCATATGCTGGCGAGTCTTAGAACTTTTATCTTGATCACATAATCAAACTCTGTAAAAGATGATTTTCTGTATCCACACTAGCAACCCCCAATTTTTCCTCGTGTATTCTGTGTAAAGCACTGATTTTGCACAATTTTTTAATCCAGCAGTTTTTTTTAAATTAATATCTAAGAAATAAGCCATGTTATAAATGGGATGTATTTCTCTAGGTAGCTGATGGAATACGTTGCCCTGCATGTTGTGCTGTTGTCAATTCTCCACCACGTTGCATATTTTGCGTTCCAGCAACTGCACAGGGAATCATGGTTTACTAATTACCTCCCAAAGTCATCTATACAACCAGCCTATTAGTAAACAACAGTTATGAAATAAATGACTATTGCTTAGTAATTAATCAAGTAAGCACAGCTCCCCATGACGTTGAAAGTCATCGTCCAAACCCAGTGGCTGACAAATCAGGGGACATGCAAAAGCAATTTCACCGTTTCTCATGGTTAAGCAACATGCTAGGAAAAATGTCTAGAGGCAACATGGTGAGGTCTTTCTTTTATCATTATGCTTTTGCAGAGGTCAGCATATTTTGCAGATTATGGCTTTCAGCTGCCTGGGGATACAATGCTTCAGAGTGTAACTGAACTGGTACAGTTACGTAGATGTATCTCCATTTTGTAGAATGGTTGTCCTCCCATATCCCAGGCTTTCCTTTACAAATCATATGGAGAAACAATTCTGGTGTCCTCCCTGCTGGTCCTGATGCATCTTTCTGGGTTCAGATTTTACTTTTAATGCAGCACTTACTTAGCTGTATGTCATGTTGGAGAAGAACATCTGGTGAATGAATAAATGTAAATGTAATCATTCATTTGAACTTGGTTTAGCTCATTGCTTCTCCAGTTGAACTAGTTAAGTGGTCTCAGTCAGTGTGGAGGTACTGTATCTAATTCAGAGCTGGAACACCACTGTAGACCTCCAAGTCTTATTCCTGACAATGCCAGAAGATTTTGTTATGAGATGGAGAAACCTGATAAGTGCGATAAGTGCATTTCTCTTTTTTGTGTAATGCTACTTTTTTCATGCAATTTTCAAAGTAACCAAAGCACCTGTATCTTTTCTAAAGCCATACTCAAAACTGGATGGATGGAATGTCAAGGCCAGATGTTTATTTATTTGGTATTTTTGCCAGAGTGACTGACTACATTGTGTTTTAGTAGAGGCAAGATATCAGTTCAGTGCTGTCTCTCTGATGTGGCAAAATGGTATTGTGAGCCAACTGTGCAGAAAGAGCACAGCCAGAGTATAGAGATGGGATGAAGGATTGTGCGGATCTGTAGGTCCTGGGTTTTGATCGAAATCTAGACCATTAGCCCAGCAGCAGGAAGGAGCTCCAAGACCTGGCCTATATATATATTATATATATATATATATATATATATATATATATGTGTGTGTGTGTGTGTGTGTGTGTGTGTGTGTGTGTGTGTGCGTGTGCATGTATGTATATATATATTGACCAACCAGCATCCAAACTCTTATAGAGGGTCTTAATACGTCATTGCTGGTAAATAAAACTACATTCTTATGTTTGTTGGTTTTTTATCCTTCAAATGATCATTAAGATAAGCAGAACACCAGTGTGCATCTCCTACAGTTGGCCTTAATTCCTGGCAGGGCAAGCAGGCGGTCACCTTGTCCCGATTTGAAGACCACAGCAGAGTTTGATTAGGTGCTTGCAGAGACAAGCTTCGCTCATGGGGATGCTGATATTGAGTGAGAGCAGGGGTTCGGATTGGACTATGGCCACCCAAGGGCTCCGTTCCCTTTTCCACAGTGACAAATCAGACCTTCAGTTGCCCTTCATGAAGAAATGTGTCCTATGTGTCTTTTACAGAATAAACACCATCAGTAACCTCATTATTTGCTGGATAGCATCTCATAGCAAGTGTGTTTAACTCATGTTTAATCTGTTTTGTCCAGGATGTCTTCCAAGGGAAGACAAGTACCCTTCTGGCTTCAGTGCATTCTGCTCAGTTGCTGTGAAAGCATGCAGACCTCTAATTTAGACCCTGAGTGTTTAATCCATGTCTGAGGGTCTGTGGCTCTGGAGGCCTGGGCGATAGTGGGGTCAATGGCATGTTCTCCACTGCTAAACATGCACTTTCAGGGGTCTCAGAAGTTCCCCCTGTGGGGCCCCACCCAGTTCAGTCTTGTGTGGTCGAGTTTGGCCACAAAGTAGGGTGTAATTGAAAATACTATTTTTTACTCATACTTTGTTCAGCACATCCCATCCCAACAATTACTCTTCCCCATCCGATCAAATCCCCCACCCCGGCAAAAAAGCAGACTACTTGTCCGTGTTCCAGATTCCAGCCCTTCGCTTTATGCCACTAAATGCTTTTATGAGCATAACAAGTGGCAGCTCAGTCTGCCTGCGGGGTAGAGTGGCAAAACATGGATGCCCAGCGCTCTGCCTCACCCCGCATTCCTAGGCAGAGAAGCACTCCAAATGTCCACGTTGCTCATGGCAGCAGGAAGCGGCTTGAAGCCCAGAAACAGCACGCAGTGTTTCCTTCAGGAGGCAGTGACAGCAGAGCAGTCAAGAAACTCCTGTACACATGATTACAGGGCAGCGACTTGCAGAGTGGTTAAGGAACTAAACTTGTGACTCATGCAGGCTCAAATCCCAGGGCACACAAGTGCTGTTTTGCTTTTGAGCAAGACACTTAAACTGGATTGCCCCGGAAAAACATCCAGCTGTATAACTGGGTGGATATGTACGAATGGTACCATAACTCACTTGAGATAGAAGCGCCTCTCATGCAAGCAGTTGATGCCATGGAAGGGCAAAGATATCTGAGTACGAGAGAACCCTGAATACTAGAATGAATGCTGGCGATTAATTTCAAGTTAGTCTCTGTTTTTTTTATTATTATTATTATTTTTTTTTAAAAAAATCTTTTTCTTATATCTGATATTTTTTATCTGATATCAGTCTGACTTAGCCTGATTTGGGAGCTACAGATGACAACTCTACAACATCTGCAACATGTAGGGATTCATCCTGACTAAAACTGAGATTTTATAGCCTATTCATTTACATATCACACAATATTATCATTTCAATTGAGTTTAAATAGAATTTTAAAGGATAATTGAATTCCAAGTTTTTCTGATCCCAACTCTCTACAGGGGAAAGATGCCAGAACCTAAATAAGTAAATAAAATGTCATTTGCCCATCTCCTTCAGATGATAACTATTGAATATTTTTTTCCACATATACAAACTACGGGGGAAGAGTTTTCATTTTTGCCCCGAGGTGAACTTGTGGTGAGGGCTTGGACAGACGGCCAGACCCCAGCAAACATGGCACAGTTCCATCTCGCTTTTCCGCTTTGTTCGTTTTCATGGGTCTGTCTGGAAGCCTTCCCAGGGTGCCCTGCATTTGGGCTAAGCTGCTGCGCATCACAGATGTTGAAGACCCCCCTTGAGCGCTCCGGGGGGATGTGGCGGTGGGGAGGGGTCACTTGGATTATGGGCGTCCTTAACTCTGTTTTTCGTGGCACGTGCAGGGCTGCACAGTGCTTGAGGCTGCCAAAACAACAAAGCATAGCAACCAAGTTGTGCTTGTTGTTCTGTATCTTTATTATCCACTTTTGTTTAGTCGGTGTCTCAATCCATTCCTAAGAGTTTGCTGAAAATTACGGTCACAAATGCCATGTGAAATAATCCAGCACTTCGAACTTAAATATTTAAACGACGTGGAATTAGAGAGAAATAAGTTACCATTTTAAAGTGGAATTATTAGGTCTGCAGTTCAAATCCTCTCACGTTAATAAAAACCCAAGGAGAAAAAAATTGCAGGAGAGAAAGTGACTGTATGACAGACGAAATAGCCATTTAAACCAAAAGCGTGTATATGCACGACAGTATCATTTAAAAAGCCACTTCCTTTTGCCCTGGCAGGCAGGGAGCATCTGGGTCGAATGGACGGAACACGGATCGGAATGAGGTGAACGCTCGGCCCCCTCCACTTGGGCCTGTCTCCCTCCAGCCTCATCCGTCCTGGCAGCCGTGTCCAGCGGCACAACCGAATGCCAGCCAGGATCCGGTTCAGCTGCTCCTCAGCCTGATTCTGTCCGTGTGCAGTAGGGGCCACTCGCTGCTTACGGCCCCGATTCGGCCTGACAGTTGCTGTGCGCAGTGCAGGTCGAGCGAGAGCTCTTGCCATGTGTGCAAAGCATGGGGACAAGAGTACGCAAGGGAAAGGTCAAGGGGCTTGTGTTTGTTTGTATGAATAAGCAACTTATACCAAAATTTTATCATTCCGCTCTACGAGCTGGGAAGACTTGTTTTTCGCCTCAATAGAGCTTAGCATGTCCACTGTTGCATTGTGGGAAATGTGATGGTTTTTTTTCCTTGCTATATTCAATCCAACCAATATGGCGGCACAAGTGACTGAGAAACTTTTCAGATGACGAGGAAAAAAAAACACAAAAAGGAAAGAAATATGAACCCAGTTATCAAATCATGGTGATTTGCTTCGTTCGTCGAATGGCCTGGTAAATCAATGTTATACATTTGCTTAATACATAACTCAAGAAATACAGTAAAGGCCTAAAATGGATGAATAGTCTGGGGTCCTAGAATCGATGAATAACTGTACAGTCCTAAAATGATAATTGCAAGGCCCTTGAGTGAATCAATGGTTTTTGGGCTTCAAAACTGGTGAAAGTTTGTAGGGCCTCAGACTGGATGAACCACTGCAGGATTCTAAAGTGGATGAATGAGTGTAGGACCCTAAAATGTACAGATGACTATTGGGCCCTAAAATGTATGAATGACTGTTAGGTCCTGGAATGAATCAATGACAGCAGGGTCTTAGATTGGTGGAATGACTGCAAGGCTCTAAACTGGATGGGTGACCACAGGATCCTAGAATGAATGAACAAATGACAGTAGGACCCTAAAACAGATGAATGACTGTAGTGCTGGAATGAATGAAGGATTATAGGATGAATAACTATGTGGCCCTTGTAGATCCTAGAATGGATGTATGACTCTAAGGCCTTTAAATGGTTGAAATAAATGTAAAGTCCTTGAGTCAGGGCCCCCTACTCATGAATGACTGTAGGGCTTCAAAATGGGTGGAGGCCTGTAGGCTTCTAAAATGGTTGATTGATTATAAGGCTTTAAAATGGGTGAATGAGTGTAGGGTCTATGAATTAACAAATTAATGAATTAATAAATCTAGGGCCATCGAAGCTACATTTCTCCTTCCCACAAGCTTGAGATTTTTTCTAATGTCTGTGTGTGTTTGTCCTGCCTCCTCCCCAGATGACCAGGCTGACCAGCGGACGTGCCTCATCTGTGGGGACCGTGCCACTGGGCTGCACTATGGCATCATCTCCTGCGAGGGCTGCAAGGGCTTCTTCAAGCGCAGCATCTGCAACAAACGCGTGTACCGCTGCAGCCGCGACCGCAACTGCCAGATGTCCCGCAAGCAGCGGAACCGCTGCCAGTACTGCCGTCTGCTCAAGTGCCTGCAGATGGGCATGAACCGCAAAGGTGAGGAGAAGTGAACCGTTTTGGTGAGAAGTGAGCCGTGTACATGAGGAGAAGTGAACTATGTTGAGGATGAGAAGTGAACTATGTTGAGGATGAGAAGTGAACTTTATAGATTAGTGGAAGTGAACCATGTGGATGATTAGATATGAACTTTGTAGATGGGCACAAGTGAACCATATGAATGAGGAGAAGTGAACTGTGTAGGGGACAGGAAGTGGATTTTGTGGATGGGAAGAAGTGAATTTTAAGGGTGAGAAGAAGTGAACCATGTAGGTGTGAGGCCTTTCATAGAGCATGAATTTGTGTGTTTTGTTAGAACATGAGGAAGTGAGACTTAATTCATCTCCTCTGCACACAAGGAGGTGACATATCACCCCAGACAGGTATGGGGAAGCAGGCAAAGCTTAGCTCTGGCCAGCTCTGCAGAAGATGACAATTATGGGGATAAAAGCTGGCAGTCCGCTGCCGTAGATCCGCAGCACACAGCTGGGGGCACTTTGGGATTTTTTTGACAGTTTGATTCTGCTTGAACTTCACAAGCCACAATACCCTGCACCACAGTAGCTCAACACAACACCTGCTTCCACTACCTGTCTTGGGCAAGGAGAACGTGTGCACCCTCCTTCCCCTTCTAAAGGTCACCACACTTTATTTCCAAAGAAAGGATCTTTGGTTAAGTATACAGCCATTCTTAAGGTCACTCATTTCCAAATGAGACGTCTCAGCCTGTATCAGGTTTCATCTAGTGAGGATTTCCAAACGGTTGAGGAACCTCATCAGTCTGATGCGCATAGCTGTCCACCTCTCCTCTAGATGTCTTTCTCGGTTCAGGTTCATTTGCAGCAAGATGGAAAGCTGGTATTTGCAGCCCAGGTGACTGCTGTTTCTGTATTAGCGGCAATAGCAGTCGTACCACATGGGGAACTCACCAAGACCAATGGCTCAGCCTAGTGAACTGGGAAACATCAGGGTATGATTGCTCTTCACCACCTCTGAGACCTCTCACCACTCTTGCCAGTCTGCTGTCCAGTTACCGCCTTACTGGTTCCCGTTCTTCCATAAAACATTCTTTTAAGGATACAAGGTAAAAGTACGAGTGGTGGTTTCAATTTCTGATCCTGATTTTGCTATGAGAGGCCATGAGAAATTTCTCCTCTCACATGTCAGACACACAAGCTAAATTGATAACATCAGTTACTGATTTGTCATGCCTGCAGACCTCAAGGAGAAGAAAACCAAATTAATTGGTTTATCAGCCCCTTTGGGGCAATCGCAGGAATATGATAGGCGAGTGGTTTATCAGATGAAAATACAAACCGCACCGATCACAAACACATAAGGTGGGACCAGTAGGTTTTAACAACGATTACCTCAAGGACTATGCGTATAATCCATTTAGATGTGGGTTTTAGAATCCCAGAACGATGACCTTGATGAGAATGGCTGCATTCTTTCTTGGAAAATGTAACTGCAGGATTTGATAGCAGGTGACGGTACGTTGTGCGGTTCTTAACATTACTCCTGGGGGAGAAATTAACAGTGGGCCATCCAGGGTGACCATAGACGCAGGCGTGTTGGCCAATCAGAGACTCGTGTGACTCGCTCATGGTTCTGCCGTTGGCTCCAATGAATTTCCTAGACAAAAGGAAGATAAACTGGAGTGTAATTGCTGCGCCGCCTAGTGCCTTTACCTAAGAATGTACAAGATTTATTTGGTTAATTTTTTTAAATCTGTTAATCGATATAAGGAAACAGTTCAGTATCACTTTGACATTTGATTGTGTTAGAATTCAGAGGTTAGGGCTGTTACGCGTATGTGAAAATGCATACTTTGTCAGTTTTATTAAGCACCATATTTTTCCCCAGTAGTAGCCTTGTCCATTCACAAATCCCTTGTTGCTCAAAGAATTGTCATATAATTTGCCACTACAATTTGCATACACACAAAAAGCAGATAAAGCATGTGTTCCCTTATTTCTCGTAAGGAATTATCGCCTGCTTATTTTCCGTAGCAGGGAACAAATGTCTTGGCATGCTGGTCTGATGGTAGGGAGATCTGCTGCTGTGTAGTGCCCCCTAGTGCGGACTGTGCAAAGTGTCTGACTCGGCAAATACAGTGTTTACTGCACTATACATTTTCATAGCTATTGTAGGCAGTATGCAATCTCTGCTGGCATGCCAAGTATGCTGGCTTTCATTTTAACCGAGCTTTCAATTCATTACTAGCTTTTAGCTTTTAAATTAATTTTGGTATATAAACTGAGATTTCTTGCCCTTTTGTTCCTTAGGTTGTACACTTAGCAATACATCTTTCAACTGAGACTTTGTTCGTCTTCAATACACGTACGCGCAAAATTAGCCGGATCCAGCTTGCGTTTGAATTTATTCTGTTTTTTCCATAATTTCCCTGAGTAATAGTCTTTGTTTGGTTTTTAATGGAAGGTATAACCATTATAGGCTAGAGTGCAAAAAAGGCTTGCCCTCACCCCCCTAAAACCAACTCTTCAAGGTCTAAAATTCCACAGTGTTCAGTGCATTAACCACTAAACATAGCTGATTTTGTGTAGCTACACATCCTGAAGCACTCGGTTGTTGATTTGATTCTTGATACGAACACAGCACCTGGTCCAGGACATGGCACTGCCTCAGCTGGGATACTGCCAGTCCTTCTTGTCTGGTCTTCCAGCTTCTGTCATCAAGCCTCTGCAGCTCACCAGAATATCACAGGAAAAGCTGTGGTAGACCCTCTAAAGAGTTCCCATGTGTTTCCCCTCCTTATCTCTCTCCTTTGGCTTCCTGTAGCTGTCCGCATCAAGTTCAAAACTTTGGTTAGGGCCTACAAGACTGCGAATGGGTCTGAACCCTGATACCTGCAAGACCTGAGCCCTCCCTACGCTCCAGCAAGAGCAATGAGTTCTTCCATTGCTGGCTGCTTGGTGATCCCACTCATATGGAGTCTAAAATTTAAAGTCTCTAGTTTGTGGGTTTTGATCTTAGTGGTGAAATGAATTCCCCCTCTCCCTCGGAACTGCTGAATCCCTTCTAGCATTCAAGAAGGGTCTCAGAACAATATCTCGGTATCTTCTTCACACTTATTTCACTCCTGACCTCCTGAAAGCTACATAAACTCATAACTATAAATATCATCATTTATACCTATTTTGTCCCTGTCACAATGTCAGCTTCTGTATACAAGTCACAAACCTAAATTGGCATTTGCATAGGATCTGCTAAGGAACAACAACAATAACACGCAGCTTACATTAACCATATGCCTAGTTTGGGTCTCACATTCAGCAGAGGCATCAGGTGTCATAATGGTTTGAACTGCTGTCTTTAGACTCAAACAATCCAGGTTTGAATCCCACCTCCTGCTGTAGCTCCCATGACCATAGTAGTGATCCTAAATTAAAATAGTAAAGATTAATCTACTCTGTAAAAGGGTGAAACATTAAAAGTTGCTTTGGAAAGAAGTGGTAGATTGATAAATTAATGTAGGATCATGACTTTATCTTAACGCTTCTCTCTCGTTCTGTCACAGCAATCAGGGAGGATGGGATGCCGGGAGGAAGGAACAAAAGCATCGGCCCTGTCCAGGTATCCTTTTCTTGTCTTTGACGTTTGACTTTTTCCTGTGCATCCCTCTTTCTGCTCTCCCTCTGGTACCTTATTAGACTAGTCTCAGGCTGCCAAAGGGTTACTGTGCTTTTACCATGATACAGAACATCTCCAAGAACATCCCTCCCGCATTGTGGAACTTCCCAAATCCAAAAAGTTAAATAGCGATAGAATGATAGTTTGAATGGCACAAAAGGGCACGAAAGTCATACTGAAGGACAGTCACAGATGGATCTGAGTGGTGTTATGGGAGACCTCTTGTATTAATACTCTTAACATCTCAAAAAGTAAAATAGTCTTACCTTAAACAGCACAAATAGACATAAAAACAACGCTAATGAATGGACTCTGTTTTGGAGTCCTACGCTACTGTGGGGGGGGAGGCATGGTGACATCGCAGCTTCGAAAAGTAATTTCTGTTATCGTAAAAACAAAAACAATAAAATCTGTAGTGGGGGCAGCTTTACGGAGCTGCATGTTGTGCTTGGAGTTCGGTCAGCTGTGTGTGCATCGTACTGAATAGCATATGTCCAAAACCGAAAGGCAAGTTTCAATGAATGTTGAGAGTCCTGTGAGTCCTGATAGTCCATTACACCAGAAACATCAAACCCATGAAATCCTGAGTCAAATAACACCTGTTGCACTCTCTTCTGTCTGCCACCGGGTGGTGTAGCAATTAATGAGGTGGCCATCTAAGGTATGAGTAGTGGCTTTAAACTTTTGCAGGGTAATTATCCTGAATGAATCCACATATCATGGGGGGCGTGGTGGCGCGGCGGGTTTGGCGTATGCCTTTGGCAGGTCTGGGGTTCGAGTCCTGCTTTGAGTGCCTTGCGGCGGGCTGGCATCCCTTTCTGGGTGTGTCCCCTCCCCCCTCCAGCCTTGCGCCGTGTTACCGGGTTAGGCTCCGGTTTGCCGCGACCCCACTCGAGACAAGCAGTTTCGGACTATGTGTGTGTGTGAATTCACATATCCAGGTGCAAATGGGAGAAAAGCTTTTAGATGGAACAAAAAATCTAGAATCACGTTACTGTATGCAGATCTCTCCTTCTGTTGATGTAATGCATTCACTGTAATTTTTCTCTGAGATGTATGTCGTTTTGGGGAAAAGCATTTGCTTAATGTAAATGGAGCAAGACTGTATATTTACATTAAGGCAGTGGGGGAAGGGGGCTGTTGATATGTGGGGTAGTACACTAGTGCACCCTAGTGACATAAAACAGCATTACACAGGGTGCTTTACTGACAGCTATTAATTTACTGCCCTTTATGCAACACTAAGCTAGGAGGTGCATTGAACAGCCTGGCATCCAGCCTTGTTTTCCTCCAGTTCTTTGCTTCAACTCATCTTTTCCAATCTATCATTTCCAGTAGATGGGCTTTGGACTCTTAAAGAGTTCTTTTTGTGATGACTCAGGCGCCCCCTCCCCTCCCCAGCGCATCCCTGTCCTTAAAGCATTTGCTGAATAGCTTTTGATAACATTCCCCACGTAGCATTTGTCTAAAGCCCCAGCTGGCTTGTCAGTGTCTCTGATATCCATGGCTGTCTCTGCATCGGTGTCCTTGTGCCAGCTGCCATACAAAAGCCCCACCCCCAGCTGGGCTGATTACCTTAAATTATTAGCTTTAATCGGCATCCTGAAGCAGCACAGAGAATAAAAGGCATTTAATATGGCAATTCCAGGCCGTTCACCGAGTAGCCTTCCTCCACAATAGGAGAGCAAAAGCTCCGCCGTGCAGAGGAACGTCTGTTGCCGACAGAGATGGAGGAAGCGTTCTGCCCGCTCGCTTGTTTTATTAATGTCTCAGTGGGTTGCTTTTCCACCTACACAATGCCTGAACCAGCCACTGATGCCCTGATATTTGTAAAATACTTTCTTCTGCAAGTCTCCGTCACAACTTGACTCCTACTTCCTTTTAAACCTGACGTCGCTTCTCGTGTTGGGAAGGGTGGTGTGGGAGAGGTGGAAATTGCACAAGAGAGAAAGACAGAAAAGTCATTATGCATCAGACAAGCAGACTAGTTTGTCAGGTTGGAACTTTTGCAGTGTGAGACGTTCTATCAGAAAACAGGCCAATCTGCCCCGGCACCTGCACTCACTCCTCTTCATTTCAGATCTCAGAAGAGGAGATTGAGCGTATCATGAGTGGCCAGGAGTTCAAGGAGGGTGTAATTCCAGAGCACGGTTGGGCCACAAGTGGAGACAGCGACAACAGTTCCCCCAGCAATGGTGTCTCGGAGAGTAGCCAGCCATCACCGGCCTCCACCCTGTCCTCCTGGTGAGCATCATCCTAGAGCTTCATTAGCACAGCAGAAAAGGTGTCATTGCATACCAATCAGTGAGTGTCAAAAATGAGCCGATTTTGTTTTGAAGGAATGCAATCCAGTGAAGAAGCCTGACAGTTTTTAATATGTTTGCCTCCCAGGGATTTCCTTGGATGGTTCACAGCATTGCTCTTTGTCATAATGATAGGCCAGCTTTCTTGAAGAAATAATGCAGCCTGAGTCATTTACTCAAAGCATAAAATTGGTTCAGTAATGAAATCAACGAAAGACCAGCTGAGAAACTCAGAGCCCCAATTTTCTACACCGCACACCTCTTAGAGTATTTTTGTGTTGTCTGACTTGCATTATTCCTTTAATATTTATGCTTTTTCATGAGCAACCGGCATAGCTCTTAGGTCAAAGGTGTGGTTGTTGGATCTACAAAGGTGAATATAATTATGGCAGAAGTGAGATGGGGTTTGAGTCCGTGACCTTGGGGACCAGCACAATCTAGCATTGATTTATTTTTCCCTTGACAACTCTTGCCCACACTTACCCCATCAAATTTCTTTCAATGTAATTGCAATGAACCTGCCACTAACCCACCAGCGAACATCTCAGTTGAGTCACAGTGATGGTATGTCAACACAAAATTGCAAACCTGCCTTTAAATACTAAAGAGAAAAAACACTGATTAATTCATAGTTATCTGCTTATGTAAAACTTCATCTTCAGGGCACTTTCCTTTTTGGTATTCCATCCTATTCGCAAGTGAAAAGTGAAAGAAACAGCTGGAAATTTTGGAGGGTTTTTTATGTTTGGAGTTTGAATGCATCACTGAGGAACAGTAGGTATTCTGTTGTCGCCCCCATTGAAATGCCTCCGCTTTGCAGTAACGCTGTGATTGGCTGCGTAACTACATGTCAGTGTTCTTTCGCAGCCGGAGGTACACATGATAACTTGTTCTCGATGCATTTATCTCAGGGTCAGTGCACACTGTCTTCTTGCTCAAGCCTCCTTTTGATAAACCTGGAAGTCATCAGTGCAGAATCTAGATTCTAGTGTGAGTCCTGTCTTTGCTGGTAAATGGCAGTTTTCAGATGATGCTGTAAATAGGTTTGTGAGTTCATGAAAACGGCACAAACAGCAGAGTAGACCAAAGTTCAAAGCGCAAGGTTAAAGGTTCAAGTGTGAGGAAGAGCCCTGCAGTCGCACCCTTAAGCTAGCCGCTTAACCCAAAAAGTATGTGTAAATTCCCCGCAGTAAATCTGTACATCATGCAACATGTGTACATCATTTGAGTAAACAAACACGAGATATGTGGCGAGATGAGACACAAAATCACACTGATGCATTTGTCTATGCAGTCGATCGCTGGAGAATGGCTACAGTGCAGCACTGGGTGACCAGTACACCGCCACATCGGTGGTCCAACACTACCCGTTCCTGCCACATGTACTGAGCTACACCTCCCCACAGTCAAGCCTGCAGCCCCCCCAGCCCCACGGCATGTACCCTTCATCACAGACCCTGGTGACATCACTGGTGGCAGCTGAGGACCTGACACCTCTTAGGACACCCATGCAGGTTGAAGACGGGTGAGTGCCTGGGTGATGGTGGCCAGTCATCAGCTATCAGTACCAAAATTGAGTAAATGTCCTCATCTGCCTTATGATCATGTTATTGCACTGTGTGCTGGTCATGGATTTTTCTCGTCTCTTGTTCAGGGAAGAATTGTCCTTGTTTGTTAGCTTACAATGTGAAGTAAATATAACTTTTTGAAACCACTTATAGCTGGCAAAATAAAATAGTGTCGAATGCATTTGTATTCACCCTTCTAAACAAATCATCATAATGCAATGCAGCAGTTCACCATCACTTCTATACACAGTTGGTGTTTAGTTTTGTGCTCCTTTGTGGAAGGTACAGGGTCACCCAGGTGGAGCTCTTCGCCCTGCTGTGCCGGCTAGCCGATGAGCTGCTGTTCCGCCAAATCTCCTGGGTCAAAAAGTTGCCCTTCTTCTGCGAGCTATCCATTGAAGACCTTACCTGTCTGTTGAGCGCCACTTGGCAGGAACTTCTGCTGCTCTCCTGCCTCACTATCTACAGTACGCAGGTGTTCGGTGACCTTGTCAACGTCACGACAAAGTACAAGCCCTCCAACGAAGAGCTGCAGGGGTGAGCTGGCCACTGAAAGGGGATTGTGTTGTTGATTTTTCCGTTTTTGCCTCAAAAATTTGAGAAAGCAGTTGCGTTTCAAGGTGCCCGGCATTTCCGTCATTTCCTGTGCGTTCCGTGCATTTTCGAGTTACTGTGCATCCCTTCTGGTTTATCAGAACACCTCTTCATAAAACCATGTATTTCGTTTTCAACAACCTTTGATGCGGTGTCCCACACCCACAGAGAACCATGTATAAGTTGTTAGGAGTATCCTGTGGTTTCAAACAGTATAAAACGACAGCAAAACTTTAATGTTCTTTATTTTGAAGGAGACACTGCTAGATTTTGCTTGCAGAAAGTTTTAAATACCTTGAATGTCATCTTGGTCTTCCTGTTGCTTCAGATTTTGTTGTTAAGATGTTGTTCAGAGTTTAAGAAGTTTGAATTTCCACTAGTTTACCTGTGTTTCCAGAAAGCTTTTGGAACAGTCTTTATTGACTTCTAGAACTTGATTGACTTCTGGAACAGGCCTTGCTGTTGCAAACACAGTTCCATCTCCATAAGTGCGTCCTGAAGGAGGTGAAGTATGATTGAATGATTGATTGTTTACTTAATGTCTTTACAGGTTCACTGAGGATGGCATGGAGTTGATGGAGAGGTTGATTTACCTGTACCGCAAGTTTCAGCAGCTGAAGGTCAGCAATGAGGAATATGCTTGCATGAAAGCCATCAACTTCCTCAACCAAGGTAGGCATGTCACAGCCCATCTGATCCCTTGCCTAGTACCTTGGACTTTTAACAGTTTCCTATTACATTATGGTTTGTTATATAAAAAAACGCATCAGGGATATTTATAAGGTGAAATTTTCACTTGAAGCTGTTATGGATACTATGTTGCGCGTACCATCTTCATTCTCTACAGACATTCAGGGGATCACTGGTGTGTCCCAGCTTGAGCAGCTGAATAAGCGCTACTGGTATGCATGTCAGGACTTGACAGAGCGCCAGTACCCTCATCAACCAGGTCGTTTCCCCGAGCTCATGGTTTGTCTGCCGGAGATCCGCTGTATCGCAGGTAGGTGGCCGTGGGTGTCACTTACTACACACCACTACTGTGCAGAGAGCCATTCAAAGACTTTGCTTTCTGCTCAGGTATCTCAGAAAGGTAACAGCTGTCTGAACCCCACCAACTATGTGGCTATTGGGGTTTTTGTGTTTACTTCTAAGCACCTTCTGTGTTCACAGGAAAGATGGTGAATATTCCGCTGGAACAGCTCCCAATGCTGTTCAAAGCAGTATTACACTCCAGTCGAGGCAGCTCCACGAGCTTCGCACCAGAGACCTCGCCATGCCTAGCTGTGGGCTTTGCTCCTGGGAGCTGAAGTACCTGACTCCCCAGCAGCTAGAACCCTCCCACCAGAAGAGGGGGTCGACAGATAGGGGGCATATCCCCTTTGTGAATGTAGCTGACAGCAGCTTTTTATCAGAACTACTCTTGTTTGTTTTATTTCTTTGCATATTTATTACACGACAGAACTGAATGTATGATCCTCTATACAGTGGACACATGAATGTGTTCTAAAATGCACAGAAATGCACCACTGTGCCATTTAGAAGTCTTTATCCAGTAATGAAATACTATTATTGCCATTTTTCAGGCTAAGACTTTTTTTCAAAGAAATAAAATATTATTTCTTTCTGTTTAGAGGATAAAATATGAGACTTATAGTATAGTCTCTATTTAAATACTACCTCAGGAACATTTTACTATTCAGGTACCACTTTCTGATGTGGAATTTTTTTTTTTTTTTTTATTTTCTGTAAATTGTATCTTCTTTTATCTGAAATATTTTAGAAAGTATGGAAGTTGCCTTGTTGCGGTTATAAATCAATGTTGTTTTTATTAATTGTTACCAAAGATTGTTACCCAAAAACACATGTGAACTTTCCCAAAGTAATTGAATTTATCATTTCTTCTGCCTATTAATATATAGTACTTGTTTGTGTATGCAGAATTATGAGTCTGAACACACGTGGATGCATTTGAAATATGTGTCTGTTTTCCTCATTATAGCGCACATGGACAGTTATACCTTGTTTTTACTGAAGAGACTCCAGTGTTCATACAGAGTTACGGGTATTTCCCACAAGTCTAGAACAGGATCATTCTAGAGAAATGGGATGGTGGTAACATGAAGGTATACAGGTGTGTGTTGGTGGGTCCAATGGTGCTTGGGGTTGGTTAGTGTAGTCAAAGAGATGCCTGTAAGCTGGGGAGATACACTCAGGGATTATGGAGAAGTATGCTGCTTTGGAGAGGAGAGTGGATGGGTTTGTTATCTCAGTGGGTTGCCTGCTGGCCTGTGATCCATATCCAGGGGACTTGGCAGGTATGCCATGTTTTTGTATGTCTATATACACTCATTTCACACTTAAAGCTGTTTCTGACATAACATACATTTACCATCTGCCAGGTCATTGTGGGCCAGGTGTGTGAGGGATGGTTGCTATACAGGTGATGTTTTTGGATGCCTACATCAAGTCCTTACTGACTTGTTTTTTAAAACAGGGTAAAGCGAGTGCGTTGGGGCATTCAGTGTAATCAAGTTTCTCAGGTATTATCGTCCTGACAACATATTAGAATGTAAGTTCTGAAATACTGGAAGTTCTTTCATAGATATTTTTTTTTTCTTTTTTTTTTTTTTTTGATTTATGTTTATTTACAGAAGGGTCTTTTTGGTCTTCACATGGATCAGATTTTTTTTCTGAGCCTTTGAGGGACAGATTTTTACATTATTTTCATATTTTGCTGCCTCCATGAAAGAAGCAATCCATGTTATCCACAGTGCACCGACCACAGAGCTTTCTTGTGGCTGAGCGGTAGAGACAATTGGAAATGGTCCAATGGTGAGTCTTGGAGATCGCCATCAGATGTGACTTCATGGTTTCTGTCACCATTCAGTCTCTGTCCACACACACTAAGGAGAAAGCAATGAGTACCAGCCAACAGGCAAATACCACCTCTGTCCCATTTTCCCTTTTCATTCTACTTTGTAATATCACCCTTGAAGTGGCTTTCATTGTTGCCTTTAGTTTTCACAGAATTTGCCATATCAAAGTGGCAGCTTTTCTTGGGAATGACGTTCTTTCAAATGGACACAAATAAGCTGTGATTTGTTTGGTTTTGAATAGTGTTTGGTTATTTTTAAAACTTTGATTAAAGGCTACAAGACTGGTGTGACTAAGTTTTTCATTTTATTTTCATAGGTGAATATGGCTTTGTGAAAATGTGGTGGGGTGGAGCATCAGTTAGGATACACTTGTTCAGGACATTAAATTCACACCACTTAATGTTCAGTTCTAGTGACACTGTGTGTGGTTATGGTCGGCCCCTAGGGTGGCACTTTCTGAGAGTCAGGTGGGTCAGGCTTTGTCAGGTCCTGTGAAACTCAGGAATCAGTCCTTCAAGGAAGCCCCACCCCCACTATGGGTCACAATGTAGAATAATACTCTTACTGAATACTCTGTCCTGGTAGATAATAAAGAAATGATTTCAACACCAAGCCTAATTTCAGCATCACTTGGTCATTGCTCTGTTTAGTCTGTTAAACATATTCATTTTATTATGCTGTTTTATTTACCTCACTGTTGCTGGATTCCTTCAGCAAGCATCATTTCCTGACCATTCACCCTGTAGTTTGGGTAACTTGGATGCGTCGATTGCTACGCACAGTCTTCCGATGGGAGAGTGTGTATCAAGTGAGAAAAATCAGTTACATTAGCAATGTGCAAACCTGTTAATTTTGCTCTGTAAGGTCTAACAGTTGTAATTTTTATTAGTGTTGGTTATGAAATATGGGGGAATAAAGGTTTTAGTGACTATGTACAACTTTTTTCTTGCGACAAAGGAGCCAAATAAAACCATGGGCATGTCAATGAATATTATGTAAAAACATTGGAGTATAAAATTCAGTTTCATTAATACTGAACATATTTGTATTTTTTTCATAAAGTCAACATCCTTAAAATTGGCTTTAGAAAAGTTTCTTCTAAGCACAGATTTCCAAAAGTCTATTTTAAGCAATTCGGTATACAAGCTTTTCTTTGATTTCCATGTGATTTCCATTTTGGCTCCAGGGTGGTCAGTTTCACCTGTTTGTTTTTCATAAAAGGTTATACAGGTAAATTAATTAGTCACTGTCACACATTGGATGAAGAACATTGTGTTTTCACTGAATGTCCTACATGATGAATGTCTTTTTTAATATATAAGCCAGAGTCATTTTTTGTTCTAAATGGGAAGCGCTATTCAATTCACAGTAAACTGATAATAAACTGGTCTGATTGCACAAGTCTGGTGAAACCAAAAAAATGTTGCTTGTGGAAAGTCTTTGGATATTTTCCTTTTGTCTGTAGAAAATACAGTAACAACATTACATGCCATGATTTGGTCCTGTACGGAAGGCCTGTGGTGGGACAGATGGAAATCCGGAAGAAAAGGCAGATCATACTTCAGTGTATGTATGAACATACTGTAAAAAACTAAATAAGGATTGTCCTCATGTGCATGTCAGAAGAAGCCAGATTCTGAATGTCAATCAGTTAAGTATGAAATATGTTCTCTTGCCACAGATAGAACTAGTCACCAAAAAAGCTATCAGTTTTGTCTTTGGTGTTTCTCTGACCCCTCTACTCTCTTTTTTTGACTACCTGTGAAAACTAACCAGTTGACCAAGTATTAAAAAGCATGTTTAAGAAATGTTAGGACTTGAAAGGAAATAAATGTGAATTTTATGCAACTGTGAAACGGAGGCTTTTCATTTTCTTTTTGTTACAACTAAAACACACACTTTGAGTATTTGAGTTTAACTTTGACAAACACTTTGTCTGTCCTGCTCACTTAAAGAATCCGGTGTCTCACATTGATTTAAATAACCAAGTTAACAGTTAATGGGTTTATAGTTTATTTCTATAAGAACTCTTAAGGACTCAGGTTTAAATCTTGCTTCATTCAAAGTACTTGTCCTGAACTGATACAGTATAAATTACCCAGCTCGATTAATGAGTACATCAGTTTAAGTGTAAAAGTTCACATTGCATAGTTCACATAGTTCACATCCTATCCCAGGATCATTGGGTACAAGGCTGAAGGGGGTACACCCTTGACGGCATGGACTGTGTCTTTGGAGAGCAGCATTAAGTAAATTAAACACTAGGATAAATGCCACTCACAAGAGGGGCGAGTACTCAATTGCTTGGCATTGCCTTCTTTTGCACATGTCTTTGGGCTGTGAGAGGAAACAAAAATGTCACAGGGAGAACATGCCAAAAAACCACACAAAAATCAGAACCAGATTCAAACCCCTAGTACCCATTATAGACCACAAAAATATTAAGCTGTATAACTGGGTAAAATGCTGTGGCAAATAACAGCTTTACTTTTCAGCATCATCACAGGCTAAATTAAGTCTCATACTTATTTTTTATTGTTATTATTACCAACATGGATGGCAGCCAGAGAAACATACACCTTACTAAGCAGTTATGTACAACTTTGTTTAAAGCCAAATGAGAGCTTCCTTCCTGGATGTTTCACCTTGTTTTCCAACAGATGTGTCTAACTTTATCATGCCTAGAAAGTCCATGTTGTGTGCCAGAGAACATGGATTCAAGTTTTGTCCAGTCAGCAAATTCATCAAGTGCCCATTTGAATCTGAGTGACCATGAACCCTTATCCTCACCTCATACCCAGGTCCATATCTGAGCATCATTATTTACACAAAGACAAACTCTTCCGGAATGCCGTCCTATAAGTTGCCATGTATTTATTTTAAAACTTGTTGGCAACCTTGGGAATGATCCCATCAGAGCTGGACAATCGAATCTCAAACACAATGCTCCGTAATCACGGCTGCGTTGTGTCCGTAGAATTGCAGCCTCAAAATAAAAGAGCAGGGAAACAAAAGCTTAGCATTTACGAGAAACAAGGGGTCGCACACGGTAGCGATCCATTGTGTGACACACACTTCCTGTGTCCAGGCTCCGCCTCTTCCTGTGGAGAGCGTGCCTGGAGGATAAGGGGGCAATTTTTAGCATGCACTGCTTTGCTCCTCTTATTAATGCCTGGGAGAATGAACCACCCCTTTTCACCAAAGGGACCCCCTTTCAGCATGTTATGGAAAGAGTCTCATGACAGATTTTCTTTTGAAGTTAAGTTCTTCATACACATTTCTCAAAACGTGTGAGACTGAGTGTTCAATTGCTCACATGACCACCTGGAGAGAGGTGGACCTCCTGTGCGTAGTGGAAGTCCTTCCTCTTCCTCTCAGGTCTGGTAGGTCAAGTGGCCAGCAGTTGGGGGACTATTTGTGGCAGATCAAGGATGTTTCTCAGATATCAGTTCATTTCCTGCTGGAGCCCTCATTGCTTGCAGTAGCTGAAGGACCTCTAGGACAGGAATGGGAAATCATAGTCTCTCCTCCATGGCTTCTTGGGTCCTCTCAGTATATTTTGTGGTATGAAATGTGTACCTTGTGTCCAGAAAATCTGCGCTAGTGTCAATATTACTTTCCACTTTCGTTAAATGCTTTTCCAGTTCAAGGCATGGTGGCCGAAGGCTATCTAGAAAACATAGTGTGTAAGGTATGGTACACACTGGGCAGGATGCCACTAGTATAGTATAGTAGTAATACTAATAGTATATAGTAAATCTTGCCACAGCAAGATTCATTCACACACACAAGATCCAGTTTTGAGCTATCAATTCCCCTGAAACACATTTCTTCATGTGGTGTATGGGAACCATGGGAAGACACGAGAACGTGCAGACTGAGAGACATTCCAACCCAACCCCAAAACCAAAGCCCAGGAGCTACCCCCTGTATTTCCTAACACAGATACACAAAGTCATAAAAGACACTGAGAATTAATTTAGCCATGCACAAAAGGTCTAAACTTAAAAGTCCATAGGTTCTCTGTTTGTCCCCACTGTGGTCGAACGAGCTCCCTCTGTCCCTCGGAGCTGCTGAATCCCTCCCAAAATACAAGAAGGGTCTCACAACCGATATCTTTTTGACCCATTTGTTTTTTGATATCCTGACAGCTACATAAATTTCCATCACACCATCTGTCACAATCTCCTTAGCATTTTTAATGATCTGCATAGGCAGCCATTCCTGTAATGTGTGTCGGTATTGAACAAACTGACTGTTCTTTGACAATCGCATGTCCACATGTAAAGCTCTCACTGGCTGTGTTGAAATGCAGTTCTGTTTACACATTTTGGAGAAAAGCTTTTACGAGAAAGCTGGAAAAACTGACAGACTGCAGGTCTGCCAGACCAGAACAGTATGGTGTTCTGTTGTATAATATTGCAATTTACTTTGGAATGTGAGCACTTGTGTGACAGGTCACAGCTATGGTAACATGGACACATGGTGCTGCAGTTCACAGTGATGGCCAGCAGGTGGGAGCAAGCAGAACTACACTGACCTCCACTCCTGCTTCAGGTTCATCTCTCAGACCTGGTCACTGATGAGTCGTTACGGTTGCCATCCACATTGCCATGAAAGCCACTTTGCTCATAATACCCCATTTATAACCACCAGACCTTTCCCATCCTTGTCTCTCACTTTCTCCATCTCTGGATGTAACATTACCAAGACCCCTGATTGTGCCCCTTGGCCTCCTATTTGCCTTTTTACCTCGGCCATTACAGGTAACTGTGACATGATGGTTTGGTTAATGGAACAGGTTTGTGTTTTTATTCCTCCGCTCTGTATTGGTACAGAAGCAGATGGTGTTGTGGTTAAAACTGCTGCCTTGCACTTGAAGGATCCAGATTTGAATCCCACCTCCAGTTGTAGTAGCCTTGATTATGGCATTTACCCTGAATTCATACAGTAAATATTACCCAGCTGTTTAAATTGGGAAATTATTGTAAGTAGGTTAATATTAAGTCTCTCTGAAGAAAAGCATCAGAGAAATAAATGCCTAACTTCACAATGTTATCCATGACCTCTCTGCATATAATGTTACAAAACCACCAGTAGATTTTTATCTGAAGTTCACATAATTTTTTTTCCAAACATCATCTGTTCAAATGCTGCTCATGTAAAGACCTTAACTACAAAGACAAGAAAACACAACTCAACACAAACCGTAGAGCTGTTTGTAGCGAAATCCACATCAGGAGGTGGAAACCTTGAGGGGCAATAATATTAATTGAGTTTTGGCAGCACAGATAAAAATCTGCTAATTTCCCGACAGTAGCTTAAGACCGGGTGAGTACTCCAGTGTCTAGGTAAAATTCGGTCATTGCTGCTTTTCTAAAGCCATAGAATTGTTATTTCCGCTCATCCGAGAATGAAGAAAAAGGTGAGAGAAAAATGAAATACAGACATGTAGAAAAATGTTTATTGCAGTGGGAAGGAAACAGTTTCAGTGGCACAAACAGAGCAGTGGCAATCAAATGTATACGAGACACAGCAGAACAATTTAGGAGCTAACCTTGTGAGAGCCTCGGATTCGCTTTCCATTGTGTCGCAGCACAAAGCACAAAAGTTCACAAAAGAAGATGCAGTGGAGATGCAATTTCTTTAATTTGTGAAATACCTTTTGGCCGAACAATGCAAGCAGTCTGCGCATCTCCATGGTATTGCATTGTTGCGCCACCTATGTCAGGGTCATGGGTATGTGAAGAAGGTTTGACCAAAAGGAGGCTGCTTCCGCTGCACATTTGTTTCTTCCTCTCTGTATATAATTTTTGAGGGATTGGGGGAAAAACTGACATTCACATTTATTCATTTAGCAGATGCTTTTCTCCAAAGTAACAAACATCTCAGAAAATGATACCAAAAGTGTGTCATACCAACAGAAGAAGAGATTTGGATGCAGACATGTGGTTCTTGAGTACTGCCAATTTGTTACATTCCGCCAAATGAACCAGTATAAATCACACGAGTAGCTGCATAAAGACTTTTCCATTATTAAACAAATTATTAAAAAATTATTCAGCATCAACACACTTTTACCATGCACTTTTGAGATCAGGGGTGAAGTAAGTCCAAAAGAGGTGAGTTTTGAGACTGTTCTTAAATGTAAAGAGAGATTCAGCAGTTCTGAGTGACAGGGGGAGGTCATTCCACCACACTGGAGACCATAAGGAGATATTTGTAACTTTTCATATTGTCTTCCTCCACCTTCAAAGGTAATGCATTCTTCAAAACCTTTTGTATGGTAAATTTTCAACAGTTAAAGGCATAGTTACCATTACCTTCAATGGAAAAATTTTTATGCATTCCTCGATTGTCTGTTTGCATTCCTTCAGCTTTTTCATCACTATTATATATTACACACTTAACAAAGGCTCACAGACAACACACATATATGATACTCAGTGTTTATGATTCAATCATTAGTGCAAAAAAACAACACAACAAAGAGCAATAAAGACAAAAGAAATCAATGAAAACAATGCAAATGCAATGACACTAAATGAATGCGATGACATCGTCTGGACAGTTCAAACAGGCCCAAGTGATTCTAGCAAACAAGAGCTAATGGAGGTTGGGCAATTAACAGAGCACTGGTCAAACTGTATATTTGTGAACAACACGTGGTGGTACTGTTCTTCTGCCGCTTGGCTGTTGATGGTGATTGAAAATTCAGATCTCATAAAAGCAAAGAAATGCCGTATAAGCCCAAGAAGAAGTAATAAGTGAAAGTCCTCATAAAGTTGAATTATTGTAGCCCAAATGGCCCTGTCTCAGGGTGTGACTGTAGTATCACAATGATTCAGTTTTGGTTCTCTTTACAAAGAAAAAGCAATAGCAATAACCATGCAGCAGTCTCCACTGAGCTGTCAGCACAGTCAGCTTTACATCGTCAAAATTTTAGCCCTACATTATTTACAGCTGGTTTAAGACACAACATCAAAATATGTAGAAATAAGACTAATTAAAGTGCAGAAGCTTTTTTTAACAGAACAAGATGTGTACCATGCTGCACTTTGGCTTGCTAATTTAAGCAATTCCAGTCCATTCATGAAACTCCAAACTATTTACATATCACTTTGTTCTCACAGAAGACTTGCATAGCTCAAATTTTTACTCACTCATTTATGAGATATGATTTATGATTTACTGTCTTGCTCAAAGAGCTGTTTACCTGTTATCAAATATAACATTTTACCGAATACTGAGCAGAAGTTGGCCCTGACATTGTAGGGAAATAAAACTATCCTAGTGTTTTCAGATTTAAATGTTTATTATTTTTTATTTTCATGAGGGGGGCGCAGTGGAGCAGTGGGTTGGACCCGGTCCTGCTCTTCAGTGGGTCTGGGGTTCGAGTCCCGCTTGGGGTGCCTTGCGACGGACTGGCGTCCCGTCCTGGGTGTGTCCCTTCCCCCTCTGGCCTTACGCCCTGTGTTACTGGGTAGGCTCCGATTCCCCGTGACCCCGTATGGGACAAGCGGTTCTGAAAATGTGTGTGTGTGTGTGTATTTTCATGAGTTACATTATGTACAGCAGTTTTCTCAGTTCACGGTTAATTTATATTTCTTTTTTCAGTTATCTGACACCTTTTAAAAAGTGTCTTACAGTGTGAGGTTTGTATACTATGCCACTAATGGCGATTTATCCCTTTATACAGCTGGGTAATTTTCACTGTATCAGTTCAGGGTTAGTATCTTGATCAAGGGTACTTCACCAGGAGGAGGGATTCAAACACAACTGTGGACAATTCCAACCATTACACCACCTAATGATGTTTATTGAACAACAAAAAAAGAGAATTTCAGTGTTTTGGTGAGTATCTTTGATGATGTGTCTAGAGTGTTTGAAGCTAGTTGATTTGAAAGCTTCACCCTATCTGCAAACAGTCTGTTCCATAGTGCTGAAGAAGGTGGTCCAGGTCTGGTCATGGTCCTTCTTTTTGCTTCATCGTCTTATCCGTAATCTTTGGTCACAGTCCTTATCTCTTGCCTTTGTGCTTAGTTATAGTTTATAGACATTGGTCTTAGTCCTTGCTCAAAGTTCTTGGTCTTCATAGCTGGGCCCTTGGTCATGGTTCTTCAACTTGCTCTTTGGTTCAGCTGCTGTGTTGTCTTTGACTGCTTCACCGTGAAGGATCCCAAAACAGGCTACTGAATTGTGTCCCCTTTCACCTGAGTTGAGCAAGGACTGAGTTACTCCTGTAGTGACTAACACCACAACCCCACTTCACCTGGCAACAACCTTTCCAACAAAGTTTCAACAAGCTCTTGAATATTTCCACTTTGTTAGAGTTCCAGTCATCCATTTGTCTTCTGGGACTTTTAAGTGTGGTTTTTTTCTGCACTGCTTGTAAAATAAGCACTTGAAATTTAATTTGAATTTAATTTTCTGCCTAAATTAAAAGGTATTGTGGGAAAAGCCAAGGAAATAAACACATACCTTAATTACGGGCAAATACAGTATAACCTACTGAAACATGGCAACAATTGGGGAAAAATAAATATTTAGACAACCTTGCAGGTGACTTTGCGTGAAATCCCACAACAACCACTTATGTCATAGTGGAGGTAAATTAATTGTCTGCGAACATGATTTCAGCACAATGGCTGTAAAACAGAATGTAAAAAATGTGACTGGGTGTCCTTAGCGGCATTCCAGTGATAGCAGAAGCCTTCAACATTTAGTTTGTCTTCTAAGCATTTTCATGTCATTGTTAAAATTTTATCTTTTGTGACTTAAAAGATGCCGCTCATACCCTTATTGTGCCAAGCAACTCCTAACAGAGATGTGTTCTTTGCATTTTTTTTACCTTACACATTCAGTCTTCGTGAAGGTGGATGTTCCTTTCATTATTTCTGATTCTGGACCTTTGGGAAACAATTATCTACTGACAGGCATGACTATGTGTTACTTGGCTTAAAAAATGTACTTTTTAATCTTTAGGAATACATCAGGGCTTCATCAGAAATGTTAAGGTACACAACCTAAAATGAAGTAAAAGCTGACTACATGGGTAAATAGGTAAGTAGCTTGGTGTACAAACCTAACATCGTAAAGGTAAAGAAATAATAATAAACTCTGTCTTGATAACATGGGGTCCTTTTCAGCAAAAATTATATTACATTTATTTAGCAGATGCTTTACTCCAAAGCAACTTCCAACAAACTCCATGTAGTGTTACCAGCCCACACACCTCATTCACCAAGGTGACTTACACTGTTAGATACACTACTTACAAAAGGGTCCCTTATCCATACATCAGTGGAACACACTCTCTCTGTCACTCACACACTATGGGGAACCTGAACAGCATGCCTTTGAACTGTGGGAGGAAACCAGAGCACCCAGAAGAAACCCATGCAAACATGGGGAGAACATGTAAACTCTACACAGACTGAGTGGGTGTCGAACCAATGTTCTCTCGCACCACCCAGGTGATGTGAGACAGCAGCGCTACTCGCTGTGCCACTGTGCTGCCCATGTTACATCAGCTTATGAAAATACATACAGTAGCTTCTCTTCATCCAGTCTAATTTTTATAACCATATGCCTCAAGTAGGGTCATAGTGAGGCAGAGCCTATCCCAGAAACATTGGACTCAAGGGTACACACTAGACAGGCTGCCAGCACTCCTGTTTATGCACTAGGCTTACTATTCACACACTGGCTGAAACTGCTTGTCCTAAGCAGGGCCATGGTGAACTGGAGCCTAATCCAGCAACACAGGGCACAAGGCAGGAGAAGGAGGGGACACACCCAGGATGGGACACCAGGCTCTCACAAGGCACCCCGAGCAGGATTTGAACCCCTGAGCCACCAGAGAGCAGAATCCAGCTAAACCCACTGCACCACTGCTTACTATTCAGTGCAGTTGAATTTACTTGGTGATTTAACTTCATGCCAGCATGGGGACACAATGAGGAAAGCCAGTACCTCACAGCTTCTTGGCTGCTTGTTCAGTTTGAATCCGCTTAAGGGTGGGTGAAGTTTGTACGTTCTGCCGGCATTCACCCCAGAGATGTGCATGGAAGAAGGCAATGGTAAACAAAATTCTGGAGGCTTACCAAGAAGATTGTGCTAGTTGTTTTCTCTCACGAGTGTGCTTGTACCCGCCAAGTCCGAAAGCTATGTTTAAAATAAGTAAAAGAGAGTATTTTAAAGTCTGTTGAGAAACATGCTATGCTCCACACCTGCTGCAGAAAAGGTGCCTTTTAGTATCAGCGTGATTTTAATTCAAAAGGAGAAAAAAATGGTACACTCAATGGTGAAGCACATTTTGAAAATCGGAACAGCCTGGGGGGGCTGCGGTGGTGCAGTGGGTTAGACCGGGTCCTGCTCTCCGGTGGGTCTGGGGTTCGAGTCCCGCTTGGGGTGCCTTGCGATGGACTGGCGTCCCGTCCTGGGTGTGTCCCCTCCCCTTCCGGCCTTACGCCCTGTGTTACTGGGTAGGCTCCAGATCCCCGTGACCCCATATGGGACAAGCGGTTCTGAAAATGTGTGTGTGTGTGTGTGTGTGTGTGTGTGTGTGTAGAACAGCCTGGTTTAAAACAAAAGCTGTCCAGAAACTGGATAAACAGTTTGAAAACGTCATAAGATTCAAAGAAGTTGAAAAGATAATAAATGAGACTTTAAAAGTGCAAAGCTTTCCTCTTTTAGTTTGTTCCTCCAAAAGCTCCTCAGTTGTTTTTAGGTAACATATTTTTGTGTGAGAGGGGGGGTCCAGTGGTGTAATGGGTTTGACTGGGTCCTGCTCCCTGGTGGGCCTGGGGTTCAAGTCCCACTTGGGGTGCCTTGCGACAGACTGGTGTCCTGTCCTCAGTGTGTCCCCTCCCTCTCCAGCCTTATGCCATGTGTTGCCGGGTTAGGCTCCAGCTTCCTATGGGACAAGTGGTTTCAGAGTGTGTGTGTCTATTTTTGTCTGGGATTCAATCATTTTTACCCTATAAATATTAGTATTTTGACCCCCATAAACAAATTAACCCTGTTATGTCAGGAAGGGGTGTACTGTACATTTTTGAATCTCTGCAATAAATTGAACAGTTTGAATACACTCGAACATACTTTGTCTGGCTGTTTGACCCCCTTAAAGTAACTGTGTTGCCACTGCAGTCCTTCTTGCTAACATTAAGAGTAAAAAAGTCAGCGAAACAACGAGACAATAAGGGCATTAACAAGCGAGTAACTCCTTATGTCAGCTGATGCCTTGACGTTGCCCACATTTATTTTCCTCCTTCCCACGCTTTTTGTGAGCACCCTGCATGAATACATAACGAGCAAACATCAACACGTGCCTTTTTCTTCCACTGAGGAGGACCCTTCACAAAGAAGAACAGTTAATGAGAAATGCAGCTAGGCCTGTGTCTTGAAGGACACAATAACTTGGGTGATTATCTCCCAAGTGGCTCTCGTAAATGCCCTTTCGTGTTCTCGGCTCCCTCTGCTCACAGGGGTCTGAGGTGTGTGTGTGTGTGTGTGTGTGTGTGTGTGTGTGTGTGTGTGTGTGTGTGTGTGTGTGTGTGTGTGTGTGTGTGAGAGAGAGAGAGAGAGAGAGAGAGAGAGCGAGCGAGAGAGAGAGAGAGTGCTAACATAGTTTGTGCATGAAGAGAAAGGAAGATCCACCCAGCCTGGATGGGGCAGAGAAGGAAGAAGGCTTTTCATGAGGATGCCACACAATGGAAACCTGGGAAAAGTCCATATGGAGCCCCTCCTCAGTCTTTTTGAGCTCTGCAGTCACATGTCAATCAATAAATCAGATTTAATTAGCATGGCACCATTCACCCACAAATACGGGCAGAAGAGGAAGAATGCATTGTGGGAGAAAGAAACATGGGATAATTATTAGGCTCACCTGACAGCTACAGAGCACGACTCAAGATAATTTTAAACATCAAATAAAGGTATTAATAAAATGAAGACAATCATAGGGCTGCCAACAAACTGACAAAACAATAATCAGCATTTTTCATAACACCATATGAGTGTAGCAGTATTAGTGAACCAAGGAAAAATTGTAACAGAGGCTTGAACCATTGGACTGACAAAACAAACTTACACTATTGGATCATTCTATGCAATAGCACACACACACACTGTCTGAACCACTTGTCCCATACAGGGTCGCGGGGAACCAGAGCCTACCCGGCAACACAGGGCGTAAGGCCGGAGGGAGAGGGGACACACCCAGGACGGGACGCCAGTCCGCCGCAAGGCACCCCAAGCGGGACTCGAACCCCAGACCCACTAGAGAGCAGGACCCGATTCAACCCACTGCACCACCGTGCCCCCATATCTATGCAACAATAGTTAATGTAATATGCATAAAATACTAAATTAACTATTTTCAAATGTCCAAAATATTGTGCTTTCCTGTATTCATCATACGGGGGTGCGGTGGCGCAGTGGGTTGGACCGCAGTCCTGCTGTCCAGTGGGTTTGGGGTTCAAGTCCCGCTTGGGGTACCTTGCGACGGACTGGCGTCCTGTCCTGGGTGTGTCCCCTTCCCCCTCCGGCCTTACGCCCTGTGTTGCCGGGTAGGCTCCGGTTCCCCGTGACCCTGTAAGGGACAAGCGGTTCTGATAATGTGTGTGTGTATTCATCATCGTATTAAATGTACAAATGTCCTGTTACTATTATTTTGATTAGCCAGTGCTGATATAGTTCTTTCTTCATGTAATTTACAATTTTAATGAAGCGAACAGCAAAATGTCATCCTAACACCACCATTAATATGGGACACTTTATAAATATCAGAAAGTTTAGTTTTACTTTCAGTCTTTGCTGCAGCATTGTGAACTCTGGATTAGGTTCAAGATTAGGTACAGACAAGTAATGCCTCTAATAAACTTTTCAGTGAAAAGTAATATATATTTTGGTAAAGCCTTCAATGACAAATATGGGAAAATACTGACTCATTTATTTGAACCAAAGTGAAAATGAAAGTAGTTTTTATTCCAGATTTTATTCTAAGAAAGTAAGGTATATTGTTTTTTTCTTCAATCTCTGCATCCACCTGGCCTGTGCCACAAAAATCACAAAAAAATTAAATATAGAGATGGAGATGAACTGTGTGTGTGTATGAGAGCGAGAGAGTGAGAGAGAGAGAGAGAGAGAAGAGAGAGCGAGAGAGAGCGAGAGAGATGATATCCAAGTCCAAACCAGCATCTCATGAGTAGAACTAAAAGGTAGAAGCACACCAGAAATGGAGCAAAAACCAGAGAGAATCTATAGTTTGAAAAATTCTTAAGTGAACTGAGGGTCTTCTGGTCACAGGTTCTGTGAGATAGTTATGCAACAGTTTTGATAAACCACAGCTGAACATGATCCCACGATGCTCAGTGGTTGCAACTCAAGAGCAAAGTTACATCTTAGGCATGACCCCTCGACAAGCCCTAACCTGACTCCAGAAAAGTGGATCTGTCATCTGTAGGTTATAGGTATAACATCCAGGAGGAATTCCTGAGAAAAAGTGCTAAAAGTCAGGTAGGAAGTACATAGCATAGTATCCTTTGGCTCTGAAGGTTGTAGGTTCAAACTTAACATAATGCTAAAGTTCCCTTGAGTAATGTACTTGCCCTGAATAAAACTTACTCTGGTGTATGATGTATATGAGTTAATGATATAATATAATGTATCTACATTGCTTTGGACAAAAGTGCCTGCTAAATGAATAAATGTAAGTGTATGCTCAGTTACAAATGATGCTTTGTGGAAATCTGCAATAATGAAAGCTATGTTTTTTAGCAACTGTGGAATGCCAGGGGGGGCGTGGTGGGTTGGACCGGGTCCTCCTCTCTGGTGGGTCTGGGGTTCGAGTCCCGCTTGGGGTGCCTTGCGGTGGACTGGCGTCCCGTCCTGGTTGTGTCCCCTCCCCCTCCGGCCTTGCACCCTGGGTTGCTGGGTGGGCTCCGGTTCCCCGCGACCCCGTGTGGGACAAGCAGTTCAGAAAATGTGTGTGTGTGTGTGTGTGTGTGTGTGTGTGTGTGTGTGTGTGTGTGTGTGTGGAATGCTGGTTAAATGACAAGGGTCAGGTGCGGCCAAAGTATTTAAATGGACTGTCGGAGGACAGGAGCTCGTTTGTTGCGGAGCTTTGCCTGGAAGAGCGGGGATGCTGTTCCTGATGACAGCTCCTCCTTTCAGTGTTTTATAATGTGTTTTTTGCATTCTGTTTTATTCTTAATAAAAACTTAGTAAATCCACCCTGTACCACTTCGCACCTGCTGGATCCCTGAACATGGCTTGATCAACTTGCCACAAGCACTTTTTAAATAATGTTCATAGAAATACAAGGAGATATCCTGGAGTCCTGTCCAGGGTGTACCTTAATCTGCCTTCCACCTTTTGTTTCCGGGATAGGCTCTGGACCACCACGACTCAGACTTAAACATACAGTTAACGAAAGTAGGGTAAGTGAAAGTGATAAAGAGATAATACAGAATTTAAACATATATTTTAACTGTATTCAGAATTCATTGGAAAACAGTTTCCAAATATGTTTTACAAAATGTTTTTTTTCAACAATAGCTGGTGCTGTCAGCAGTTTGAAACACTTCCTTCTTAACTTCAGAGAGACTCAGAGGAAAGCCCTTAGCTTCAATCACTGCTCTAAATGACTTCATACATGGTTTAGGTAAAAGTGACTATATCAATACCAAATTAAAAGTTACAGCAACCTCACAAATCCCAAAGCTGGCCATTAATTCCAGTCCAAGGTGTGCCCTAAATGAAATTACGTTAGAATTTGGAATTGTAATTATTATTTAATTTAATGCCTTCTGTATTTTGTTTTGATTAAAACCAGCAGTATTACATGTTGTGTCTGCCACTGACCTTGACCTTGGATGTGGTAATGGAAAAAGTTTTTTTTTTCACACATGACATTGTAAGCAGCACACGGTGCATTTTTTAAATAATTTCATTACTTATTTCTAAGATGTGAACCTGATATAAATCAGCTTATAAACTCTATTTAGGTATGCAAGGCAACATGTGCTTAAGGTTCTGCTTACGAAAAAAATGTCGATGAGCTGTGATTTATTAATGCATGGTGTTGTACATCAAACCAGTGAGACAGTGTAGGCAAGAAGCAGTGACAAAGTGACAGCACATGCCAAGGTCCAGCCTTCACAGGGTCGCAGGTTCGATCCCCACCTCTGGCTATAGTACCCTTGAGCAAGGTACTTACCCTAAATTGCTCTAGTAAAAAAATTACCCGGCTATATAAATGGGTACATAATTGTAACCTTAATACTGTAAGTCACTTTAATGAATAGAGTCCGCTACATGAATAAATGTTAACGAGCACTGGGAATACAGCAGTTATGGTTTAATACAGACAGTCTACAGGCACCATTTAGCCCCTATATTACCATGCAGGCCCTATTTCACCAAACAGCCCAATATACTCTGCACTTCACGTAACAGTCCACAGTCTCAGTAATTATTAATATTCTTGCATGCATTTAGTGAATAGTATGCAAAAATGAATTACTGCTACTTCTCCTGCTAATATTGTCATATTTCCTGCCAACGGGAAGGGAAGGGAGAGAGATCGTGGACAGGAGTTGGGACGACAGATCCAGGAATGACACTCAGGAGGTAAGCGTGAGTTTGAGGTCCGAGGGGCTAGGCTGGATTCGAGGCTCCCTGGTCATAGTTTCGAAGAGCGAGAGTTGAGACCCAACAGGCGAGAATGAGGAGCAAAGGGAGGCGAGTTTCTCGAAGAGATTCCGCAGTTATTGCAGGGAGGTCTCTCTCTCTCCTTTAACAGCGTTTTTATGAGGTGCAGGTCGATGGCATGTATTGGGATCAGCTATGATGGCCGTTCCCGTGACATTTTCCCCTGAGGGTGTGTCACAAATAATAATAATACTAAGGAGCACGGCGGCGCAGCCCTCACAAGCGCCTGGATAGTACACAAGTCGTAGGTTCAATCCCTGCTCAGTCAGTGTGGAGTTTGCGTGTTCTCCTCCTGCGTGGGTTTCATCCAAGCGCTCCGGTTTCCAAAGAGGTGCAGTTCAGGTGAACTGGTGTCGCTGAATCGCCAGGAGTGTGTGGGTGTGGGTGAGGCCTACCCTGCGATGGACTCAGGGCGAAACTGTTATTGAAAAAGGATGCATAATAATGAGTGTAAATTTACTCGTTTCCTTTACTAATTGAGCAAATCACTAAGGAGTGCAAGAGTGAGTCACTTAAAAAAAAAAAATGAAAATTGTATCGGCTAAATGAAAGAGATGAAAAAATGTATTTCTCTCCGGTATCCGCCATATACCTTACGGGACGTGATCCCACCTAAAACCATAACACGCACAGAATACGGGTGAACTGGAAAATTTGGAATCGGGATGCTGGGGGTCTAACTGTCTGGGGGGCATCATGAGTCACGGCGGCGCTCCGCTGACGTGCGGGGCCTTCTCATATCTTATTCCTTTTTTTTTTTTAAATATTCTGCAAAAATTAATAAACCGTAAAATGACCGACCGTTACCTCACACGAGCGCGAAATCCTGAAGTGATATTATTATTATTATTATTATTATTATTATTATTATTATTATTATTATTATTATTATTATACATTAATACATTTTATGATTTTTCGAAATGTAGCCATTTTTTTCAAGGGGCCATTCTTCTTCTTCTTCTTCTTCTTCTTATTATTATTATTATTATTATTATTATTATTATTATTATTATTCTTATTATTATTATAATACATTAATACATTTTATGATTTTTCGAAATGTAGCCATTTTTTTCAAGGGGCCATTCTTCTTCTTCTTCTTCTTCTTATTATTATTATTATTATTATTATTATTATTATTGTTGTTGTTATTATTAATAAAAATGAGAATAAGGATAAGAATAATTATGATTATAATAATAAGAGAAAGTTGCTTATCACTAATAGAAATTATTGTTCCACAAATGCAGCTATAGGTGGTTCGGAGTCCACGATCGCGACCTGTCCTCTCCTGCTCATCATAGACTCTCTCCCACCTGAGCTCACATCGTCACCCCCCGCGTCGCTCAGGTTCCTTCCAGCCAATAGCGCTCCCCCGCCCTGTAAACAGGAAGCTCGCCCGTGTCCGTGGGTGTGCGCGGGTGTACACGTGGTGCGCGGTGGTAGCGCGCGACAGACGGCGCCGTGACACGGTCTTGCGTGGAGACACCCGCGCGCGAGCTGCGTCCCTCCACAGCACCAATGCAGGAGCAGAGCGACGACGAGTACCTGCGGCTGGGCAGCGGCTCAGGTAACGGTCCTCGGCGGACCCCCCGTGGTGGACCCTCGTGGACCCCTGTGGACCCCGCTGTTAAAGAGTCCAAGACCTGGCTGGTGGTGAACATCTCAGCTCCGGCAGACAGGAACTCAGATTCAGAACACGTTTCATATTTTATTCCACTTATTTTATTCTTCTTATGTTCACTCTTATAATAAGGCACACATTCTTATTCATAGTGACACATTTTAATTGCTATCACTTCGTAACAACAACGTTAAGAAAAGGACGCCAAGGAAATAAAATCGTAATTATGATTAGTAACAACAGTTATTGTTTCTAAAACACACGTTATTCTCATTCAGATTGACCATAATTTCTACTAAAGAATAATCTGGACGGCAGCAAAATAATACATTTAATGATTTTTTTAAAGGTAGTCTTTTCTTTTTTTCAAGAGGCCACTGTTCTAACTTTTTTAATGTACTTAATAATTTTGTTGTAATAATTACTGTTTCATATTTAAGACATGGCTTCTTTTTTGAGCTCTGTGTAGTAATCTGTTTCACGTTTTCTTTTTTTTTTTGACTGGGTTTTATGAGAATTTATTTGCTAGCACTTGAATTCTTGTGGTAAATAGAAGTCCGCTTGTTTTTGTCTTTAGTTATAATATGCTTAAATTACTTTAATTTAATTATATTAGAATTTCCTAGAAAATAACCTGCGAGATAGTCTTACTTCTATTAAATCTGCAATATGGTTTACCGCATCATTCGAAAATATAAGAAATCACAGCATATATGCTGTGTAATATAGTATAACGTATATCGACACTTGTACAAATATAAATCCCTAACTCTCAATCGCTTCAGTAAAAACTAGAACAAACACAAAACGTGGAAGAAATTGGCTGCTTTTTTTTTTTCCAGGTGTTCCGCTGAAGGTGATGGAGTTTCCATACGAGGCTGAGCTAGAAGAGCTGTGTCCAGTTTGTGGAGATAAAGTCTCTGGGTACCACTACGGACTCCTCACCTGTGAAAGTTGTAAGGTATTTGCACAAACTGAGATGAACTTTATTATTATTTATTATTATTATTATTATTATTATTATTATTTTTATTATTATTAATAATAATAATTTTTAATAATGATAATAATAATAATAATAATAATATTTATTATTAATATTTATAATAATAATAATAATAATAGTAATAATAATAATAATAATAATAAAAATGATAAAATAATAATAAGAATAATAATAATAATAATAATATTATATGCAGTGACACATTTTGCGCTATTCATCCGGAGGTCAATAAGTTCATCCTGCTGTATTATATTTTGCTAATCTGTATAATATTCCGATGCAGGGATTTTTCAAGAGGACCGTGCAGAACAACAAGCGCTACACCTGCGCCGAAAACCAGGACTGTAAAATCGACAAAACGCAGAGGAAGCGCTGTCCTTTCTGCCGCTTTCAGAAATGTCTCAACGTCGGCATGAGACTGGAAGGTAGGAGGCCGAGAAATAAGTCCAGTGAAAATAATATTACAGGGGATCGAATCAGTCCAGTCATTAACCACCGGAGAGTTTTGTTTATGTATGTTTATTTATTATTTATTTATGTTTCATTCCAGTGTTTGTAAATCACACCGCAGTGTATCTGTTTCATGGTTTTGCGAGGTAGATCGTTCATTTTCGTTTGTTTCATTCATTCGTTCATTTTTTTAAATTTTTTTTATTTTACAGTAAACAAAAAAACAAGCGTCTGTTTTGTTTTGTCTGATCAAATTTCGTTTCGTTAGATTCGGGATAAATTAGATTTTTTTTTTACACTTATTTTTGAGTTATTTGGCTTAATATGTCGACTGGTGAATATTAGATTATAGAAATACGTTCGAAAATAAATATTATAACATTTCATTTAAAAATGTTATTATGTGCAATGATTTTACGCTGAAAATGACCGTCTTTTGAATGTGATATCGTCTAAAGGTGTGTGTTGATACTGACAGCATCTCTTCATTTTTATTTTGATGGTAAAACAAAGATTTTGAAGAATGCTTATTATTCCACACAGGTGCTTGCACATTGGAGTGTATTTACTGGAGTGGGGAATTAATCGGAATTTTAACGGTTTTGTTCAGGATATTCAATTAAAATTATCATTAAAATTCAGAAATGATTTAGATGAGATATTAGATTAGACAAGCAGTTAATTTCCAATTTGAAACTGGACCACAACTGAGTTTCCAATAAGGGAGGGATTTTCCCCTGAACTTCTGCCTTTTGAGTTCAAGACCCTGATTTTTCGACAAAAAAGAGCCCTAATGGGTTAGCTTATTATGGGACCAAATATTATATTACAAATGAAAATAATAGTGAGGGAAATGATGCTATGGTGGAAGCAGCTATCTGATGATTTCTAAAGTTTTTTTCTGATGTGTTTCTGTTTCTATGCGTGTGTGTATGCTGTTGACAGCGGTGCGTGCTGACCGCATGAGGGGTGGCAGGAACAAGTTTGGCCCCATGTACAAACGTGACAGGGCCCTCAAACAGCAGAAGAAGGCCTTGATACGGGCCAACGGGCTCAAGCTGGAGTCGAGTCAGTCGCTGCTGTCCCCGATCCAGGCCGAGTATGGCTTCACGGGTGGCCTGCAGAGCATCCAGGCGCTGCCCAAGGGGTTGCTGCACACCACACCGGCTCCCGTCACACATGCAGACATTGAACGCGGCACCTACGGACCCCCGGCGCTGGGTATGACTGGGCAGGGACACGGCCCTGCCCCCTGCCCACTGCCCAGCCAGTACCAGTACGCGCCCTTCCCTAGCCGGGCCATCAAGTCCGAGTACCCGGACCAGTACACAAGCTCACCAGACTCACTCGGCGGGTTCTCACACCCGGACACCTACCTGACGGCATCCCCGCAGCCCCCCGGCACACCACCCCAGCTGCTGCTTGAGATCCTGCGCTGTGAGCCAGATGAGCTGCAGGTGCAAGGCAAGATCGTGGCTTACCTGCAGCAGGAGCAGGCGAGCCGCGGCAAGCATGAGAAGCTCAACACGTTCGGTCTCATGTGCCGCATGGCCGACCAAACGCTCTTCTCCATTGTGGAGTGGGCCAGGAGCTGCATCTTCTTCAAAGAGCTCAAGGTGAGTAGGGGTCCAAGAGTGTCAAACTACACACCTCATGTTGCACACATCTGTGGGTTTGCTCCATCATCCACCAATAAATATATACACAATGTAATTACTTCAATCATTATACTCTGATTGATATTTCAAGAAATTGTAATGGACAATGAAAAGACTGCAGCTACTTTTTGCTGTTAATTAGCACGATACATTCTCGCAATATTTCCCTGCTGCATTATGTAGCAACTCACTGGGTATAAATTGGCAGATAATTAACTAGTAGACTAATGAATTGTAGCTGTTGATTTTAATCAAAATCAGTAGAAGTGGGAGTTTGTCTTGGTAGGCACCAAAAGAGGCTTTGACAGTGTGCAGTCAAGGGTTCCGGATGGTGTATGGGTGGGGGCGTTCTTCCTAGCTCCGAAACAGGAAATTGTGGATGGGAGTGGGGAAGCAAAGACTGGGATGTTTCTGAATCCCCCTTCTGGTGAGGTCAAAAATTTCAATTTTTTGACCATCTTCAACAATTTCTTCTTCCAAAGTAAATATATATATGAAATCGAAGACCAGCAGCTCATGTCAGTTTTTTTTTTTTTGGTCCAAGATGTCATCTCCAAATATGGCACCTTTTTCATTTTGGTGAGCCATACTCATGGATTCAGGCAGAGTCAGAAAAAGAATGCTGTGTCACTGGTCATGTGAACCGTGTTCCTCTAGTGGAACCCATGATCTGTTATACTTATCCTTCCTCACTAGTCATGGTAAACTGCTAGACCAGAATTTCTGTGCGAAAACCTTGTTCACTGGACTTGTGTTCAGCATGGGAATGTATGTTAAGTCTATGGCTGAAGCAGGAGTTCCATGGGTTTATTTATGTGCACATTTGTTGAGAGGTTTTCCCTTTGAAAATGCCATCAAAATGGCTCATTGGTTTAAGGTTCAGTATCCTTCCCTGTCTATGTCGAGCTGGTTTTGTGAAGACAGCTGGACAGCCCCTTGCATCTGATAAGTTCCTGTGAGGTCCTGCTATGTGTTAGCAAACTAGTTGCGTTTTGTTGACTCGAGGTGCTTGAAGCATGGTGAACGGTTAAGACAATACGATATTGTGGTCTGGTGCATTTTTAAAAATTATTTAAGATTCATTTTTTTGTCAAGGATGTGAACCAGACCTTGGTATAGCAGAATGGACCGTGATGACAAATGAAAGAAATTACTGAAATGTGACACTCTGTATAAGTTATTTCTCCGAGCAAACTGTGCCTTCTCTCGATGTAGGGAAAATAGAATTGATACACTAACACAGACAATTAATGCCTCTGGCTGGAGCATGGGGGATCAGGTCTCTTGTCCGAGAAGGAGGCCCTGTGACACTCACACAGTGCTAAGTGGCAGGGCGGAGTGGAGACAGTGGGATGCTCTAACCCATTTGACACTGACCCCATGTACACTAACCCCAATATACCTTTTTGAGCCACCTACATGTGGGGATCAGCTCCGAGAAGGTATGTGCTGCACTGTAAACAGCCATTAAGCTGTCAAGTCATGTCATCAAAACTCTGCGACTGTCATTTCTTGCAGACAAAGTGCAGCATCCATCATTCACGATAATACGAGCACTGGAATGCAGTGGCTCGCAAACTTATTCATGGTTACCCTGAATGCTGCCTTGATCTGGCCTGGTTACCCTACGTGTCATTTCATAGATTGTAGTTATTCATATACTTTTCAGTTAATGAGGCATTTCTTCACATATACAAGGACAGAATTTGAATTTCATACTCCTCCCCACAGCGGGGTACCAGGAGACCACCATGCAGCCTTCTTCCCAGTTATAGTTTGACTTGTGCTGTAGTAAGGTCTCAACCTCCGCTACCTTTTATTAGCTAGTTTCACCTGTTATAGTTCTAGTAATCATGGTCCCTGTTTGAACAATCCAAATATCAGCTTGTTCGGTGAGAGTGAATTAATTAGCATTGTTTTAGTTGATTTCTTCTTGTCTTCTCCGTTCTCTTTAGTTTTTTCTTTAAAGGCAGCCTTAATAGATAAACACTAAATATCATATGTATTTATGTTTAGTTTGAGTGTTTCTTAAGTGCATGGCCCGTAATAACTACAAAAGATCTATAGTTGTGCAAGCAGACAGTCATAAAGCATCACAGAGTGATTAATAAAGGGAAACTGGCATGTTATGTTGTGTTATGACAACTAATTACTTTTGAGACTGAGTAATGTTCTGACATAAATGGGTGTCACTTTTGTGGGTAAAGAATACAAAAAAATGATCATTCAAACTATAGGTAATTTTGTCTTTAAAGGGTTTTTCAGGAAGGATTTATGGATCTTATATTATCCACTATTCTACTTTATCTGCTATTTAAATTATCACTCACACTGTGTCACTGAAACAATCCACTTATAATACTATAATATTGCTTTTTTTGACACCATTGATTACATTGGTTTGTGAACCATCGCTGGAATGGAAACTTGCGCAATAAGTCAGCAGGTTGTGTTGAGAATTGCTTTAAGAAATTTTTGTCAAATTTTTTCTTACACAATTTTTTTAGTCCATTGGAAAAATATCTGTCTGAGGGTTTCAATTTTCTCTATGTATTTGAAAGTTGTTGTTTTTTTTGTTTTTTCTTTGCACATGGTTGGCTTTTTATGTGAGAAATTATGGTTAGTATCTAGTAAAATTTCAAAACCTGCAACTGTTGACAAGCCCATCTTGTTTGTATTACGTGAGGATTGTGTCGATCACAGCAAATTCATGCCATTTGTGTTTGACAAGCCAATGTCGTCAGTAGTGGTTAATTTGTTTGCTAAGGAGACAGTTATGCACAATGATCGACATAATGTGCTGTTTCTATAGTCATCCATTTTTGCAGGTTTTAGTGGGCTGAATACTGTGTGTTGGTGTCAACAATGAGTAAAATAAACGCTGACGGAGGCTGCAGTGGAACTTCTTTCAGAGCATTGATTAAAAGTGAATTGCATGAATGTGGGCGAGTGAGCCCACTGTCGCCTTCGAGCATTGGTTGCAGCATGGTGTCTGAATTTCTACAGCAGTTCCTCCATGACTTGAATCCAATTACAAAGCAGCAGACACTAGAACTCGTGTTCCCAGCCATGTTATGTTTTTTTTTGTCTTCCTACTGTAATTACATTCCATTCTGTGGATGGGGTCAGAATGCCTATCTCCAAGTTCCTATTTATGATGTTGTTTGGTTTGCAGTGAAAGGCATGATAATGAAAAAATATCTGGAAGTGGCACCATACTCATACCAATTTCTGCGTATGTTAAAAGATTACAAGTTCCAAAGCAGGAACAATTCAGAGTCATCAAAGCATGCTGATCTGGTAACTGTTGCAGTTGATTACTGGGCTAGGTCTGAATTCTCTCAGATCAGTAAAATGTACAGATGGTTTTTGGAAACCTGAGCTCTCAACTTAGTCCAACCATTGCATCACAAATAATAAAAGCTTATTAATGCACAAGTCTCTCAATTTACTCAATGGTAACATTCTGTTAAAAAAAACCCAGATAAAGCTGTAATAAATTAAAATATTTGTGTAAGACTTATTAATTCCATTTTCATCAACTGCTCATCTAGTGCAGGGTCTTAGTGTTACAGAATCTGTACTGGTAGCATTGGGCATGAGTCAGAACATTGTGGATGGAACACCAGTCTGTTGACTTTTCTCATATTTTATTAACTTGATGTAACATTAAAGTTAAGCATATTTTAAAATCACTGAAAATTAAAATTCTGAATCTCCTGATATTGCATTATGTTCTGCTATATACATATGAAAAAAAAACCCTGTTCCTCCTCTGCATCTGGTGGCAAAAGATTGTAATGAAGTATAGCCTCAGGAGAACGTACTAAAGAGTGTTTGGCCATAAATACCAGGTATGTGTCTCATTTACTACTGAGGATACAATAAATTTGTGGTGAGAATGGGACCAATTTATTACATAAGCATCTGTGATTTTCTTCATCTTCTGGTGCCTTCCAGTTAGCCTTTTTATCTATACAGTCGAAAAAAAAAACATAATAATTAACACATACCTCCATTTATTTTGGGTTTCTGGAAAAGTGTGGGAAATGCTACTGACAGATAAAAAATATGCAGTGTGATATTTATTTAAATGTTTGTATTAACTTTGACCCACACTGAAATTAAAAGGAATTTGGGAGTGGGGCAAAAAAAATTCTGCACAACCTTTTTAATGCCTGTTGTCCATAAACATGTGCAGCTTTCCTCATCTTATTATTTATCACTGAAATTAGTAATACCAAACACTAACTATGAAGTCCATCGACACTGTTAGAACCTTCTGGCAGTCTTGCAGTCCTATTGTTGTTTCTATTACATTACAGTGAATTTTGCTGCCAACTAATGGCAGAAAAGTGCAAATACAGGCCACTTTCACTGTGCATCTGACAAATTTTACAAGAGTGGTAAAAAAGCACACACACACACACACACACACACACACACACACACATCTTCAGAACCGCTTGTCCCATACGGGGTTGCGGGGAACCGGAGCCTAACCCGGCAACTCAGGGCGTAAAAAAGCAATTGAATACAAATAAATTGGGAATTGTTTGTATTTCTGGAAATTTGTCACTCAAATATTTATAACTCAAGGTGTGATTATACATGCTTCCTTAGTTATGCAGACGTTTGTTCTACAGATATTTCCGTTTCTGGACTTGGACCTCTAAATTTCTTATAAGACACACACACACACACACACACACACACACACACACACACACACACACACACACACACACACACACACACTGTCTGAAACCGCTCGTCCCAAGCAGAGTCGTGGTGAACCGGAGCCTTACCCGGGAACATACGGAGCAAGGCAGGAAGGGGAGGGGAAACACCCCGGACGGGATGCTAGTCCGCCGCAATGCACCTCAAGCAGGACTCAAAACCCAGACCTTTTTTTATAAGACTCCCCAGTTATTCAGACTTTTCGGTCCATAAGTGGACCAAATTTGTCATGAAACATCTCTTCTCTGTCATTATGAAATGAATGAGTTGTGGATACATTGATTTTTTTCATGAACTGCTGTACTGTGTATCCTTTGCCCATCTTTATTGTCAGTTCTGAAGTGTGTTGAGATAAACAAAGCAGTGATGATATCTATAATTTACCATGCAAAGTACGGTAGAACATGTTTTTCTACTTTTCTTCAAAAAGTCTTCACTCCAGCCACTGATACTGCATTCATGATTCGCTCTGTAACATTTCTCTTTTCCACTTGAACATTCCGTTTAGATTATGCCTTCTGTACACATGCATCCCTTAAATAGCTCACAAATATCCTGTAAAAATTAATGCTGTGCTTGTTTTGTACATAAATGTAAAAATCGTCATGAAACCTGACTTGAAACTCTGCTGGAAGAATATCCATAACACACCCCTTAAGTCATGTCAAACCGCACCAATGACAGTGCTTTATGAAACGCAGTGGCAGCGGTAAATAGTTTGATAAGATGCGCTCGTTGTTTATACTACATTAATTAGTAAATACAATACCACATTAGGTTATTTCCTTTAAGAAATACTGTGCATTACTTCTAAGGTGTCTGGATGCCTACCATATGAACAGATTTTCAAGAGGGGGAAGGGTGTGTTATAATTTATTGAGTCCTGTAACTGCTCATTGGCTTGAGCAAAGTCCAGGGTAAGTCTGTAGGTTTTAACATTGCTAAAAGCATTATAAGCAATGACCCACATGGGACTTGTTGTTCAGTTTGAATGACTTGAGTTGATCTGCTTTGGACCCATGTTTCCACAGCTGTAAAGTTCACATCATGACTTTTGCGCTCCTGCCACTCTGTTTGCCCAGTGTGTGGGAGGACAGACGCACACAGTCCCGTGCCGAAACACTCTTTGACTGGGGAAAGGGTGCGGCTGGTAGTGGTGGTGTGGGGGGGCATAGTGCTGATTGACCCTCTCCACACATGCCATACAAAATAATGCCAGACCCCGCCGCAGTGCCCCCTACTTCACCCCAAACCCCGCCCGAGCTGATATCCCTCAGGTAGCATCATACACGCACCTGTCCCCACTTACTGGCAACCACACCCATCTTACAGCAGGTCCCTTATTTTCGTATGACGGGCCTTTTACATACTGATGATGAAGGATGTTGGCTTACTGAAGCGGACCCTTTGGGAAAAAAAGATGGTCCAGTGTAAGTCTAAGTACCTTGCTCCAGGGTTCTGCAGCAAGAGGTGGCATTAGAACCTGGGTCCTTCAAGTGCAAGGCAGGAACCCTAACTTCTACACCAGTTGCTATCCATGTATTTGTTCACTAATGCTTTTCCACCTGTTAACAGTGCACTAAATGACATGAAATAGTTACCACAGCATCCATGCGCATTGATATTTGAGGGCATTTTGATATGCTGCATACTTTCATATACACTTGTACGTGTTAAACATGCATGAAATTCGCCATTATCAATTTACACATGGAATCGCAGTGGAGAAACTGAACACTTAAAGTGCTTATGTTTCAGTGGAAACGATGAATGCTGAAGCTGCTAGTATATTATATAGTGGGAATCGCCGCATTCGCTTGTTGCATTAGTACCCATCCAGGCTGTTTGCTGGGAGACATTGATGCATCGCTGATGGTTGTTCTGCACACCTTTTGTTTTGTCTCCACACTAGACAGGTGTGTTGATCTCCATGTTGTGGGAGAATGGAGTGGTGATCCTGGCCCAGGAAGTGACCTGCAGGTTTATTTACCTGAAGCAGACACATGGCCTCTTAGAGCTGACTGAGATAGGCATGATGGCAACTGAGAGGATGCCCTACAGGTTTTACCCTGTGAAACAATGTCCATTAGCACTGCTCTAGAAACCTGTGTAAAGTTTAGCATGCCCTATAGATTTTCTCAAAATATGTTTGAACAAATCTTTGCTATAGTAGATGATACTGTCAAGGAAATTGACATTTGACTCACTGGGACATGAATTTGTTGTCATGAAAAAACTATATTTTATTTATGCCTGAAAGTGTACCTTTTTTATTATTTATGTAACTATGTCATGTTGAATAGTTACAGATACAGAGTACAGCACCTCTAACAGTTTTTATCAGCTCATCTCTCATTTAAGGGATTAACCAAAATTTTCTTTAAAAAAGTAATTTTAGTGTTAGAAACATAGTTTCTCATCGATAGTTTCAACTGTAGGGGGGCAACGGGTGATGCGGTCATTACCACCTCCACCTTTTGTATCGAAGGACCAGGTTCAAATCCCACCTCCTACTATAGTACCAATGAACAAGGTATTTGGCCTGAACTGATTAAAATTAGGGGGGTGCGGTGGCGCAGTGGGTTGGACCACAGTCCTGCTGTCCGGTGGGTCTGGGGTTCGAGTCCCGCTTGGGGTACCTTGCGACGGACTGGCGTCCCGTCCTGGGTGTGTCCCCTCCCCTTCTGGCCTTACGCCCTGTGTTGCCGGGTAGGCTCCGGTTCCCCGTGACCCCGTATGGGACAAGCGGTTCTGAAAATGTGTGTGTGTGTGTGTGTGTGTGTGTGTGTGATTAAAATTACCCAGCTATATAAATGGGTAAATCAGTGTAATCAGCCTAATACAATTTGTTTTGAGAAAAAAATATCAGACAAATTAGTAAATGTTCAAGATCATGAATAGCTAATTTTATGTATACACAGTTGTATTTAATGCTTAATGAAGTGTGTTACAGGCTAATTTGCTCAAGCTGTGGAGAATGTTGTGCATATAAAAACTCCCACATTGTCAGATTGTAAAAGTAGTTAATGTGGAGTGGTTTAAAGCACAATAATTGTTTGTGTGGGAAGAAAAGACAACCTAGAGGAAGTCACGCTCTCACCTGGGTTGCTACGTTAAGCATAATACCCATCAACCCCCTGGGCCGCCGCTGGCAGGAGGAAACAGCAGAACAAGACATCACCGGTGGATGTCATGCCCTTGCCCAGCCGGGGATTGACTTCCTTACAGGGCAGATTTACAGTTTCATTTAAGGAGCAGTGATTCTGTCACCCATCTGGCCTGAAAAATTAGTTTGCTCGCTTCAGTGGCGGCAACTGTCATTGCAAAGATGCTATGTGGATGTCACCTGCAGGAGAGTTACGCACTGAGCTGGCCTTCAGCACAGAGAGTAATAGGGGTGTGGGGGGGCCCCTTGTTGAAATTGATGGACACGGGCAGAGAGAGGTCACTCCTGACCCTCATAAATCTGCTGGACTGGCGTGTGTGGTGGGGGAGGACAGACTGAGGCCTGCTGTGGAGGATTTTGGGGGCTGGAGGTGCTGTGGAGGGGCCCTGTGCATCTTGCTGGCATCACACTCTGTGGTTCTGAATAACAGGATTCCTGTAGAGTCTATTCTCATATAACAAATGATCATATTACGAGAATTCTCATTTACAAGCAGATGTAACTTGTACCCTAAGTTTGACATAATAAATTATTCACAATCAAATTATTCAGGTGTTACAAACGTTACTAGTGAACAGAGTAACCGCATTATGAAAAGTACATTGCCAAGTAATGTTCTAATAGTAATAATCATTATTTTACATAGTGCCTTTAAAAACAGCTGCTCAATGTGCTTTACAATGAAGAAGGAAGATGTATGGGTTACACTTCTAAAACAAAGAAATTCACGGTAAATATTAGCATTTAAACACAACAAAAACAAAATAACAACAGAATAAAGCAACAAAACGAAGTAAGACAAAAGTCATTAATGATGAGGGGGAAGCGGGAAAGCAAGCAGAAAAAAAGAAGCATGCAAATGTGTTATTGTATATGTGATTTTGTACATTTAGATCTTAAGCCTGGATTCTGAATGTGTCCAGAACAGTTGTGATATCCTGGACTTGCATGGGTTTTGAGTTTAATTTTCTCTGTGTGTAAAAAGCAGGAATTTTGTACGGTGAAAAAAATGGGTGAATCTCATGTAGCTCAAGAACGCTATTTCTCCACATTTAAATTAATGGTAATGAAGAGCTTTTAATGAGAATTCATGTACAAGTACATTTTCCGGAACAAGCGATGTTTGTTATGCAGTGGAAGCCTGTATTTATTATATGGCATCGGGTAGCTATTATTGTAATTGCACTTGATCATCATTTTACATATTTTAACTTTAATTGTCTCCTTTATTTGACCAGTCTTTTGATAGACAAACCACAAGGTGCAACTGCAGGCTGGATGACAAAGAAAAACACTCTGTGGCTTAAGATTTTGTTCTATGTCTTGTATTTGTCCATATCCGTCTTTGGTCCTGTCTGCCATAGCAACAGTGAGTCGTAACAAAAGGAGAATGTATTTTATGCTCAATGGCTTCATGTAAGATGTCCAGAATGAAGATGCATCTCCTCCTTTAAAAAATATGTTCTGTACGTGAGTGGTGTATTTTTGAGAGCAGTATTTTTGGAACATATGGTGCTCATGGTCAAGTCAGTCAAAGAGAGTCGCTTGAAAAAGAATGCTGCAGTTGCTAAGCAACACTGCAACAAAAGCGGCTTGGTGTTGCATGTATGTATTTTCTTAATGACGTGCTATTTTTTCATTCACCTGAGCAATTTCAAAAATATGGTCAATGACTGCAGAAGTTCTTCGCAGGTTTCTCATTTCTTTATGTAATCAGCATCTCCTCTTTAAGAGCAGTTTTTTTGGAACAGTTAAAGAAAGCCTCCACTGTATATCTTAGAATGCACAGTGGGCAAGTTTGAAAAGGTACAAAACCGATTATAAATATGTGCTCAGTATGTGAATGCATACCAATATTTTCATGAATATGAGCTATATATGTGCATATTAATACGTGTGTGTGTATACTCTACATGTCTATATGAATATATGAGTGGGTATACTGTATAAATGTAAATGTCCCTCCATCTCTTTGCAGGTTGGAGACCAGATGAAGCTTCTGCATAACTGCTGGAGCGAACTTTTGGTCCTGGACCACATTGCCAGACAGCTGCGGCATGGCAAGGAAGACAGCCTGCTGCTGGTCACAGGTCAGGAGGTAAGTGATAAACCAGAGACCCGCCCAGGGGCCAACCCCAAACTCTGCCCACAGCCTCAACCAGAGTTCCACCCAGTACCCCACTCACAACTCCATCAGTGCTTCTCCATTAAAACACGTATCAGTATGTATCCTCATTTACAAGTTAAGGCATACACTTTTACACACACTTTTAAACATACGCACACACGCAAATGCATTCTTACACATTCTCAGAAACAGCATCTCTCCAACCTTCTTTGATTTTCTTGCTGTGTCACATGTCCGTGTATGTGAAACTGTGACTTTCTGTCGGTCGATGAGCCCCTAAAGGCCTTCCCATACACCCAGGCGGAGATCGCCCCCTTCACAGCCCAGGCAGGGGCCACCCTCAGCAACCTAGTGCAGAGGAGCCAGGAGCTGGTGGGGAAGCTACAAGGTCTGCAGGTAGACCGTAGAGAGATCGCCTGTCTCAAGTTCCTCATCCTCTTCAACCCCGGTGAGTGACTCCTTCACCTCCCTGCTTTTCTCCTTGTTTCAGTAATAACAAAAAGTAAAGTAGCAGAAATCATAATGCTATTAATATTGAGCCTTACCTTAATATAGCCTAATAAAACTTATCTCATACTTTTGAACATACATAGAACTAAATAATAAAAATAGTAATCATCCAGCTGTATAACTGTTAAGCTACTATCCTCTCACAGGTAGGTATGAATTCTCTGATAAGGAGCATCTTTGGTTACGTACAATAAGGGCACCACAGGACTCAAACCTGCAGCCTTTACAACTGCATCTGTAACTTCCACCTTCTGTTCTGCTTTCCGTCTGGCTTCCCTTCCCTTTTAAACTCCTATTGTTTTGTTGACACCTTCTTCCAAAGCCACCTACAATGTCACATACACTACACTAACTTATGTACAGTTATCTACCCATGTACACTACAGAGCAGTGTAACACACCAAGTAAGGACAATTTAGAGTCTCCAGTTCACAGATGTCTTTGGATTGTGGGTGGAAACACATAAAAATATAGGGAGAACATGCCAACTCCACACAGATGGAGCTGGATTTGAACCCACAATCCAGGAGCTGTGATATACCAGTGGTACTGCTGCCCCAGTATACTTCATCCTTATAATTCATTACACACACCTCTGCTTTTATCTGAGAATCACACAACTCATGGAGAAGGAACAGAAGCTGTGTAGAAGGCACAAGGACAAAAATGATTTACAGGTATACATACACCATCTTAATGAAAAGTGATGACGTGGACAGTTTTTGCAATTCGTTTAATGAGGGGCAGGGCCATGGGCGAAGCTATGGACAGGTTAGAGAGCATCAGGACTTAAAGTTGCTGCCTTGCATTTGAAGGACCGATGTTCAAATTCCACCTACTGCTGTAGTACACTCAGAGTACTTACCCTGAATTGATACAGTAAAAATTACACTGCTGTATTAATGGGAGAATTATTTTTAAGTAGCTTAGTGTACAAACATTGCATTGTAAGTTGCTATGGAGAGAAGTATCAACAAAATTAATAAATAATAAATAAGTTATAAGAATAATGGGCTTTGGGTGCGCTATTCTGGACTATTCTTTGTTTTTGCTCTAACACAACGCTGACTTTCACACACTGGTCCATGTATGCCAAACTCCAGTTCTGCATCATTTGACTTCATTTTAAGTCATCGTGCTTGACACTTCACCCTAATTTTCAAATTATTTTCAAGTAAGTAATAAAATAAAAATTAAACAACACAAAGAAATAATGAATAAATATTCTAATTAAAAGGATAGTAAATAATTAATACTAATTAATATTAAGTATTAAACATTGGTTGATCTCGGGGCATTTTTGTATGAAAACGCAGTTAGTTTAGTGCATGTGGCTCTGTGTTTAGCAGCTAATTGGTTTTAATTAAAACGGTGGCTGTGTGAAAGAGCGACGAGTGCGTCCTTTTGTCTCCTGGCACAGTCAATGGGGCCCCGATCGATTGACCAATCATTTATTTTCCCCCAACTGACACTGGCAAGGTTGGAAAATTAGGCTTTTATCGCCCACGTTCCCTTGAGCGATTGCAATTTAGCGCTCGCGCGCCGCTGACAAAGGGGCCTTTGAGCAACAAGAGCACTTGAGGCCTCAGGGATACTCTGGAGCGTGTTTGTGTGTGTTCGCAGACACTTGTTGTATCTCCGCTGCTCTCTGCCTCGCTCCCTCTTAAGAAGCTGGGAATGTCCGCCTCCTCTCCTTTTTCCACTCCGTCGTGTGCTCCCTCGCTGGCCTAGCTGCCGCTCCCTCTCTTCCTCTCGCTCAGCTCGGTCACAATGTATCAGGCCTATCTGCTCTCGCCCTTTAACAGCAGAGAAAAGATTTTTCAAAATATTTAATTAATCTGCGAGCACCCAGCTGATCCTGAAAAGGAGCCCATTAGTGAAAGGCAGCCATTGTCCTGCTCATAGCACAGAGCCAGTGTGCGCAGCCTTTGTTTGCACACACATCCGCCCACACAAGACACGATAAATGCACACACACATACATACACATACATTCACACACACATCAGCGAATGTTGTAGCAGAGAATCGCACTTACCACGAAATACACTTGTTGATGTACCAAAAGCCTTCACGGACCAATCCAAAGCTCAGTCAGAACCCAACAAGGTTCATGTTCTGATTTTGTACTCACTTACAGGGGCAGGTCAGGTTAGAGCTAGGTTTAGGGTTAGGGATTAGAGTTTGGGTTAAGCCAAATTAGGGTTAGGTTTTAGTTGTAGTTTTTTCAGAACTCAGGTGTGCACACAGTACATAGAGTGTTTTTATATCTGATTCTCCCGGCTTTGACTTTAGGTGTTTTTACACCTGTTGAAGGACCGTAGTTACCTTTGGAGTTTATGAAGTACACCCTGCCTTATTTAATAAAAGTAATACATTTACCTAGTAATTTTGCAAGGGCACTCAATGCTTCATGAGAGACAGCCTTTTGTCCCATAATGTCACTTGATGTGGGCCATTCTCACAGTGTTGCAGGTAAGAAAATTCGCTCTGCTGTACAAATAGGTGAGTCGGTATAAAAGGCTAAGTACAGAAACCTAATAGAAACCATAACTGACCTTTGACAAAAGCATCAGGTCAATAAATTAATATTCACTGAATCCTCATATTATAAAGTTTTAAACTGTTTGTTTTTAAATTGAATTTTCTTCTTTTCCTTATTTTCTGTTGCCTAGCGAGTACAGTTTCAGTTTACCTACCAAGTCCATAGATGGCAGTAAAGAACACTCAAACATTTATACAGTCATACCCCGCATAACGTCCTATTGAACTACATCCATTCACTTATACGTCCGTGGTCCCATAAGAAAATGATGGAAATTAAAGAAGGATTTCAGACAGCAGGACGTAGCAGGTCTTTGATGGGCTCACCACCTGCCAGAGAGGCCGGTGCATTGTGATTTGGGCGGTGGTCGGGGCCAAGTGCCCGGCCGACCCAAACCTCAGGCGCCAACTCTGGCTTTTGGGACTTGGAATCCATCACCTCACTAGCGGGGAAGGAGCCTGAGCTAGTGCAGGAGGTTGAGAGATACCATCTAGATATAGTCGGGCTCACTTCCACTCACAGCTTGGGTTCTGGAACCACTCTTCTCGACCAAGGGTGGACTCTCTACTATTCTGGCTTTGCCCAGGATGAGAGGCGGTGGGCGGGTGTGGGCTTATTAATAGCCCCCCAGTTCAGCTGCCATGTGTTGTAGTCAACCCCGGTGAATGACAGGGTCGTCTCCCTGCACCTTCAGGTTAGGGAACGGTCTCTCACTGTCGTTTGTGCTTATGCGCCTAGCGGCAGTGCAGAGTACCCGGCCTTTTTAGAGTCCCTGGGGGGCGTGCTGGAAAGCGCTCCCACTGGGGACTCTGTCGTTCTACTGGGGGACTTTAACGCCCACGTGGGCAGCGACAGTGACACCTGGAGGGGCGTGATTGGGAGGAACGGCCTCCCTGACCTGAACCCGAGTGGTGAGTTCTTATTGGATTTCTCTGCTAGTCATGGTTTGTCCATAACAAACACCATGTTCATGCATAAGGGTGTCCATCAGTGCACTTGGCACCAGGACACCCTAGGTCGGAGGTCGATGATCAACTTTGTAGTCGTTTCTTCTGACCTTCGGCCATATGTCTTGGACACTCGGGTGAAGAGAGGGGCTGAGCTGTCAACTAATCACCACCTGGTGGTGAGTTGGATTCGATGGCGGGGGAAAAAGCTGGACAGACCTGGCAGGCCCAAACGCATAGTGAGGGTCTGTTGGGAACGTTTGGCGGAGGCCCCTGTCACAGAGGCCTCAACTGACCTGAACTGAGGATGTCCTCAGGCGGTGGAAGGAGTACTTTGAGGATCTCCTCAATCCCTCCGACACGCCTTCCGTAGAGGAAGCTGAGGCTGGGGACTCGGAGGGGGACTCATCCATTACCCTGGCTGAAGTTGCTGAGGTAGTCAAAAAACTCCTCGGTGGCAAGGCTCCAGGGGTGGATGAGATCCGCCCCAAGTTTCTCAAGTCTCTGGATGTTGTGGGGCTGTCTTGGCTGACACGCCTCTGCAGCATTGCGTGGAGCTCGGGAACGGTGCCTCTGGACTAGCAGACCGTGGTGGTGGTCCCTCTTTTTAAGACGGGGGACTGGAGATTGTGTTCCAACTATAGGGGGATCACACTCCTTAGCCTCCCTGGGAAAGTCTATGCTGGGGTACTGGAAAGGAGAATCCTACCGATAGTCGAACCTCAGATTCAGGAGGAGCAATGCGGTTTTCGCCCTGGCCGTGGAACACTGGACCAGCTCTATACCCTCACTAGGGTGTTGGAGGGTTCATGGGAGTTTGCCCAACCAGTCCATATGTGTTTTGTGGACCTGGAGAAGGCATTCGACCGTGTCCCTCGTGGCATCCTGTAGGGGGTACTTTGGGATTATGGGGTTCAGGGCTCGCTGCTACGGGCTGTTCGTTCCCTGTATGACCAGAGCAGGAGCTTGGTTTGCATTGCCAGCAGTAAGTCAGACCTGCTCCCGGTGCATGTTGGACTCCGCCAGGGCTGCCCTTTGTCACCGATTCTGTTCATTATCTTCATGGACAGAATTTCTAGGCGCATAATTTCTAGGAGGTGTGTGGGGAGAGGGAAGTCTGGGGGGCTCTGCTTGGACTACTGCCCCCGTGACCCGGTCCCGGATAAGCGGAGGAAGATGGATGGATGGATGGATGGATGGGACGTAGCAGATGCAAACGGCTTTTAAGCAGCCATACGCACACACGTGATTGCCCAGAGAGGTGACTGTGCTGCCGGGCGTACGATATTAAATTACCTATAGTCTATAATACAGTATACATATGTTTTAAGTCATAATAAACACCTATGTAACTGGTTTATGTTTTAAGGTTATTGTAATGTACTTTCAATCATTATTACCTTATTAACAAAATAACAAAGTTTACTGTACAGTACAGTACTGCACAAAAAACGTGTGTGATCACGCATCAGCGGCATCACCGCAGCAGGCCAGCATCTCGTTCATTCAAGTTTACCCAGTGTATCTTGTTCCATTATCCTGTCTCAATATTCAAGGTTTTATAAATCATCCACCCTTAAGTTCATAATGGGTCCAAAATGCAGCTCAACCAGCCCTAGTGATAGTAGCAGGAAGAAGATATGAAAGAGCATTGATCTGGATGAGAAGGCGAAGAGTATTAAGTAGTATGAAGGTGGAAAACCCGTCAACGCTATCGCACGTGATTTCCAGAAGTCACACTTGACCATCACGACAATCCTGAAAAGCAAAGAAAAAATTCTTCAAGTGGTAAAGGGATCTACTTCCATGAAGGCTACGAGATTGACGAAGATGAGGAAGGGCCCAATATCGGGAAAGTTGCTGAGCACGTGGATCGAAGATCAAACACAAAAGCGAATCCTTCTCAGCACCATGACCATCATGGCTAAGGCAAAAAGTTTATTTGAGATGCTGGAAGTGAAGGCAGGACCCGAATACAATGTAGAATTTATCTCTAGCTGCAGATGGTTTAGTCGCTTTAAGAATCGTTATACACTACATAATGTTAAAGTTAGCGGCAAGTTGGCAAGTGCTGATACCAAGGCTGAGACGGCGTCTTTGGAAAGAATGGAGTCCCTGTTCGACGTAAGTTCTATCCTGAATGTATCGTCTGATGGCATACCTGTGTGTTGTGTATCATGTAACATGTTTTGTTTGGTTGCACCTGCTGACATTGTATAACATTTCATTTGCTCAAAATGCGTAATAAATAATGACGTGGTGCGGAAGGTCCGCGATTTAGAGCGCATTAAGAATTTGATTTCTATACGAGAAACGGAGAGTTGGTTGGACTCGGTGTGTCCTGATGCCTCCGTAGTATCGAACTCGGCGTCGACACTTACAGGCCCCAGTACAACTAACAAGAAGCCAGGTACCCCGGAGCGCTCTCACGGCGACTGGGTTACGGTTCGGAGTAAGAAGTCGAATAAAGCGAAGCCTAAGCTACGGGTTTCTGGTTCGGTTTCTCCCGTCCAAACCCAAAATAGATTTTCGGCTCTAAGCAGTTCACATAATAATAATAATAATAATAATAATAATAGTAATAATAATAATGTGCTCATTTTGGGGGATTCAGCTGTCTGAAATGTTAAGGTTCGGGGGCCTGGGAATCAAAATGTAAAGGTAAAATGTTTCCCACGCGTACATGTGTCCGACATGGCGGCTCGTGCCAGTTCTCTGCCCGATAATGCCGTGTCGACTATGATGGTGCATGTTGGTGGTAATGATATTTGTTATCAACAGTCTGAGGTGTTAAAGAGCCAATTTATTTCTATGTGTAACAAGGCCAGAAGGAAATGTTGTAATCTAATAGTGTCTGGTCCTTTACCTAGACTCTTCATGGGGGACATAGTGCAGTAGATTGGTGTCTTTTAACAGGTGGTTGGAGACGTGGTGCCGCTGTAATCGTATATCATTTGTTAATAACTAGGATGATTTCTGGGAAAGGCCCAGGTTTTTTACGCGTGATGGTGTACACCTCAACTGGAGGGGTTCATTTGTTTTGTCCCAGAACTTGGCCTGCAAGTTGCAGGACTGACTCATGGTCCATGGATCATCTCCTTTAGCAGCTTCGTGTATTGATGGGTCTGTTGCTTGTTCTGATACCAGTAGTCATTTCTCATGTAATGGGGTTTCTTGTGCCTTGTCCAGTGTGGGCCTAAAAACTTTAAATAAAAGCGTTAAGTGCAGCCAAAACATTCAAACTATTATAAGGCCACAGCTTTTAACTAAACTTAGTGATAGGAACGTTTGCACCAGAAACTTAAAATACATTAAAACAAACATTCCCAACTTACCACCGAGGCCAAATTAGAAGCTCGGATTCAGGAACGAGTGTAGATATTGATCAGATGGCTCTAAATTATAATTCGGTGGTAAAATTTGCCCTAGACTCTGCGGCTCCACCAAAAACTAAACTTATTCGAACTGTAAGAAACTCGCCATGGTTCAACGAATCAACTTGTGCAATAAAGTTAGAATGTCATAAATTAGAGCGTAAATGGCGTTCAACTAAACGTTTATCATGTAGCCTGGTCCAATTGTCTAAAAAAATATAAAAAGGCACTTTTTCATGCCAGATCCAAATACTACGCAAAGTTAATTGATGAAAATCACAAGAACCCTCACTTCCTGTTTAATTTAATACCATCGCTTACTTAACTGGTAAACACAAAGATAAACAATGTATTTCTGCTACCATTACTAATGATGAATTTATTTCGTTTTTCAATAATAAATTAGTGAATATCCGCAAATCCATAGTGCCTTCTAGTTTGGTTTTAGCAAACATAAGGGCTTCTGACAATGATATTAGTTGTCCGCACCATCTTAGTAACTTCGACGTAATAACTGTAGAAAAAATGACCGTGCTAATTCGCTCTATGAAAAGTACTACCTGTCCTTTAGACCCAATCCCCACTAAATTACTGAAAGCCACAGTTTCTGTGCTTGCAGAACCTATTGTTAATATTGTTAATACGTCGTTACTAAATGGCTGTGTTCCAAAATCTCTTAAAATTGCAGTTATTAGATCCCTACTAAAGAAACCGGATCTGGACTGTAATAACCCATGTAATTATAGACCGATCTCCAATTTACCGTTTTTATCCAAAATTCTAGAAAAAAATCGTAGCATCGCAAATTGTAAAATATCTTAATCACTATAATATATGTGAAAAATTTCAGTCTGGTTTCCGCACTGGTCACAGAACTTACACATGTTGTTAATGATATTCTCATTTCTTCTGATGCTGGTCAGATTTTTATTCTTATGTTACTAGACTTGAGTGCTGCGTTTGATACTGTAGACCATAGTATCCTAATGAGTAGACTTGGAAACCTAGTTGGACTAAGAAGTACTGTTCTGAAGTGGTTTGAATTGTATTTAGCTAACCATGAACAATTTGTATTGAAATCTGATGACAGCATCCTGTCCATCTCTACTACGGTTCAGTATGGTGTGCCACAGGGCTCTGTGTTGGGTCCATTACTGTTCTCACTTTATATGTTACCACTGGCTGATATTATTCGCAAGCACAATGTTAATTTCCATTCGTATGCCAATGACATACAGCTTTATGTATCGTTCAAGCCTGAAGATCCATCACATGTTGTGTCGTTAGCTAATTGTTTTACCAGTGTAAAAAAAAATTATTACTCATCCATAATTTATCTCTAAATGCCAGTAAAACAGAGGTACTTGTGGTGGGTGGTGATGCTAAAACTCTCGACATAATCACACCAATCTTTACAACAAATGGTATTACTTTCAAGCGTCCGGATTGTGTCAAGGATTTGGGTGTCCTGCTGGATGGAAAGCTGTCATTTGTATCGCATGTAAATGCTTTGACTAAGTCGTGCTTCCTTCAATTAAGAAGCAAGGCTAAAATGCGGCGATTCCTTTGTAGAAGGGGATTCTGAGAAACTGGTTCATGCTTTTGTTTCCAGCAGGCTGGATTACTGTAATGCTTTATTGTCGGGTTGTCCGTACCAGACTGTATCCAGGCTACAGTTGGTACAAAATGCTGCTGCGAGAATTGTTACTAGAAGTAGGAAGTACGACCATATAACACCGGTACTTAAATCCTTGCATTGGCTCCCGGTCTCTTATAGAGTTGATTATAAAATCCTTCTTTTGATCAATAAGGCAATACATGGCATTACTCCGGCTTACCTTCGTGAGATCATTAATCTTTATATCCCAGGACGATATCTCCGTTCACTAGATGCAGGTTACCTTAAAGTATCTGTGATCAATAAGACCTCAGTAGGAGGTCGCGCCTTTAGTTATAGAGCACCTAAACTGTGGAATAGTCTACCAGTTACTGTTAGAAATGCCCCGTCTATTTCTGTTTTCAAATCCCGACTTAAGACTTATATGTTCACTCAGGCATTCCACCTCTTAATGTAATTCAACCTGCTTTGGTTATTTATTTTCTCACCTTTACAAAAATGCATTTTAAATTTACTTAAGTAACAAATTACTAACTCTGTCCTATGTTCTCGTTGAGCACTACCTCGCTACATAAGACCTGAGAAGGCCGGCCAGTGGTGACAGACGAATCCCGTGCTGACAGATGGTGATGTTCATCTACTGTGACGATCGAGACGTTCCATACCGAGCTGGGGATCCAAGATGCCATTTACCAACATTATAATTACTTGTTAAACACTGGCTTACAAATTGTTATTTTCTAGAATGCCCAGGAGGGGTGGGCAACCACTGGCCCGTGGACCCCCAGAGGTTTTTTTTTTTTCCTCCCTCAACCTTCAGTTGGGAGTTTTTGTTCCTTTCCCCGGTGGCCAGTAGGTATACTTATAGCTCTATAAGTTCTTCACTATGGTAGCCATTAGTCGACTGTCTTCTTTGTTTGTATCATTTTTTCTTGCTGTATGCCTGTGTTAAAGTGCTCTGTGTCACTGCGTGAGAAGAGCACTTTATAAAAAATAAATAAAAATAATTTACATTTGCATTTACAGTTACATTTATTCATTTAGCAGACTCTTTTCTCCAAAGTGATACATATCTCTCAAACAAAATACGAGTCTGGGATTATTGTAGTTCAGCTCTCTTCCACTGTATTTACAGCTTGTGTCTGGTGTTCCTGAGAGCCAATGATCAGTAGCAAGAAGATGAATATTACACATGAATCAGTCAGCTATCAGAATTGAAAAGGAATTTATGGAGACAACACATTCTTTTTTAGTTAGTTTTCATTTTAATACAGTGTGAAGTTTAATACATTTTTTTTAAATAGTCGTAAGCATTTTTATTTGTTTTAGCTGTATTATAGCTACATCCGAGACTCAGATACAGCTAAAATACATCCGGACAGAACGTAAATCAAGGTACCGTATTATTAATCTTTTATGGATTGAGGCTTAATTGTATTGGTAAACCAAGTTACAAACAGTGTGTATTTGCTTGCATGTGAAAGGCAACGTGCCCTTGTTTGGGTGTGTTTGTAACAGTGACCTTCTCTTTTTCTCTCACGGGTCCTTTAGATGTGAAACTCCTGGAGAACCAACAATTTGTGGAGAGTGTCCAGGAGCAGGTGAACGCCACCCTGCTGGAGTACACCGTGTGTAGCTACCCGCAGTTCCTGGACAAGTTTGGCCAACTGCTGCTGCGGCTGCCCGAGCTGCGGGCACTCAGCGTCCAGGCTGAGGACTACCTGTGCTACAAGCACCTGAGCGGCGAGGTGCCCTGCAACAACCTGCTCATTGAGATGCTGCACGCCAAGAGGGCCTGTGTGTAAAGCTCTGCCCCCTGGTTGTGAAGCTCTGCCCCATTTCCCCACCACCACTATCCAACCTGACCTCATGGAGATTCTACACACCTGAACGAGGGCCGGGAGCGAGCCACTTGCCCACATCAGCTCATCTTTCTTCACACAGAGCTGTGCAGCAGTCCTGAAATCATAGTGCTGCCACACCTCCTCCTGCCGCTGCCTTGCCCCGCCCCTTTCATACTAGCCCCCCCCCTGCAATATGCCAAGAAACCAGCGAGTCCATACAGCAATCCCCAGTGCAACTCTTCATTATTTATCATTTAATAAATGTGCAACTAAGTGATGACGTGAAAATCTACTGATGCTTCAAATTTTTATGGCCATATTTTACAATTTATTGATAAAGAAAAAAATCTATTTTGCATATTATGGTATGCAGATCCTGGTGACAAAAATGAAAGAAATATTATTTCTGTTTAACAACAGTGAATGTAACATTACTTCTCTTTAATGAAAGACTTAATAAATCTGGTGTAATGCTCAGGCTAAAGGAAAGCCAGATAAGTTGAAGACGGAACTTCGGAGGTCTCCTCACGAAGGCCAAGCCGACACCTGGGGGGAATATCGAGACGTCCACATAAGAGAACGTGTGATGTCATTAATTGTCCAAGTAGGGGACTGTAGTAAGCGTGTGGGTCACATGTTCCCATGGGAAAGCAATGCATGTGTACATATATGACGTCTGTATCCGGTTGAACCGCAAACCCTTGTGCTGCTGATTTTGTTAAAATGTGTTCTAACTTTTTGGAAAAAAGTATTAAAACTTGTGCGGAAGGGGAGAAGACTCGTCAGAAACGGCTAACGCAACTTGTATGTCAATCTTAGGGACACAGTAAGAATCACAGTAAAAACAGCTGTTGGCTCAGATAAGTGCAGTATACAAATGAAATAGTGGCTTTGAGAGATGAATATTTTATATATTTTGACACAAAATCTTTATATATAATGTAACACTGTGGCTCTAGTAGCGGGGCATACTGCCGGTATCTCTGTGCTGTTCCTTTTCGCTTGTTTTTCTGAAAATGCAGACATGTTGCGAGAACATTGTATGGTAATACCTCAGCAAGGGGCCAGTGGAGGTCGATAATTTACTGTAGACAATCTCAACTCTTGCCTTAAACCGCCCCCCCAGCCCAGCAATGATTGACACTAATCTGCACTCTGTTTACAGGAGGCAAAATTTAATTTGTGAAACATGTATCTTGTACAATACCATAGGCTCCAAACCACCACGACCCTGCACTGGACAGGCAGTTATTGATAACGGATGGATGAAGGGACACATTGTAAAAATTCTCCAGAGCAGATGTCAGCAAAGAGACTCCATTCACATTATTGAAAAAGATATATTTGAAAAGAATATTATTTAGTTGGTTTCTTTTCGCTATCTAATATAGATGTCAGAGAAAGAGATTTTGCACATCAGATCTGTTTAACACCAGTGGAGGTTCTTGCTTTATAAAATAATTTCCTCAGTTTTGTCATGTGGCAGGAAGACCACTGCATGGTCGTGTGATGCTCCTGTTCCACTCTCTGTCTAACACATTTCTGTTCAGTCAAAATGTGTCAGTGTTTTTGAACTGTTCTTTGCTGTAATTGTTTGAAATCAATAAATTCAGTTATTTAACGGCTTGTTTATTGGCATAGTTCTCTGAGTGTCCAGTAAGAAATGGCACGGTGACACAGTGGATAGTGCTGGTGCCACACAGCTGCTGGACTATGGGATTGGAGGTTTGTTTGAATACAGCTCAGTCTGTGTGTGTGTGTGTGTGTGTGTGTGTGTGTGTGTGTGTGTGTGTGTGTGTGTGTGTTCTCGCTGTGTTTCTGTGGGTTTCTTCTCAGCCCAAGACATGTACGGAAGAACATAATGGTAAAAGACTTGTGTACCATCCCTTACTATGAAAGCAATAGGAGCGCTCACCACGAGCGACCTTTGACAATGACACCTATCTGGTAAGAAGTTATATTTAACAAATGCAAAAATAAGGAACATTCTTAAAGGACCTGGGAACAGCTGATTGTACAGTGGCCTTTGGATTTGAAGGTTGCCAGTTCAAATCCCCCCCCTACTGCTGTAGTACCCTTTAGCAACATACTTACTCTAAATTATTCCAGTAAAATTACCTAGCTGTATAAATGGATAAATAATTGTATGTACCGTTATGTTGTAAGTCACTTTGAGAAAAGAATCAGCTAAATGAATAAATGAAAATATAAGTTGAGGTTAAACTGGAAACCCAAGATGGAGTCTGATCATAGGCTGAACATCTTGAGCTCTCATCATAGAGGACTAAAATCCAGCTGTAATGATTAAGAACAGATAATGGCACAGCTGCACTGATCTTCATGAAAGGTATCATGCACTTCATTTTTTGCTGCAGACTCCCCTGACCCCCATCAGAAAATCCATAGCTTAATGTCACCCGGCAACCCGTGTATGTTTTTTTGTGTGTGCAGCAATTGTCTTTGCATGTCTGAGAATGTGAAGATGGAGCAGCGATTGTCACGCTCCGCTCAAAACATGGAATGCACTCATACGTGTTCGGGGTTAGGGGTCAGCACCTGCAATGTATGTCCAAACAATACGTCGAGATAAATGCAGAAATCAAATTGAACCCGTGCTGCGAAGATTTCCATTATGAGATTTGGTGGAGCTGCGTGAAAATGCTTTGCCTTGGGAGGATTGTGTAAAGAGCAGCACTCCACACACACTTGCACACACAGCGAGTAGATACAAAGAGCGCATGATGAATGTACACCTACACACTTATGCGCCATCACACCTGGGGTCCGTCAGAAAACTGAAAAGGAAGCCAGGGAGAACACCACACATCTTCTTTCAGTCCACCCCCTACATGGCACTCACGAGGTGAAAAAAGTGGTCGTTCATTGGGTCCAAAGCTATAAATGGACCCAACAACCTCTACTGAGGACAATGTTGTTGTGGGCAGGGAGGGAAGATGCCCCCCACAGGGGGAGCAGGTGTTCAAGTAGCTGCTAAGTGTTGGGATGAGGATGTTTGCACCAATGTTGTCCCGACATGATGGTCATCTTCAAGTGGTACTAGGAGAACATCAGCTGCTCGTTAGACCTGAATACTTGCCGTCCTCACCATTTCGTCCTTCTAATTTTCATCTTCACAACACTTGTCTACAGCAAGCAACCGCGGTCACAATTTACACTTTCACACATCTGAGTTTGGTTTTACAGTAACTTTGCTGATAATAGAAGTTAAGTGTCTGAGCTGCAGGAGGCTGTGGTCACGGTGAGGACTGTTGTCACTAGAACCAGGAAGTACGACCATCTACCACCGGTACTTAAATCGTTACACCGGCTCCCGGTCGCATTTAGAGTTGATTATAAAATCCTCCTTTTGACCAATAAGGCAGTACATGGCATTGCTCCAGTTTACCTTTGTAAGATTATTGATTCTTATGTCCCAGAACGATATCTTCGTTCATTGGATGCAGGTTACCTTAAAGCACCTCTTATCAATAAGACCTCAGTAGGAAATCGCGCCTCTAGTTGTAGAGCACCTAAACTGTGGAATAGTCTACTATTAGAAATGCACCGTCTGTTTCTGTTTTCAAATCCCAACTAAAGACTTACATGTTCACTCAGGCATTCCACCTCAAAACGTAATTCCACTTGTCTGTGCTTGTTTTTACCACCTTTATACCAATGCATTTTAAATTGTCTTGTTTAAGTTACCAATTACTAACTCTGTTCTTTCTTCTTGTCGAGTACTGCCTCGCTACATAAAACTTGAGGAGGCCGGCTGGTGGTGACAGACGAATCCCATGCTGACTGAAGATGATGACCAACTACCATGATGGACAAGATGTTCCATGCTGAGCTTGGGATTCAAGATACCTTATAGCAATAATATCGTTATTACTTGTTAACTGGCTTAGAATTGATACTTAATGTAGAATGCCCAGGAGGGGTGGGCAACCACTGTCCCTTGGACCCCCAGAGGTTTTTTTCTTCCTCGACTCTCAATTGGGAGATTTTGTTCCTTTCCTCCGTGGCCAGTAGGCATACTTATAGGTCTATAAAAGTACTATATTATGGTAGTCATTAGTCAATTTTCTTTGTTTCTTATCTGATGTATTTGTTTTTCTTGTCTTATGCCTGTGTTAAAGCACTCTGTGTCACTACGTGAGAAGAGTCCTCTATAAATATAAATTGAATTGAATTGAATTGACTGTCCTCATAATGTGCTCACATGCAGAACTCAGAGGCTGCCCCACATTCTGATTGAGACTAAATTCAGTAGTCATCATGATCAATTTGAGACTGAATTCAGAGACAGTCCCACATTGAGATTGAGATAAAATTCAGAGACAGTCCCATATTAAGACTGAGTCTAAATTCAGCAGATAGTCCCTATGTTCAGATCCAAAACATTAATTTGTTTTTGTCACCAAAGTTTATGCAATGACACGTTTCAGAAATAGTACACGCATGCCAGGCCTGGTGCAGAAAGAGGGGAGGAACAGGAGCATCCAAGCTCAACAGTAAAGAATAAACTTCACACAATGACAAAGAATACACAAACACTAATCAGCTGCTCCTGACCACGGACCCAGAATCCTGAACCTGATGGCGCCATGCCCCTGCACCAGTATTCCTCATATTTTCTTGTGTTGGTTTTGTAGTACGGAAAGTTAGAATAAAAACTTCTTTGCGCTGTACCCCAAGTGGAGTGTGCCTCTTAGTCCTGGTCACCAGCCACTCACTGTCACGTCCACGCCCACAACTCAATCGACAGCACCTGACACCAGTTCAGCACCTACCGTTTAAAAGACACTTTGCAACTTCCAGACCTTTGCGGAATCTCATCAGGGACAACCACCCTTTCTCCTGACTTCGTTCACAAGCATTGCTAGCTCTTCGTTCACGTCCTCTGGTATCTGACTCTTCGCTTCATTTCCCAACCATGTCCACGGATCCTCGTTCCTGTTCTCTTTGCCGTTCGACCGATCCTTCGTTAAGTCCCCTGACCTCACCTATGGATCTTCGCTCTGACCCTAACCGCTGACAGACCGACCCTTCACCTTTCCCCAATACCAAGAACTTGTCTCATCCCTCGTCTCCGGACGAACGACGCTGCACTTGTGTCCAGCCGTCCCAGGCCCCTATGTTTCGCGTGACAGTCACATTCTAGTGTATTTGCACTTTTTTTTAGAATTTTTTTACCACTGCCTCAATTTGACCCCACAAAGCTTATTTATGATGATGGTCAGATATAGAAAAAAAAACAACAAGAAACAAAGCTGGGACGTCTTATATCTCATCATTTTGGACAAAATTCAGAATCTTCTTTAAGAAAAACTGTGTGGAAATTTTTTTGTGTATTTCTGTAATGTTTACAGTTAGGGGGGATATGTGATGGAAAAAAATGTTGATAATTGTTTAATTTCTGAGTTTTGGGAGAACTGATAGTGTAGAGGATAGTGCAGTTGCCAAGGTCACAGGTTTGAATACCAACTACTGCTATCGTACACTTGAGCAAGGTCTTTACCATAAATTGCTGCAGTTAAAATTACTGATTGGTTTTGGAGCTGCTTTGGAGTAAAGTGTGAGATAAAAGTAAATTTAAATGTGCACCAACACAATTTTTATGCTGGAGTTTGAGGAAGAGAGAGAAACATGGAAAGGGATAGAACCAAAAGGTCCAACTACAGGGAAAAGCATAAAGGCTAAAGCTGTTCAGGCCAACACACACTCCCCTGATTCACTCTCTGGATAAAGACGGAACATGATAATATCCCTTACATACATCCTGCCTGTATCTCATGGATTAAGCATAAAACCCCCGGACCGGCACTCACTAACGAGAAGGAGCGTTATTTTACACTTGTTTTGCTTTCGAGGTCCAGCTTTATCCATTGGGTCCTGCCAAAATTTAGGCTCAGGAGAGAGGTGGGTGGATAAACAGCCTTGTCCCCCAGCTGGCACCTGGTTGGCACGGGTCATAAAGATCCCTGTAGGATGCAGGTCCCCAGGACAACAACGTAGCTTGTTGTCATTGGCGCCACGTCTTTTCTGGTTCGTTTGGAGAAACAATCCAATTACCCAGCGATTGCTGGCTCCGTTCACACAGAAAGTGTGGAATAAAGTGCTTCTCTGAATGAAACACATTCAAAAGTCCTTCTAACACCACGTTAGAAAAAGAAATGGAAATTATGTTTGTATTTGTCCAACATGCACAGTTCCACAAGTAGAATTTGACTGGTTGGTACCTATAAATTATAAGAGATATCTTTAGATACGCAGTCATATTGATTTCTGGTGTAAAATAAATATATAAGCACATCAGTTCACAAACCATTATATTCTTAATATTATTCCGAGCACACAATGGTATGTATTACCTTCCACAAACCCACCTGTGTATAAAGTCAGTCCCAAGGTAAACCGTTTCATCATAGAGGACTCTTTATATAAAAGTCCAGGTCAATGTAGGTGCAACCACAGTGCACCTTCAGCCTTGTGACTGCATGTTTGTGTTTCAGTAAGGCTCCTTCTGTGCACCCTTGAGTGAGATAACATGTTTATCTTTATAAATCTATACAGTGTACAATTATAAGCCAATTAAGAACTGTCACCACAGTAAAATACCCAGGATGGTTGAGCAGTCACTGGTGCTCAGACCTCCAGGGGTTTATTTTCCTTCCTTTCTTTGTAGGTTGGGTGTTTGTTGTTTTCCTCTCCTCAGCAGCCAGCTGATTTATTCCATGGTTAACTATATCTGTTATAACTATAAATATTGGATCATTTACTGCAATCTTGTGTGCAGCACTCTGTATGACTTTGGTGAGAGGAATGTGTTGGAATATACTCACCTTTCTTTAACTATTTTATTATTTACAAGTATTCACTATATTATTTTCCATATATTCTGGATTATTTTCTTTTACTCATTACTGTGAACATCATGTTGTAGAAAGTTCCAGAATACAGAATGCCTTTGTAACTTAGTTGTTTTCCACAGACCAGCAATAGAAGCTAAAAGGCCTTCACTATCTATTTTTGTTTTAAGAACACACTGATAAGCAAGTCTCAGGCTGAATTAAAAGACAAAACATAGACACGTTGGGGTGATCTGGACACACACAGGTTCATTCATATCAGGCCGCCCATACATCCTTTTTCAAAAGAGTGCATAAGCAATGCATACAACCATACAGACAGGTCAGGAGCTTCAGTAAATGTTCACATCAAACACCAGAATGTGGAAAAATGTGATCTCTGTGATTTTGACTGTGGCATGATTGTTGGTGCCAGACAGGCTGGTTTATGTATTTCTGTAACTGCTGATCTCCTGGGATTTTCACGCATAACGTTCTCTAGAGTTAACTCAGAAGGGTGCAAAAAAAAACAAAAAACATCCAGTGAGAGGCAGTTCTTTAAACGGAAACACCTTTTTAATGAGAATGGTCAGAGGAGAGTGGCCTGACTGGTTCAAGCTGACAGAAAGCCAATGTTAACTCAGATAACTACTCTTTACAACTGTGGTGAGCAGAAAAGCACCTCAGAATGCACAACATGTCAAACACCGAGGCAGATCGGTTATAACAGAGGAAGACCACATCAGGTTTCATTCCTGTCAGCCAAGAACAGAAAGCTGAGGCTGCAGTGAGCACAGGCTCACCAAAGCAGGACAGCTGAAGACTGGAAAATCGTAGCCTGGTCTGATGAATCGCAATTTCTGCTGAGACACACAGATGGTAGAGTCAGAATTTGACATTAACAACATGAATCCATGGACTCAACCTCCCTTGTGTCAACATTCCAGGCTAGTGGTGGTACTGGTGGTGGTGGTGTAATGGTGTGGGGAATGTTCTCTTTGGCACACTTTTGGCAGTTAATACCAATGAATCATACCTTGAATGCCACAGAATTCAATGCCTATCTGACTATTGTTGTTTACCATGTGCTTCCTTTTATGGCCACAACTTACCCATCTTCTAATGGCTACTTCCAACATGATAATGCACCATGTCTCAAAGCAAAAGTCATCTCAAACTGGTAATATGAACATGACAGTGTTCTTTAGTGGCCTTCCCAGTCACCGGATCTGAATCCAGTAGAACACCTTTGGGATGTGGTTCAACGGGAGGTTCGCAGTATGAAAGTGCAGCTGACAAATCTGCAGAAATTGCATGATGCAATCATGTCAACATGGGCAAGAACGTCAAAGGCATGTTTCCAACATCTTGTGGAATTCATGCCACGAAGAACTGAGGATGTTTTGAGAGCAAAGGGAGGCCCTACCCAGTATTAGTACAGTGTTCCTAATAAAGTGCTCAGTGAGTGTATATCTGTGAAGGAGAATGCCTGGTGAAAATCTGCAGAACAGTAATAAGAACTTTTTCTAAGGTTTTCTTGTGCCTTACCATTGAGAAAAAAAAATTTCAAAATAATCTCAAATTATCTGAAAAAGATCCGTTCCAAAAACACGCTGTGTAAAAGTATATTCAGTTGAAAGTTAATCTGGATAGAAAATTTATGGCAACTATATAATGTAAAATCAGCAACTCTGTATGAAAGAAAATACTGAAGAATATAAAATTTTGGAGCTAATTGATGACTTATAGGGTTGTAATGAAAGTAAATGTGAAATGAAGTAATAAAACTGATTGGAGGCTTTTAGGCTTTGTGCAGTAGCATGCAGCTTTGCAATACTATTTAAGTTAAATATCAGTTTATTAGGGGGGCTTGGTGGCATGGTAGGTTCAGCCGGTGCCCGCTGTGTGGCAGGTCTGGGGGTCCAGCCCTGCTTGGGGTGCCCAGCGACGGACTGGCGTCCTGTCCTGGGTGTGTCCCTTCCCCCTTCAGCTTTGTGCCCTGTGTTGCTGGGTAAGGCTCCAGCTCACCACAACCCCGCTCAGGACAAGCGGTTGTTGACAAACTTTCATGAACTGAGTCATGCCAAGCACTGAACAATTGAGTACCACTGACACATGTGATTAAATAATGACAGAATGACAGCATAATGATGTGCTGGAACAGTTTGTGTAGCGGTGTGGATTAGCATCCGACCTTAAGCACGTCTGTGGGGAACATGGCAACCAGCACAAAGTCAGCGTGACCGGCCACTGAAGGGTAATGTGTGGCAACCCATTGGTGATGGAGGGACTGAGAGCAGGGAGTGACGCACCCTGCGGATATGAACTCAACATGCCACGAAGACCCGGGATGGGAGGACATGTGCAGGCTTAGTGTCCATTCACAGATGCACCTGATATCGGAGACGGCAGAACTCAGTTGATGCCGCAGGTGGAAATGAGGAAAAAAATGTGTGTCAATGGCATTAATTTGTGTTGATGTTGCAATAACGCAGCAGATGCAGTCACGGCTCTGTGGTGACGTCATTATGATGCATCAAATCCCGGCACTGGCAAAAATTGATGCCAAGACGACACATTCATCTCTGGCCTTCCTCGTGCATTATCACTTTCGAGCTTTCATGAAGTATGGAAAGGAACAAAGAAGAATGACTACCTTTTTGTGGGTAACAATGTTGTTGCCCTTCAGCCTGAGGGTCCTTGGTTTGAATCTCCACCCCTGCTGTAGTACCCTAACCCTAACCCTTAACCCTAACTCCGAATTCTAACTCCTAACCCTAATCCCTGTTCTCTAACCCTAACTCCTAATACATAACCCTAACCCTTGACCCTAATACCTAACTCTAACCCCTGTTCAGCTCAATTCAATTCAATTTATTGTTATAGAGCGCTCTTCTCACAGTGACACAGAGCACTTGAACACAGGTATAAAGCAAAGAAACAATTACATCAGACAAGGAAACAGAGAAACTACAGAATTACCGTAGTACATTATCAATGCATTTATAAAGGTATAAGTATGCCTACTGGCCAGAGAGGAAAGGAACAAAAAATTCCCAACTGAAAGTCAAAGGAGAAAAAAACCTCTGGGGGTCCAAGTGCCAGTGGCTGACCACCCCTACTGGGCACTGTAGATTAAATAAGACTTCTAAATCAGATTACAGGTAACGATGGCATTGTTGCTGTATGGTATCTTGATTTCCCAGTTCAGCTAGGTACATCTTGTCCAATGAAACAGATAAGTCTTTAGTCTGCATTTGAAGACTGATACAGACGGGGCATTTCTGACAGTAACTGGTAGATTATTCTGCAGTTTAGGTGCTCTATAACTAAAGGCGTGACCTCCTACTGAGGTCTTATTGATCACAGGTACTTTAAGGTAACCTGCATCCAATGAACGAAGATATTTCCCAGGGATATAAGAATCAATAACCTCACAAAGGTAAGCTGGAGTAATGCCATGTATTGCCTTATAGGTGAAAAGTAGGATTTTATAATGAACTGTAAATATAACCGGGAGCCAGTGCAGAGATTTCAGTACCAGTGTTATATGGTTATACTTCCTAGTTCTAGTGACAATTCTTGCAGCAGCATTTTATACCAACTGTAGCCTGGATACAGTCTGGTATGGACAACCTGATTAGTAAAGCAATACAATAGTCCAGTCTGCTTGAAACAAAAGCATGAACCACTTTCTCAGCATCTTCTCTACATACGAATCGCATTAATGTAGCTACGTTTCTCAGCTGAAGCAAGCATGACTGAGTCAAAGCATTTACTTGAAATACAAATGACAGCTATCCATCCAACAAGACACCCAAGTCCTTAACACAGTCTTTATGCTTGAAGCTTATATCATTTGTGGTAAAGATTGGCGTGATTGTGTTGAGTTTTGGCAGCACCACCAACCAGAAGTACCTCTGCTTTTTTGGCATTTACAGATCAAAAATGTTTACTCATCCATAGTTTTATACTGGTAAAACAATTAGCTAAAGACACCACATGTGATGGGTCATCAGGTTTAAACGAAACATATAGCTGTGTGTTATCGGCATGTTCCTTAACCCTAAAGCCTAACCCAAAGTACTTAACCTCAAATGGATATAGTAAGAGTACAACTGCTTTACAGGTAAACTATTGTAAAGACAGTTGTCTCTCACTTTGAATCACATTAAATAAAGGTGTGAAGGTGTAAAAATAATCATTGCATTGGCAAAACAATTTGATTGAATGAGTGGTCCAAAGCTGTTAAGGCTTTTTAAAGAAAAATTCAGTGGCTCCGTCCCAGTGAGAAGATGAAATAAATAAAGTGCTGAGTTGTGAAGCTGTTTGAAGGGAAGGAAAGAGTACAAAATAGAAAGTGAGCCTCATCCGGCGCCCAGCCACACCCGCCCTCCCCGATCTCCGCTATCGACCTTGCTGCCTTCCTTCTGTTCCTTCTGTCTCCTGCATTCCCCGCCACAGTCTATCAAGTGTCTCTTAACAAAACCTTCGCATGAACAACAGGAGATGAGGCCGCGGCTGCTGGCGTCGCCTTTGTCGCAGGCTCCCCACGACCGAGCCTCAGAGATTGAGTTTGCAGCACTCAACGGCGCGCACAAGGACAGAGCACGGCACTTTTCTACCACTCTTTTTCATTTGCAGAAACTGCTTCTCCTATTAGTAGCAGGGAAATTTTAGCAGCAAGCAGGATGCCGGTATGAACACAGCCCCTTTTCATCTGCACCTATGCATCTCTCTATTGACATTTGTAATATCTGTTTTAAACAAGGGGGGTGCGGTGGCGCAGTGGGTTGGACCGGGTCCTGCTCTCCGGCAGGTCTGGGGTTCGAGTCCCGTTTGGGGTGCCTTGCGGCGGACTGGCATCCCGTCCTGGGTGTGTCCCCTCCCCCTCTGGCCTTACGCCCTGTGTTGCTGGGTAGGCTCCGGTTCCCCGCGACCCCGTATGGGACAAGCGGTTCAGAAAATGTGTGTGTGTGTTTTAAACAACTCTACTCTTTTACCCAAAAATATTTAAAAAAGCACTTCCAGTTTGTTTATTTGCCATTTCATTTGAGATCGGCTTTAGTTATTTAGCTGACACATTTCTCCAAAGCAGCCTACAGTCTTAAGCTATTTATTATGATTTACCCATTTATGAAGCTGGCAATTTTCCTAAGGAGTTTATGTGTACATGTCAACATTACATTTCTTGCTTTATTAGACACTTTTCCCCAAAGCTACTTTGAATTATGTAGCCATTTATACAACTGAGTAATTTCTACTGAATCAGTTCGGGGAAAGCACCTTGATCAAGGGTGCTAGAGCAGCAGAGGAGTTCCAAACATGGATCCTTAGAGTGCAAGGCAGCAGCTTTAAGCACTACGTCCACTGCTGCCCATTTATAATTTCATACATGTGGCCTTTTCTCTGTACCTGTGCCTTTAACTGGGGTGGCATGGTGGCACAGTGAGTAGCGCTGCTGCCTCACAGCGCCTGGGTGGTGTGAGAGAACGTGGGTTTGATCCCCACTCAGTCTGTGTGGAGTTTGCATGTTGTCCCTGTGTCTGCGTGGGTTTCCTCCCACAGTCCAAAGACATGCTGTTCAGGTTCACCCATAGTGTGTGAGTGACGGAGAGAGTGTGTTCCACTGATGTTTGGATGAGTGACCAAGTGTAAGTAGTGTATTTAGCAGCGTAAGTCACCTTGGTGAATAAGGTGTGTGAGCTGATAACACTACATAGTATCCATTGTAAGTTGCTTTGGAGAAAGTGTCTGCTAAGTGAATAAATGTAATGTAAACTATATTGTACCTTTGGGTGTGAATGCTCCTACATGAGTATGAGTTTATATGTCTGTCACTGTGAACCAGTGCCAATCTCAGTGCTGTCTATCATCAGATGATGGCAGATTGGTCACCACTCCTTACTAGTGTATTTACAACCAGTAAACACAGCACAGATGACAGTGAGGAGCAGGACAAAGCAAATTGTGGCTCAGTGACCCCACAGGCTCTGACCTTGGAGTCCAGGTTACCAAGGAGAGGGTGGGATGATTGAAGGAAGAACTCCATATACACTGTGACACCCAGTTGAGGAGCATGAGAGCAAGGTGTCATTTTGAAACCATAAATAACACATGGGAAATTACAAAGTGTGTTATAACATGTTTACAGCATGATATGGCCACACCGAGAGGCAGCATCCGTCACAGTTTGGGCACCGTGTGTCCGCATCATGCTGCTCAAAGCCTTCCACAGTTATTATCAGTATTAAAGAGGCTTTTCATCACACTGATGTTTAAACAACAGAAAACAATATGATACACATAGCTGGAAACCTTGACAAACAACTATGCATAAACGATTATACAACATTCAACTAAAAGCTAGTAAAGATATTGTATGCTTTGGGTTTACTGCCCTCTAGTGGACGTAATTATTATAACGTCATAAATATACATTTATTTAGCAAGCGCTTTTCTCCAAAGAGCTCTATGCAGTGTTATCAGCTCACACACCTTATTCACCAAAGTGACTTACATTGCTGACAATGGGCCACTTGTCCATAGATAAGTGGAACACTCTCTCTGTCACTCACACTCTCTGGGTGAACCTGAATAGCATGTCTTTGGGCTGTGGGAGGAAACCAGAGCACCCAGACGAAACCCACACCAGCATGGGGAGAACATGGAAACTCCAGTCAGACTGAGCAGGGATCAAACCCATGTCCTCTCGCACCACCCAGTTGCTGTGAGACAGCTGCACTACTTGCTGTGCCACAATAAATAATAATTGTTAATAATTGACAATAAATGTGTCCCATAAACACATTTATTCATTTAGTTGATGCTTTTCTCCAAAGTGACTTACTAACAATTATTTACCAGTTTTTACAGCTGGGTAATTTTACTGGAGCAACTGCTTTTTTTTTTAGGGTAAGTACCTTGCTGAATGGTACTACAGCCAGTGCGACTATGGGGTCCAAAGGCAGTAATTCGAACCACTGCCCTACCAGCTGTCCAAATATACAGTATATCACAGTACGGCATATTCATTCATGGCAGATTTCGGTCAGTAACATACTGAAAATACTCTGATCACAACCACTATCTAACACTGACATTTTTTATAGGAATTAATATTTTATATATAAGGAAGCAGTTCAGAACATCTGTATATTATGCATATTACTCACACTGCTTGATCACTAGGGGGTGTGGTGGTACAGCAGGTTTGGCCTGTGCCTGCTTTCTGGTGGGTCTGGGGTTCAAGTCCTGCTTGGGGTGCCTTGTGATGGACTGGCGTCCCGTCCTGTGTGTGTCCCCTCTGCCTGCAGCCTTGCACCCTGTGTTACCGGGTTGGGCTCCGGCTCACCGTGACCTTGCTCAGGACAACCGGTTTCAGTCAATGTGTATGTCTGTCTTTGATCGCTAATGGCTTAACTGTTCCAGAAAAGAAAATCTTCTTTATGTTTACAAGATATCTTCTTGGAAAGGTATTCTTTAGTTTTTACACATAAGACATGGTTTACGTTTCTTACATCTTTTTTGCTTTTACATTTATTCATTTGGCAGATGTTTATCTTCAAAGTGGCATATAGATCAGAGAACAAAATGCCCATTCGGACAAAGAGCTAGACACAGACACAAAGCTTGTCAATGAGTTAATCAATCAAAGAAATTTCTTATAGTTCATTTTTTTGTAAGCTAGTTGTTTAAAAATCACATTAAAGTACATTTTCAGGTACATGACAGTATAATATTCTTCTTAAAGGCTTAAGGAGCAGTGCTCTGTTCTGACAGTTGACCTCCACAGCGTATGACCATTAGCTGTATTAATGAGTGCGAACATCTTATTCATTGCATAATGTCTATAAGCTGTCAAGGGCATCAACTGCCTGAAATATGATCCATAGGAGGAAAAGAGCTGGAAGAATAAAAAAGGCCTCTGCTCTTTCCTCCAATACTTGTTTTCATTTATTGTACATTTTCCTTTGATTTCCGCTACTGAGAGGCTCCCACACGTGTTTGTGTTCGGTGCCAAGCTGTGCGGCACTGTGAGCTGATTATGGTTGACTCACGCTGATGGTGAGTGAAGTGCGACTCATTAACACTCCACCACTCAGTAGGACAAGGGGGAAATGTGTCTTGTCAGGTCTTGGAAAAGCTCTTGAGCATGACAGCTGATGAGTCAGCATGGCGAATGCGTGGATCTTACAGAACAGAGGTGGGTTGCATGAGCGAAGCCGGATTGTCACCCGCATCCTCATCTTCCTTTGGAGAAATCACAGCATATTGTTTATTAATTTACGTGATGCTTTTGTCCAAAGCGACATATATTTTTATTCTACGTTCAATATTTACTCAGTTATGAAGCAGGGTCATTTTTACTGCATCAGTTCAGGGTAGGTACCTTGATCAGTGGTACTACGGCAGGAACAGAGATTTGATCTTAGATCCTTTTCTGCAAGGTGGCAGCTCTAACCACTATGCCATCTGCTGGCCCAAGATAGATAGCAAAGAAAACACTGTGAAAATTTTTGCCCATCTGTCCAAGATAATCAAAAGTTTGATGGTCAGTTCATCAAATATTTTAATTTTACCTGGATCTTTGGTTTTCTGATGCAGATTTTTAACAGATATTTTGTTGTGAAAGCTCATGGTGACAAAAGACATCAAGAGAAAAAAAAAATCATGAAAAGTGGCATCTGCATCTTGCTTGAAAAGAACAGAGTACTTCCACAAAAGCATTCATCCTCTCCTGTTCACTCGTTAATGCTCTCTCTTTTCACACACATACACACACCCAATATCTTAACAGCATGTTGGCTCTTGCAGCCATGCAGTCATTGTTCAAGAATCTCTTCGCCTTTTCTGGGAAAATCATCACTGAGGCCCCATCTTGCAAACCCAAGGATGCAGAAGTAATCCGCTAATAGTAAACTCACACCAAGGTCATCACCTTTGAGTTCTAGCAGAAATGCCAATATAAAATGTACGTTTCTTTATGTTCTTTAGCAGGGGGTTTCAACAAAGCTCCATGCAAGCACTAAGAAACTGCCTACAGCAGCTATTTAAAAACCGGGAGTACAGTTGCTTCCTTTTTAATTTCAAATTTCACATAAAACCTTCTTAAAGATAGTTTTAACTTGCATACATGTCTAGTGATTGAGATAAAGATATTTTAAACATTTTATCTTGTATCTTAAAGATGAAACAACATATTTCCCATACAAGGCTGTTAAAGAAACCCTCTTTGGATCCAGGCTCAGTCCAGAATGACAGGCCAGTCTCCCTCCTCCCCTTTCTGTCAAAAACCCTGGAATGAGCAACCTGTGATCAGCTGTCTGCATTCCTCACCAAGGACAACATCCTTGATGGGTATCAGTCTGATTCAAAGCTGGAGATTCCACCAACACAGCGCTCCTGGAAGCGCCAGAGGCTCTCCAGTCAGCTACAGCGGCCTCTCTCTCCTCGATCTTTCTCGAGCATTCAACGCTGTCAACCATCGGGTTCTGCTCTCCTCTCTTGGACAGCTTGCATCAAATGAACCACACTGAGACGGTTTGAATCCGACCTATTAAGTAGATCCGACCTAGTGGTTTGGCGGGGCTTCTGATCTTCCCCTCAGCCTCTCTCAACTGGTGTTCCGCAGAGCTCAGTGCTGGGACCCCTACTCTTTTCCATCTACATCTCCTCTCTCATCCCTGTCATTGGTTACCATGGATTCTCCTACCACTGCTCTGTGATACTTCTGGAAATATGAAAAGATCCAGAAAAGGTCCTCAAATGCACTGAGGCCTCTACAAGAACAAAGGTCAGAATTATTAGGTCAGTGGTATTTTCCATAATACTGTATGGATGGAAGCTGTAAATCAAAGGACAGGAAGAACAGGCTCTGCGTTGAACTCTGCTGTTGGAGACCTTCAAGGACACCATGGAGTCAGGAAAACAGTTGGATCAGCTCAGGCCAAAACTCTGCAGAAGCATGAAAGATGGGACTAAAGCTACCATACTTTGGACTCATCTTGAGAAAACTGGATTCTCGTAAAAACACAGTGATGGTTTGAAGCAAAAGAAGAAAAGAAGAAGCAACAACCAGATGGTGGGATTTAATCAGACTGACAGTGGACAACAACCCTTTTAACACTGAAGACATGAAGAGAGGACAGACCTTTAGAAGAACTCGTGCGGTCAACAAGAGTTGACTGCAACTCAAGGGCACTTAACAACATCATCAAAGAATAAAGAGCAGCAGCTCCTCTTGGAGGTCAGAGAGGTGAACATTGTGTCACTCCACCAACTACAGCCATGAAAAAACGAGCAAATACAAGGCCATATCCTATATTGTCAACTGAGCTAGACTTCCTGCTCTGTGGGCCTGTTGAGAATATGTCTGCAGTCAGGAAGCCCGGAAGACAAAAAAAAGTGTGACTCCGGACGAACGGTTTTAAACTCTTAGGTGGCGGAACTCTCGCTGCTGGGAGAACACGTAAAACAAAAAAAACGTATGACTCCCGAGGCTGATTTACGCAGTTTAAAACCTAATACTGTGCGCGGCCAGCTATTTATCTATAGAAGGAAAGCGTGGAAAATGATTTGACTGGAGCTTCGTTTAGAGTAGGTCCCAGGAGTTCGGAAGGGAAAAGACGTGACACCGGAGGCGTGGCTTGGGCTCGAGCCGGCCGCACTTCCCGGAAGCGGCTTCATGGCGCAGTGAAGATGGCGACGCTGTCCGTGTGCCAGGCTCCGTGCGGTGGTTTCAGTTTCGACTACTGTAGAAGGTATGAATTAAAATCGAAAGAGGTATCAAGCTGTAGTCGAGACGCGTCCGGGAAGCGGTTAGAGCCCAGAAAAGCGCCTTTCCGGGCTCTCCGGGGAAACTAGACACCGCAGAATTGAGCTTTTCGGGGGGACCGGGACTCGGCGGCCCGCCTGTTGGAGCCGGGATGACTCAGGGAATTCAGGGTGCTCACAGTGGAAAAATCCTCGTTCTTCACATTTTTCACCGAGTAAATGGTTTAATTCATAATTATAAATATTCGGTCAATCTCTCCGCGCTCCACAGATTAATTTGATATATAATGTTTACCTTTTTTTTATGTGCAATTCTGTGGACTTAGACCTCATCATGATCATGCGAACAAGCAAGGCCGGCCGGGCTGTCAGTTTTATTGTCAGTGGATTTGTTTTACATTTTCAGCTTCTGAATAGTTTTTTTTAAAAAAAGATCTTACTTATTTCAAAATGCCAGGTGGTTGTTTTAGTTGTGGTACTGGCGGTTCTGAATTTTGCGTTTGTATTTTTGTTTAATCCACACGGTTATCTCAATTTAAATAGACAGTCGCACAAGAAGATGACTCAGCGGTGGAGATTTGAGGTCTTGGGGATGGAATTTCATATTTCTGCATGCTTAATCGAAATATTTACAAAGGAATTATAGAAGTAGTATTTCTTTGTATAGATATGTATTATAACAGTGTTTATGATTTAAACCAGTTCTTAATTTTCCAGACTCTGAGCTTCTTACGCACAAGTCCACAGATGCCATCTTTTAACCGAATTAACTACTTATTATTATGTCCCAAGATTTTAAGTATTATATGAATTTGATCTGTCTCCATGACTTATGTTCATTTTGAATGTGGAAATATTAAATGTTTTTCAGGAATGTTCTGCTGGAAGCGGAACTCGCCAAACTAGAGCGCAGTGTTCCTGCGGCCAGGAAAACGGGCACTACAATCTGTGGGGTGGTTTACAAGGTGAACACCTGCTAAAAGAGACATGTTTAAACGGCCTTTTTCGACCATATCGTTCCTCTGTGATGCTCATAAACTTTTGAATTGTTTTATTTTTACACTTGTTCGACAACTGGTCAGTTGGCCAAGTTTATAACATTTTGAATTGTAATGTTTCTGACATGCTTTAAGAAAGAGAAAAAAAAAAAAAAACATTGCAGTTTTGTGATTCAACTAGCCAACATTGTTTTGCTGTAATCAGTGTATAATACTGCTGCTTTTTCCTTGGAAGGATGGGGTTGTTCTTGGTGCTGACACCCGGGCCACAGAAGGAATGGTGGTGGCCGACAAGAACTGCTCCAAGATACATTACATTTCTCCCAACATCTAGTAAGTCTCAGCACACTTCTCTGATTTTCATCACATTTTGTTTGGTTGAGTAACCATGCCTGTATAGGAATTTTTCTTTTGTACTCTTTGCTTGGTTGTAAAACACAAATACAGAAAGAATTAAAGCTGTTTAAGTATATAGAAATGTTTGCCTTGTTATAAATACAAAATGAGTCCAACACCATCTGCTATGATCATCTATGTATTTGCTACTTGAATGTCACTTCTATAGGCAGCTACTTGAGGGATATGAACCAGCAATTTGGTGGTGTCAAACACACAAGCTGTGCATCGATAATCTTGTGTCTGTAGCTCTTTGTCTATTGTTGATACGCACTCTGAGATGTATGGCACTTTCTTGAAAAGCATCTCCCAGATAAAGAATTGTTAAGTAATGAGACGGGACGCTGAAGTTGTTTTATTCCTTGCCAGTAAAAGTGATTTCTAGAAGTGTTCTATCATGCACTAGTACCAAAGCTACAGTACAGCTGAGGCTCTCTGCCACTTCTTACCGGTTGTGCTGTGACATATAGTTGCTGTGGTGCCGGGACAGCTGCAGACACAGAGATGACAACTCAGATCATATCATCAAATTTGGAGCTGCACTCTCTGTCCACTGGACGCCTGCCGCGCGTAGCCACAGCCAACCGCATGCTTAAACAGATGCTTTTCAGGTACACCTTTCTGTGTGTGTGTGTGTGTGTGTGTGTGTGTGTGTGTGTGCGCGCGCGCGAAGTAGAGATTACGCATGTTTGTGAGCAAAAATAAATGATACGTCACAGCATGCATACTTCATAATTACTAATAACACTGAGTAAAGTGCAATTGAAGAATTATTTTTTATTGATTAACCACAATGTAATGAACCAGAGTATCAACATGTTATAAGTTCTGTAACATTAAATGCAGTTACAAATTATTTAATTACAGAAATTTACAACGAAAACTGACTCATTGTGGAAATGACTAGGATTCTACAAAGTTGTTTTGTATGAGTAAATGAAGTAAACTCATTACTTAGTAATTTTAGTTTAAAAAAGTGTAGGGTGGACTGTTTTGTTGTCTCATGGTTTTTTTTTTTTTTTGCTATTTCAGTGATGGACTTCAGGATGTGAATCCTGTCCATTTTCAGAGTCTAGCTATTGAAGTGCAGTATTTGTGCCTGCTAGAGTCTCAGTCACTTTAGGTGTTGGGAGTATGCCGTCATCTGAGCAATTTAAAGCTGTGCTTCTTTGGAGCAATAGAGCAAAGTTACAACAAAAGATTGCGGAAATAAAAGGCTTTATAACATAAGTGACAAAAACAAAATAGATGTACCAGGTATCCTTCAAAAGGTTTTTTTATTTTTTTTATTTTTTTTACAAAATGTCAAAAATTTTTATTTTCCACTGTAGGTCTGTGTTGTACTAATCACTATATTGCGTAACGTTCCCTTTTGACTTTCAGAAGTGTTTGGGAACCACCGATGTTTGAAACGTGGAAAGGAATTTATCAAAAAAAAATTGGGGTCCAAGCTCTGATTGCATTATATGCAATCCCACGTTGTATTGAAACGCGTTATATTGGGTCTACAATAATAGCAATAATGCTTCTTTCTGTCTAGGAGGACTCTAAACTGTGGCTCACACATAGTAAAGGACATTTTTAATATAGTTTAAGCAGTGTGTTTTGCTTGAAAGCGAAGAAATGGTCTGCCGACGGAGTATTTTTGGTGTATACGCATATATAAAATTATATAAATGATTCCTTTGTGACTCATGAAGAACGTCGCTGTCATTGTTACATTGTTTTTTTCTTTCTGTCTCTGGGTTTTAAACAACGACAGAAATGTAGAGATTTCCTGATATTTAGTATTATTTAGACTGAGCCGACATGGTTTTCTCTGCATGTTGTGAGTACCATAATTTTCCTTATCCAACAGGTACCAGGGGTACATCGGTGCTGCCCTGGTGCTGGGGGGTGTGGACTGCCTGGGACCCCATCTGTACAGCATTTATCCCCATGGCTCCACCGACAAGCTTCCCTATGTGACCATGGGTGAGCACCTGCTTCGTCCTTCCTTTTGTTCCCAGTCGCAGTTGGTTCTTGATCCACGCTGGTTGCAGGGAATGTCTGCTTTGAGGATGCAGGTCTGCTGAATTTTTACATCTGAGAGTTGTGTGATGACCCATCTGTCAACACTGGTTAATTATTTTTCTTTTTTTTTTTTTTTTTGTGAATAAGAATACTCAGTAATAATGTGCTGTCCAGCTGTTATGGAATGAAAATTCAGCAGGAACTTAACGTTAGGTGCTGGTGGTTCAAGAAAGGACCGTAATGAGGGGACAGCAGATACACCTGTACCTGTGTGGAGGGTGTTGGACAGGTTCACTGCAGACTTACTGCCTTACTGGGTATGGCAGGGGGCAGTCAGGACATCTTTGTACTGCTTCATCAAACATCCCTAAGTGACTAAACACAAGACAGTTTTGGTGGCAGGTTGTGTCATTAGAAGAGCAGTGTCTGGTCTTGACAGAACATCTCCACTAGAGGCCACTGTTGGTTAAGGGCTCAGAAGTAATTTCTCAAAAGCATTAATTGCATATCTCTCTGCTTTGTCTTTTTAATCTGGGAAGTAATCTGCTTTATTGAAATGTATTTTAAGTGAGGAGCCGAATGGCATCCTCTCTAACATTTGATTGCAAGTTATTTTACAAAGTAAACGGTACATTGTTTCCAGTGAGTCTGTGATGTGGTACAATAGTAAGCCTCCGGCTTTGTTAAATTACATTAACTTCTTTTACAAGAAGTAATCTGCTGACATGGTTTATTTTACATTTCTTTTAAATATTTAATCTTGCTTTACATGTAAGTGGAGTACAACTAAGTCCTTTTGTTGGCAAGAAACAGTCCCCCCCCCCCCTTCCCCAGGTTCCCTGAATTTAATAATTCACAATAAAAAAAAAAAGAAAAGACAGTGCCGGAGTACAGCTGCTGACAAAGGGGAGCTAGACTGGGGACACCGGGGGGGTGAATGGGATGGGAGGTTGAGAAAGAAAGCCGAAAACCCCCGGCAAACACTTCCTGCAGCTCCTAGGAGACGTTTGCTGCTTACTCAGGAGTGAGGCGGTGGCGGTAAAGAGCTTGTGCTGACAAAGGACAAATGTGATTACAGCAAACAGCGCAAGATCATACCACGTGGCTCAGAATGTTTCACGAACAAGAAAGGGGGTCACATCATGATATGCATGCATAAAAATAAACTGGGGGGCTTATTGGTCATGGACCGCATGTGGAGCAAAAGAAAACGTGCTGCCTCAGATGGGTGTTATTTCTATTTCCAATTTGTTTTGAACTTAGTTACAACCTCTGTCACTGGGGGGGACTTTATCTAATTTATCAAGGTTCTGCTGTGATCCCAACCAACTTGAATCTGTTCTCGTAGAAAAATATTTTTCTTTGAAACACTGTGCTACATGTCGAGTTTGTGCTGAGATGCTGAGCAATAGTTTGTGAGTGACACAGAGAGAGTGTGTTTCACTGATGTATGGATGAGTGACCCGTGGTGTATCTAGCAGCGTAAGTCACCTTGGTAAAGCGTCGAAGTGAATAAATGTAAATGTAGTTCTTTCTTCCGTTTGCTGCTTCCAGTTCACCAGTTTAGAGAGGTCAAAAGATCAAACCCCGGTTCATGGGCTCATAGGTTTGCATGTATTGCACTTGTAGGACTGTCTGCTATTGAAGAGACATGTATTTGTTCAATAAAGAGCATTTTCCTGGAACCCTGCCTTCAGTAGCTCCAGAGGGGATGCTACAATAGGTTATGTACATTCATTAATTTACTAGATACTTTTCTAAAAATTGACATATGTTGTATGTATTTTTTGCAAGTGTAGAAACAGCCAAGCTTTCTGCATTCGGGCGGCACAGTACCACACCAAGTAGCACTGCTGTCTCACAGCGCCTGGATGGTGTGAGCGTGGGTTCAATCCACGCTCAGTCTATGTGGAGTTTGCATGTTCTCCCCATGTCTTCATGGGTATTCTCTGGGTGCTCTGGTTTCCTCCCGCAGTCCAAAAACATGCTGTTTAGGTTCACCCATAGTGTGTGACAGAGAGAATATGTTCCACTGATGTATGGATGAATGACCCATTGTAAGTAGTGTATCTAGCAGTGAAATCACCTTGGTGAATAAGGTGTGTGGGCTGATGACACTACACAGTTCGTTGGAAGTCACTTTGGAGAAAAGTATCTGCTAAATGAGTAAAAGTAAATGTAATGCATAGCCATGCAAAGGGAACACTTAGAATTGAAGTTTATTGAAGTGTTGCAGATGACAAGATTTTCTGTGAAAATATAAGGGGTGTATGATAATTAACATATAAACATTTCTTCTCGATTTCAGGGTCTGGGTCTCTAGCAGCTATGGCAGTATTTGAAGACCGTTACAAACCAGACATGGAGGTGAGTGCTGTGTCTGTTAATGATATATAATAACTTTTTAAAAATGGAAGTCACCATAAATCGTGGAAACATGTCCTGTGGTGACAGATGTGGCGAAGCTGAAAGGTGACCATTGAAATCAGTAATGTTAATTGCAGTCTGGGTTCCTCTTGGGGTGGGGGGGTGCTGGAGCCTCTGGTATATCCCCACTAGGTGGAACTCCTCACCTGATCATTTCTGGTCACCAGCAAGTTTAGAGGCCTCTAATTGGTGTCCAGGGTTAAACTTTACCGGGCCATGGAACTTCGGTTAACTGGAGATGCGACCGTTGACCTGCATGAGTGGAGCTCTGGCCAACACACCGGATGGCATCATTAATAACTTGGGATCTCTGCACACTTCCATCACGAGAAGTTTAAAACGGCACTCCAGACAGATCAGGAGCACACCAAGGCCGTCTCGACCTGCGTTTCGTTTGCAAGGGGAGCAGGCGGGGGCGCTGGAGGCCTTCCTGCCGGGGCAGGATGATTTATTGAAACGTCGTGGTGCGAAACCATGAATAATGTATTGCCGAGGTGGAACATTAATCCCTTTTTGTGCTAATTGTCAGGAAGGCCCGGTTGAGGGCCAGGGTGTCCGCGAGACGGGCAGATCACAGGGGCGGAGCTCAAAGGCTGCCTGTCCTCCAGCCGCACCTATTGACTTGCAAATCAGAGCGAGGAGGCTAATTAATGCCCGGCTAATGAAAGCTGCATTTGAATGCCATTCGGGAGAGGAGGGAGCAGCAGTATAACGGGGGCTTCCTCCTTTCTCCACTATATCACTTGCGCCATTGAAGTTGAACACAGAGCGCATCAATATATGAACAAAGTTTTTTGTTTTTTAAATGAAAAAAATTAGCATTCATTTGAAGACGGGCGACTGTTGTTTGTTCTGTTGCTGTCGGCATTCCTTGGAGTCCCAGGGGGACCTGTCTGCCTCGGCAGACAGCAGGCACCCTTAATGAAGTGTTTGAGCCTCTAATGGGGACTTGCTGTGTAAGGTGTCGACGTGGCGTTGTTGCCGCAGGTCCAGAGCGCTCCAAACCGCTCAGCCCGCAGGCACAGTTGACAGAGCCACCTGCAGGGGGAGCTAAAGGGCCACTCTGTGTCCTGCTGCTGCTGCACATCACCCGGAAGCACCATCTGCCCATCTCCTCTTTCTCCATTCTCTGTATTACTTTGCCCTCCAGTCCTGCTTACAACTTCCTTTTATTTTATTTTTATATATGCTGTGTGTTTGTCGGAAAAGTTAAAAAGAAAAGTCCCCGCTCTTCCTTTGATATTTAAGACAAGCAGCGGAAAACTGCACGGTGTTGTCCTGCTGTTCCCCGAGGATTGTGGGTAAATCTCTCACCCATCTGGTGTAACCTGTCGGGGCCGGATGGCTGAGCCACATGCTGCTTAGAGAGGGCTTTTTGTCTCTGCTCAACACGACGCAGAGGTGCGAGGGGCGTGGAGAGTGGCGTAAAAGCAAGAAAGACACCGTTCAAGTTTGTGTGTCCGCTGTGTGTGCTCTGTATCAGCAGTGAAAAGATCCGCCTTGAAAATTAGCATAGCAAGTTATAAATTCAGTGTGAGATGATGCACAATATGCACGTCTTGTTCTGGTCCTTTTTATTATATACTATCTATAATTTGAAGTAATTGAGGGATTTATGAGGAAAAGTTGTGACCTTCTTTACCCCGGTCAATCATGGGTTTGTGGGATCAGCACTTAGTGGTGTTGGTACAGAAGTGTAATTTCCTGTTGTGGTATTTGTGAACTTTGTAGTGGAAAAAGTGTGGATTTATTCCAGGTGCTCTGGTTTCTTCTCACAATCCAAAGACATGTTTCTGGTGAACTGGAAATTCTTGGTGGCCTATAGTGTGAGTGAACTTGTGATGAATTGGCGTCCCATCCTCTAAGCACCCTGCCTCACACCCAGTGCTTCCAGAATAAACTCGAGGCCACCATGACCTTGTTCTGGAGAAGTGGTGATGGCTGATTTCAGAGCTCAAAGTCTCTTTTTCCTGATATCTTCCCAGGTTGGCAGTTATCTCCTGTCCTGCTCTCGGACCCTTGTGCATCCCCCTTCAGCCCTAGTTGGCTGTGGTTAGATTTTGCACAAGGCGCAGTCTCCCAGGATCCCCAGCTCTGCGAATGTGTATCGATTCACTGGATGCCGCACAGCCATGCCACACACAAAATATCTTTAAATGTATTTACTCTGGTAAATGGTGGATGGTGAGATGCTGCTTTAGGCCCTAACTGGTCATTGGGGGGGGTGTTGGTCCCTTTGTACCCCACTCCCACCCCAGTCCGCTCCTGCCCTAGTGCTGTAATACTGGGTGTTTTTGAGAACAAACAGATCAGTTGGTTTTCAGCAGTAGCACTCAGTTCACAGGGCAAGAACATTGCATGATCTAGAACATTCTGTTACGAAGACACTTAAGGAGCAGCGGTTTCTTCCACCCCGCCCCCGTCCCAGCTGAGATCCAGCGGATGGTTGGAGCTGCTGGGATTTAATGTGACAGCAGCTGCGGGGGGGGTCGATCACCCACAATGCTTTATTCCTCTGCGTTTTGTTCCACCCCCACCCCCCCTCAGAGACCATTAAGCTGAAAATAATTGGCTCAGTTTTCTCCCTAAACATCGATCGCTCGATGCACTTGACACACACTCACGCACACACACATTCTCAGTGTCGAATTGTGTGTGGCTCACCGAACAAAGGAGAATGGGTGTCTCGGCGTCCTAGCTAAATTGATTAATTTTCCCCAAGTTTCTGGTGTTTGTTTGTCGGTAGCAGCAGCAGCATCCCTTGAGGCCCCATAGTAAAGTACCAGGCTGTGGAGCCACACAGTGCATTCATCTTGAATAGCCTAAAGATGATTGTGTCAAAAGGGAAGTGGGGTCTGATGTGTGGCGCAGCATCCATGTGCAGTTCTCCTGCTGCCAGCAGAGGGGGTCCTCGCACTTTCCCCAGTCATCTTTCAGTTCTCAAGTGACAGTTTACCAATTTAGACAGCAGGGTAATTTTCACTGTATCAGTTCAGGGTAAGAAGCTCAATCAATGATGGTACAGCAGGAGCTGGGATTTGGACCTGTGACCTTTAGATCTCGGTGCAACAGCTCTTACCACTAGTTGTGCTGTTGTGGTTATGGGTGCACTTTGAGGAAAGTGGTGAACATTGATGCGACTTTGGGCAGGTTAGGAATTTAGGACGTGTGTTTGCCTGACCCTATCTTGACTGCGTTTCAGGAGGAAGAAGCGAAGCAGCTGGTGCGTGACGCCATTGCAGCCGGAATCTTTAACGACCTGGGTTCCGGGAGCAACATTGACGTGTGCGTCATCACCAAGGGCAAGGTGGACTACCTGCGGCCCCACGACGAGCCCAACAAGAAGGGCACAAGGTAAGGCACCCCTCCCCTGCCCCGTGGGTTCGACTCACACTGGTCCGTATGCAGCATCATATGTGCTCTCTTGTGTGTCTTTAACCAAATCGTGACACACACCTGGAGCATTCCTTTTGATGGATCGTTTTTTTTTGCCAAACGGCTCTGTGATTAATCAATATGCCCGTTTTGTTTGAAGACCCACTGAGCTCGAAGCACGACCCGAGTGAGTAAAGAGCTGATGCCGGTTTGAAGTGCTCTAGTTTCCCCACTGTCTCTGTCTTAGTTTGCTGCCTGTTCATCTCTAACGTGTGTGTTCTGGAGCCCGTTTAACCCATGTGCCACCCTGTCTTATTTTCGCTTTCATTAACTGGGTTTAACCGAGTGACTTCCTGCATGTGACTAAATGGCTCCCATGTGAGTGGAACATGGGTCATTTGACCATGCCTGCTAAACAGCGTTGTGGTTAGAGCCGTCATCTTTCAACTGGAGGACCCAAGTTCAGATCTTGTCTCCTGCTGTAGTACCCTTGATCAAGGTAGCGGCGACGAACTGATGTAGTAAAAATTACTCTACTGTATAAATGGGTAAATCAGTGTAAGCAGCTTAGTGTACAAACCTTACAGTATAAGATACTATGGAGAAAAGCCGACTGAATGAATAAATTAATTATTAATATCAGGACAGCAATCCAGAGACAATATAGTTACTGTGTTTTACCGTGGGACAGAAGTTGTGAATAATGCTCCTCCCGCTTCTTTCCCGTTCAGGGCCGGAAGTTACCGCTACAAGCAGGGGACGACCGGCATCCTGACAAAAGCCGTAACCCCGCTAGACCTGGAGGTGGTTGAGGAGACGGTACAGACCATGGACACCTCCTGAGTGGACCCAGCAGCCCCCCATGTTCTGTTCCATTTGTAATTGTACCCTGCCCCCCCACCCTGATGTGGAAGTGGTTTGTTTGCTCCTTGGTTTACAATAAAAACATGTTATGAACTTGGCCTTTGAGGATGTTATCTCCTGGGGGAGGTCATTTGATGCTCTGCAGGGGCCACGCAAGTTGGAGTTACATAGATGGACTCTGTGATTCCAAGTAGACTACAGTGTAGCACCACATCCCTGTTGTAGATGGTCACCTCTAAGGTCTCTGAGCATTATCGCATTAGTTTTTACCCTTCCTGCAGTAGGGTACATATTATTGTGGTACAGCTGGCACACTTGCCGATGCACATTCCTGTCACTCCTATCTTCTGCTTGTTTGGGAAGGAGGGGTAGAGTGGTCAGAAGAGTTGCTTTGTAACCTAGAGGTTTGAATCCCACCTGCTGTAGTTGCCCTTGATCAAGGTACTTGGACTGAAGGAATACAGTAAAATTACCCTGATATATGAATGGGTAAGTCAGTAAGTTCCTTAGCGTACAGAGCTCCCACTGTAAAGTGGCTTTGGAGAGAAGTGTCAGGTAACTGATAAACTAGTAATCAGTAAAAGCCGGTGTGCTGTAGTGGTGTTACGCCATTCAGGGACAGGAGTGACCCTCCTTTTGCTTTTGACTGTGTTTCTCCGCTGTCTTGATGGTCTGGCGCTCTGCTGTTCTTTGACAGAAGTTGATCAGGAAGAAAGGTCAGGATCCGAGGACGGTAGGCATATGCCTGCTTGTCGTGACTCGGATTTGTTCAGTCATGGGGCAAAGATACGTGCTGTCGCTGTGTTTTGCTGTGAGGTGTGCCGTGCTTTATTCAGTGAGACACCAGGAATTGGCAATTTCAGCTTTATTTAGGCTGTCAGCTAGCTGCTAAAGGACAAACGTTTCACAAGACTGGTTCTCCCAGTCGCAGCTGAGAGGTATAAATCTGAGCACTGATGAAATGAATGAGCAATGAGAACATACAGTAATTTAGAGTATGATATAGCAAAGGAGGATCACTTGTCTTACATGCCTTGTGGTTTACAATATTAACCTTTAAAAGGGAGTCCTGCGAATGTCAGTTTCAAACCCAGTTTTGTTCTTTGCCCATCGGCCTTGTCGCTTCAGGTTAGGGCAGAAGAAAACAAAGAGCTTTGTACCCCCAGGTCAGAGGTCACATCTGAAGGCCTCATGGCAAAGAGCCAGAAATTCAAAACTTGCTGGCAAACCCCTTGAACCTGTGATCCTGTCATAAACCGGGGAGTGTTGAGAACTCCAGTCAATGTCTATTGATCTGTCAGCAAAGCTCTGTTTCACAGTACAGGAGCATTTGAGGGTGTGTCCCGTTTGCTGGAAGAGGAATGTCATCAAAATATTTTTGTGATACTCGATACACGGTTATTATGACATGAAGACACGGCACATGATACACCGTTAACTGGCCCATCTATCCCCGCTGCCCATAGAAACTCATCCCAGCAGAACGTTTCTGGCAACGAGGCGACGCATCACATTCCAGTCCAGACACATCCTCACAGGTTCAGAAATGAGAATAAGCAATAAATCACATCAAAAGCACATGACTGGCTAAAGAGCACAGTCTGAAGACGTAACTGAACTTGAATACTGTCACATTTTGAGGTGATGGTCCTGTTTGTGGTGGCCGTGACTGTGCCGCTAGTTTCGGTCAAGAGCGGCAGCAAAGGAAGAGAAAAATCACAGTAAATTGTACTCTTAGCAAGAAAATCATCATCGAGGTTGTCTTCATGCCCAGAGGCTGCGCTCCAAACCACTCTTTTTTTTTTTTTTTTAGGATTTCGCCACATGTTCAAACTTCTTTTAGTGTCATGAGGTATTCGAGAGAAGCGGAGGCTAAAGCTCTACACCACAGCCATCCAAAATAAAATGCAAAATATATACACACACACACACACACACACAGTATATATGTCTCTGGAAGTGATTAAAGCGCTCGCAGCATCAGTGAGTCTTTTTGCTCATACATTCCTGTCAGCTGTTACGTGGCGCTGACTGGTTTTAATATAAAGGTAATTTGCTCAAAGCAGCTTTTTTAAGATCGCTGTTTGATCTGCTGAAAGCTCAGTCCCCACGTTTCTAGCCGAGTGGAGACAAGCAAGTTCACGATGAAAAAAAACTGCTGTAACGGAGTCAAAAATCGGGCAGGTAAAGTTCCTAATAATGAGAAGTGTGACTTGAAAGAACTCAAATTACCTTTAAATGCAAACGATACACTGAACATAACTGTCAGTCTAATGTTGGCTTTAAATGTGTTAGATCTTCGGAACAGATTTGAGTCCTCAGAGTTTTTTGACGTAAGAGATACAGCACAGCAATGCTTTCGGCTCATGGCGCGGTGTTGAAGGACGCAGGACCAGCGTTAATCTCGAGGAGCTGTTCACATTGAGAGGACAAAACGGTGGTTTGGAGCGCAGAACTCCGAGACGGGCCCTTTACGTCACATTTTATAGTCACATTGTCACCAGCTGCTGTTCCACGCCCTTGCGTCACCAGTGAAGGCTAAACTCCCACCCCTTTATGCTACTCGACCACTCACTGCAATCGATACCATTATTTATTTAGTAGTAACCAAGTAACTTCTTAAATAAAATGTAAAAAAAAAAGTCTGCAAAAACTGTCTATAAAACAGAGGCAAAAAAGAGCAAAGTGGTGTACAACTGCCAATCCCGGAGGTGGAGTTCTCCCAGCTCCACCACGACACCCGTCCTGGGTGATAAATGGTCTCCAGAAATGAAACACAGCTTGTGTGCATGCATGGTCCCCAAGGGAGCGCTCAGGAACTGGAAGTCCACAGCTGCATCTGCTTGGCGACTTGGTGAACGAAGACGATGTCGGGCCTCTGGTCCGGGTTGGGGTTGATGCACATGCCCACCAGCTCCCTCAGCTGCAGACAACGGAAGTATGTTTACCAAATCTCCATCGAACCTATGTCCAATCGTAGCATCCGTGCACCTGCCCTGAAGTTCCATGTGGACGGTCTCCATTCAAACCTTTTCTCTCGTGCTTCATTTCCATCGAGCCCATCTCTACTCCGGATGCCCACAGCCCCTGCTCTAGACTTCCACTGAGCTTTTCTCTAATTCTACGCCAACCCTCTCTCTACACCGTTTGTCTGAAAATGTGACTCACTCACGAAAATGCAGAAAGAGCAGACAACGCCATCGCGGTCTTTAATTCTAATTGGTTAACATCACGTCTCCTCCTGTCCGATTTCATGCCCCGCGTGGAAAGGACCGCGCCATTAGGTGCCTCCAGCCATTGTTCAAGCAATCATGTTGAATTGAGGAAGGCATCCAGCCCACCAAAGGCGCTGGTCCTCATCTTGACTCCTGATGAAAGGCACTTCTGGGGAAGTTTTCTGCATCCGCCTGTCAACGTATTCTGACTGGGGTACCTTTAGTGCACCGACCGTTTGTGCTGAGCTACAGATCAGCAAAGGACTAGGAACCCCAAGGGATCCTATATCGTACTATACTGAGGCTTCCCTTCCTAGACCAAGACCCTGTAGGACAGCTGTGGGACACTTGTGAAGGTTCATGACCTCGGGGACACTCTACCTTGTCGGAGTAGTGGTCGCTTGGCAGCGGGGGATAGTCACACTGCTCGATCTTACGGCACAGCGACAGCAGGTTCATCTTATCGCCATAGAAGGGGCTCTGGAGAGCAGCCATCTGCAGAAAGGGAGAGCAAGATCCAGGAGATGAACTGAGGTACCAGGGTGCACTGGATCTTTGCCACCAGCAGTTTCAAACCAGTCACCTGCTGCACCTAAATCTACCACATAAGACCCCAATGTCGTTACGTGACCGCTTCAAGCTTCGGGGTGGGCTTTGATTGCTAATCATATCTGACAAGATCTGATCCAAAACTAAACATCTGCAGAGAACAAAGTTATCTCAGATAACAGAATCTGATTGAAGTAAAAAGTTTTCATGAATTTAGATTACATTTACATTTATTCATCTGAGAGACTGTTTTCTCCAAAGCAGTGTACGACTTAGAGTAGCTTATGTATCTGATACTACCATGTTCCTGGTTCACATCCCTTAAGTTGCTGCCTCTAGAAGTGACATTCAAATAGCAAATACATAATCATAGCAGATGGTGTTAGACTCATTCATGTAGCTGTCGGGAGATCAGCAGAGAACTGGCTCTGAAAGAGATAGGTTTGAAACTTGAATACTGGGAGGGATTCAGCAGCTCTGAGGCACAGAGGGAGCTCGTTCCACCACACTGGGGTCATAACTGAGAACCGAGAGACTTTGGATTTTGGACCCATGGTGAGTGCGACTGCTAAGCAACCAGAAGAGCATAGAGCTCTTGCTGGGGTGTAGCGAGAGATCAAATTATGTCAGATAGGTTTCAGTTAGTCGATAAGTTGTGTCACTGTGTGAGCTCATATTTGCATCTGGCTGAACACCGCAGGCTTGTGACCACTCGTGCACAGAAACGCACGCGGTTCCCAATGCACGTCAGCATCTGTTCTCTTTCGGCTGTTAACCGACAAGCTGACCCACGTGCACCACAAAGACTCCCGCTTTCAGTCTCAAGGACGGTTTGGAAAATGAATGTTGACCGGCTTATCTCACCTTTCACCTGCACACCTCAGCGTCTGCACCAACGCAAACTCTTCACCTGTGGCCTAACATCTCGCTTTGCGCCAGCCGCTTCACCCGTGCCCCAGAGCGCCCGAGGAAGCGCTCGTGAATAATGGTCCTCCTCTTACATCCAGCTTGTGGATACAAAAGCTCTTCAGAGACAGAGATTATCTTCTGAGAGAAGGAGTTTACTGTGTGCTGCTGTAAAAGAGCGAGGGGCCGGCCACAAACAAAATGCTTCATTGAGAGAATGGAGGATCTGCGGAGCTGAGGAATCTAGTGAAAGTGTGCGGGATTCTGGGAAATGACAGGGGCCCCATTCTCCTCTCGGCTTCTCGTCCGCGTGCGTTATTTTCACGCTGGAAGCCGTAATGTGTGGAATCTGTACTTTTAGCCGAACGCTGTCCGACCTTCGTGACAAGGATAGTATTTGTCGGGTCAGAGGTGAAAGTTTGGGGCTCTCTGACGAACAGTGCTCGACTGATCAGTGTCTGACCACGCATTCCTTGTCGCATCTCTGCCATCCGCCGTACTCCCCAATTCCCAGCTGCCAGCGAGGGCCGACCAAGTGGACCGTCGGTTCATCTGTATTACAGCATCAGTTGGTGAACTTGCTAAACCGTGTGTGCGCCAGTGTGTGAATGCTCATGGTTTCTGAGAATGTCTCACCTCTGTGCCTAAGAGGAATGAGGTGACCCACCGTGTGCACAGGGTGGTGTTGAAAATGGTGTGTGGGTGACAGGGAGGCACCAGCATACACGCGGTCTGCTCGACTCGCTCCAGCTGTTTTTCCTGTTTCGCCGGCCCGGTCCAGCGTGTGTTGAGCAAGCGTTGCCTGAGGCACGATCTAAAGATGAGACGTGGAGCAAAGAGACTGGCAGCTGCTCCCTTGCTGGATTTGGTTACCGTTTCAGTTCTGGATATTTACATTTTACATACACATGGACACCCTGGTGGAGCAGATCCACTCTATCATGGGCTTCTAATTGGTAGGTCGACTGTCTTGCATTTATTAATTTAGCTGATGCTTTTCTCCAAAGCAATGGGGGTGTGGTGGTGCAGTGGGTTGGACCAGGTCCTGCTCTCTGGGGGGTCTGGGGTTCAAGTCCTGCTTGGGGTGCCTTGCAACAGACTGGCATCCCATCCTGGGTGTGTCCCCTCCCCCTCCAGCCTTTTGCCCTGTGTTGCTGGGTTTGGCTCTAGCTCCCTGTGACCCCACATGGGACAAGCAGTTTCAGATAATATGTGTTTTCTCCAAAGCAACTTACAATTACCATATTTATCCATTTCTACAGCTGGGTCATTTTACTGGAGCAATTTAGAGTAAGTACCTCGCTCAAGTATACTATAGTTGGAGGTGGGATTTCAACCTACAACATTTGGATCCAAAGGCAGCAGCTCTAACCACTATTCCGCCAGCTGCCCCCGTCTTCAGCGTCCACCGCAAGTGACACGTCTTGCAGGCTAATTAGGGCATATTTGTGCCTTCTCTGTCTCCCTCTTTCTGTTCCTGGTTACTCTCAGTTTCTGTTTTTGATGGGACTAATTCTTCTCTGCGTATGTCGAAGTTGCTCAACATCTAAAGGAACCCAGAAAACAAGATTCTCTACTCATCCATCCTCAGTAACCAAGCCTATCCCAGAAGCATGGGATGTGACGCGGGCTGCACCTCGGACAGGACACCATTCCACCAAAAGGCAGTCTCTCACTCACACACTCTCACACACACACCCATTCACTCATGCATTCAATGCTCATTCCCTTTCTCTACATGCAAGGCGTCATGTTTGCGTAACTGAATCCAGATGAACAATCCACAGGAACGGGAATGAAACTGCAGTTATGGCTGACATACCTCAGACGTATTCTTTATATCCGGCACATAATAGTTGTAAGCATTTTACTCTCTCCTAGGGATGTGTTTGATTTTCCAGCAAGTTGTAGAGTTGTATCTTTGCGAGGGAGGAGGTGGGGCCTACCTCATACAGCAGGCACCCCAGGGACCAGATGTCGGATTTGAAGTTGTACCCGGTCTCGTGGATCCTCTCGGGGGACATGTAGTACGGCGTTCCCACTGAGACACAAAGAGCAAGTGGTTTTACTCCGGCTGTCAGTCACTCAGTCAGTCAAATTCATCTTAGTACGCATGCTCTTTTTTTCTTGGTAGGTGGCCATGAAGTGCAGTAAAAGCATTTTTTGAGGAAATCAGAAACGCAGACATAAAACAACAATATTAATGCCTTTAACTTGCTGACTGCCCTCTGCTGCAAAGTTGATCGAGATTGTTGTTGAAAGGTCCAGCGCTGTTGCTTGGCTTTAGTATTACATGTCGGGTCTTTTTTAATTTTTTCCAAACTCAGGTTTATTCAGGTGAGATACACAACAGGAATTAAACAAATAACTCTCCTTTAATTTTTGACAGAAGTTCAACACAAGAAGTAGGTAGCACACTGATTATAGTGAACTCCTTGTAAGGTGTGGATGCCCCTCCTGCTGTAGTAGCTTTGGTCAAAGTACTTACACACACACACACAGTCTGAAACCGCTTGTCCTAAAGGCGGGGTGCAGTGGCATGGTGGCGCAGCAGGTTTGGCCAGGGCCTGCTCTTTGGTGGGTCTGGGGTTCGTGTCCTACTTGGGATGCCTTGTGATGGACTGGCGTCCTGGCCAGGATCACAGCGAGCCGGAGCCTAACCCGGCAACACGGGGCGCAAGGCTGGAGGGGGAGGGGACACACCCAGGATGGGATGCCAGTCTGCCACAAGGCACCCCAAGCAGGACTTGAACCCCATACCCACCAGAGAGCAGGCCCTGGCCAAACCTGCTGCACCCCTGCATCCCCCCAGTTGTAAATAATTTGTGATAATAATTGTGAACACCTCCAAATGTTATACCCTGCTTGAGAGGGTTGTGTACAGTGAACATCATAATTCTTTATTTCTGCTCAAATGCCCAAACCCGAGTCCACTTCAATCCAATGTGTGTCAGCAGCACCCTTTGAACGACGAGCTCCAGTAACATGGTGAAGGGCGTACAGCTGTACAGTTAATTACCGAAGGCACCAGTAGCTCTAATTGTTCCAGCTCTACAAGCCGTCCTCTGCTTTCAAGGTCACCTGGGCAAAAGACTCTGTACTCCAAACGTCCCAGCCATTTAATTAGCTGTCTTTGAAATATCTTGTGGATTTATTATAGTTACCATACATATTAAAAGTGTGATCTGTTCAGAGGTGTGGTTTCATTTTTATGCGGAGGACTTCAATTCGATTCAATTTATTTTTTATGGAGCGCTCTTCCTACGCAGTGATCAGTTGAACGGACAAGAGCCGTCAGCACCCAAAGCATTTCTGGGAGAATGGTAAAAATAATCGTGTTCGGTGTAGAACGTAGGCAAAAAGCTAGAATACACACACAATGCATTGTAGAGTGTAACAGCATCACCCCCCTAGTCTAACGCGGTTAATAAAAATCTATTCCAGCCACATCTGTGTTTCTGTGTAGAGCAGGACGACGGGGGGATCTTACCCAAGGAGTGCGCTGCCGTGGTCTTGGAGCTGAAGAAGCGGCCCAGGCCCAGGTCGCCCAGTTTCACCTGCCCTGTGGCTGTGATGAACATGTTGGCAGGTTTGATGTCTGTAAAGGGGGTAAATGTATGGAGAGTGAGGAAGGGGGTGCCAGTGCAGCTCTGTTAATCCCCCGTCTGAGTGTTCCCCCACAGCTTCAGCAGGGACGCTGGCCATGCTGCCTCACGCACTTGTTAGATCTCAATCCTCAGCTCATGGCACAACCTCCGTTTGGCTTTTCTTGTCATCGACCAGAAAACAAAGTTAAGTTACGTTAAGAAACCAGCAGTTCTGAAGAACTGGGGTTCGCTCCAGCAGTAGTACACTTGATCAAGGGATTTACTTGACGCAGCGAAAACTGACACAGTAAAAACCGAGCTGTATAACCAGGTACATCATTGCGAGGGGGCAGGGCAGTTGTGGTCGCTTCGCAGAAGAGGATGAGAGAAAAGCTCAACCGCCGGGCAGGAAAGGGTTCGAAACGGCCGGGGAAGCAGCGGGAAACAAAGTGGGCAGAGAAGACAGAGGAAGCCGGAGCAAGGATGTTTACCTCGGTGCATCACTCTGCGGGAGTGCATGTGCTCCAGGGCGCTGCACAGCTGCACGAAGTACTTCCATATCGTCCTCTCAGGGATGAGTCGCTTGTTCTTTTTAAAATACTGCGTGAGGAGGGCCAATGAATAAAAGATGAGTGCAATTTCGCCGCAAAATCCCCCCCAGCCTCCACCCACCGTGTCCCGGCACCCCGGTCCCGTGTCAACCCCCCAGCGAGCGGCAAGGAAATGGTGCCAAACATCAGAGGAGCATCTCATCTCAGCATTTCCATTTAACCCTCTCCGTGCCGCTGTTTGTGCTGCTAATTAGCAGCCATTAGAAAATGCCACCTAACGAGTTTTGACACTGTTTGATAAATATGGCTCATAATTAACAGTTATCTTTCAAATGAACCGCTGAGGCCTGTTTAATCCATAAATCCATTGGTGCTTATATTCTTTCTTTCATTAAAAACCCTTTAAACGTATGTATATCATGCCCCAAGCAGACAGCTGTTTCGGACTTACATTTGTAAATGAGCACAAAAAATTAATGCAGAACCATGAGATCACCCCAGTATAAAATAAAAATATGAAAGAATCAGTATATTAAAGCATGTACACAACAGGAAAACAAAATGAAGATTAAAAACTTGGAAAATAAGCTGTAACGCAAAATAAGCAAAAATGACCAACAAAATCATACAGCCGTGTAAAATCCGGGTCCCGTTTTAAAAAATATTTGTATTTATGTAAAATACAGGTCCATTGCCACCAAGCAGCCCCCATCCCACCCCCTCCTGACTGCCTTCTGACCTTGATCATCTGCGATAAGTCGCCAGCGTCAGCAAGCTCCAGCACGATGATCAACTCATTGTTCTCGATGAAGGAGTCCAGGTACTTGATCACGTTGGGGTGGTTCAGTTGCTGCATGACACACACCAAAGTCATACAGTAAATGAATGTTACATCGGAAGGAGGTCAGCAGCTAAGTCCTTCTCCTAAACTCCATAACTGTCCTTGCCGCTGTTGTTAGTGTAACCATACTCTTCTACAGGGTTCAGTATCAGACTGCTACCAGCTCATTCACTAGATAAATGTATGCATGTGTGTGTCTCCAGCCACGGGTAGGCAGATATGCATATCTCTGAGTGTGTGTTGTGACAGTAGGGGCACGTGCGGTAAAGTAAGCCAAACGCACGGTCAAAACAATCTCTCATCACCCTCTTACTCACCTTAAGGAGATCGATCTCTTTAATACAGTCCTGACGTGCTTTGGCATCCATCATTTCAAATATCTATAAAACAATATTAAAACGCACACAATTTTAATCAGAAAGACATACAGTTCTGTCACTTCAGGCAAAATAACTACATGCCGAAAAATATCTCTGCGTCATTTGGTCACCTCTTACTTCACATAGTCTACCTGGATAGAATAGATTCGTATTTTATGCATATCTTCAGGTTATTGTTTTAGATTTTCAGGTATTATGGGAGGTGCTGACAATTTTCACTATTTTTGCATTTTAAGGATCCCTTTTTCAGGTGGTTTGTCTGAGCAAAGCCCTGATTCCACCTTGAAACCAGTTTCTTTCCCCGAGTCCGAAGCTCCACCCGGTGCTGTGCCCTGCCAGCTACCCTGTGCTGGCTCACCTGGACTTTCTTCAGCGCCACCTGCTTCCCATCGAGCAGGTAGGTAGCCTTATACACCTCGCTGAACTGGCCCCGGCCAATCTTCTTCTCGATCCGATAATTGGCCAGCACGCTGTACAACTGGTATGCGGGGATGTTCCTCTGTGTGGGCGGGCAAAAGGAAGGAGGTCAAATTTACAAAGAACTTACTCAACTTACAACTTTATTCATTTAGCTGATACTTCTCTCCAGAGCAAAAACAATGATTTACATATTTAGACAGCAGGATAATTTCTACTAGCGCAGTTCTGGATAGGTACCTTGCTCAGGGGTACAGCAGCAGGAGTTGGAATTTTGCACCTCGAAGATTTTTTTTACTTGCAAGAATGTGTGCTTCCAAAGATGTGGAGCACCATTCTTATTAGTACTCATTTAATATTTCCACATTATAACATATATTAATATAATTAAATGTTATATAATATTATATTATTATTAATATATCAGGTGGGTGCGTTGGCGCAGTGGGTTGGACCGGATCCTGCTCTCCGATGGGTCTGGGATTCAAGTCTCGCTTGGGGTCCCTTGCGATGGATTGGCGTCCCGTCCAGGGTGTGTTCCCTCCTCCTCCAGCCTTACGCCCTGTGTTGCCGAGTTAGGCTCCGGCTCTCCGCAACCCCGTATGGGATGAGCGGTTTCAGAAGATGTGTGTGTGTGTGTGTGTGTATGTGTGTGTGTGTATATATATTAATATATCATAGTACATAATAATATTCCAGTAGCGTAGATGTTAGAGCTGCTGCCTTTGGGCCTGAAGGTTGCTCCTGTAGTGCCTTTGAAAAATGTATTTACACTTAACTGCTCCAATAAAGTTACTCTATATGCTGTATGAATGAGTAAATTATGGTAGGTCGCTTTGGAGAAAAGCATCAGCTATGTGAATAAATGTAAACACTTCATTTTGAACAGAAACTCAGAAAGCAGTGTTGCTATTTTTCCAAATATAGATGCTGACATGCCCTCACGCTGCCCTCTGTTAAACCATTATCTTGTTCTTTTTTTATTTCTGACACCTGAGTTGTATTTGCGTCTGGAATGTGTGTCCTCCATATATGAAAAAGGTCCTCTGGCAGTTCAGCCCCTTTTGTGAGCAACTTCAGTGCACCTTGGTACAAACAATCTTCTGTGGCCACATAGGCATGTCAAACAGACAGCAGCGGAGAAAGCAAATCACCAGCCGGCCCGGCAGTCGAGCGCGTGTCAGTCAGCGGCTGGTCGGACATCCTCTCGTCAGGTTGGAACGGCGGAGCCATGCCCCGCGAGATTGACTGCGACCTTTGTGCGTATCTCCAGTCGAGTGCCGCGCCGCCGCGGAAGCAAAAGGCTCGGGGGTCTGCTTGAGCAAAAGGTCAGGTGCTGACAGCCTCACCTCATACACACATACACAAGCACACATACAAAAGCAAGCGCACAGTCACATGCTGATCACTTTCCAAACGTTCCTGGGCTACTCTCTAGGAACCTCTGCCACTTCCTGCCAGAACGTCATGAGGAAAAAATGAGGGTCTGAATGGCTTTTTGTTGAGATCAACATCAGGACACGTGAGACGGACTTGCGCAAAGGGGCACGAGTTTATTCTGGATGCACAATGGTTATAGTTCCAATGTACTCTGAATATCCGAAATGCATGCATCACCGTCATTTCCTGGGCTCCACAACAGCACAGTTGTACTCAGCAGTGACTAATGATGGGTCAAACAGTCGCTTATTGTTAGCGAACAATTTTCAAGGAGTGCAAATGCGACGCGGCTGAAAGGCAGTTCCACAGGAATGAGTGACATAACAGAGACCAGTCCCTCGGGGTCACCAACTGTGACCCTGAGTTTAAGACACTGTTTAAGGACTGCTGCCGCATAAGCTGGGTTCGACCAGCAGAAGCATTCCCATATTGTCTCTCTCCACTGACTTTCTGTAGCTCCCCAGATTTCACGGCTCTTGTTTAGGGCCCAAAATTCAAAGGCATCCTGATACCTACATTACCTGATCACTCCCTAAACCCTAGCAAGAGCTCTGTGCTCTTTTCTCTTTGCCCACTTGCTGGTCTCATCCACAAAGCCCAAATCTAAAAGCCTATCGGTTCTCAGGTTTGTCCCCAGTGTGGTGGAATGAGCTCCCTCTGTCCCTCAGAACTGCTGAATCTTGTCAAGCATTCAAGAAAGGTATCAAAGCTCATCTCCTTTGAATCCATTTCCCTCTTGAGCTCCTGAAACCCTCGTTAGTCCCTCACCACCTGCTACTTTTACCTGCCTATTTTCCTATTTGTGTGTCACTTCAGCATGCAGTTACTGGAATATGCATGCAAACAGATCAAATATATTGAACAGACAAGCTGTGCTTCAATAAGCATGTGTATGTCTGTAAGCCCTCTGTCTGTTGTGTGATGAACTTCTGTTTACTTGTGTATGTCACCTTGCAGAAAAGTGTCTGCCAAATGCTTAAATGTAAATTTAAATGTAAATATATGATGTGTCGAGGGTTCAACATAAGATGGCGGGACAGAGAGAAACAAACGAGAGACGTACAGGAGGAGCACATATTCCAATCAGCAGCTAATTCATCATACTGACCATATAGTAATAGGCCTCACTTAACATTAGCACTGCTCAGGTAAGGTCTACCAGAGTCAGGCCCAAAAAAGGGCAAATTATTCTTGATTTCTACATCATTAGAGCTCTCATAAAAATGTTTGTAGTAATGTTCTGTCAGACACCGTTGGACATGTTTTGTTTGTAACTCATCAGCAGTGATTTTAATGGGTTAATGAGTTAGAAAGCTAAGTCTGCTTTATCACCAACTCTTGTCTCTAGTTAACTGAGTTTCAAAATGCGGGTGAAACCACAGATTGCCATTCCAAGATTTAGCTTTTAATGGGCATTTTCAAACACTTCGGTTTGATTGGCTGAGACAGCTGTCATTCACAAGTTCACAGGAATGCCATTGGTTGCACACCCCTCTCCCCCACCGCCCTCGGAATTTATTCTTTCATTCTGCCAAAATGGTTACCGGCACAAACAGATATAATTCCTGGTAAAGGAGTAGAGTTTACAATGTGAATTCCTCATATGCTCTGTAGTCTGCTCTTGAACTTTAACAACACCTGTTGTTTCAGCTATTACCAAACAAACATTGTGTAAGAATCAAAAACAAAGTGACACTTCCTTGTTGAAACTTGGCCAACACCTGCAGCAATGACAGACATTGTGGTGATATATTCTGGCATCTGCTTCTTAGATGAAATGTAGCTCAGAGTTTATGAAGTTTATTCAGACTCATGAGCAACAGCTTTTCAATCATGCATGATGCCAACAGCATGCTTTTGATGACCGTGGAGATGATGTGAAACAGTGACAGCAGACAGTTCTTACCTGGCCTTCCTGTCCAGGCAACTTGTTGACTTTGTTCTGATCTATGGCATTGTGATGCTGATGGCTGCCCCATCCCTCCATGGTGACATTCCAGGACCTCTCGCTACTGGGAAGGAAAGAAGGAGTCACACCCTTTTTCAGTTTACAACTGGCCAGTTTAATAAAAACAGTGCTCTGATGCACATGCCTCAACTATGGAGTTCACAGGCTCGTCTCTGGTTCCCAGTGAACACATCTCTTCAAACCAACCTGGTATTTAACATAGATTTTAATCTACTACTGGAGGAGGAAACACTGACTGAATGTTAACTTCACTTATTTCCTCAAACTCGTATTCAGTGCTGACCACTGAAAGATTCATCCCATAGACACAATCAGCTTGCATCATCTTGTTATTGATTGCGAACACTTAGGAACACCAGAAGAATGAGTTCCACGCTACTATTCTGCTTGGTTGCTCTAGTGCCATCCAGCAATTTGAAGGGTAAACAAAGGTTGTATTTGCTGAAACATAGACAGAGATTTTATAATATAGAGAAGTAAAAAAAATATTACACACACACACACACATACACACACACACACACACACAGTCTGAAGCCACTTGTCCCATGTTGGGACGTGGCAAACTGGAGCCTAACCCGGCAAAACAGGCCGGACGGGGAGGGGACACACCCAGGACGGGATACCAGTCCATTGCAAGGTACCCCAAGCAGGACTCAAACCCCAGACCCGCCAGAGAGCGGGACCCAGCCAAACCCGCTGCGCCACCGCACTCCTCGAAGAAAATGCAATTGAAATCAAATAAAAATGAAAAATGTACAGTTGAAAATCTGTAACTCGGCCAATCATAATGCAAGGAGCCACAGTATTGTTTATTAAGTAGCCTGGTCCAATTGTCTAAAAAATATAGAAAAGCACTTTTTAATGCTATATCCAAACTACGTTAATTGATAAAAATCAGAATAATCCTCGTTTTTTGTTTAGTACCATCACTTACTTAACTGGTAAACACCAAGATAAACCACGTAATTCTGCTTCTACTACTAATGAAAAATTTGTCATTTTTAAATAATTAAGAGAGAATATCCGGGCATCCATCATGCCCTACTTCAGCCCAGGCCAACGTAAGAGGTTGTGGGGATGATAATATTGGATGCTGTCCAGTAATTATAGATCTATCGCTAGAAAAGATTGTAACTTCCCAAATTGTAAAATATCTTAATCATCATATTATATCTGAAAAACTGGTCTGGTTTCCACCCTGGTCACAGCACTGAAATGATGCTCACACACGTTGATATTCTCATCTCCTCTGATCCTGGTAATATCTCTGTTGTTATGTTACTGGACTTGATTGCTGCATTTGATACTGTTCACCATAGTATCCTACTGAACAGACTTGAAAACCTGGTTGGACTAAGGGGTACTGTTCTGAAGTACTTCCATTTGTATTTATCTAAGTGTAAACAATTTGTACTGAAATCTGATAACTGCGTCTTTTCTTTTCTGTGGTTCAGTATGGTGTGCCTCAGGGCTCTGTGTTGAGTCCATTATTGTTCTCACTCTTTATGTTACCATTGAGTGATATTATTTGCAAACTTAATGTGAGTTTCCATTCGTTAATAAAACACAGCTATATGTTTTGTTTATGCCTGATGACCCATCACATGTGGTGTATTTAGCAAATTGTTTTATCAACATAAAATTATGGATGAGTAATATTTTTTTAACTCCGAATGTCACTAAAACAGAGGTACTTGGGGGGTGGTGATGCCAAAACTCTTGACACAATCACGCCAGTCTTTACCACCAACGGCATAAGCTTCAAGTGTAAAGATTGTGTTCAGGACAAGGGTGTCTTGTTGAACAGAAAACTGTCTTTTGTGTCTCATGTAGTTACATTGACTAGGTTGTGCTTCCTTCAGTTGAGAACTATAGCTACATTAAGGCAATTTCAATGTAGACAAGAGGGCTGAGAAGCTGGTTTGTGGTTTTGTTTCAAGTAGGCTGGACTATTGTAATGCTTTATTATCGGGCTGTCCGTACCAGACTGTATCCAGGCTACAGTTGCTACAAAATGCTGCTACGAGAATTGTTACTCGAACTAGGAAGTACAACCATATAACACCAGTATTTAAATCGCTGCATTGGCTCCCAGTTATGCTTAGAGTTGATTATAAAATCCCACTTCTGACCTACAAGGCATTAAATGGCATTGCTCTCCATCTTACCTTTGTGAAATTATTGATTCTTATATTCCAAGACGATGTCATTGGATGCGGGTTACCTTAAAGTCCTGCAATCAAAAATATCTCAGTAGGAGGGTGTGCTTTTAGCTATAAAGCACCTAAACTCTGGAATAGTCTACCAGTTACTGTCAGTAATGCCCCGTTTGTCTTAGCCTTTAAATTCAGGCTAAAGACTTACATGTTAACTCTGGCATATAACTAAGCAGTGTAATTCCAGTTAGTTTTGCTTCCCCCCCTCTGTATTAACCTGTCTAATCTCTTTAAGTCTTCATTTACTAACAATTTATTTCTTGTGGAGCATTATTCACTTATGATAAGACTGGAGAAGGCTGGCTGGCCATCATACCAGCCCCCATGCTGACTGAAGCTGATAAACACCTGCCATGTGAACAAGACATATCTATGTGAACTGGGACATCAAGCTAATACTCAGCTACAATGTTATTATTTGTTGTAAATTTACTTAAAAATCTTTTTTTAATCTAGAATGCCCAGGATGTATGGGCAACCACTGGCACTAGGACCCCCTGAGATTTTTTTCCTCCCTTCACTTTCTCACACACACACACACACACACACACACACACACACACACACACCTTGTCTGAAGCCGCTTGTCCCAAGCCGGGTCACAGCAAACCGGAGCCTAACCCAGCAACACAGGGCACAGGGCTGGAGGGGGAGGGAACACACCCAGGACGGGACACCAATGCGTTGCAAGGCACCCCAAGCAAGACTTGACCCCCAGACCCACCAGAGAGCAGGCACAGGCCAAACCCACTGTGCCACCACCATACCCCCGCCCCCTTGACTTTCAGTTGGGAGTTTTTTGTTCCTTTCTTTTGTGGGCAGTATGCATACTTATAGCCTTACTAAGTGAATGAATAATGTATTACTGTAGTATATAGTCCACTGTCTTATTTGTCTTATGCCTTTATTCAGCACTCTTTGTCACTGTGTGAGAAGAGCGCTTTATAAAAATGAATTGAACTGATATTCAAAAGTAGGAGAGGTATGTAATACCTAAGATCTCTCAGTACAGAAATGCATACCACTGTATATTACCACAGAGTCTCAGGCCTGATACACCAAAGATGGATGCAGGGTGCTGCACTTCTGACACCTGGCAACAGCCCTTCCCCCAGTGTTCATGTGTACTTACTGGACTTGGATGCCTCGGTATCACCCCCTGTGGCTACAGTGAAAGACTGTAAGTATGGGGTATAGTAACAGCATCATTTCCACAAGTATATCTAGACCAAACAAGTTCTGTTGGGTCAAATGAAGCACCTTCTTGGCTCTTATCATCCCTTTCTCTCTGGAAAGAAAGGGGTGTTACCAGAGGAAGTGGACCTAGTCTGGGAGTATAGTGCCTCAGCTTCCCAAAAACACGTACTTCCCCTGACAAATTCAGCTTCTGCACACTCTCTTTGCACTGACTTGCTCACAAAGGGATTATAAGACCAGAAAGATCTCGCCTTTGTACTTTTAACAAACACAACCACTCCAGTTATATCGAGATTTTATCAAACGATAAACTTCTTTACGCTACTCTGGATAATGGTAATGATGATGATAGCAATAGTAATTGTGGTAGTGTCTCCATGGCAACCAACCTGTTGATGGAAGCTAAGAAGGATGTCAGGGGATTGTGAATGCAGCTGGGCGTGAAACCATCTGCTGCCGTTTTCTGGTTCTCCAGCAACGGAGCTCAGGGCCTGAGTTGAGTGAGGCACAATTCTGCGCCAGCCGTTTCCATGGAGGCAGTGCTTCGCCACAGCGATGGCTGACGGCAAACCAATCTCGGTTTCGCTACGCATTTTCACCTAGCCCACAGATGAGCCGATACGCACAGATGTTGAGGTTATGCATGAGATCTGAAGTTAAAAGAAAAGACTGATATGGAAACAACTGACATGAACTGAAAGTCAAAAACTGCGCTTAGATGGATAAACCTCTCATTGTCTGGTTGTTTACAAAATGTAACTAAAATTGCTCAGCATGCAGCACTGTACAGCTAACAAAGTAATGACTGTTAGCTGACAGTGTGGTACAGCGCGGTGTTTTGCTCTGTCTTTCTTATGTTGGCAGTATAATTACAAAATTCATGACTGATACAAAAAAAAAAAAAAACAAAAAATTTTGAGAAAGGGACATTCCCTGACTAATCTAGTAGGTGGAAAAAATCAATGAAAATTATTTAGTTATTTCTGTGTACAGCAGGGCCTCTGAAGCAGTATTTCAACACCACTAGATTGTTGTAAACCAGTTATTAGCTGGTTTATTGTATTTAATTTCTAATTTTAATATTTCAGCAGAGGCTTATGCAGTTCAAATGAACCCTTTGGAATGTACTGAAGTACCTGTGGTTTGTGCCAGACGCAGAGCAGGGTTCAGGGACCATTGTACTTCTCACAGTTTCCAAAATAGAACTGTGTTGTTGAATAATTTTTTCACACTCACCCACATCTTCCAAGGAAAGAGCTGCACCTTTCCACTGCAATCCAATCAAAGCAAGAACTTTTTCACTGGGCATTAACTAAAGACTTGTGAAACTCACTGACACAAAAGTAAGAAATCAGTTTACATTTACATTTATTCATTTAGCAGACGCTTTTGTCTAAAGTGACGTGCATCTCAGCAAAAGTACAATTTATGCATTACATTAAGAGAAGGAGACGTAGCTGCAAACATGTGACTCAAGCAAACTTAGTTTGTTACCTACCACTTGCTGCACCAAGGTTCATCATTCATTTTTGATTTTACTATTTAAATTAAAATGTGTAATCTGCACATACAAATAGCATGTGCAAATAGCTCCTTGCAATGTCTTAAATTGACCTTATCCAGTTAACCAAATTTCGTAGCACAAACAGATTTCCAAGTTAATTACATGAATCATTCTCAGTTGAATTAGTTCTTCTGTTTAACATGAAAATAACACACACACACACACACACAGTTTCAGAACCGCTTGTCCCCTACGGGGTCACGGGGAACCGGAGCCTACCCGGCAACACAGGGCGTAAGGCCGGAGAGGGAAGGGGACACACCCAGGACGGGACGCCAGTCCGCCGCAAGGCACCCCAAGCGGGACTTGAACCCCAGACCCACCAGAGAGCAGGACTGCGGTCCAACCCACTGCGCCACCGCACCCCCATGAAAATAACATTAATATAGAAATAGAAAAAAAAAAAATCAAATCGTTATTCTCAGCAATAAGAAAGCAATGTGTAAAAAACTACATTCACTGATCTTGATGACCAAGAATAACAATATGGTAAGAACAACATTAATTTTCAGTTAATGCTGGTTTTATGGTTGTTAATGAGGGTCTGATTCTATGTTACAAACAATATGTTTAATTTTGGGCCAAGCTGGCTCGCTGCCATTGGGTCCCAAACAATAAAAGGATAAGAAATAATGCTTTCCTTGAACTTTTCTGCTTTTATAAACACTGCCACTTCCCATATTTGCAACAACACAATCATATCAACCAGTGCATTTTTTCCTTCAGATTTTGCAGATATTTTCACATGGGAGCCGTCCAAAGTCCACAGGAAATGAGGCAGCAGAGAGTGACTGCTTTACTTAAACAACCAAGACTCTCTGAACTCCAGATCACAGGTCACTTCCTGGGGGGGGTGGCATCCCAGCCACACTGCCGATGCGTCTCTTGCCATCGTACATTTCCGATAAAACACACAAATAAAAGGTCAGTGCCACACCAGTAGAATATTAGCTTTACGGTGTCTACTGTAGGGATATTTCTGTGGATCTCTTTGATTTCGCACCTTCCAGTTCCTTAACCACTCCTACCCTACTGTCCCGCACTTTTGACACCACCAATGTCATGACACCATCCTCACAAAGCCCATTCTCAGCCTGTACTAAGACCGCGGCACTATGATCTGCAATTGTGAGTCTTATCAGGCTATATGGGGGCCAAGACAAGACCTTGAGGTAAGTCAATGATTAATTGATGGAGGTGACTCTGCTAACTAGCCCAAGCTTGCACACCTGTCCAGGTACAAGGAGTCAACAGCTCTTGGGTGTGCTTACATCAATACTTATCCCATTCCGTCTCCACTTCCTACCTGACCTGCGAGAGAGCACACAAACCAAAGTAAACTTTACATTACCATGCCCATAGCAGCTTACGAAACACCTCTCTTTGTTTAAGTGTTTGAACAGTTGAACAATTTTTACACTATTCAAAACGCATTACCTGTGCATTTCAGTGCACACTGATGCACAACTTTCTTTCTCCAAAAGATCTTTCGCTGCTTGTGTTTCTCAAAATTTTCCACTCTTCTCTACTTATAAACACCTACTGTGTCTACCCACTTTTTGTGCATATCTCCATTGAGTACTAATATGTTTTGGGCACCCCAGAACCTGACAAGTTCTTACAGCCCTGAACAAAGACCATCCATCTGAATGTGGAGAGATTTAGAAACTTGAAAACTTCATAAACCCTCAACCACTATGCCACCTCCAAACACCTGATTGGGGGTTATGACAGTGGCAGTGGCAGTGACTCCTAAGGCCTGGGAAGGACTCCAAACAGGCCAGAGGTGAGTGCCAAAAAAAACCTTCAAGCCTGCCAGCCTCTGCCGCTCAGCATGCTGGGAACATATCTGTCATAGTTAAAGCAATTATGTTCCCGTCCAGAAGATTTACTGACAGTACAAGAATGCGGCCCGGGAACACTTTGCTTGTGTGAACACGACCTTCCAGTCGATCTAAAAAAAGGACAGACAGCACAGAAAGCAAACACAGGTTACAAAGGAACGATCAGGCACATGTGTAATTACTCGTCCCAGCCTGTTGCACCAAATGCACATGTGCGTGTGGATTTTTACTGGCATAGGCACAATAAACCAGGTAATATCTCCACATGGATCTTCTCAAGGGAAACTGGCATGTTTTCAAGACCCCCACGCAGCGCTGTGGCCGGTAAGGGGGATGGCGCTATTGTGCTGATGGTCTTGTGACGACAGGTGGGCGTGGTCACAAGCCTGTGGAAACAGCCCTGGGGGCAGAACTCGAGAAGCTAGAAGAGTGTGTGTAGCTGCTCTCCTTAGGATGATTTGCAAGGTTTTGTTACACTGACCCCCCACAGTCTCTTAAGATCCAAATGTTAATCTCATCACAATGACTCAATATATGCTTGAAAAAGACCAGCTATTTGCAAATAATTTTCCATTGTAATCATGTAGGTAGTTGGCAATGTATAACTACATTCACATTTATTCATTTAGCAGACAATTTTCTACAAAGTAGTATACAACACAGAGTAACAAAAGTGCACCAACAACAGATAAAGATTTTTGATGCACAGCTTCTATGTCTGATACCACCATGTTGCCGGTTCACATCCCTTGAGTAGCTCCTCCTTTGTAACAAAAGAGTTGGTTGTTGACTTCAAGAGAGCAAGGAGCGACTACTCTCCACTGAACATCAATGGCTCCTCCATGGAGATTGTCAAGAGCACCAAATTCCTTGGTGTTCATCTGGCGGAGGACCTCACCTGGTCCCTTAACACCAACTCCATAGCAAAGAAAGCCCAGCAGCATCTCTACTTTCTGCATAGGTTGAGAAAGGCCCATCTCCCACCCCATCCTCACCACATTCTACAAAGTGACTATCAAGAGCATCCTGAGCAGCTGCATCACTGCCTGGTTTAGTAATTGCATTGTTTTGGATCGCAAGACCTTGCAGCAGATAGCGGGGACAGTTGAGAAGATCATCAGGGTCTCTCTTCCCTCCATCATGGACATTTACACCACACGCTGGATCCGTAAAGCCACCAGCATTACAGAAAACCCCACGCACCCCTCACACAAACTCTTCACCCTCCTGCCATCTGAAAAAAGATATCAAAGCATTCGGGCCTTTTCTTCCCCCAAACCATCTGACTCCTCAGTACTCAGGACTGACACTGGAACTATTGTCCTGTTTCAGAAATTATTCTCTTGTTTTAGTAATTGTTGTAATGTTTAGCACTGTTTACACAAGTCTTGAACACATGCACTTAATGTAGCCTGTGTAATCTGTGTCACTCTGCTGTGTTTTATGTAGCACCATGGTCCTGGACGAACGTTGTTTAGTTTCACTGTATACTGTTGAATACGGTTGAAATGACAATAAAGCCTCTCAGCTTGACTCTTGACTAGCTGCCTATAGAAGTGACATTCAAACAGTAAATAAATAGATAGTTATAGCAGATGGTGTTGGGCTCATTTATGCAGCTGTCAGGAGAGAAGTGGCTCTAAAAGAGACGGTTTTGAGACCATTCTTCAATGTTAAGAGCGATTCAGCAGCTCTGAGGGACAGAGGGAGCTTATTCCACCACACTGGGGCTGAAACTGAGAACCAACAAACTTTCAGTTTTGGACTCCTTGTGAGTAGAATCACCAAGCAGGCAGAAGTGGAGGAGCACAGAGCTCATGCTGGTGACCAGGCCCTATAGGTATCGTGTCTTTATACAGCTGTATTTTTAGAGATGCAATTAACTTTTAGTTCTTCTTGGAAGAGGACAAGGGTATTTACCTAAGATTTTTAGTCAACAATTTTTTAAAAAATTTTCCTTTTAAGCCACTATGCCATCTACTATTTTAACGATATTAAAAGAGATTAATTCCAAAAACGTTTCAAGTTTCACTCACATGAATTGCTTTTATATCATTACGAAAGTACAATACCTGATTGCGTACTGAGAAAATGCTCAGCTTATCATTATTTTGCCACTTTGCCGCTGCTTTTACACAAAGGATCTTGCAGCGATACTCTTTTACACAGTAATTCAGATTAGAAATTTCTCAAAGAGACAGCAGCAGGGCTGCTGATCCACTGCACCACCACCATCAGGAAGCAGGTGTGTTTCTAGAAAATCAATTTCCGAGGAACAGCGCTTCCGGCCTGGTTAGTAGGACCGGACTTGAGTAAACTGGTCGCATGCAGTTCCCACAGTTTCTCACAATACTCCACCAGGCCACAGGACACACTACTAAGGAGCAGGCCACTCCTCCAGCATTTCCTACGGTGACTCAGTGATGTAACAAAACAGGATTTGCAGAGCTGGCAAAGACGGACACGTGTGCACAGAGACGCGCATGCAACACAAAGTCATATCCTGTCTGGCGAGCAGGGAAGGGCTTTAGGAGAGGATGAGGGTCATACGCTTCGGCAAATTTTTATGAACATTCCTCACTGAACTGCTTCTCTCTGTTTCTGGATGTAAGTAGGCAGTAGTGTGGGGAGCAAGAAACTTGTGGGCAGGAAGGTGTGTTGGCTTTTGGGGGATGGGTTTCATTAATCAGCCAGGGCTTTGTTGGTTATGGAAGCCTTCTGCAGCAGATGCCATAGTGGTTAGTATTGCCATTGTGCACTCGAAGGAGAGGAATCTGGAACCCACATTCTGCTGTAGTACCTTTCATCAAAGTACTTACCCTGAATTGACACAGTAGCAATGACCCTGCTGTACAAAATATGTAAATCAATGTAAACAGCTTTGGAGAACAGCATCAGCTAAAAAAGTAAATATGTGTGTTTTGTAAAATAATAGGAAAATATCATAGTTTATCATAACATATCTGCATATTGTGGAGCAGGTATTTATAGTTTCATACAGGAGGCCTCTGGAAAGAACAAGAGAAACTTCCGGAATGAATGCTACTGTGCCCATCTAAACGCCTGTATAAGTTTCATAGGAAACCTACTGTCAGTAACCTTTAACCGCAGGGACGACTATTAACCACAGCGGTGACCGTGACCGACACCTACTTCATCGCTTATAAGAAGGAATCACAGGCTTTTGGAGATATCAGCGCTCACTTCACAGATCCTGTCCTCTAACACTGCTCCCAACTACCCCTAACCAAACTTCTCCCAGCCACAACATGGAGAGTGTCTACCATGTTACAGCATATACTCAGGCACCTCATGATGAAAACACAAGTAGGACTGAGGGGCTCTGTGTAACTGGTTTTGTTCATAACTCCACAGTCACAATCAATGTTGGGGGGCAATTGTTAGTGTATTGGTTAGAGACGCTGCTTTTTGATCCAAAGATCAAAAGTTCAAATCCCACCTCCAGCTATAACATCCTTGACCAAAGAACTCCAGTGAAATTACGAAGCTGTACAAATAAGTGAATAATTGAAAGTAGCTTAACATTGTAAGTCACTTTGGAGAAACGAATCAGGTAAATGAATAAATGTAAATAAAGGCTAAATAATACAAACATCCCTTGATTTATTGACTGGTAAGGTTCTTTAAAACCATCTGATACAGCTGCAGTACAATGATTACCACTTTATTTTATGGACTTTATTACCATCCCTAAACATAGCTTGTGTTTGCTCTGCCATAGACAAAGATATGAGAAAAGAGAACACATAGCCTAAAATAATAAAACAATTTGAAAAGGGCCATCTTTTTGAAAATTTGTGAATAAAATGTGCTACTTGAGAAGCCAGTGTCCACATAATGGTTTTAAATTGCTTTTGAATCTAATCCTTTGAGACATACAGTGTCCATATTGAATTATTTAGTTTAAATTTATTTGTCCTCTTCACTATTCCAAGGCAACTTACACTGCTGGGGTTATACACTATGCTACTTACACTGATTTACCCATTTATACAGCAGGGTCATTTTTAATGCATCCATTCAATGCTAAAGGTACTACAGCAAGCAGAAGGGCTTTGAGCCCAGGTGACAGTTCTAACTACTGTGCTGCATTCTGGCCCACTGCCAACCTGCTTTAACATTTAACATGGTAAAGTACCATTCAGCAGAAAAGAAAACACTAAAGGGTGTACATGAGTGTAGTAATATCCACATTACCTGTGTTACATACAAAGCGTAGATCAGAAGTCACAATCTCACAATCAGAGGAAAACACTGTGACTTCCACCAGGACCACAGGTAAGGTCCATCAGCTCTATACAACCAAAAAGCTAAAGTGAAATTTCAGCAAGTGAACTTCATTGAACGGGGAACACCAAACTTCAAGAACTCGATGTCAATAACAGACATCAACTGTCCACAGCTCTCCACAAAGCTCGCCGCTATAAATTTTTAAAAACCAATGTTAAAGATAATTGACATCAAATATTTATTGAGCTGCTTAAACTGTAAAATTAATGGTACCTCAAGTGGACTTTCCACAAATCCAGAGGCAGCAGACAACAAGGAAGTTACTTGGTATTTCACACAAGTCCAGACAGTCCTCAGCAGTGTCTCGTCCTAAAAAACACAGTAAAATGGTAACTGTTTGCATCAAAAGCAGTCCGTGACCTACATTCTTTGGTTGGCTTTTGCATTTGCACTCTAATCTGTGCTTCCCTAATGGGTCCCATTCCTCGCAGTTGGCAAGTGGCCCAAGAAAGCAACGTATCTCTGCTTTGACAGGAATACCCAGCGTAATGCGATTTCCTACCAGATGTCTTGGCTCTGCTTTGAAAGATAAAATGCACTTTGTCTTCAAAAACTTTCCCTTCTACCAAATTTCCTGAGAATCAATTTGATTCAGAAGAAGCTAGTTCCGCAATAGTCAAACACCTGAATGCCTGACCCAGTGAGTGCACCTTTAGGTTACTGGGGGTGACGTGTTGCTGTAGCCTACCTTTGGTACCCTTGATACCACCAATCCCATTGCTGCATCTCACCATTCTGTCTGATTATTCGATTAGCCACAGCACAAATCTGTAAATGGTTCCAACGTAAAACTGTAAGTTCTATGAAGTCAATTTGGACAAAGGTCTGTTAAATGTAAAAATAATGTAAAAAAAAAAAGGCTTGGTATTTGCATGACATTCACCGGGGTGGATAACCCAGGATAACCCAGTGCATATGCTGCTGGCTGCTGTCCACAAATGTGATCATATGCAACTCATTCGACTTCAGCAGAGTATGTCGCTGCATTTCTGGCCCGCGGCCTCTGTCTTTTCCAAACAAAGTGGACCAGAGACATGCAACCAGAAATCACAGTTTCGGTGCACAGGGTACATTCAGTAATTTTGTGCAGCTGAGAGAAGGGTTATCTAAACTGACCTACAGCACACATGGGTAATATTTGGGTAATTTTTCTGTGTGACAAACTGGAGAAAAGAGTCAATACAAAGCAAGCCAAAGCTGCCCTACAGCCCTGGGAACTGCTGCAGAAGAGCTCGGTAAACATGGTGGTTCATTTCTTGATCTAACATGATAACAAAAGAGTTTGCGAAAAAAAAAAAAAAAAAACAATTGGTCTTCAGTCAACACGCTCATTAGACTTCAGTTTTTCCCTTTTTGTCCGCAGCTAATTTGCCCATTTGAAAGCCCTAGATGGCAGTACTATATGCAGCATTGTGCGGGTACCCGTGACTGATATCCTTGTCCTCAGCATCTAGATGATCAATATTCGTAATCCTTAAACTCTCTTGTTTGCCTGGATCTCACTGGATGTATGACAAAATCTCATCATTAATACAACTGTTGAAGGTCACACAATGTGAATGAAATGGTACAGAGAAGAAGATCCTTCTGCATATACTGTACATGTTATGTATTTTCTGCAGGTATAGAAGCTGCGTGCATTATTTGACAGAATACTGTTTAACTACTTCAACTCAGATTAGAGGCTGAAGTCCCTGAACAGCACAGTGTAAATGCAAATAATAATCACGTCCACAGTGATGATGTAAATATTCTCTGAAAGCTGGGTTAGATCCATGTCTTGGCAGTGTGTCTAGGTGCAGATGTTCTGCTGAAGGTCCAAGGAGTGACCAGAGGAGTTACAGCTTTTCCACAATGCCACAGACGGCAAAGAACAGTGACTCAAGAAGCGTAATGCCTAATAACCATGACTTCGAAGAACAACACCTGTTCAAGACAGGGCTGCATTAAAAATGGGATGTGGCCAATGTAACTAAACAAAGCCATTATAACAAAGTTTCGACTCAAGTGCTGTGCGTAAGAAGTCGTTTGTACTGCAGCATGTAAATTTTTTCTGAGAAAAAAACTTTCAGAGTGCAGAGCCTCACCTGTAATGTCCCAAACTACTATTAGAGATTTACAGCTTTTGTACAAACTGCATAGACTGTATGTGTATTGGTAATTCAAAGATTATTTTCTGTGCATGAAAACATGCCACTAAAGTTAAAACAAGCAATCTACAGTTTGAACTGGAACACTGAGTGACATCCCACCAAGTTCAGATTGGACCTGAACCCAGAAATCATGGAAGAAACAATTGCTCTGTCAGACTTAACACATATAGAAAGCCATGTCTGGAGTTCCTAAAACATCTGTGTTCATCATCTGCTCTGTATAATGTAGTTTTTTGTTGAATAAATATTATAAACTAGATGTAAAGATAATTAGCAAACATTAGAAAGTAAACAACAGGGTTTGGGTTAAAGTTAGGCAACAACTCCAACTTCACTAAAACCAGAATTTAGCACACCCAACCAGAAGCAGACAGCAAAATTTTGCACGTTTGTTAAGAGGTCATATAAAAAAACATCTGATTTTGGCTCTTTAATTCTGTCAGTGGTTCTGTCTATAAATACCATAGGCGTTGTGACTGAGATCCCTTACACTCCCATCTTTAACACCACTAACTGGATTCAAATATTTAATGTTGACTTCTCCAGATAAAGTATTGTGCAAAACACAACACAGATAAAGCGGTCCATACGTTGGGTACGTTTAAAAACGTGTTTGCTGGCGTTTGCTGAAGTTCTGTACTTACTGTACTCAGAGAAGCCCACTTTCCCCACAGGTCACACAGCAGAGGCAGAAGAACAAGATAAAGAACGGTTGTGATGAGTCCTCAGATCAGCTTTTGGATGAAACGACAGCAACACCTTGATCCCTGAAGTGCTGTTCGGTCTGTGGAGTAACGTTTAAATATGGTAACTGCATTAGTGCGCCTTGTGCAACTTCTATTTTAACAGTAAAGACTGCACTCACATACCACACTCTCTCTCTCTCTCTCTCTCTCTCGCTCTCTCTCTCTCTCTCTCTCTCTCTCGACACACATACACACTCGCTCACTTTTCCTCCCTCATTTCAGTTCTAGTTTTACAGAAATGATGAATTTGCCTAAGCACCAAAGTTTATGCAGACATGTAAATGCATACAAAAACAAACCATTTGGCTATGCAAAGTGAAAATGTGATTTTCCAAATGTGATCCTTTCCAAATGAACCCCAATTTGCTGTAATTTCATAATTATCAATTATATCATCCTGGTTTAAACAATACAGGGATTCTTCCTGTTTAATCACCTTAACTCTCACCATAAAGTTCTCGTTCAAAGTCACGTTGTCACAAGTCTGGGCTCCATCAGCGACCAACTGGGCTCAAGAAACATTTAGGGTGTGAGGCCAACACATCACGCTTGATGACAGATGGCAGAGGGATGGTCAACCTGTCAGGCTCTGACTAAAACCACCCAAGCCTCAACCACATTCACATTTTAAAAAACCCCTCCAGCAATGACACGCACAGTGTGAACTAGGTGTGAACACATTTCACGGGCTGTTTTCTGGCACTAATCACCACGGTGGCTGTGGTATAAGATGAATAGTCTATAAATACCACATACGTATACAACACATGCCAACATATCTGCCAAATGTGAGCAAGGAAAATAATAAAGAAGCTACTCTATTGTTCACAACAGGACGCATTACTGAACAACACACCCTACTTTATTCCTTTCTTATTTTATTTACTCATTTACATTTATTTATTTAGCAGAAGCTTTTCTCCAAAGCGACTTCCAATGGATATTATGTACTGCTATCAGCCCACACACCTTATTCACAAAGGTGACTTACACTGCTAGATTCACTCCTTACAATGGGTCACTCATCCATACATCAGTGAAACACACTCTCTCTCTGTCACACACACTATGGGGGAACCTGAACAGCATGTCTTTGGACTGTGGGAGGAAACCAGAGCACTCAGAGGAAACCCACACAGACACGGGGAGAACATGCAAACTCCACACAGACTGAGCAGGGATCTGATTCTCATTTATCTGACTCTTATCCAAAGCATCCTGCCATGTTGGGTTTGTACGCTAAGGTACTTAAAAGACTTTCCCATTTATACAGCTGGGCAATTTTTACTCTATCTGTTCAGAGTAAGTACCACAATCAAGAGTACTACAGTAGGAGTGGGGACTTGAACCCAGTTCTTTTGATTGTAAGCTAGTGTCTCTGAATAGTGCTCCACTGGTTGCTTTGTTCACACAAGTATATTCATTCAAGTACATTCACATGTTTTCACATATATTGTGCTTGGCTGACCTTAGACTGGGAGTGTGACCAACACCATATCTGCAGGCCAATTTTCTGCTTGTCAGTTTCCACATTTAGGGTCCTCTCCAGTTTATCGACTTCAAATCAGATAAGCCTGATTAAATTCAACAAAGCACATCAAGAGGATTCATTTTGCCGCATTGTTGAACTCTGTTGTCACATCGGGTTTGACTAATGCAAACACACAGTCACTTTTTATCTTAGGTTTTGATTTAACTAACAGACTTTTTCCTTTCAAACAGTATATCTTCCCTTCCTGCCCCACCTCTATAACCCACGCAGTGTCACTGGCCCTGCTCACCTTTGTAAGCTTTGCAGAGGAACATGTTATGAAACATTCCTCTAAAAAAGATTAGTAATTCACTGAGGCAATCAAGAGCGCATTCAGTCACAATTCTTTTTGTTCGGCAAGTAGCTGCATGTTATTTGTGTTCCGATAAAGATCAGTATCTAGGAGCATAAGAAGAGACAAATTGACACTGATCCAAACATACCCATCAAAGCACTCAGGACACAATAACAACATACATTGATACTGATTATCCGCCATCTCCTGCTGGACAGCTTGTGATGTAATATTTCCAGAACTAAACTCTTTACCTGGTGGTTGTGGGTATGTATCACTAGTGGGACTCTACTGTCACTTAACTGGAGTAGAGAAAAAAAAAAAAACACACACACACTTTCAGAACCACTTGTCCCATACAGGGTCATAGGGAACCAGAGCCTACCCGGTAACACAGGGCATAAGGCCAGAGAGGGAGGGGACACACCCAGGACAGGACACCCATCCGCCACAAGGCACCCCAAGCGGGACTCGAACCCCAGACCCACCAGAGAGCAGGACTGTGGTTCAACCCACTGCGCCACTGCACCCCCCTTAGAAAAAAACAGTTTGCTTAATTTCATATAATACATGGAGCAAAGTTCTGAAAAAATGGCAAGTGGAGAAAATTTTACCATTTTAGGTTATCTAAGTGCAACTTGTGTCATACTGTAGTCATGCAGCAGTAATGTGTAAATAATCTCAAAATCTGGAATTACTGCCGTTATTTGACATATGTAAACATCATCACCTGCATTCTGTGGGAGATTGTGCAAAACACATCCTCAGCATTGATTTCAACCAACACATTTGCATGTTTCCCTTCTTTTCCCTCTATTATTCATTTACTATAAGTATTACAATCTCTTTGTATGCACAGCGGGTTTGACTGGGTCCTGCTCTCTGGTGAGGCTGGGGTTTCAGTCCCGCTTAGGGTGCCTTGCGATGCACTGGCGTCCCGTCTAGGGTGTGTCCCCCTCCCCTGCCAGCCTTATGCCCTGCGTTGCCGGGTTAGGCTCCGGTTTGCCGCGACCCCGCTTGGGACAAATAGTTTCAGACTATGTATGGCTTTGCTGTTTGGTTTTATTGATATTTTATTCTTTTAGTTAATTGCAAAACTGTTTCTTGTACTGTTGTACCCTGTACAGACTTCTTCTTCCTCTAAATTGCTTTGAGAGGCTGCTTTTTTAATTTTTTTTTTTTTTTTTTTTTTACTGCTACCACAATTGTTATTTCACAGATAAGTGACTTTAAAGTCATCTTGGTTTTCTGACGATGCTCTTATATAGCAGTGAATGGGTGTCCACTGCCCTTGATTGTGTGTACATTCTGAGAGGACAACGACTATAATTTGCATTTGTACAACACCTTTCTAAACCACTGGGAACTGAGCTAACTGAGTTGTGGCTTCCAGCAGCAAAACAAGTCTCTTCATGCATGGTAAGGCTTGGCTGTAAACTTGATAATAATTTCGTTTCAAAAAACAACTTTGTTAGAGAAAATCTCTCCATTGCATCTATGGCCCAGGTTTCTGTTTGGTCCACTGGAAAGTGCCCTACCTACTGGTCAGACACAAATACCCATGTTCCTCAAAGACCTTCCAATGTAGGCGCTGTCTGAACTGTGGGTGCGAGACTGTCCTGTGTGGAGGTATTGTGGTGCAAGTCCCAAAGGTCACATCCTCAACCAGGAATGAACACCTCCCATGTTACCCTCAAAGTCCTTACATCATTCTCCTGTAAAGCCAAACCTTGCGTACGTTTTTCCTGGAACGACTGTTTCATGGCTCAGTTCTTCAGAACATTGTCCTGTGAGATGATCCGACCTAAACACTGAGCTAATTCTTGCTTGGGAAGAAAAAAACTTTGCCATAGTTTTTCATTAGATATTTATTCCTCAGAAATTAGGAATTTCTTCTGTCACTGCGGTTTCTGGAAGTGTCCTCAGACAAGGAAAGGGATACAGGCATAACAAAGGCCCTCCAGTGCACAAGCCAGCCTTAATTTGTCCCTTCATCACTTGTATATAAATCTATTGAATTCTGTTTCTTATTATTCTTAATATTGCATAGTTGCCCCAATACTTGAGTATAAGTTAGGTTGCTACACAATTAGCTGTGACATATTAGCGAAGAAAGCCTAAACTGGACAAAGACATCAATCTAAGCAAAATATGAGTAACTGAAATTAAATAAAAAATTACGAGTTGCTATTAGTTAATAGAATCATTATTACTATTACAAATTAATTAATTAATTAACTAACTAAGTATTAGTAACTAACTAATTGATATTTACCAGGGGGATTTTCACTTGTTTGTAGCAGTATACAATAAAATACACACAGCAATGCGATAGATAGATAGATAGATAGATAGATAGATAGATAGATAGATAGATAGATAGATAGATAGATAGGAAAATGAAATAAACAGTACAGTGTGGTTGAAGTAGCACCACCTTACTACACTTCAACATTTCTGTAAGTATAAGTTTGACAATGAGGAAAATTATTCGTACAGAGCATCAACATTGCGGTGGTTCTCCGTATAAATATTAAAAAAGAATATCAAGAGCCACAGAAATGTCAGTTTGAACGTTTTAAACGTATTTAACTCCTGGAATGCCAAAAGAGTACCGCCGCGTGCACCGCTACCGGTCTCGCGCCTTCCCGCAGCTCATTGGCGCCATCTTGACCTCGCTCACGGCATTGATCCGCAAACCAATGGGACCGTGTGCGCGAGCGACCAGAGGCCATCCGCACGTCTCGTCTTAAGGGGAATATTTTATATTTCAAGAAACGTAAAATAGGACTCGAAATTCGACAGACAGCTACGTGCGCGTATCTTGTTTTCCTTTGAACTCGCTTTCTTTTTTCCCGCGCATATCCATGAACACCGCAGTCATGAGAAATCTTGAAACGAGGACCCGCTTCCCGTTTCCTTGTTGATACAAAATATTATTTGCATAATATAACTCAAGACAGTTATATCAGCTCAAACGTTGGGTTTACCTCTGGGGAAAACATGGCAAACTAATAAGAAACCATACATTTTTACATTAATATTAAATGTTTTGGCATATGTGAAAATTTACCTTAGGTATTAAAATCAGTATTGTCATCTGCGTGTATGAACACTTAAGGTTGAACTAGACTGTGTTAATTCAATCTATTACAGCATTTAATTAGCTGTACAGCAAATACTGACGTCGGTATGTAAAGTAAGTGAATTTGATAATTTAAATACTTTTACATTCACATTACATTTACATTTATTAATTTAGCAGACGCTTTTCTCCAACTACACTTCAGATAACCAAACAAAAAGTGCATTGCATCAACAGAAGGAAATTCATTATTATTATTATTATTATTATTATCGTTGAGTACTTTTATTATGCAAGAATTAGGTGGTTATTTTTGTGAATGATGTCTTTCCCTGTTTTTTTTAACGAAGCACTCACTTGTACCTGAAGCAAATTATGAGGTTTAATGTTTTATACTTTACTGAATTATCTATGAATGTCTAGGGGCAGCAGGTGGTATAGTGGTTAAAGGCTTTTCCTTGCAATCAAAGGAGCTGGGTTCAAATCTCTTTTCCTGCTGTAATATACTTAATCAAGGGTGACAGAGTGAAACTTACAGAGCAGTGTAAATGGGTGAATCCCCTGTAAGTAGCTGAGCATACAGACCTGATATTGTAAGTCACCTCAGAGAAAAGCATTAGCTGAATGACTAAATAGTAACAATCAAAACATAATTTAGATTAAGTGCCTTGATCATGGGTACAAGAGCAAAACCACACCTTGGAATTAAGCTATCAAACATCTGTTACCAATTGCTCTGGGCAGCATGGTGGCACAGTGAGTAGTGCTGCTGTCTTACAGTGCCTGTGTGGTGCAAGAGAATATGGGTTTGATCCCTGCTTAGTCTGTGTGGAGTTTGCATGTTCTCCCCGTGTCTGCATAGGTTTTCTCTCAGAGTCCAAAAGACATGCTGTTCAGGTTCCCCCGTAGTGTGTGAGTTTCACGGAGAGAGTGTGTTTCACTGATGTATGCATGAGTGACCCGTTGTAAGTAGTGTATCTAGCAGTGTAAGTCACCATGGTGAATAAGGTGTGTGGGCTAGTAACACTACACAGTAACCATTCATTGTAAATTGCTTTGGGGAAAAGTGTCTGCTAGGTGAATAAATGTAAATTAAGGTCTGGAACCCCTACATCACATGTGCTTAGTGAAGCTGAACTATGGATGAGAACTGTGTAGTCTGATGGATCAAAGACATGAGTAGAAATGTTCCTACATCATATCCTGGTGAGGTTGAGCCATGCATTTTGTCCACTCCAGAGGAGATATGTTTTTTAAGCCTTATTCCCTAAATTGTACAATCTACAATGCTGAATCTTAATATGCCTTACAGAGGATATTCTATGCCTTTAAATAGTACCACATGTTTTGGGGTAGGGCTTGCATAAGTTCCTAGAAATCTTAGAAATTTCTCCACAAAACTTTTTCTCTTGAGCTTTAGGCGGATATAGCATGAAAATTTGCAATTCGTCCCTCCAGAAGGAAGCCTGAATGAGACTAGGACGCACATATTAGATTTAAGTATGGGGTGGGGAAATTCACTCACATTGGCTACCCAATTAAGCAGCAGCTGTCATATGGTAAGCTCACTGTGTACCTTGGGTAAAATAGGGTAAAATGACAGTTTTTGAGGTTTTTTTTATTTGTTTTTGTCTTGCGGTGCAATTAAAGAGCCACAAAGAATCAGCTGCTGCCAAGAGGGAAGCAACACTGAAAGTAATCAATAGAGCATAGCTGCTGTCTGGGTGCTGTAATGGTAGTTGATGGTTATTTTTTTCCTGCAAATGGTACCCAGTCGGCGTTTAGGTTGTGGGGAAAAAAGAGCATTTTTATGAGGGTTATTCATCACTTTATGAGAGCGTCCTTCCAGGAAGGCTGAGGGGTTGAAGGAAGAATTATGTTTTCAAAATGAGACCCATGGAGACTGTGACTACTGTAACTGCACCGTGCAGTAAAAGTAAACAGGCGGGAAAAAAAACAACATGGCACTTAAAGTTTCATTGTGCTCCCCCACCCTGAATTCTGTCAGCACTAAAGGGGGTAGGAACACAGCCCTGTTCACAGTCGCTTTCATATTTCATACCCCTGGGACGTCTTAGTGAAGATGAAGCTATTTCTGCAGCCCATGGTGTTACATATATAATATTTCTGTAGGTCTCATGCAGAGTCTGTTCTCCATTTAAATATCTATGGGACAGTAAAGGAACAGGGAAGTAGTTTTACTACATCTATAAATCACACTTAGTCCTGCAATGGAGAGACAAAACAATCGTTTTGCTTTTGAAAATGTGACTATGAACAGGTTACGGGGTTACAGGAAAAAGTCTGGCCTCCTATGCCTTACATGCACTGATTAGTACTGATTATTCTTAATAAATCCATCCAAACCATTCAATTTTCAGTTATTCAGCTGCTGTGGACTGTTAATCACTAATTAATTGATTAAAATGAACAAAGTTACTATTAACTAGTTTCTCTGACATTTTTCTTCATAGCAAAAAAGTGTTAGGTTCACACATTTAAGCTACCTAGGATTATTTACTCAGTTGTACATCTTGGTCATTTTTACTCTATCAGTTCAGGATAAGTACCTTGATCAATGGCACTACAGCAGGAGGTAGAATTCAGACCCAGATCCTTTGAGTGCAAGGTGACATCTCTAACCACTACGTCACCTGTTGCCAGTCAAATATTATCACATATTTCTGAACCTTTTATAACAATAAGAAGAACCTCTGAGCTTCAATACTTGACATGAATCTTCAACTGTTTTTTAAACTGTTTAACACACAGGAATCAATATTACTCCTTAATCTTTTGTTACTATTTATTGTTAATCAGCTGGATTATATTAATTACAGAAGATATGTTCAGTCACACCTTTTTAACAGAAGTCACATTCTTGTCATTTATCCCTCTAACCTTTTGAATTCAGCATGATGTTAAACAGGTTATTTTTGTTTGACGTGCTGGAAAGAGAAGTGTGAGTTCAACACGCTGGAATCGAAGCGGGGCCCTTCTTTCTCCCAAATGTTTCCAGGAAAACGATTAACGCACAGATAGAACATATTACAGGAAAGAGGACAGTGAAGTCACCTCCTCCTTCAGCGAATAAAAACGGACACGAATCTGAAGCATGATGGTACTTTTCTGTCAGGGGCCCAGAATCCTTTTATAGAGGACAACAAAAGCTATGCTCTTGTGCATGAGCACCTCGTGTAGCGTACACGTGACTCGCTGTCCTTTCGAGGGTGGCCATCTCTGGGACCCAGAGCGCTCTCTAGAATGACCCCCGGGTAAACTGTGGGGATGGGGGGGTGAACAATGGTAACCTTTTCACATAACCCGGTAGCAGGGCTTGGAAAAGTGGGGCGCTCCGAGAGCCGGTGCTCTATGAATGGGCCCTTGGGGGCCCATGATTGACAGCTGAATTACTGTGGTGCTCCTGGAAAAGCGTGCTCCGGACCAAGGCCTGTTCTTGTTCACGTCCCCAATTCCCCTCCCCCCTCAGCCCAACCCCTTAACCCCACAGCACAATCAGTACTCTGGGAGGTCTGGGTCATTGTCCCACGGCCAAGAAAGGGGCGGGGTGGAGGGTGGCCGAGGACGCCTCTTTACAAACTCGGGTGCACACGGTGCCCTGGCAAACCATCTGAATGAAGATGTCACAGGAGGGTGAAGAGCATGTGAGGTTTCGCAGAGGTCTTAGACAGAGCAAGAGACAGACACAGTGACACGCCAGCATGGAATCAGAATGTACCACGCATATGTTTACTGTTTACCCTGCAAGTAGCTGGCTGGGACATGACACTTTGATGTGTTTAAATTTTTTTGTCGGTAGAATTATAAAAAGGACAACAAGTTAGCACTGGTGCCTCACGGCTTTTGGCCTGTTGGCACAAGGTTCAAATCCAGCTACATCTGTGTGGAGTTTTTGTGTTCGCTCCCACAGTCCAAATATGTTTGAGGTGGACTGATGGCACTAAATTGCCCTTTCTGTGAGTATGTGTGATTCCCAGTGATGGAGTGGCACTGTGTTCAGCATGTACCCTCCTTAGCCCTGTACCCTCTACTTCTACAATAGTCTCTGGACCACCATGATCCTCACATGGACAAGTGGTTAATGACAATGAGTAAGTGACTACAGTATATGTACAGTACTATATACTGCATATACTATGTATTTGTGCATATACTTATATTTACTATTTTTAATGATGTATGTATGCATATGTGCATATATAAAGATCTAAGAATCATGAGTATTAAAAAAAAAAAACTTTCAGAAAAATAATTTAGAAAAGCACAAATATCAGTAAACCGTCCCATTTCATAAATTATACCCACTGATGATCCTAGTTGAAGGTGTATGCGCAACTGCAAAGCCCTCCAGAAGGTTGAAACGCAGATGTCATCCGGTCTCCAACTCCCGCTGCCCTACCATCACGCAGATGATCCATGCTTCCTTCCTCGACTGCTCTGGCGTCTGCTCCTGTGGCCTGACTGCGCACACGGGGGGTTACACTGGGCCAGCAGTGTCTGCCAGAGCCTGTGGCCTTTACACACCTGCCTGGGACACAGCCCAGGGGTCAGTCTGCTGCGCTTATCTGTAACGACACACATGATGAATGGCGCAAAAGTGCTGATATCATGGATTGTTCTGGTTTCGCTGGGGAGGATCAAGCAGCCTGTGGCCAACAGGTGAGGCGAAACTCCTTTACGATGTCTGTGCTGCATCGAAACACAGATGAAGAACAGTCTTGATAGCGTGTAAATGTGTGCATCACTAAAGGAATTTATACTCATCCTAGTAACAGGGTTAATTTGCTCTGTGAAGTTAATTCATTAGGTGACTTCCTGATGTGAGGGGCCCCGACTACCATTGTTTCTTATAGGGAAAAAAAAAATTGGTTTCTGGATGAAAACTATGTCACCCCACCAACATCAACAACTGCTTGTCCTGGCAAGCCAGAGCCTATCCCAGAAACACAGGGCTCAAGGGGGAGGGGATACACCCTGGAGGGGATGCCAGTCCATCACAAGGCACCCCAAGCAGGACTCAAACCCCAGACCCACCACACAGCAGGCGCCGGCTAAACCGGCTATGCCACCACACCCTCCAACTATGTCACCTAAAACTAATTTTAAAAAAGTACAAATTTAAAAGGTATTTTTGCCCATGGCAACAATAACATATGTTTTTAAATATTTCATAATCAGAAATTATTTCTAGCTTGTCTTTCAATGTCACTGATTATCAATGATGGGGGGCGCAGTGGCGCAGTGGGTTGGACCAGGTCCTGCTCTCCAGTGGGTCTGGGGTTCGAGTCCCGCTTGGGGTGCCTTGTGGCGGACTGGTGTCCCGTTCTGGGTGTGTCCCCTCCCCCTCCGGCCTTACGCCCTGTGTTACCGGGTAGGCTCCGGTTCCCCGCGACCCCGTCTGGGACAAATGGTTCTGAAAATGTGTGTGTGTGTGTGTGATTATCAATGACCGCCTGTCCAGTGTAAGGTCATGGATGTCAGGATGAAAAAACAACTGCAGAACTTTTCTCCATTGAGGGAACTGGTGTCTTTTTCAAGCCTCCTTTTATGTCATTTTATCTTCTTTAAACATTAGTGCATTTTAAGAAAACTGAAGATCTAGGAAATATTTTGAAAAAATGCTTTACCAGTGAATGTTCAGCTTTTTCCTTTTTTAGATTTACATTACATTTATTGATTTAGCAGATGCTTTTCTCCAAAGTGACATACTGTACATCTCAGAGAAAAATACAAAAAAAATAAAGAAAATTAGAGAATAAGAGAATAAAAGAAAATTAGAAAATTAGAAAAAATTAGAGAAAACTTGCATCAACAGAAGAGATTTGGATTCAGATACGTGACTAGAGTACAGTTAATTTGTCACATTCCACTATATGAACCAGTATATATTACGAGTTGCTACTTAAAGGCTTCTCCGTTATTGAACAAATGTTATTTTAAAAAAGTATTAAACAGTAACAAATTTATCATACACTTCGGAGATCAGGGGAGAAACTGAGTCCAAAAAATATGAGACACTTCTTAAATGTAGAAAGAGATTCAGCAGTTCTGAGTGAGAGAGGGAGATCATTCCGCTAGACTGGAGCCAGATCTGAAAGCCTTTGTGTTTTTGATTTTAGACCTTTTGTGCATAGAATCACCAAGTGGGTAAAGATGGAGGATTGGGGTGTAGCGAGTGATCAGGTCTTGTAGATATCAGAGTGCAGATCCACTGATGGTTTTGTAGACTTTAACCAGAGTCTTGAATTAGATCCCAACAGAAGCCAATGCAGAAAGACAAGAAACGGGAGATAAATGGGTACACTTTTCCAGGTCAAACACATCTTGTGCAGCAGTGTTCTGTATTAGCTGGAGAGGTCTGATGGCAGAGGCTAGAAGACCAAACAGGAGAGAGCTGCAGTAGTCCAGGCAGGATGTTATGCAGGATGTATCTGCAGGACTGAGTTGTGGTTTCGGTACGCTTGAGCTCAGTTGATGAGGTAGGCAAAATCAGCAAGTTGTCCAGTTTGACAGATAGTACTTGACAGGAAGACAGACCAGTTGGGGGATGTGTTGTAAGTGGTAATCAGACATCCACGCTGAGATGTCTGAGAGGCAGGTGGCAAGGTGCAAGGAAACATCTGTAGCTCCAGGCAGAAAGGTGAAGAAGAGTTGGGTATCACCATCATAACAGTGGTAAGAGACTCCATGGAAGTCGATGACAGAACCGAGGGAAGAGGTACAGATTGAGAAGATTGGTGGCCCAGCACCAAGCCTTATAGGATGCCAGTTGAAAGAGACTGAAGGGATGATCGGGAGCCCCATGAAACCACTAGGCAAGATCTACTTGATAGGTAGGACCCAAACCATCTCAGTGCAGTTCCTTTGATGCCAAGCTGTCGGGTGCTTGGGAGCATTGAAAGCTGGAGACAGGTCGAGAAGGCTGAGGATCGAGGAGAGGGAAGCTGCTCCAGCTGACTGGAGAGCATCTGATACTGTGAGGACAGTTGTCTCTGTGGAATGTCCAGCTTTAAATCCAGACTGATACCCGTCAAGGAGATCTTTCTGCATGAGGAATACAGACAGCTGATCACAGACTGCCAGTTCCAGAGTTTTTGACAGGAAAGGGAGGAGGGAGTCTGGCTTGTAGTTCTGGACTGAGTCTGAATCCAGAGAGGGTTTCTTTAACTGTGATGAAATGAGGGTAGTTTTGAAGGTGGAGGTGAAGCCAGAGAAGTGCGAGCAGTTGATGATCTTGAAGATAAAAGAGATAAGTTGTGAGGAAGTGTCCTGTGAGAGAAGCAAAGGGATCGGACCAAGGGAGCAGATAGTGGCTCTGTGTCACAGGAGAAGGTCAAACAGTTCAGTTTCTGGCAGGGGATTAAATCCATAGAATGTGACTTTTCAGAGAGGTCTAGCATCATCACAGCAGGTGCACGACAAGAACTTGATGGAGTTGACTGTCTTTAAAGGCAAAATCGTCAGTGGTGAGAGAGTAAGCAAGAGGTAGAGGAGGAGGAGGGCAGAATGGGTATGAGATGGTGGAGAAGAGTCTGTGTGGATTGTTATTTGCAGACTATAGTTTATTGTTGAAGAAGGTGGTCTTAGCTCAGTAAACAGCAGAGTAAAAGTTGCTAGGAGTTTCTGGGAAATTTTCAGGTCTATGAGAGTCTTCTTAACTAATAACACATTGATATTAAAAAGCTCCTTTTCTGCTGCATAGTCTGTGTTTTACAATGGGTAAAGCTTTAGGTAAAGGTGAGCTTTACAATGCTCTCTTTTACTCGATTTAAGCAGGATTTTTGAACTAGGCAGACACTATTAAAGCCATCAGGCAGTTCCATGGCAGCTTTTATGGACTTTATTGTTTTATCTTGATGAATGTGTTTTGCCCCAGAAGTTCTATCCCTGTTGTTCTTCTACAGTATTGATCTGTCCTGTTTCATAAATAAAACCCACTGATGATCCTAGCTGAAGGTGTGTGAGTGTCTGAGTTGCTGTCTGATTCATTCCACCTATTGCACTGTCTGCATCTCTTAGTTGAAACAGCCACTGGTATTTTTATGTAAACTTTCTCCGTTAACTTTTTTTCCATTTCTTCTGAAAGAAAAAATGACAGAGTAATGCCATCGTTACTGAATCATAAACCAGTTCATTAAAAAGAGAGTGTGTTGCCTGGTAAGCTACTGTAGTGGTGAGTCCCTTGTATGAGGGCTGAGTGTGTCTAAAAGTGTTGGTATTTGGTAATGGGCACCTCTAAATTATTTTCTTTATTGAAAAAGGGACATCTCTTAACTAAGATGTTTTGTACCTGAGTGTTGACTTACTCATCCTATAAACTTTTGCAATGTTAATTTGATTATTGACCACCAACATTCAGGAACACCAGACACAAGCCATAAACATTGTGGAAGTGAGTTGAATTAAGGCGGTCCCACAGTCTTCTGATCGTGTGCTCTTTATTGTATTTTATTTGCATGAGAAAGCACGGGTCACATTCCCTCTACCGCAAGCCGAAAATCTGGAACATAAACAAAGAAACAATTTCTTTGGAAATTGATAAGTCAAGAACAAGGACATATGTGCCACGCCCACATCGCCAAGTCAGCACGGCACACCTGGGGCGCGGCGCAGACTGACGCATATAAGGCAGCGTCAGAGCAGGGACTGACGTGGAACCTTGTTCAACCTTGTTACTCGTGACCTGCTATTGCTTATCTCCTTCCTGATCCCTTGGTCCTGCTCCAGTCCCCTCTTCCTAGTCCTAGTGCCTCCCTATGATCTTCAACCTTTTGCTTGTGCACCGACCTTGTCTTCTGAATTGCCCCTCGGAGACCTTTAGCCTGTCCTACGATGCCGCCTCTTGGATTTTCCTGAATAAAGCACTTTTTCCGCTCCGCGCTTGGGTCCGCCACTTCCTTCCGGAACCGGCCATGACAGTATGAGGACGCCTGTTGAAAATATTTCAGCTAATTATAGGATCTGTATAACCATGACCATGACTTGGTAATGATGGATGGATGGATGGCCCGATGGATGGACAGACAGATGGATGGATGATTCATTTAAGAGCTGAAATATTCAATTAAACATCTTTTTACCTCTTGCTGCGTGTTGAAAAGCAGCTGCCATTTCCATAATGAACTCAGCCTTTAAATCCCCCTTTGATAAGCAGCCCTGCCTCAGTTAAGGGGGTCGGGAACAAAGATGGATCTTCATGTGGTCCCGCCCTTTGCTCCACAAAGGACGTGGTACGTAACATGTTCGCTCAGGTTGGGAGTCTAAAAGGAGGGGGAAGAGTGTATCAAAATGCTGTTGACAGCGCTGCGCAGCCCAGGGTGTCATCAGCAAATAAACACTGTCATTTTTATCCCCCAGCACCCCCAGCACACCATCCCAGCAGCACCCTAAGCCTCCGGCAGTTGCTGACAGCAACGTTACTGTATTTCCTCGTCCCTGACAGCTGCAACATAGCAGGCCAACAGCACCCAATACCTCCAAAGGGATGTGGGAGATGCTGAGAAAACTGCTTCCTGTCTCCTTCAGCCCCACTGCAATCCCTTGTGGCCTTAGCTCAACCTGGATTCACACTACAACCTACCAGCCGTTCCATTTTTCCCGTAAACACTTGTGACGCCACTACACCGCATGCTGCCCCCCGACAAGAACACTCTTACCTGTTTACATGTATGTAAAGCATCTCAGTGTGTCTAATGCTCAGTAAGCAGGGCCGCCATGGAGAACCTGCTCCCTGAAGCGACTTTCCTCAAACCGATACAGTAAAAATTACCCAGCTGTGGGTAAATCAATGAAAGTCACTTTGGAGAAAAGCATCTGATAGTTAATATTAAAATCTAATAAAGAAATGTACCGTAACTTCACTCCACAGTCTCACTGTGGGAGGTGGGGGGAGGCAGCCATGTGGAGGCACTCAACTGGGTCCTTACACAAAATTAACAGTGGGGGGTAAAATCAAAGCTTCCTTGGCATCACATAGAGCACACATACACATATACAGTATATATTATACTATATACATACTAGATATACTTTACAGGCTGGTATCTCTTGCACAAGGTCCTGTACTAGAGTAGTAAAATGATAAGTCTAAGATGTGTAAAGCCATTCGAGTGAAAGTATTTATGATACAGCTCCCCTGACCCTGTCAATCATCTGCTCACACACACACACACACACACACACACACACACACACACACACACACCCCAACTTTACCCCTCTGCTACATGTACTGTACATGTCTCCTGGTGCTGTGCAGTATCATCCTGCTCCAGGGCCTCTGAAAGCCTAATTGGATTTAATTGGCACTAACAAGGAGGAGGTGACCTCCCCCCACACGCACAGGTCAGTGTGGACAGTCCATGTCCCAGACAGTCGTCCCATCACTGGCTTCATCATTGATGTGACAGTGCTGAGCCAAGAATCTCTCCGCAGAGTGTCACGGCGGCCAATTTGTCACTCCCATTAGCTCCTCCCCCTGCAGTGATGCCTGGGACCAGAGACTGATCCCGCACTGGGGGGCAGAGGGCAGAGAGGGGACTCGTCTTAATCCTGATCAGCTGAAGGGACAGGACTTTGCCTGAGGGACTGAAGATCCCTAATCGGTGGTAATTGGAAAGCAAGGCATGCACGCGTGTTTCTCATGACAGCGTGTGCGTTAATTACGAAATGACTGGGCTTGCGGGCGCCACGCTCCTGTTGGTGAAACCTGCTGAAATGAGGACCTGTCATTCTTCATCTGCAGCCTGCACTTCACCCTCAGCTCCATATTGTCACACAGGGAGGCAAAGATTTAGTGATGGAAATCCACAGAGATCAACATTTCACAGCCTCACACACACGTATGTATTTACACATGTATGACACTTTCCTTAAAAGCCCCTTACACTCATTTCCCCATTTATGCAGCTGAGTAACTTTTACTGGAACAACTAAAGATATGTACCTTGATCAAGGGTGCCACAGCAGAAGGTAAGGTTTGAACCTGCAACAGCAGCTCTAACTGCTATGCCACCTGCTGTTCCTCTTCAAGCACAGTGGCTTGGCAGGTGGCACTGGTCCTCACAATACCTGGGCTCTACATTCAGCTGTAGGCCTGAATCCAGCTCAATCTGTGTGGAATTTGTATGCCCCCCAATTTGTGTTAGTATCCTCTTAGTGCTCTGGTTTCCTCCCACTGCCCAAAGCCTCTGGTAAACTGATGATACTAAATTGGGTGGCACGATACCACAGCAAGTAGCACTGCTGTCTCACAGCACCTGGGTTGTGCAAGAGGATGTGGGTTTGAACCCCACTTAGTCTGTGTGGAGTTTGCAAGTTCTCCCTGTGTCTGCATGGGTTTCCTCCAGCCCAAAGACATGCTGTTCTGGTAGATTGGTGACCTTAAGTCATCCATAGTGTGTGAGTGACACAGAGAGTGTGTCCCACTGATATATGGATGAGTGACCCATTGTAAGTAGTGTATCTAGCAGTGTAAGTCACCGTGGTGAATAAGATGTGTGGGCTGATAACACTGCATGGAGTTCTTTGGAAGTCGCTTTGGAGAAAAGCATCTGCTAAATGAAGTAACGTAAATTGCCCATAGTGTGCGTGATGGCCCTGGTATGGACTTGCCTCCTGTCTAGGGTGTACCCTGCCTCATGCTCTGTGCTGCCAGGATAGACTCTGGACCACTGTGACCATGCACTGGACTAGTTGCTGTTGATAATTGTTGGATGACTGATGCAGAAATGTTTTGTTATTCATACTCACTTTCAGCAAAATTTAAGGTGGTTAATTACTTCTATTTGCATGGTTTCAGTCAGATGTGAGAGACCCCAGAATTTCAAGGACATTTTTTTGGTCTTCACCTCAGGAGGACACAGGGAATTTTGGAAAATCAACATTCACTGCTAGAAGGCTGTTTGTGAAAAATTACCCCCCAGAGGGGGGTGTGAAGTGCGGCAGTGACCTAGAGTTCCGTGGTTTCTTCACACCCCTGGTGATTACAGCCTGTGCTAAACCCTGTGAAAGCACTGAGGTAAAATGAGGGGGACCGCAGTAGACTTCTAGAACGCTTCAGTCCAACAATGTTTATAAACAATATAAGGAATTCAGGCCATTGTGAAGAGATGAAGTGATATGAATTTACACACTGCCGCTAGCGTACATAAGGCAGCTTATATTATGAAGGGGAAAAAAGAAGTTTTCCAAGAAAGATTACAAAAAAATGAGTGACACCTTCTAGGACGTAGACTGGAAAAAATGCTAAACACTTTGGTCGGCACAAACCAAGCAGAAGGTAGTAATGTGGTGTGTTTAACTTTACTGAAGCCACTATTTCTGTACAGTAACTCACGTCGCCTCTGGTGATTCCTTGCACGTCTTTATTCGAATGTGATGAAAGCGCCACATCGGCGACACATTTGCCTTCATGGTGGCCAGCATCAGGTCTTGGGGAAAGCTGTTCTGATCATGGTGATTGGCTGTGGATCCCGGGATCTTCGCTGATGGGATGCAAATGGCCCGACATGCTTCCAGGCGGGCTCTGGTCGATTTGACCCCGTATCCATCTGTTTGAATCATGGCCGTAGATCCGTCCACAGTGTCCTTCGGCGAAAACTTTCTACGGAAGAATTCTTCACAGTCCGTGATTCAGTCAAAGCCACAGACAAGTCATCTAGAGCTCTCATTGCTGTCTATTTCAGAGGTTCTTAACCATTTCTAGGCTGAGGACCCATTTTAGAATCTGAGGAAAGCTTAGGACCCCTCACAGAAAAATGTGCATAAATGAATTCTGTTACCCTCAATTTCTAGCACTGAAACTCAATCACCTTAACAGACAACTACCTAATAATTGTGTCTGCATCTATATTTCGGTCACACTTTACTCTGAGATGTATGGCATAGTAATGCTCTTATTTCTAAGTTTTAATTAGTAAGGCTGCTATTTTTCATATACTTCCTGAAGCTCATCCACAAAGTGAGACACCGAACCTTAACCTTACCCCTAACCCTCCATGGAGCTCTTATTAAGAACCCCTGATCCATGCAGTCAATTTGTGGAATTACTCCACTTGGTGTAACACCACACGTTCGTCCAATTTAAGGTCCAAACTTGAGTTTCTCAGGCTTTCTCTGAATCCCTGAAAGCCTCTTTACCGAAAGAGACGACTTAAATGAGTTCAATTAGGGAAATAATTAGTTTCATCGAGTGGAAAAGCACAACCTTTACACAACCTCTTCACACTCACACACACGCATCTGTGCCAGTCCTCCTTTCATCATCTGTGCTCCATCCACCTATTGATTTTATGACCTGGTTGCTCCGTTCTCAGCTGAGGGGGAACAGGTGAAGCAGAACAGCTCTGATTTATGTTTGGCTCTTTTTAAAAATTCAGTTTAAAATTACATTTATTCACTTAGCTGACACTTTTCTCCAAAGCAACTTATAATGTTGAGGTCCTTACAATTATTTACCTATTTAGACACACACACACACACACACACACACACACACACACACACACACATCACCTGAACCGCTTGTCCCATACAGGGTCATGGGGAGCCGGAGCCCAACCCGGCAACATAGGGCGAAAGGCTGGAGGGGGAGGGGACATACCCAGGACGGGATGCCAGTCTGTCACAAGGCACCCCAAGCAGGACTCAAACCCCAGACCTACCAGAGAGCAGGACCCAGTCCAACCCACTGCACCACCGCACCCCCTGCCTATTTATAATGCTGGGTAATTTTACTGGAGCAACTGAAGGTAAGAACCTCACTCAGTGGTACTGTAGCCAGAGGTGGGATTCAAATTTGCAACCACTAGGTCCAAAGGCAGCAGCTGTAGCCACTACAATACCAGCTGTCCTCAGAATGGACCCTTAAGTACACACAGATGCTTGCATGCACACACACAAACAGGCGTCCACACACACAAACACACGTACACACACACAAAAACAAAAAATCAAACAAGGGTAAGTCAAAAAGCCTCCACAATAATCTTTATGAAAATGTAAAAAAAAAAATTGCTATGAACACTTTTTCATCTAATCGTGTGTGTGTACAAAACGGTGTATATATAAAATGTATTGAAGTATGTAAAGTATTTATAGATATCTATTTTTATATATACAAGTATTTAAACATAACAAATGTTTATATACTTGTATATATAAAATGTATTGAAGTATGTAAAGTATTTATAGATATCTATTTTTATATATACAAGTATATAAACATTTGTTATGTTTAACATATGCATATAAACATATATATGCACCCACATATATATATTTGCACAAGTTTTTTCTTTAAAACATGCAAAGTTATTTAATTTTTCAAATTACTAAGTACAAAGCCTGTTTTAATGTCTTGATGATCATTTCATGACCTTTAGAGATAATTCATATGTAATCACTGTGTTCCTGTTTGAGTCACACAGCTGAGATGATTTTAAAAAATGATGCCTTAAGCTGTATATAAACTCAGAAGTACCATAAAACCATGTGAGGAGCACAACTAATTTCAAAGAAGGAAGAAAAGCTTGCGTTGAAAACAAATCTTTCCTCTAAGCAGCCATTGGTGTCAATTAGCACGCCATAAAGATACTTGATTATGGAAGTGGTTTATTATTTCAAGGAGTGAATCACTGCCAAACCTCATTCCTTTTTGCAGTTCTTTTTTTATCTTTTTTTTTTTGAATCAACCGAAAGAAACGTAACATTACAAATTAACAGAAAACACAACTTCTAAGTATGTATTACCACCCCATAAAGCAATGTAGTGCCTATTATAAGTGTTTGGGTAGCTCTGGACTGAAAATATACACTGCAAAGTAAACAAACAACAGCATATTTTAAAGACGTAGGCTGTCATGTTTCCATCAGGACTTGATCGGGAGACCTTTTGGGCCAGACGTGCTTCTGGTCTGTGAAAATGTCACTGAACAGATGACATAGGCAGTCCAGGTCATGGCGCTCACCGGAAAGATTGTTTGGTGTTGTTGAATCAGCTTTGACTCTTGGGGACCACATGTATGGAACTCCTCCAGAAAGTTTTGTTCTTCATTTGTGTTGTTTATGTTGAAAGGGCTGTGTCCGCTGTCACTGAGATTGAGACCATGCATCTGGTTGCTGTTTGTTCTCTTCTTCTTCTCCCTCCAACTTTTCCAGTTGTCATCATCTTTTTGAAGAATCCAGTCTTCTCATGATGTGTCTCTCATGATATGTATGATAACCTCAGTCTCACCACTGCTGCTTTTTAGAGAGTTCTGATTTGATTTGCTCAAACACCCATCTGTTTTTCCAAGGTGTTCTTGTATACAGACTATCTGTGGAAACATTCCTGAGGCAACTTCACTGCATGCATGGATCAGTCAAGACATACAACCAAAAGTTATAGATGAATAGTAAAGGGCTCATGTTTGTAGCCAAACCCTTAATTTGTGGAGTTACTACCCTTAGTGTAATGAGGACTTAGGCTATTTTTTGATTTTTAAGAAAAACTGGGCCGCAACATGAGACTAGGAAGAAAACCTGTGTTTTACAGTATTTCAGACAGATCTTATAGTCTTTTTCCTTTTTTGGCTCAAGGCTTCTGTGGTCCCTTACTCTTTTACACACACAAATCTGTGCTTTACTTAAAAAGCGGAGGGAAAAACGGACAGAAACAGGCGGTGTGGGCTCTTGTCATAATTATCTCTGAAAGGCGCTTGGGGGGACGTTTGTGCCGTCCGCAGTTTAACTGCCACGAGCCTGATTCCCTGTGAAAGGCGGTTGGAGAGTTGCTGCGGTATGTGGATCCCCTCTGACAGGGGTCTTTGAGAACACCGCCCATCATGGAGGGTGTGAGGTGCCCGCTGATGGCGGCTTTATGTACCACAAACTGCAGACAGACCTCAGTGAGCAGATATACTGTGACCTGAGAGCTTTTAAAAATGTAATTGAACCCTTTTCTTCAGTTTCAAGCACAAGGGGGGGAGTTCGGCATGCAAGTGCTGGCCTAGGGCCTCCAGTGGGATTGTGGGTCATCGGGACATAAAATAGTTCAGGCCTTCGGTGTTCACTAACTCTTACTTTTAAATCTTCCGGTGTTAAATAAATTAAGGAGTATTAACAAGTAGCCCCTCCTGTGAGTCCACCAAAAAGGCTACCAGGTGTTCTGGTTTTTCACCTCAGCATTGATGTCTAAACTGAAGAACACTCTGCTGTCTCTTCAGCTAAAACCTCCTTCTACCACAACAAAATACAGTACGCATCTAAAAAAGCACGCAGACTCTTTGCCACCATTTCATTCCTTCTATGTCCTCCACCTCCTTCCTCTTCTCTCATTGCTGATGACTTTACTTTGTTTTTCAAAGACAAAGTCAAAGCAATCACTGACAAAGTTCTCAGCATCACCCTGACCGGTTCACACTGGACCTCCCTGCGAAGCTATGCATCCCAAATTCAATCCGCTATAAAAATCTGAAATCTCTGACCTCCTGATATCGCACAGAGCCACCACCTGCTCGCTTGATCCAATCCCATCGTCACTCCTACAGAACATTTCCTTCATTCACTCTCCACCTTCATCTCTAAAATTATCAACTCTTCGCTGTCCTCTGGCTGTTTCCCAGCTGCCTTCAAAACCGCTCTCATTTCACCTCTGTTAAAAAAACCCTCCCTGGATCCCAACTCAGTCCAAAACTACAAACCAGTCTCCCTCTCCTCCTTCCTGTCTAAAACTCTAGAGCGGGCAGTCTGTGATCAACTGTCTAATTTCTTCACCCGGAACCATCTCCTCGATGGTTATAAGTCTGGTTTCAAAGTTAGTCACTCCACTGAGATGGCCCTTCTGGCAGTGTCTGATGCTCTCCAATCTGCTCGAGCCACCTCCCTCTCTTCGCTCCTCATCCTCTTCAATCTTTCTGCAGCATTCGACACCGTCAACCGCCAGATTCTACTGTCCTCTCTTAGTCAGCTTGGGATCAAAGGAACAGCATTAAGATGGTTTGAGTCCTACCTATGTGACATTTCTTGTCAAGTGGTCTGGTGGAGCTCCCTGTCATGTTTTTGTCTGGAAGGAGAAGACAGACTCAACTGTGGAGTACACAGGAGTTTATTTAGGGACTGCACAGGAACCGTAGTCAGGGACAGGCGTGGGTCTTCGGACTGCAAATGTCGTTTATCAGGAAATCCAGAATCGTGGTCGGTGAACACAGGCAATAGGTCAAACACAAAAACACGGATCAGATCACAGGAAGGGAAGAGGTTTTGGGAGAAGGACTCGGGCGGGTGGACTAGGAACAGGGAACAAGGATCAGAAGCGAGGAGCAGGCTGACTCAAAATGAGTGAGCTGTCGGCGAACAAGGTTCTGCATCCTTCTACGTTTGCTTCTGCCTTATATCCTGCCAGGTCCCAGGTGTGTCTGATTATGTTGATGGCATGGGTGTGGCATGACCCCCCCTCCAGCAGCGGCTCTAGAAGCTCGTCTGGGACCCGGGGGGCGACCGCGGGGCCGGGGAGCGGGCCGATCTGGATGGGCCCTGTGAAAATCAGAAACAAGGTCAGGATCCAAAATATCACCCAACTGCGCTCCTCTGGCCCATAACCCTCCCAATCCACAAGGTACTGAAGGGTCCCTCTGCGGCGACAGGAATCCAGGAGCGCCCTTACGATGTACGCAGGTCCGCTCCCGTCGGGCAAGGTTATTGGAGAGGGAGGTGCCGGCTGAGGCTGATGGAGAGCAGTGGCCATGGGCTTCAGGAATGACACATGGAAAGAGGGGTCTACGCGTAAGTGCCGAGGATAGTTGCAGCTGATAAGTGACGGGGATGACTCGCCGTAGAACCTTGAAGGGTCCCAAGTACCTAGGGCTAAGTTTTTTGGACATGTATGGTCCTTGTAAGCCACGGGTGGATAACCATACCCTCTGACCTGGTAGGATGGAGAGTGGGCGTCGTCGTCTGTCCTCCTGGTGTTTTAGTTGTGACTGGCGACGGAGAAGATGATCGCACACGGCTTTCCATACGGTCTGGCTGTTCTTGTACCAGGCATCCACTGCTGACACGTCACTGGGCTCCGGATGCCAGGGAAATAGCGGCAGTTGGTACCCTAAAATACACTGGAATGGTGAGTGCCCAGTCGACAAGTGAGTGAGAGTGTTGTGGGCATATTCTGCCCAGGGTAAGTACCGCACCCACCGTTGGGGATTACCCAAACAGTAGCTTCGGAGAAATCGGCTGATGTCTTGTTGGAGCTGCTCCACTTGCCCGTTTGCCTCGGGGTGATAACCAGAGGTCAGACTCACCGTAATTCCTAACTTTCTCCAGAATGCCTTCCAGACCCGTGAGGTGAACTGAGGCCCTCGGTCGGATACGATGTCCTCGGGCAGACCGTATAGCCGGAAAACATGGTAGAAGAGGGCGGTGGGTAACTTAGGCAAAGGAACCAGGCGACAACCCTTAGAGAAACAGTCAATGATGGTCAGGATTGTAGTCTTACCTTCCAAACTGGGGAGATTGACTAAGAAGTCGAGAGCTATGTGTGTCCAGGGGCGTTTTGGGACGGGCAAGGGCTACAGGAGACCGGCAGGCTTCTGGGTTGGTACCTTTGTTTGTGCACAAACAGGACAGGCCCGGACATAGTCTTGCACATCCTCTTTTAGGGATGGCCACTAGTATTGCCTCTGCAGCTGCTCTTGTGTCCGACTGAAGCCGGGATGTCCTGCAGCTGGATGATCGTGAGCCCATTGGAGCAGCATCTTTTGTCTTCCTGGGGGAACATATTGCTTACCCACCAGTCCTCCGGGAGGTACAGAGTTAGGGTCTAGTTGCTGCCCTTGGTTGACATCCCATAGTACGGGCCCCACCACACTGGTCCTGGGCAGGATGTAGTCAGGTTCACCAGGGTGTGGTCTTTCCTCATGTAGGTGCGAGAGAGCATCCGCTTTGGTGTTTTTCGTCCCGGGCCTGTAGGTTACAGTGAAGTTAAAACGAGCAAAAAAGAGCACCCACTTGGCCTGTCGGGAGTTTAAGCATCGGGCACTCTGCAGGTACTTGAGGTTCTTGTGATCCGTTAATATCAGAAAGGGATGTTTTGCACCTTCCAACCAGTGACGCCATTCTTCTAATGCCAACTTCATGGCTAACAGCTCCCGATTCCTGATGTCATAGTTTCGTTCAGCAGGAGACAATTTCCTAGAGAAGAAAGCACAAGGGTACATTTTCTCCGGTTTACCCTGGCGTTGAGAAAGCACTGCGCCTACCCCGGTCTCTGATGCATCGACCTCCACGATAAACAAGAGTTCCAGATCTGGTTGGTGTAAGATGGGCGCTGAGGTGAAGCGGCGTTTGAGCTCATCGAATGCCTGTTGAGCCTCTGGGTTCCATGGGAGTCTGTACAATTTCGTTGCTGTTAATGCGGTTAGCGGGGCGGCGATCAAACTGAAATTTCTTATGAACCGGCGGTAGAAGTTGGCAAACCCTAGGAATCGTTGTAAGGCCTTTGTAGTGGTAGGACACGGCCATTCTAACAATGCACGTACCTTACCCGGATCCATGGCGACTCCGTCTGGGGTCAGTATGAAACCAAGGAAGGAGATTCTTTGTTGGTGGAATTCGCACTTTTCCAGCTTGACGTACAATCGGTTCTGTAGCAGGCACTGTAAAACCTGTCTAACCAACTGAACGTGACTGTTAAAATCCTTGGAGAAAATCAAGATGTCATCCAGGTATACAAGCACCCCACAAGTTACCACGTCCCCCAGCACATGATTGACAAAGGCCTGAAAAACACTTGTTGCATTGGCAAGCCCGAAAGGCATGACCCAGTACTCATAATGCCCCATGGTTGTACTAAACGTGGTCTTCCACTCATCTCCTTCTCGGATATGTATCAGGTTGTATGCACTTCTTAAGTCTAGTTTTGTGAACCATTTTGCATCACGAACTTGTTCTAGGGCGGCTGTGATCAATGGCATCGGATAAGGGTACCTGACAGTGATGCGATTTAGGCCCTGGTAGTCTATGCATGGTCGCAATCCCCCAATCTTTTTCTCCACAAAAAAGAAACTGGCGGAGGCAGGAGAAGTGGAGGGTCGGATGATACCGGAGGCGAGCGCCTCTGTGATGTATTGTTGAAGCGCCTGCTGCTCAGGCCGTGACAGGGGATAAATACAACTATGGGGTGGTGTGGTACCTGGTAAAAGGTCAATTGCACAGTCCCATGGGCGGTGAGGAGGTAGCTCGGCGGCACGACTGCAGCTGAAAACAGGAGCCAGATCTTGGTACTCGGGGGGTATCTGGGCAGGCCGTGCAGAGTCGTTTCCCTCAGTAGAGGTGGCCCTACAAGGTAACTTCAGGCATTTTCCCTCACATTGAGTTCCTCACGAAGTGAGGTCTCCGGTGCTCCAATCGAACACGGGGTTATGACATGCTAACCACGGAAATCCCAGAATCACCGGAACATCAGGGGTGGAGATCAGATAAAACTGTATTGTTTCATGGTGACAAGCCCCGATCACCATCTGAAGGGGAGCAGTCTGGGAATCTATGAACCCCTTACCTAGGGGTTGTCCATCTAATGCATTAATCTTAAAGTGCTGGGGACATTTTTCTACAGGGATCTTGTGGTACTGGGCGAAATGAATGTCTATAAAGCTGCCTGCAGCCCCAGAATCTACCAAAGTCTGTACGGACAGGTTACCCACTCCCCAAGACAAGGTGATGGGTACAGTCAGACGGTCACAGTGGAGTATCCCGCTCACCTGGGCTCTGGGACGGACAAGACACTGAAGACGACGGTGTCCGGATTCCCCGCAGTACAGGCACAGGGCTTCTTGGAATCTCTGCCTTCGTTCAGTGGGGGATAAGCGACCCCATCCCAACTACATGGGCTCTACTGCTCCGCACTCGTTGCTGGTCTGCTCCGGGGTTGCGCAGTGTCGTGGTTCTTTGGTGCGCACGGCGTTGTTGACAGCCACTGCAGTGTCAATGAACTGATCCAGGGTCCATTTGTCCCCTTGGGACGCCATCGCTTTCCGTATGCAGGGATCTAAACCTCTGCGAAAACTAGCCAGGAGTGCTGACTTGCCCTAGTCACTGCGCGCGGCTAAGGTGCAAAACTCGATGGCGTAGTCGGCCATCGTCCGTTCCCCCTGTCTGATCTCGAACAGTCTTTCACTGATACTGTCATCTGACGGGGGCAGCCCAAACACGGCTTGAAACCGGGTTTTAAAGTCAGCGTAGGTCGACTGTGAATTACACTCCCAAGTGGCCATGGCCCAGTCTAATGCGTGGCCAGCGAGGAGAGACATGATATATGTAATACGGCTTAGGCTAGTGCCGTACACCTGAGGCAGGCTAGAAAAAACCACCTCGCATTGCATTAAAAACCCAGTGCAGCAAGCGGAGTCACCTTCGAAGCAGGCAAGCGGCAGGAGATGCGGGTCTTGAGGCGGTGGAGGCTGGGACAGCGGAGACGGTGGTGTTGCAGGCGGCTGTTCTGGTCTGGAGGCGGTTGCGGGGGCGGTCTCCATCGCAGCGAGCATACCTTGCTCCTGCATCACTCCGACTAGGGACTCTAAAGCCTCCGCAAGGATATTTAAGGTTTGCTCCATCGACCCCAAACGGTTACCTTGTGCGGCGAGCACCCTCTTGACGCGATCAATCTCTGCTGAGTCCGTTCCGTTGGCAGAACCTTCTGCCATGTCTTCGTCCGGAAGGAGAAGGCAGACTCAATTGCGGAGTACACAGGAGTTTATTTAGGGACTGCACAGGAACCGTAGTCAGGGACAGGCATGGGTCTTCGGACTGCAAATGTCGTTTATCAGGAAATCCAGAATCGTGGTCGGTGAACACAGGCAATAGGTCAAACACAAAAACACGGATCAGATCACAGGAAGGGAAGAGGTTTTGGGAGAAGGACTCGGGCGGGTGGACTAGGAACAGGGAACAAGGATCAGAAGCGAGGAGCAGGCTGACTCAAAATGAGTGAGCTGTCGGCGAACAAGGTTCTGCGTCCTTCTACGTTTGCTTCTGCCTTATATCCTGCCAGGTCCCAGGTGTGTCTGATTATGTTGATGACATGGGTGTGGCACTCCCATTCTTCTCCTCTGCTTCTCTCAACCGGTGTCCCGCATGGCTCAGTACTGGGTCCTCTTCTCTTCTTGATCTACACCTCCTCCCTCGGCCCGGTCATAGCCTCCCATGGATTCAAATACCACTGCTATGCTGATAATACTCAGCTCTTCCTCTCCTTTCCACTTGGAGAGTCAGACATTTCCGCACGCATTGCTGCCTACCTGTCGGACATCTCTGCATGGATGTCTGATCACCACCTCCAATTCAACCTCCCCAATACAGAGATTCTTCACCTCCCTGCTGGCCTGTCCTGCTGGCCTGTCCTGCTGTCATGATCTATTGATCAAACTGGACAACTCACTTATTTTGCCTACCTCCTTGGCTAGGAGTCTGGGAGTGACAATTGACTCAAGTCTGTCTTCCTCTCAGCACATCAAAGCCACAACCCAGTCCTGCAGATACATCCTGCATAGTATTCGTTGGATGCATCCCTGCCTCACAACTGACTCTGCCCAACTACTTGTACAGCCCATGGTGACTTTCCGTCTGTGCTACTGCAACTCTCTCCTGTGTGGCCTTCCTGCTACTGCCATCATACCTCTGCAGCTGATACAGAATGCTGTTGCATGAGTTGTGTTTGATTTGCCAAAGAGTTCCCATGTATCTCCTCTGCTTACTTCTCTGCACTGGCTTCCTATAGATGCCCAGATCACAGATCAAATTCAAGACCATGGTTATTGTCTACAAATGCATCAATAAAACTGCTCCCAGCTATTTACAACACTTGATCAACTGCTAAACTCCAGCCAGACCCCTTCGCTCTTCTGCTCACTTGGTGGTCCCGCGCACGAAAAGTAAAGCACGGAGGTTCTCAGTTCTGGCTCCATTGTGGTGAAATGACCTTCCACTCTTACTCAGAACTGCAGGAACTCTGTCGACATTCAAGAAGGGTCTGAAAACTTACCTTTTTTGGACCCACTTCACCCAAGATCTCTCCAGCTCATGTGCAACAAGTGGAAAGTAACAAACTAGGTTTACTTAATCACATGCCTGCAGCCATGTCTCTTTCTATTAATGTAATGTACAAATTGTATTTTCGCTGAGATGTACGTTGCTTTGGAGAAAAGCATTTGCTAAATGAATAAATGTAACTCACACACACACACACACACATTTTCAGAACCGCTTGTCCCATACGGGGTCACGGGGAACCGGAGCCTACCAGGCAACATAGGGCGTAAGGCCGGAGGGGGAGGGGACACACCCAGGACGGGACGCCAGTCCGTCGCAAGGCACCCCAAGCAGGGCTTGAACCCCCGACCCACTGGAGAGCAGGACCCGGTCCAACCCACTGCGCCACCGCGCCCCCAATAAATGTAACTGTGAATGTAAATGAAGTGCAGTGGATAATCAGCTTATACTGGGGCTGTGGGAAACAGCAAAGGGAGTTTCAAAGGATGAAAACAGCTTATAACTGATTCACTGTTTAAACTTGATTTGCTATTTAAATCTTATGAGGTATAGAACCAGAACAGAGAAACAGTAACAGTACATGATAATAAACATTTTTCATTCGTCCATCCCTTATCAGTAACTGCTTGTCCAATGCAGGGTCATGGTGATTCAGGATCTCTCCTGGTTGCATAGGGCATAAGGCAGGCAATTGAAAACCCTGAACAGGATGGCAGTACAATCACACACACTCTCAGTCATACACACAAAGAGCCATTTAGAGTCACCAGTTCACCTGAAACACATGTCTTTGCCCTGTGGGAGGACACCCGTAAGATCACAGGGAAAACATGCAAACTCCAAAGTATATATAGTCTGTGCTTATTAAATACGGCTGTATTTGTTAAACCTTTTTTATTTCCTTATGCCTCTTAGCAAAAACAAAACAGAGAAATAAACAAACTAATGCATGAAAACAATTCTTCCATTTTAATTTTACCAATGATGAATCTGGTTTAACGGGACATGATTCAGACCCCTCCAATTAAACTCAGATGGGCTCATGGATGTGGCTGCCATGAAAAAAATTGGACACATATTGCTGTAGCTTAAAGCGGAATGCTTCCTGCAAAACAGGCTTCATGATTTCGCTTCCTAGGCAAACAGCCAACCACCTTTCCTTAACAAGAAAGCATTTTTTATTTTTCAGGGTCGTAGTGAAAAATTGTGGAATGACCAAGAATTATCCTACTGGGGTGGAAAAGAGATCTGTGTGGAGCACCTGTCACCAAAGGTAACTTGTGACCAGAAGGTGTGAACTCTTTTCATGAGGGTGTGCCATTAGGGAAAGAAAGATGCTAACTAGAAATTTTCTATTATATAAATGAAGGCTCATCCGTGTCCACAAAATCGCCCTTTTCACTTTAAAAGTTGTCTGTCCCCCAAATGAACAGTTAAGCTGTGATTAAAGCTGGACCTTATTCTTTTGTTTATCCAAAGTGACCTACTATTAAACTTTAGTCTTTCTTCAGAATTACATACAAACAATTTTTGACAAAGCAGCTTATCAGAATCCACACAATTTTGCTTATAAGCTGCAAAACTGTTCTGTGAGGTCCTTTTTATGTGGTGTTTGACCCGTGTAGTCAGAACAATAACTGGAGACTAATATGATATGACCTCAGAACCCTTTAATGAGGGATGAGATGAGCGTGACCAAGGATGAAGCTCGGCTGAAGAAACGCAAGGTCTCGTGCTGTGTGGGATGCAAAGGATGGGGGGTTGTGGGCCTGGATCACTACAGCCTTCCCAGGATCCAGGCAAGAGCCCTTGGTGCGAAAATCATGCCCTGGGGGTTTAGCTGCGCTGAGACAAACGCACACAGAAGACAAACACGCAGCTCTTGTTAAGTGTGCTTGACAGTGTTCAGCCCTCCAGGCATAGTTTGCTCCGTTAAGTGTTTACTGTCCGGGACCACCCAGTCGCACGTGTCACAATGGCACGGCCTAGGAGTGTGAGCCTGTATCTCCTGTCTGACTCTGCATCTCCTAGTCCTCTAATAAAATTTTTTTTAATCTGAGATGAAACAGATGGTGAAGTAAATCAGGACGCGGACTTGTTAGCTGAAAGCTGCTAGTTCAAGGCATATGAAAAATAGCATCCCCAATACACTGGCTCCTCATGTTAGAAACGGTCTAGTTGAGAATTTTCAAAGATAGAAACATTTTCCAGCTTATCTGTTTGTTTTAAATTGCATTTTTTTCTATTTTCCATGATTTCTGATTGCTGAAGAACCACCGCTATCTGTGTTTCCATGGCCAGCCTTTAGGTGGCAGTAACATGCACCAAAACAGAACTGGACTTACTGTACTTCCAATGTTCAGTGTTCCTGACTTCTGCTGTTCAGTAACAAAATGAAGAACATTGTTCATTTTCATAAGATGAACCAGTCAACAGTTATCGCTGAATAGGAGTTTGTTGAAGGAATATATATTTATTTTCAGTCATTTAAATTTACTTTTCATTTTAATGTAGCGCAGATGAAATACTGAAATTAAAAGCCCTGCAAGGTATTTTTGATTTTTTTATAGCCGTAGCTGAGATTTTTATAGAATGTAACCCATCGTAAATAAATTGAGGGACATCTGTATTATTGAACTTTTATTGATTGTGAATTTAGTTCCGAAAACACTCAGCGGTAAAAGTAACATTTGTTACTGCTGGTACTAATTCTGTTCAAAATCTGAGATGGAATCAGAGTAATGTACTCTACTCTGTCCTAAGTAAATGTTGCACCTGTTCCATTCAAAATCAGATACAATTTTGCAGCATCATTTATTTAATGCCATCTGACCCCTTTTTTCAAATAAGAAATTGCTGCCACGTGAGTCATTAGGTTAAATCCTGTAGAAAGTGTACATCTTGTGGTGGTCCATCTATACTTCCTATATCTAGGATCAGCTCTTACTCAAAATGTTACACAGCAAGATCAAGAGGCCAGTTTTGCGCTTTCAACAGAAGAAATTAAATTTCCATAGATGCTGGAGAGGTGGGGGAGGGGTCAAAATGGACTTCTTTATGTCTGAAGAGATTTGATGGATGAGAAGAGCAAATGGGCAACTGTACAAGAACAAGGAAGAGAGACAATAAGACCTCTGGGTTGAGAAAGAAGCACTAAGCAGAACCAGTAGGGGACCCAGTGGTCAATGTGAACATAAAAGGATGAAGGCTGTGACCCTACCATAAAACCACTCTGGTTCCCACAGGGAGAGCATCTTTTTTACAGTACATTCATTTTTTAAGCAAGGTTAACCCCTGATTTTCTATTCCCAGAAAAATAAAACCTTGTCCTTTGTGGGATCATTGGGAAAACAAATGTTGACTCTTGTAGAGGATAAAGCAGGTCTTCTTTGTGTTTTGACATAAATGATGCTTTTTGGACAACTCAGAGACACGCATCATTTTGAAGTAAGACAGGGAACCATTTACGTTAACCTCTCTGTCATCTCAAATTATCATAACCTAGTTTACAGTAGATTAATTTTTGATAATGAAACTTGAAATCACACACACATTTTCTGAACCGCTTGTCCCATACGGTGTCACGGGGAACCGGAGCCTAACCCGGCAACACAGGGCGTAAGGCCGGAGGGGGAGGGGACACACCCAGGACGGGACGCCAGTCCGTCGCAAGGCACCCCAAGTGGGACTCGAACCCCGGACCCACTAGAGAGCAGGACCCTGGTCCAACCCACTGCACCACCGCATCCCCTGTGAAACTTGAAATCCTCAAATAAAATTAAGATCAAATTCTTTGTTAGTTCAATTTTCAAAAGCAAATAATCACAAAAGGAAAAAATAAAATAGTCAATTATATTCATTCATTCATTGTTTAAACCAACCAACCGATGTTTACAACTGCTCATCCTGAGTGGGGTTGCGGCAAGTCAGAGCCTTACCTGGTAACACAGGGTGCAAGGCTGGGGGGGGGGGAGGCACACTCTGGACAGGACGCCAGTCCACCACAAGGTATCCCAAGCAGGACTCAAACTCCAGACCCATCACACAAGGGGTGCTGGCCAAACCCACAGTGCCACTGCACCCCCGCTATTGTTTAAATGTTTACATAAAAATTCTCAGCTGAAATAACTCAGAAGTAAACGCAAATGGTTGCCATAATTTTTGGTTGACTCAAAGTACCGTTTTTGTGGTTACAGTAATGGTTTGCCCAAATAAAATGATGTCTTACATAGTACTTCATTTATAATTTATGACAAATTTAGCATGGTGTGTTGCATTTAAAAAGACTGGGATAAAAGCACATACATTACTCTAAACATGCAGTCGAAAATACAGACTTGTGATGTGAAGAATTAAAGAATTTTTCATTGTATGAGAGCAAACACAATGAATAATGCAGTGTTAACTATCAGAGGGACTTGGGGCTTTAGCATCATGGAGAAATACAATGGGAAACGAACGATGAACCTCGGTGCAGCAAGTGGTAGGTAAACTAGGTTTACTTGAGACTTTCATGTCTGCAGCTATGTCTCTTTCTCTTAATATAATGCATAAATTGTACTTTTGCTGAGATGTACATCGCTTTGGACAAAAGCATCTGCAAAATGAATAAATGTAAATGTAAAAGACATCTTAAAAGGGTCTTGCAAATACAGTAAATATAATATTATAATTGTCCTTGAGAGTGAAGCTGCTGTCAAGGATGCCAAGGATGCTTCCCCTCTTTATGCAAGAAGGTACCAACTCACTTGTGTCATTAAAGGTACTTTTTGTATGCACACCATATGTAATTATTTAATGAAACAAGTATCCTGGATTATTAATACTTTTTTCCTGAATGCAGCACCAGTTGGACCCTGAGCAATTTCGGGAACACTTGTATGGGACAAACTGGACAGAAGTTTAAAAAATATAATTCTGGGAACTGCTGTGGAAGAGGTGGCAAGACATGATGCCTCATTTTCTCATTTTCTCAAACTTCTTCACCAAATGTCTCATGAACAAAACTAGATACCCATGCTAACGTTTTACATCGGTACTGTACGTGAATGAGATATAGGCTACACAAATAATAATGATGTTCATGTCCTGCTCTGTTACAGAAGAATGATGAGGTGCATTTTCAGTGGAAAAAGCGTGGTGTTCTTCGCATAGATATGTTTTAAGCACATTGATCCTACCCACATTAGTCTGATGTCCACAGTCTTGTCAGCCCTCTTGAATGGTGTCACAAGCAATAAGCTCTGACATGTGCATTTTATCATCATTACAGTTTTTAAACGTGTGCAAAAATTTAAAACTGTAGCTCAGTTGTCATTTTTGAGGTAGCAGGAGCCATAGTATTTAAGATCCATCATTTGCAATCAAAGCACACAGATTCAGATCCCACCTCCTCCTGTAGTACCCATGATGAAGGTACTTACAGTAAACTGAGACAATAAAAACTACCCAGGTGTATAAATGGGTAAATGCCTTTTAGTATCTTAATACACAAATCTAACATTGTACTTGGAGAAAAGCACCAGGTAAATGAATAAATAATAAAGAGGTGAAATTTTGTACACACCGAGGCCGTTTCTGTGTATCATATTTGTCATTGTAAAGTGATGGGTAAAGACAAAAATCAGTGTTAGAGGATTTCTTTGAGGGACGTATATAAGGCACAGGACAGATTGTAGTTGGATAAAGTTTGTCTTCCATCCTTTGTCATCGCTTTATTTTTTTCAATCTGCCATTATAAAGTGTGTCCTTTCAAATCTCTGTCACTCTCTTTTGGTGAATTCACAGCCCATGTTACAGCTAGACAAGTGTCGGTGGTTGAAACAAAAGTAATTTTCTAATATTAGGCAGTTCTTCGTTTCTCCATCTGTAAACATATTGATGACAGGGAAAAAGTGTCTCTTCGGTTCTCAGAAAAGAAGAAACCAAATAAAATTTCTGTTAGGCTTAGTAGCCGTACATACAAAGATTTTGAAATAGGCTTGGGACAAAACTAAGAGATGTGGTCATATTTTAACGTTATAACGTTATGCTTTTTTTAACTGTCTTGTTTACAGTACATTTCCTTGAAGGTCTTCGAAGAAGGAATCAGGTGATATCAGAATAAACTGGTAAGAGTCGTCTGGGGGGGACTTCTGGAGTCGTGAAGGTCCAGGCCCCCGCTCACAGAGGTCAGCACTGGGGTAACGGTGGGGGGCATGGTAGGGTTGGTGAGGTCCGTGAGGGTCGTGGGTGTACTAGAGGGACTCAGGGAGGCATTGGAGATCTCAGAGGCGGGGCCAGAGGGTGACCCACCCGGTAGCGTGGATCCATCCGATGCCTTGTCCGCCGCGCCGTTTTCCTGGCGCAGGAGGTTCCGTCGGAATTTTGCCCGGGCGTTTTGGAACCAGACCTGCCGAGGAATCGAGCGGTTACAGATTGCGTGGTCATGTGACAAAAATTAATAAAAACATCGAAAAAAGGGCCTGATTCCAAGCAATGCACAAAATGCGGCATTTTCTTGTTACAGTCGATACTTACAGAGGAGAATGTACTCAGCACTGCCATGTCTCATGCTAAAAAACCTTCAACACGAAGGTGAGTCAAAAAAACATTTGCAGTTGTATTTTTTCGACTCTTCTAAAACAATACTTCTTGACTGACCCTCATACAAAGATGGACAGTATACTGTTTCATAATAATCAACAAACCTGCACAGAAAAAATTTAAAAAAAACCAACCATACAACTAATCCTGGCATATCAACACTATCTTTGATTTTTTTGTGACAAAATTTAAATGCAGTAGCCAAGACAGTTAAATACAGAAAAGACAGTTAAATACAGAATTATCTTCCCCTGCATAAGAAGCCTTTATATTTGGAGATCAGTGTAATTTCGGTCCTAAAATTTAAGTAACGTGGTATCAACCAACATGAGAAATGTCTTACGAGAACAGGAATTTCTAGTCTTGATAATGTTGAGTTCCACAAAAATCAACCAGCCTCCTCCCCATTCATGGTGTGGCTTCTCCTACACCATCTCACAGGTCGTGTGGCTGTGTGCTGGCTGGTAAGCATCAATCCAAAATCTCATAAGTTTTTTCATATCCTCTTTCATCACAACACGGCAAGTGCTATCGAGAGAAAGTCAGGGCTTGGTGACTAGTGATGACCCCTGCAGCAAGAAAAACTGAAACAACGTGCTACAAGACGGTGAAAAGACCGAAAGGCAAAGGAAAGCCTTAGCCATCATTTTAATACCTGAAGTAATCAATGGCATAGAATACTCTTGAAAAGCAGTATCGTCATGAACAGTATTGATTTAATTCACTATTTAATCACACTTCACAAATAGTTCAGCAGAGAGGGGTTATGGGCATTATGAGTGATTACAGTAATTACAAAAATTGCTTCATTAGGTAGGGGGATGCAGTGGTGCAGCGGGTTTGGCTGGGGCCTGCTGTGTGGCAGGTCTGGGGTTCGAGCCCTGCTTGGGGTGCCCTGCAGCAGACTGATGTCCCGTCCGGGGCGTGTCACATCACCCCCCCTGCCCTGTGCAGCTATGTTAGGCCCTGGCTTGCCACCACCCTGCTTGGGATAAGCAGTTGTAGCCATTGATAGATTAGATAGCATTCATATGATATGGACTTTGTGTTAGAAACAGATTTTGTCTGCGTTTAAAAAATAACTCAAGAATTTTGCACTTCTGGTGAGAAAAACTGTTGAACCTTTCGTAGCACAGAAACACATTAATTAGGGAGAATTCACCTTATGAGCAGATTCTTTGGAAAGAATTGTGCTCGTTATGTGGGGGAAGCCTGCAGTAAACTGCAAATCTGTAAAATGCTGCACTCCTGCATTTAGTTCTTCAGAGGGGATGGAGATAGTCCTACTGGGACCAGGACACACACACCAAAGCTCTAGACCCACCAGTTCAATACCGTGCTCACCTGCAGAACCCGTTTGGTAAGGCCTGTCTTCTGGGCAAGCTGTTTCAGGTCCTTGGCATCAGGGTTGTGGTTGATGGCAAAATAGGACTTCATGGTCCGCAGCTGGTGATGCTTGAAGGACGTCCTCATGCGCTTGGACTTCTGGCCGGAGCTGTAGTGCGAGTCACGGTCCAGGGGGTCGCAGTCATTCTCATTACAGCTGAGGGCTGAGGCAAGACACAGGATAGGTGTGCATTTAGCATGGAAGTTTAAACTGTCCAGCTTCCTCCGAATTCTGAGTGGTCCACAAAAGGTTTTTTTAACTGCTGAAATATCATGAAAAACTAGTCTTCCATGGATCCAATCTCACCTTAGTGCAAAGTTTGCAAGGTACTGCACTCTATGTCTTATGTGTGACCTGCAACATGTTACAGGTAAGGTGATCCTAATCATTCATATGTTTTTGCATTTGACTCTTATTTGTCTGCAGGGGGCGTGATGGTGCAGGGGGGTTTGGTCAGGTCCTGCTCTCTGGTGGGTCTGGGGTTCAAGTCCTGCTTGGGGTGCCTTGTGATGGACTGGCATCCCATCCTGGGTGTGTCCCCTCCCCCTCCAGCCTTGCGCCCTGTGTTGCCAGGTTAGGCTCCGGCTCGCCCGTGTGCGTGTGTGTCTTATTTTTCCTGTAGCCCTAAAGCACCCCTAATTTGCATTTTATAGCAATGATAGTTCTTAAATTCTGGCTACATTTCCATTTCAGGAATGATAATCAATGTGCATAAAATCCGTACAAAAAAGTACAGACATACATCCATCAATTTTCAATAACTACTTGTCCAAAGCAAGGTCGCATTGGTCCGGAGTCCATCCTGGAAGAATAGGGTGCGAGGCAGGTTACATACTGGTTGGGACAGCAGTCCATCACAAGGCACGTACAAAATACTAATAACTTGGAAATAAGATGTTTAAAATAATGCTACAGTGAAGAGCCATTGCAAAAATAATTCTGACCCACGTTTTTTAACACCACTAAACTAAAATTGCACTTTGGTTTTATGTATTCATGCAAACACCACAAATTCAGACTGATTTACACTCCTGTGCAGTAAACCAGCGTAAGTGCTGCCTTCTTCCTGAATTTTCATGCATCCTAGGTGGCTCAGTAACTCGTAACTATGATCACAGTTCAGCCTGTGCATTGCAGGTGGGCATTATGGATATTGTAGATTTGCTGGCAAACAGATTTAGATGAGACATTTACTTAAATGTACTTTAACAAAAGAGTTAAAAGTGGTGTTTGGGATGAGTAAATTAGAGTCCACACTTGATTTGAGGGCTAAAATGATTGACTTTAAACATTTCAGGACTAAAACAGGCAAAATAACAGTAAGTTGTGCAACGGTGAGTTGTCAGTTTGTACTTGAAGGACCTGGGTTCGAATCTCCACTCCTGTTGTAAAATCCTAAGATAAAATCAGCCAGCTGTACACACAACACAAAAAAAGAGTTTCTGCTTCAACCTGGAGTTTTGAGTTTTAGGTCTTGTTTCAAATATACATTTTTAAAGTTTGGGGTGACTTCCTGGTAAAACAAGCCTCGGAGCCAAATCCAGTCTCACGGTATTTGCTGTATAAACCTGTGACAGCTGAAGAGCTCATATCTCCGGAAGGAGTTAAACCCTAAACACACAGCTGGTCCCGTGAGGACAAACAACAAACAATCCTTCTGTTAACCTGAATAGGAAGCCAGTGATGTTGTACTCTGCACCTCCCGAAAGTATCTCTGAGCAACTTTTTCCTGCTTTCTTGGGACTGTTACTAGAAAAAAAAAAATTATGAGAAATTCACTGCAAATCACTGCTGGAATCACTGCTGTAATACTTAAGACAGTATGAAAACTAAATAATAGAATATGATAAAGTACTATATTTGTGATGTTTAGCTGCAATAATTTATGGAACTACTGTACTTTTAAAGTCCTCTTTAAGACTTCTAAGTATGGAGATTTTATTGTAATAAATTTATATTTCCAATGTAATGTTTAATGAATAACAGGATATGTTATTTAAACAGGTTGTATTTAAACATTAAATGTATTTACCTGCATTTTTTAAAAGACCACACCAAGATAAAACACTGAAAGAATTTTATGAAATCATTTTTATTGACTCCTTATATTTTTACGATACAATTAATGATTTTTTTTTTAGTTTGACTCCAAAAATGTATGGATTAGACATCCAGTATTTCAGAAAGCTTTACAGTTCTTGTCAATACTGGACTGGGCTGAGTTTATAATATCTCATAAATGTATGATTGTATAACTTCGGGTTCAAGGAAACGGTGTGGGGTAGGGTGGTTGATCATGATTTTTGAGCTTTTTCCTGCATGTTTTTTCCAAGCAAATTTTATTTGACCTTAAGTTGAGGACTCAACACCAGCATAACAATCACCCACTCATTTTAATTAGAAATAGAAAGAACAGAAATAGAAAGAATGTTAGTAAAAGTGTTTAATGAAATCAGTTAAAAGGTTACTAATACTAAGTAGCTAAATTTTGTAAGCAATCTAAATTTTTTTAGAATGTGCCATAAGTTTGGGTTTTTAGCTACAGCTAACAATCTGCCGTTTTAACTAATTAGGTGAAGATAGTAGCAGGTTATAATTATTATAACATTTATTATGTTAATTTTTAGATGATATTATTTAATAATTATATTAATAATTAATAGGGGACAACTGGGAGCATAGTGGTTAGAGCTGCTGCCTTTGGACCCACATGTTGCAGGTTTGAATCCCCACTTCCAGCTGTAGTACCCTTGACTAAAGTAATTATTCTAAATTGATCGAGTGGAATTACCCAGCTATGGGTAAATAATTTAAGTATCTTAACACTGTAAGACACTTTGAAGGAAAGTGTCACATAATGTAAATGTAATAATTATCAACAAATTGCTTGTGGGGTTTAAAGACTAAAAAGTCTATTATGCACTGAATTACTACTAGTCCAAAAAGTATCATCTTTACTGTAATCTGTTTTGCATATAAAAATATCAAAATTAAAAGAATCAATAGTGACTTACGGGTTGTTCACTATACTGCTTAGATGACCCCCACAGTGATACTGTAAGATTATTGCAATATTTCAGTATCATTACAGTAAAACTTATAGTAAACAATGAATTATACAAACTCAGTAGTGCTACAGTAAATCTACAGCAAAGCTTCAGAGAATGCAGCCTATCCCATATAATGGTGTAAATCACTTCTCCTTCATTTTACTGGGTGTTATTACATATCTGGGCACTGATTTGTTCCTTAGTTGGGATAGTGGGGAAAAGGTGAAATAGTTGTCCAAGCGGAGGATCTCAGGGATTATAAGCCTTATAATAATAATTATATGCCTTATAATAATTTTATTATAAGCCTTATAACAAGGGGCTGAGTGCCTCTTGGACAGTGTTAGGAAATCTGGGAAAAGGCTAAGCAGGCTGAGTACGGCTGGTTTCAGACGCAGGTGCCTGAGGAAAGGAGTCCTCGGACCGAAACCATTATTTCCCTGCGTTGCTGTTCCAATAAACGTTCGTAATAAACGCTGTCCGTGCGTCCTTCTTCGCCCCATCCGTCCGCTACAATATTTTACTCTAGAAAATGCAGATTTTCACAGTGCTGTGTAGTGCAAAACTTCTAACTGCCGCTCTCCCAGTAACGTGTTCCAAAGGTCTTCGTGAGTCGGGAGCGTGGTAACGAGCCTGGTATGTAACTATGCGATCATTTTGCAAAGTGCGGCAAAGTCCGGCTGCGGATCGATGGCTTAAATGCGCCCCCACGGCATTGCGGAGAGTATAGCGGCGAGCGGGGATCACCGATCTTCTCTTTCCGACAGCAAAGACATTGGAATATCCAGGAGGTCATTGCTGAGTAGACTGCAAACATTCATTCATTCATTCATTCATTCATTCATTCACTCATTCACTCATTCATTCACTCATTCATTCACTCATTCATTCGCATCTTCTCTGTACCTAGCTTTATTACCTGTTTTTTACCTGTTTTTTTTTTGCTACACTTTTGTCTTCAGTGTGTCTATGCTTAACAATATTTGTTCGCCTTAAATTTTCTTTAAAAAAAAATAATGATCGCACCATCTCTGAGGGTTGAGGCTTCCCGCCAATTTTACCATTTTCATTTTTTCACTGAGCAAAGGGGGGAATTGTACTGCAAGCCATTAAAAACTAATTAAACTAAAGTAACTGAACAGTGGGAGCCCATTCACGGTGTAGCGCCGCCCCGTCGGGATAGGCTCCGGACCACCGTGACCCTGCTCAGGGAAAGAAATTACTGAAATTCGATGGATGGAATTAAACGAAACTAACAGGCGACGATTGCTTGTATGTTTTCATACGTTTTATATAATACAAACATTTACATCATTTTACAAATTATTAAGGAATCCATGTGAAATTGCAATAAAGGTCCGAAGTGCGGGATAACAGAAAATAGTGAAAAACTGTCGAACTCCTTGAAAACACGATGATGTATCATGATGAATATGATGAATATAAAAACAATCAGCTCCAGCTTTTAGTTTATTTCTTCACGACTTTTCTTCTTTAGTATCCTCCATTCTTTTAAAGGCTATAGTTCAGTGCCAAATGCTGCCACTTCTTCCTAAATCAATTTGATTTTTTATCTTTCCTTAAACTGTTGAGTCTGAAAGGCAGTGGCGATATCCTTCACAGGAGATATATTTAACATATGTCACATTTCTTGACATTTAGGAGCTGCACCATTTATACAGGTGGGTAATTTTACCGGAGTAATTTAAGGTAAAAACCTTGCTCCAGGTTTACTACAGCTGGTGGGATTCGAACCTGCGACCTTTGGGTCCGTCCTCGAGCGACGTTTTCTACAAATAGTGTGAAATAGTAGGGAGGTGTTATTATTCTAATTGGTGCTACATGAGGACAATGTTGGCGACACAATATTCATCTCCTGAAACTGATGTTGCGTGCACTCTCCAAGCAAACATAAATACCGCTTTACCACAGTGAAGGCTAAAAATGTGAGATATACTTTGTGTTATAAATTAGATGATCGTATACAGATTTCTGGACTGCGCTGCCAAGGACTATGGTAATTACCCTCCACGCAGTACAAGTGGCAGTGTCACATTTACTCTTAAAACGGATGGGGGATGGGGGGAGCAAAATAGGCTCCCACGTGTTGGGTTTAACACAACTCATTTGACTCATGATTTATGACTGAATAACTCGAGCACATGGGGAAAAGGGTGAAATTAGTTTCAAAAAGGTAAATTCAGTAGTGAACGGACATGGGCAGTGAGTGAGACGCTTCTGAATTTGACCTGCATAGATGGATTTATTAATAATCATGTTAAGTTATAACCATGGAAACTAAACAGATGCGTAATGGGAGAGTAACGAAAATGCACGCGTTCATCCGTGCCGTTTAATTTACCACTAATATGGAAATGATGGGAGGTTTTCGAGTTGTAATTTCCATTATGCAGCACCGAGACGTGGACAGCATAGCGCTTCACAATGACACACACACACACTTTCTTGAGGAGAGTTTCTTGGCAGGGCTGCAAGTGTTGCTGCGAGAATCACACTTCTCAGATAATATTTTATGTGACAACGGAAATATTACCGATTGTGACCAACACACAGCAACACGAATGCCGCAATAATTGCCGTTAAATGATCACACCCCGGAGATCCAGGACCCCGCAGCATATTTTACCGCCGGTTCTGTGTCACCGCGATTTTTAACAGCCCTGATGGAAATTTATAAGCGTTTCGCATTGCTACAGATTACAGATTAAATCCGTTATTCGTACGCAGAAAAGTGTTAATATTGCCCTGATCTTGCATGTTTTTTCTTCAAGAAGGAGTGGATCGTATGTGCCACACGTGTGATTTTATGCTTATGACCGTATTATCAATAAAACAAATGTGTGACGTGTGGAGTCAACATGACCTCAAGGGGGCAGCAAAGTTCAAAAACGCGCCCGAGTTTCTTCAGTCGTTTGAATCTCGAGCGAAGTCTTGGTCCGGCTTTTAGATTCAGTTTTCGTGTGTGTATTCATAGTAACGAGAAATATTTAGTGATAAAATAAAATCACTCAAATTAGGTTTCAGATATGGCAAAAAAAAAAAAGGTCTGTAGCAGGAACTGGAAAAGTGTCCAATTCCAGTGTCAGACAAATTGTTCAGGTTTAGACGTGATGATGGTTGAATAGTTAATAATCGCAAGAAAAACAATGTTCTGTGCAGCCTGTCACTGTCATTGTCACCATCACTGTAAACGTCACTGTTACTGTCTTACTCATAATCACTCTTACCATCACTGTCACTATCATGATTCCTGTCATACTCACTGTCATTGTCACTCTTATCATCACTGTCACTATCATGATCACATAATCGCTGCATTGTCACTGTCATTATCACTGTCACTGTTACCATCACTTTCACTTACCATGATCATTGTCATAGTCACTGTCACTATCATGATCACTGTCACAGTGTCACTGTCAGTATCATGACCACTGTCATAGTCACCGTCACTGTTACCATCATGGTCACTATCACGATCACTGCCATCATCACTGTGACTATCATTATCATGGTCACCATCACTATCACTGTCACGGTCATTGTTACTGTCACCATTCCTGTCATAATCATTATCATTGTCCCCATCAGTGTCACAATAATTTTCACTGTCACAAAGACAGTCTCATTTATTATCACTGCCACCATCACTGTCACTCTCACTGCAAAAGTCACTGTCACAATAACTGTTACTGTCATTATCATTATCACTGTCACCATCACTTTCGCTGCCATGAGCACTGTCACTGTCACAAACACTGTCAAAATCACCATCACTATCATCACGGTCACTATCTTTCTCACTGTCACTGTCATTATCACAATTGCTGTAACTGTCACCATCAGTGTCACACTGCTCATCATTCACTGCCCCACACACACACACACACACAGAAATATCTCTATTCTTGGCTGTTTTTGTTTTATTCTGATCTCTTGACTTTGAGTAATTTGTCGAATGTGAGCAGAAGAAACCAAGGGGACAAAAGGAGAAGGACTCTTATGGAACTCAATCTGAGTTAAAAAGGCGTTTTCAGCTGCGCAAGACAAGGCAAGGTTTCCCTCATAAAAAAAGCACTTTCCTGGTGATAAAAATGTAGTTCGCATGACAAATGAGACAGACTGAAATAAACCTGTATCACTTCCACATTGCAAGCCCTCTCAAACGAGGTGATGATAGTTATATGTCTTTAAAAAGAAATGTATCAGTCCTGACAAGCTATTCCCTGCAGCAAAATAAAGACAGTTAAATATGCAGGCCTAGATGTTGATGTTAACAATGTAAAACACAGTTAAAATGACAAGACTTATTGTGCTTCACCAGTGCCCAGTGCGCTATACAGATTGATGTTATATAGATTATCAGTGTTAAATATATTGTTGTCTGAAATTGTGTTGTGTTACACAAGAGTTATGGAATGAATCATTGTCATTCAGTATTATATATTATTATTATTATTATTATTATTATTATTACTATTACAACACAAAAGTTTTTTCCATGAATTTCTTAAGTTAAAATTAAATCTAAAGTTGACAAGTGACGACGGGCTGTTTTCTGGATAAAATGAGTTTTGGCTGTTAAAAAAATAATCTGAACATACTAAGAGCGAAAAGCTTTTTTTTTCCCCCAGAATTCATTTCAGGTGCCCCCACGTTCAACAAGTTTTCCAACACTGATTTACTGACCTAGATACTCTTCAAATTGCTATTCAACAAGTGGGGTGAGGTTTTTTTTTTTTTTAAGATCCCCCCCCCCCCCCGGAGAGCCCCCATTCCCCTCTCCTCTCATCTTTTGAAGTTCCTGCTTCCATGTGAGCCATGTTCCACTTGTCAGCCTCCATCGTCCTCCAAAGCCCTGCAGCTGGACCCCCTCCCCCAATCCCCGCCTCAAGGCCCGGTGCGCAAGGGGCCGAGCGCTTTTCCGAACGATTGTCCAGTAGGGTCCCTTCAATCGCCAGGAACTCGCAGTAATCCACCTTTTCTAAATTATGATTAAGGTTTAATATCTCACTTATTTCCCTTTCTCTTTTCCTCATTGATCTCCCCTCACGCCCTATGTTTCCGAGACAGACTCTGGATCACCGCGACCCCGCACAATGGACAGATGGATGCGTTTTATTTATTGCTGCTGAAATTAAGGTCATTTGTTAAGGGGTCTGCGATAATATCGCTGTGTGAGGAAACGTGTCTCAGCGGAAATACAAACATAATTATAGTTATTAAGTGGATTATAACGGGTGCCAGCGTAATTGAAACGTCAGGCGTGAAAGTGGCAAAATCTTCTGCGCTTTGTCTGATGCAACGAGAACGCAACGGTTCCCTGCCTTTCCGCGAGCGCGCGAAATGCGCGCGCGCACACGCACGCACACTCACAGGGCGCCCCGCTCGATTCCTTTAATTAACATGACGTAGCAAATTACATCTAATTAAACCTCCGAGACTGTTGGTTTCCTTTCGATATCCGTGTTATGACAACATCCCCATTAGAGAGGAGCAGCACCGCGCGCCTCCGCCGCCTTTTCGCCACCGATTCATAACTACATAAATCATAAGTTCAGAAATCTGTCATAATCAGCGCCGCTGTTCACAAAGGGGGGATGCGACGAATAAAAGCGGGATGTTGACGAGCTAGATTCGAAACGTTTTCGGATATAACTTCCGTCTTTTCAGTTGCAAAACTGACAAACATAATTTATAATAACTGAAAATAAACTGGCATCGAAAAATTGATGTTGCTTCGCTTGTTTCATTTATTGTTTTGCACAAAGAGTGGTGCTGTGTCGTTTATGACGCCTCTTTCTTTCAGAGGCCGATGCTTCCGCAGTTTTTTTGGTCTGCTGGCCAAAATCTACATTGATTATAATAATTTTCCGTATATTATTTAGTCTGCTTTTATCCTAAAACAAAGTGGGCAAACTGCGACATTTTACTGCCGGCTTTCTTTTTCGCGCGCATTTGCTTTTACGTCATACTTTCATGCGTGAATTTTTCTCCAGGAAAGTGATCGTCGTCTCCGCTGGCCGTTGACCCCCAGCGACGCCCCCCCAGCATCCTACCTGCGTTGTAGGCCGCCAGGTCGGACCCCGGTCCGGGGCTCTTTCTCTTCCGCGGCCGGCCCTTCTGCACGGTGCCCACGCCGTTGTAGTAGGGCAGCCCGAGGGCCGTGGGAGCCCCGTGTCCGAGCCCTCCGCCCTTGCCCGAGACAACGTCCGCGTGGTTGAAATGCGCCTGGTACTCCCCGTGGACGAGCGTCTCGAAGTGCACGCGGCAGTACACCAGGCTGTCCTTCATGCCGAAGTGGTCCCCCGTGGTCAGCATCCTGCTGCACGTCGTGCACGTGAAGCAGCTTAGGTGGTACACGAGGTCGCGCGCGCGCATCACCATCTCCGACGCCGAGATTCCCAGGTGGCATCTGGCGCACCGCTGCACCGAGAACCTCCTGCGCGGGAGAGGAGTGTGTCGAGAGTGTGTGAACATCGGGTGGGGATGAAAGGCTAAGGGAGGGCGGGAAAAGTGGTCCGGAGTCTAGCCTGGAAACGCAGGGTGTGAGGCAGGATACACCCTGGATGGGACACGAATCCATCAAAGGGCAATCGCGCTCACGCACACATTCACACACATCGGCGCAAATACTAAGAGTTGACAATGTTTGAAAATCCCATCTAAAGTTTTCCCGGTAACTTATTGAAACTGAGGTGACTGTGCGCTACAGTTAGGACCTCTAGATTATGTATCTAGAGCCTGGGTGAGCATTCATATTATCGACTGTGCGTTTATATAAGCTTAAAAAAATAAAAAATTAACAACGATCAGGCAAAGCAATGAACATTATTAGGAGAACGTTATGTGACACGGATTGGCTTAGCTCACAGGTGAGCATGACTAGGTGTGCCCCGGGGAACGGGTGTGGTGAGGTGAGCCATTGCCTCCTTCCGTACACGTCTGGGGGGGGCAAACTGGTAGGGGTTTGGGACACGCGAACTCCGCGCATGCTGAACAGCAAGGCACTGGCTTCACCCGCTGCACCACCGTGCCCCCAATGCATGCCTTTAAACAAATACATTCGATATGTTTCCATACATATTTTTAATTAAATAAATACATACCATGCTATGATGATGCTCTATATTCTGCGCGACATCAACTATATATCAGCATCAGATATATAAAACATATCAAACATATATAAATATATATTTATAGAAATATATTTATTCATATATGTTTTACATAAAACACATATGTACGAAAAATTAGGGGACCGCTCGTAGTCTATCGATTAGGGCTGCTGCCTTTGAACCTACAGGTGAGTGGCTCGAATCCCACCTCCAGCTGTAGTACCCTAGTATCCTTAAGGTACTTCCCTTCCAAAAATTGCTCCAGTGAAATTAGCCAGCTGTATAAATGGGTAAATAACTGCAAGCAGTTTAAGATTGCAAGTCGCTTTGGTGAAAAGCGTCAGTTAAATAAATAAATGTTTCTATACAGCATATGGGGGGCGCGGTGGTGCTCTTCGGTGGGTTGGGGGTTCGAGTCCCGCTTGGGGTGCCTTGCAACAATCTGGCGTCCTGTCCTGGGTGTGTCTCCTCCCCATCCAGCCTTACGCCCTGTGTTGCCGGGTTAGGCTCCGGCTCCCCGCGACCCCGTATGGGACAAGCGGTTCAGAAAATGTGTGTGTGTGTGTGTATATATATATAATATATATAGCATATATGTAAAATTATAATGGGAGTGAGATGATAACGCCCCCCTCGCCATCACTCACCTGTAATAGTCCTCCTTGCAGTAGATGCTGCCGTCCTTGCTGAAGCACGTGAGCTCCGACTCCAGGTTCAACTTGCACTCGCAGCACGTGAGGCAGCGCACGTGCCACTGCTTGTCCACGGCGAGCAGGTAGTAGCGGTCCGAGATGCGCCCCCCGCAGCCCGCGCACAGGGCCGCGCGCTCGCCGCCCGCCGAGGCCGCGCTCTGCAGGAGCGAGCATCGCACATCCAGGTAAATCCCACGAGCGAAAGGGCCGAAGTAACACACAACTGGCGCGAGGACCCGCCGATGAGGTGCGTGGAATAACAGCGCACTTTTTTTTAACTCCACTATTGACTGTCTGTGTATTGCGTGGGGCGTAACTGGTCTCCAAGCCGTGGAATATTTTGCGTGACTTTTTATTTCGTAAATTAATCTTTCCGGTCAAATTAACGTATCATGATGCAGAATACTGATTTGGTACAAATGAGTTTAGCAAGTTTTAAAAAAGTTATTTACGGCAATTATGGCAAAACAAATTAAAACAAAAAAATACGCCTGATTTTAAATCGTTAAGATATTTTGTTATGTATTAAGCTGTAGGCTAAGGGAAAAAAATAGTGCAAAGCGCGTACGTTGTGTTACATTAAAACGGGGTAGATTAAAAATAAATTTAAAAACACCTGGAAGTTGGACGCAAACGGGTTTATAAAAACGAAGACACTTGACTGCCTGTAAAGTAAGTAACTGGGGTGTGATTCACCGAACTGGTGCCACACTCACAGTTTTGAGAGTTAGAAAAAAATACAAGAACAAGAAGAACAACACGAAATCCTTTAAAGAGCAAGAAGAGAAGAAGAAAATGCTCGGCGTTAAATGCACTGCGGGGCCCCTCTCTCGGGGCACATAATAATTCTGCCCCCATCAAAATTATACAAAAAGAGAACACAGACGATTCGACGCAGACTCTCTACGATCCGGTGGTTAATAGATTTCCAGAATATAAAAATTAAATTAAATATACGGAGAATACACGTAAGAAATTGAGCACTAACTGGCCGCTCGTTTTGAGAATCTAAAATAAATGGAAGAAATTTTTGTATTTTTAGCCGATTCATTTAGAGAATTAGGTCGGAGTGTTTTACAACGCTTTAAAAAAATAATATAAATAATGAATAATTGACGTATTTCAATGCTTATAAGTTTTTTTCTTAAACGTACCTTGAAAGCAAATGTTAAAAAAAATTAAATCGATCAAACGTCACTTATTTATCATAGACCTGGGTATACGAACAAAGGGCAAAAATCATTTTGATACATTTTAGTGCATCCGAGGAAATTATGTCCACAATAAAAAGCTTATGAGGAAATTTGGCTACTTATTGAGAATCCGTCATGCCCAACACACAGTGGACATCTGAATAAGATTATAAATCAGAGAAAACATAACATTGCTGTAATTAATCCAAATTTGAGTATGCATGTCTGTAATAATCTAAATCATATTAAAATTTCGAATTCATATGGATTGTAAAAAAATGCTTTCATAACACTTTGTTTGTGTGGACAAATGATGTACAAATCATTTGTTAATTAATTTGACAAAAATTCTTCTTACAAGGTAACCCTAACCCAAAGGTGAAGTTGTGTCCCATTTTATATAGTAAAGCGGTCAGAAAGGTATTTTGTTTGTCATAAATCTGCCTTAAGGCCTTAGAGCAGAGTGTATATATATATATATATATATATTATATGTGTGTGTGTGTGTGTATGTATATGTAATATATAATATATATATATATCTATACACACACACACACACACACACACACACACACATATTATATCCGCCTGCGCGTGCCCGTGGAGGGTACTCACCGTCTCGGTCTCTCCCATGTCGATGGCAGAGCTGATGGCCCCCGACTCGCCCTTTCCCCTCCGCTCCACGCCGTCCATCCCTCCCTGCGCGTCGCCCGCGGGGAGCCCGTGGAACAGCATCGCGGCGGCACGCTCGTGCACGGTGCGCGCGTGCTCCCGAAAGCTCGGAGGAGCGCGCAGGCCTAGGCCATGTATGGACGGACAGTGTCCCCCCGGATCAGGTGCGAATCTCAATGACAGGTCAGAGGTCAGTCAAAAAGAAGAGGACGGACACATGTTTAGTGTCTCAGGGACTGACCGCACGCAGCAACAGGCGGGGAGGTGTTTTAATAGCAATATTATTATTACTATTATAATTCCCAAAGTTGATCAGTTCAGCGTCATAAATTCGCCCCTTCCTCTTGTTTGCGGGGACAGCGGACACGAAACCAAAAAGATGAAGACATTCCAGTGGGGAAAGTCCGAAGTGAGCAGCAGATCAATCAAAGTCCGGGTTCGAACCCGTGACCGCAGCACCTCTCGCACAGCCCCCGGGGCTCAGGGGCTCTCGGGAGCAGCTCGGCCTTTTACTTCTTCAATTCCTCCTTCTTCTCTTCCTTTTTCAAACATCTTATTGCGAAGATAAAAAGAGTTCGACGGGAGCTGCGGCGCTGCGTTCATGGCAGACTAAGAAAAAAAAAATTAACTAAGGCCACGAATTGTTGCCATCGTTCGAAAAATTGCCAGAAAGAGCGGAGGAGAAAACGACGAACGTGTCCTCAGAAATGCGTGGCTGCGAAGTACACTTTTGAAGCACGTTTATATTTGTTTCTTTCTGTTAATGGCAATTTGTCACTCACTGGAAAGAACGGAACAGATTGTATCTGCGGAGTGCGTCGCCAGTTCTTCAAATTACCGCCTGTTAGTATTAATATTAATATTAAATATAGGAAAAACAAACCAAACAGATCAATAATTAAATGTCCAAAAACGCAAATAAATAACTTATTATAGGAGGCTGAAATCTCTAAAAAAAATTGGAGAACAGCTATTCTATTTTTTTTTTCTTTCCGGCCTGTTATTTGATTTGTTCGTTGCTATTGTTATTTTTTTTTTTTTTAAAAATTAATTTCTTGCTCCAGCAGGGCTCTGCTCCGTGGACTCCGCCTCGGCCCCGCGATCCCGCGCCACAGTCTCCGCACCCACGCGGCGCCGCGCGCCTTTTTCTACGCGCGGGCTCACGTCACGCGCGCCGGCGCGAGCCCATTGGCTCAGCGCTCCACATTAGAGCCTCGAGCGCCGCGGCTCCGCACTTAAAGCGCAACTCGGACTGCGCTTCTACTCCTTTCCTCTGGGCCTGGTTTTATAGGAGTTCTTCCTCCTTCGATCTTAACTTTTTTAAAACATAATTTTGCCGTTTTTGACATTTTAAAGACGCTGCAACTTGAGTCTCATCGACGCTGTTAATGGTTTTGTTCCTGATCTGTGTTTGTATTTGTCGTTTAGTGTCACCGAGTCGAGTAGCGGATCGAGTTGTTGGTTTGACGCCGGTGTGTCGCATTTTTGAGATGATGTTCAAACTGCGAGGGCGACCGGTCGACATAACATAAATTGTTTTGTCGCATCAGTGCTGTTATGAAAAAAACATTTTTTGGATCGAATATGGCATGGAGTAAATACTGTACAGTATTTAAATTTATATTTAGATTTACATTTATATAGTGTGCATTTATATAGTGTGCATTTTGTTAATATTCAGATAAGATATTATATGGGTCTGGCTGAAACATTTGCCTTCCTGTGCACTTTTCGTGCCCCTGTGTGTGTGTCAGTTTGCTTGTGTGTGTTTGCCTATTTTTGTGTTCCTTCAACTTGTCTAATTGTAAGTATCGGCGTGGAAATTACCATACATTTATAATTACTGCTACTATTCCAATTAAGTGGTGGTATTTAACCAAATACGTTAAGAATGTGGTGCAAAGTTTCCCTTATTATTTATTTTGTTGTTTATTTTTGGATGGGCTGTCTCATAATTTGATGCTGTATAAAGACTGATATACGCAATGTACTGTAGTGGCAGATTATCATAGTCAGAAATTTCAGTGTATCTTAGAAATATAGATATAAAGAGGGATAAATTCAGTGCAGATGGACTGGGGGTGGGTGTTGGGCGTGTTTTACCTCCGTAAGTTAAACAAGTGTGTGTTTTTTTTTTTTTTTTTTTTTTTTGGAAGTGAGGATTAGGAACGTTAAACGTAAGAGGACTGGTCAGTGGGGTTCGAGTGAATTGTCCTCTTAGGCGCCAGTGATTTTTTAACTCTTGCGGCACAGGATGGTCCCTGGGGCTGGATTGGGCTGGGAAGGAGAAGAGAAGGAGGAGGAGGAAAAACTGCTGGAGCGCACCAGCACCGGTGGGGTACAGAGGATGAGACCAGTGAATACAGTGCAAGACCAGTAAACCTGTTCCTTAGTCACTTTTAAACGCCGTCATCCCTGTGTGTCCCATAGTTTCGGGGCCCCTTCCCCTCCCCGGGGGCCACGCAGACACACTCCAGACACACTGGTGACACGGGACCAGCTCCGGCCGGACAAGCGTGACTAAAGCCCAACAAAAGAACACCAGGGGTCCCACAGCGGAGGGAGCTGGGCAGTCAGAGTAAAATGATTACCATGTTTTCACCACAGCACTACGCTCTTATCATTGTAAAAGTATTCTTCTTCTCCTTCTTCTTCTTATTATTATCATTATTATTATTATTATTATTATTACTATTATTGATGTTGTTGTTGTTATTATTATTATTTTTAATTTTTTTTTCACAAAATGCGTTTTTTTTTGCGCCGTTCTACATTAACTTGTTAGAAATGCTGCGTTTACCAGAGCAGCGGATGAAATGCATTTTATGTGGACGATTTAATGGGAGTCGTTTTAAGAAGGGACACTAAAAACTTTTAGTTAAAATCCTAACGAATACATGTGTATTACATGTGTAACACACTTTAACTTGACTTTGACTTTGTACATTTATACGAGCGGGCTTTAATATAAGTGTTTTTTTTTGGGGGGGGGGGGTTGTGTTTTTTTTGTACTTGATTAAATGCTATTTGTGTATAAAATACAGAGAAAATTTTTCAGGAATATGCTGCGAATTATGTGCTGACAGCTTTGCAAATAATTTCACAAAAATGCGCGGTATCAAACACAAAAACTTAATAAACTATCATTAGAACTTGTTTTTTCAGTAGGATTTATTCTCTACCTGCAATTGCTGCATCAATCCTTCTTTCCAGGGGAGTTATTTTGAATATGAAAGTGATTAATTACAATTTTTTTTGATTCATGCCTCGAACCTTTGGCATCACAGCACGTGTTGATGTGATATCCGAAATGATCAAAACCCAGGAGTGTGTCAGGGCTGTGTGTACAGAAACACACAGCAGTAAACAATTGTGTGCAGTAATTGTGTCATAAGCAGTGTGTGACTCCCTAATGTTTCAGTGACAACTTTAGGGATTGTGCTGCGGATGTCTCGACTCTCTAAAAGACACCAAGAACGTGACACTGGTACTACAGTGGTTAGAACTAGGTCGCGGGTTCGAATCCCACCTCCTGCTGTAGTGCCCTTGAGCAACGCACTAAGTTATTCCAGTAAAAATTGCTCAGCTCTCTAAATGGTTTAATAATTTTAAGTAGCTGAGCATTATAAGTCTCTTTGGAGGAAAGCTTCAGCTAAATAAGTGTATTTCTTAGATGCTGGTCATTTTATAGGTTTATAGGTTATAGGTTCGCATTTATTCTCGTGTTGTTTGAAGTCGGGACGCTTCATACGTGTCAAACATTAAATGAATGGTGTTTATAGTATAAGGATGTTTTTTTTTCTAGAAGTCGTGCTTTCTCCAGTTTATTTAGTGTCTTTATCCCACCCCACCCCCCACGAGCCCTAAGGAGATCCACGGGGGGGGTGCCTCCTCCTCTCCCTCCTCCAGGACCCGCGCAGCATCCTCACAGATGGTGACTGACTGCCTCATTCATCACTTAACATATTCTACCAGGGATTATTTTAATGTGGCAGAAACATTATAGTGATATCGAAATTCAGTCTCTAAACTGCAAAATAACGTTTAAAAGTATTACTAGAAATGCACGTGTGCTTTAATGTTTTTGCAAGACTTGTACAAAGAATCTTTCCCGAACTTAAACATGTCCATACAAAACATACAGTTATCTTTTTTGACGTGTCTTTAAATTTGCCAATAACTATTTTCAGCCAAGAGGAAAGAAAAGAAAAAAAAAAAAAAACTGTCTTTGGCTTGTTGACGTTTGGTGCATCTTATTGCGCAACAGACGCCAAATTCAAACCACATGTATGAGAAGGGATGGATTCAGGGGGACTCTTTTGGGACAACATCCCTGTGAGTCTCATCCAAATCCAGATGTTTTATAGTCCGCAAAATGTGTAGGGTGTAAATTCTTACAATCTGAGCAATTTGCAGAATTAAAATTCTCCTAAGAAGAAATCCCCAAAAGATTCAACCCATTTGCAGCTCTTTGCATATGTATATAATGTACCTACTATATATATATAGTGTAGGTACATTTTATATATATATATATACTGTATACTGTATATATGTACTGTATACTGTATATATATATAATATATATATACATATATATAATATATATATATATATATACAGTATATAGTGCTGCTTCAAAGCACGTGAAGCCCTTGTGTCCCCTTGTTTTACCACGAAATAGTGATTCAACGAGAAGCAGTCTTTCAATGTACATGTATATATGTTGCATTTATCTCCACAAATTACTAAAGGTCACCACAATTGTGGGTTACACGATTAGCATGATCGTGTCTAATTATACATGTAGTACTATGTGTACATTATTATACAAACATTACCACATGTATTTTTGTGTCCCTTACCGCCCCACAGACCGAGGTCGGTTTTAATCATCCTTAAATTATTCCTCTTTTGTGACCAATATAATGAATTGCTCCTGTACTTCACGTCTAAGAGTACTAACGTGTCAATCACATTAATTTATAATATTTCATTGTGGGGTCACGATGACAGTTTTTTTTTTGCAAGTGATCGCAACGCTGAGTTGCGCACTTAGACATGTGGGTAATTTTTACTGGTTCAGTTCAGAGTAAGTACCTTGATCAACGGTACTACAGCGGAAACATTTAATTGGACTCTAACCACTGCGCCACCTGCTGGCCCCTAGCTGACAGTATACAGTGTGCCATCCCATCAGGCGCCAAGCATGGCTGTCTGGAGTGAAAAACACTGCGAGGAGTGTGCTTTGTGGGTGTGTATAGATTTGCAGGAGAGTATAGTGACTTTCGGACCCGGGATGCCTCGTGCACGGGACCGGGGGGCGGCTCTCACCTCGCTTGCGCGTGCTGCGCGGATCCACAGAAATGAACTCCAAGCCTTGGCCCGTTAAAACGAGGCATTTTGCGCAGTGAAAACTTGTGTTACCCGTCGCTGCTTACCCAGCAATGTGTGTATTTGCGTGTCTCTCGTGACACTCACTTTCACGCGTTCCGCTGAGAGCGCGCGGAATGGAGAAGGAGTAAAACCGGGTCCATGATGATCATCATGTCAAGAAAAGTACAAGCCAAGAAACGTTACCACACGACCGGGGCTCGCAAGTTCATTCAGCTTCATTCTTCTGACACATGAGTTTGTGCATTGATACACAGACTATTAACTGTATTATTAGCAGTATTATTAACTGTATTATTAACGTTATCATCGGCTTCTTGCAGTGCGTCACTGACATCCTTAGGACAATTCAGATGGACTGGTTAATGACACTGAATTTAAAAAAAAAAAAAAAACACTAAAGACGGTCTGATGGAGTGAGAGATATCAAAGGCCCAAGAAGAAAGACAGATATTTTTATTAAATCCGAGTTTTATTGCTACGATCTGGAACACACACGAGCGCAGGGATGGACAGCACGGAGAGGGGAAAGCGCTGCTGACTTGAGCACACACAGCCAACAGGACAGGAGACAGCAGGCCACCCTTCTCATTAAGCAATGTCATATTGTTCATTTTTTGTAAAGAATATGCATCATTAATTCCAAGGATCAATAATAGAAAAGCTAGAATAAAAACGATCAGTTAATAGAAACAATAATAACGGGTAAAAAAAATACAGTTGAAATTCTTTCTAAATTTATTTAATTTATTTCACTGCTTCAAACCTATATTGTGCCGTATGACTAGACAGGTAGTTGTGCGTTTATATAATGTACTTAAAGGGCATTTTGTACCACGGATTCGATCGGAACATCACACAGCGCAGACAACTCATATTTTACATCAGGACTACTAGGAGCTTCGCTGAGATCCCGAATCCGTATGTAAATGAAGCCCAGTGTAATACCCTTAATTGAATAAATGCATATTTATTATCCACATCTTCTTCGCGGGATAATGTCGACCTTATGCATTAAACATTGCGTCGCAGGGTTTGTCTCGAGGCGTGTATGAAATATGATATTGTGCGGGACTATCCCTTTGCTTTACAGTACTTTACCCTACTACACCCGAGACCTTCACGGGGGGTCTAGATGAAACAACACCTGTGGATACACAGCAGCCCATCATCATGTGCGCGCGGTTTGTTACCTGTCTTCATGGTACGCTTGGCTTGTAAGTGTCCCATGCACCTCCACCTTTAAGATCATACAAGAATATGCCATATCAGTTCTTCTTGAAGGAGGTCACGCGCACGACTTGTTCCTTCACCGTACAGGAATGCGCTCTGACCACCCCCCCCGACCCTCCCCATTCCGCAGCGCGAGACACCTAATCACATATAGATTCTTCCTCGATTCCATCCCGTGGTGTGGCAATCCCTCCTCGTTTTATTTTCATACAATCACTCCAGTGACAGTTCCATCAAGCGACAAGCGGCGATCACATTGCGAGCTCGCGACGCACGATCAACTGCCCCCCGACCCCACCCTTCTGACCGCTCGTGCGTCCACCTTCTTCTCCCGAGAACCGGTTCCATGTAAAATGGGTTGGTTGTAGTTCATCTCGGATTAGCACAGAAAAGGGGAAGGTAGCGAAAACAAGGAAATCAGAAGGAGTGAGGTCAGGAAAACAGCAGGAAAAAAAGAAGGAAACAGAGGGGAAAAAGGGCGGGGAAACAGGAGAAAAGGGAGGAAGTTTTGCCTTTAATTTAATCCAAAGGTCGCAGGTTCGATCCCCACTTCTGGCTGTAGTACCCTTGAGCAAGACACTTACCCTAAATTACCCAGCTGTATAAATGGGTAATTGTAACATTAACATTGTAAGTGGCTTTGCAGTTAAATTAATAAATGTACATTTCGGAAAAGGAGAAGGAGTGGGAAACAGGCGGGGAAAACAGGAGACAAGGATCAGGGAAAGTGGAGGAAGATCAGGAAGAGGAGGAACAGGGGAAGGAAAGAGGAAGACATGAAGAGACCCTTCAGTGGACAGATTCACTAATGAAGTGACATGCATTTAATTACTCATTTCAACCCAGATCTCTAATGTCTTCTTATATTCAGAGGCTTAGCAACTTGTGAGGACCAAAAAACTGAGCAAAAAAATACCCAAGAAGAGTTTTGCATGGATACTGGGGGAGACGTGGGACTTGCCGGGACATTGTGGGGACACATCCCTCCCCGGTATGTGTAGGATCATAATTCTTGGTACACGTACAGGCACACACTCTGTATGAAACCACTTGTCCCAAGCGGGTCGCGGCCTAACCCGGCAACACAGGGCGCGAGGGAACACACCCTGGACGGGACGCCAGTCCATCGCAAGGCACCCCAAGCGGGACTCGAACCCCAGACCCACCGGAGAGCAGGACCTGTCAAGCCCGCTGCCATACACTATGATGCAAATATATATCTATACTATGAGTCAGCCTGTCAGGCCTGTACTTATGTAGATTATGTCATGCGAATGCAATAGCTCGATGAGGGGAATCTGAATGCAGACAGCAGCGGCAGTTTGTGCGCTACTGAGGGCGGCGCGTGTCACTTGTCACGTGGGGGGAAGGGTGGCACCTCGTCCTCTACATTTATTTATTCAGCAGAGGCTTTTCTCCAAAGCAACTTCCAATGAACTCTATGTAGTGTTATCAGCCCGCGCACACCTTATTCACCAAGGTGACAACATCTGAACGATGTTGATGGATTATTATGCAAGAAACAGCGAATCACGCATGAAGCACAAAAGTTATCCATTTGTGGAAAACCATGTGATGTGACAACTTCTCAAGGGGTTGGGGGCAACAAAAATATTAGCAGCAGCGGTCATGAAAGTTATAGAGAGATTTGAGGGGGGGGTTAGACTTGTTTTAACTTTAGGTTTGACAGCTTCTCCCAACCTCTTGACGCCTAACTATGTTTTTACCACCATGGCATGGCATTTTTCGCACGACTGATCGATCATGTACGTCCGATTTTCCCTGCTATGTATAGAATACAGGTAAAAAAGTGTATAAAGGGAATGGCTTCTTGTTACAACTTCACACAATACGGACCGGTCCCAAAATCCACAAAATGAGCTAGTTTAGTACTTTGTGGGTGGTCTCGGGTTATAAACAAATCAATGGCTGTTTGCGCGAGGAGTGATTACTGTAGCGTCGGGTTTAAACAATTTGTCGATCGTGCTATTGAAAATTGTTGGATGGATGAAGGAAGCATTTTATGGTACTTATTTCCCATAAAAATAACGAGGCACCGACATCGTTAAATCGCCACGTATATGGCATTGTGTGCGGAACGATCTCGAATGTTGCAATACTGTACTGTAGTAAATTCCGACTTCGACCTGGTTTACCTCACAGACAATGGGACTTTGATAAACTTTATCATAAAGTGCACATTTTGCCGAATTACATTTTGTAAGCATTTCATAAGCACCATGATCTGCAATCATGAGATTCTAGTTATAACACATCATGATCATGTATCCTCATCATGTATTACATGTGATTTACACAAAGAATGCAAAATGTAGTGGAAGATTTACTGATTATTACCTAGTTTGATTTTAACATAGTTGTGGACTCACATGAAACTCTGTTTGGTACGTGACACTTATGATGTTGTAACCTGACAGCAGAAATAATAAGACAAAATTGAGAGTAGTTAGTTTACAACATCCTTGGACTTGACTTGTACAATACATAATTTAAACATTACATATAATAATTTCCAGCGTACACGGCGCAACCAAACTTCTGTTCCAACGTGTTGACAACAGATCAAACTCGATAATATTGTAGGGAACTGCACGATTCGCAACAGCCTCCGTTTATTGCAGATACTCGCAGTGGATAACGAGTTAACGGGCGGACGGGTTTTCTAGGACACCTTTCCGAAGCGCTCCGAGAGCATCACGCGATTCCCCCGGCTTCGCACAGCGGCTTTTTGGTTAATGTAGTCCAAAATTAACCCCATCCGCCCTGGCGGCCACAATTCACATTCGCGGCAAACTACATTACCCACAGTGCAGTGGTTCGTCGACGCTGCAGTGATCTGCGCATGGAGACCATGGCGTTCGCTCGGACTGTCTGACGGGGTGTTGGACAGATAACGCTGGAAGAGCCGGTCCACGCCCCTCATCTCCGACTAGAACCTCGGCTCCCACGAACACCGAAAATGGGTTCTCGGATCAAGTAAGGTTCTATATTGCTTGGCTGCCCGTTCTTCAGAGAAGGCGCGCTGTTAGGGCACTCCCGGCTCCGCGAAACGAAAAAGGCCCGGACTTGTTGCGAGCGAAAGCACTTCTCTTGTTTACTGCACAACACAACTGAACTGTGTTACTGTGTGTGTTTCGTGTCCTGTGGTGTCGTGGCGCCAACAATATATCATGAGTATCAAATGGTTTTCATTACAGACAGAGTCAAAGAGCGGTGGAGAGCAGAGAGTGGGAACCGGCGTTGTGTGTGTGTGTGTGTGTGTGTGTGTGTGTGTGTGTGTGAGAGTGAGAGTGAGAGTGAGAGTGTGAGAGGGGGTTCATTTTTTCGAGGATGTGTTCCAGCTTAACTGTGTGTCTGTAACAAGCCTGAATTACACACTGTTTACTCTCTTGGTGTTTCTGTTTTTCTGCTGGTAGTGTTTCATTGACAGTACAGTAGTGTGGTAAATGTACCTGGGACATTCATTGGTAACAGTGCATCAGCACACTGTTTTAGTGGCAGTGGATTTGAGGCATAGTGTTTTGGTGACACAGTGTATGTGGGACACAGTGTCTCAGGGAAAGTGTGTTGGTGGCACAATGTATCAGGGACATAGTGAATCAGGGGCAGTATTTTAGTCACACAGTGCATCAGGGACACTTTTAATTCTACACTGTACCTGGGACACGATCAGGGACAGTATTGGTGCATTGTGTTTCAGGGACACAGTGTTTTGGTAACGCGGTGTATCTGGAACACTGTCAGGGAAAGTGTATTGGTGACACAGTGTTTCAGGGACACTGAATCAGGGGCAGCATTTTAGTCACACAGTGCATCAGAGACACAGTGTTTTGGTGACGCAGTGTGTTAGGGACACTTTTGGTGACAGCGCATCACGGACGCAGTGTTTTGGTGACAAAGTGTATCTGGGATGCAGTGTATCGGAGAAAGTGTACTGGTGGTACACCGCCTCAACACACAGTTTATCAGGGACAGTGTGTATTGGATCAGTCTTTTCGTGACTATGTTAGGGACAACGTTTTGGCTGTACAGTGTGTACAGGAAGCTGTCTTTTAATTGTCACTTATTTAGTTTAGCTGACTTAGTGTTGGGGTTTATACAGGAGACTTATTGAAAAGATTCTCTCATTTATACAACTGGATAATTTTTACTATATCAGTTCAGGCTAAGTACTTTGAATATGGGTATTGCAGTAGGAGTGCAGATTAGAAAGTTTTTGATTTCAAGGCCACAGCTCTCACCACTATGCCACCTGCTGGAGAAAGGTACAACCCATGGTGCAGCAAACCCACATTTGCTGCTGAACACTGAATCTAGGAAAACAGGTTGTTTTTGTGATCTGGTTGGTACCAGGCTTTGTAACGCTCATGTGAAGGAGGTGGGTTCTAGCAGTCCTGTGTGTGAACTTTCCACCATCTAATCACAGCCTCTGTTCCTTTTAACAGAATAATTAGCTTAAACAACCCCAGTAAATATCCTTTCGTGTAAACGGATAAACAGTGAAATTCTAAGCCGTGCTAGTCTCTCGAATAAGCATGTGGCAAACAGCAGAAAAATGTCTTGCGTGTTTGGGGAAGTTTAGGAAGCAGCAGCCTGCGTGCTGACACTTGTTGCTACATTCACTGTAACTCTCTTGTTTGTTATAGATCATATGAACAAGATGAAGCCAGAGCAATGTCACTGAGTCTTTAAGCAGAAGTAGACAGTAATTTTTTTTGCCCCAAGGAGACCTATTGGTGTAGTTACATTTATTTATTTAGCCAACACTTTTCTCCAAAGTGACTTCCAATGGATTCTATGTAGTGTTATCAGCCCACACACCTTATTCACCAAGGTGACTTACACTGCTAGATACACTACTTATACTGGGTCAAGTCACTCATCCATACATCAGTGGAACACACTCTCTCTGTCACACACACTATGGGTGAACCTGACCAGCATGTCTTTGGACTGTGGGAGGAAACCAGAGCACTCAGAGGAAACCCACACAGATACGGGGAGAACATGCAGACTCCACACAGACTGAGCAGGGATCGAACCCACGTCCTCTCGCACCACCCAGGCGCTGTGAAACAGCAACGCTACTCGCTGTGCCACCGTGCTGCCCTGTTAAGGATATAGCTTGGTTACTACATTATTGCAGGTTCAAATTCTTGGTGGAGGTGTGCAGTGGATCTGGGTGATAATGTCCTGGAAACACACAAAGGATATGATATACCACCAATGATGAGTTTCACAACAAAGTTTAAGCCCTCAAAGTTACTAGCGAACAAAGGAAGTAAAACCAAACATAAGTTTTATGTACGGGCTTCCCTTTAATCATGAACTCTCCTTTCAGTAGAGTTCCAGTTTATGAGCAAAGGGAATTTGTTCTCTACAATCTCCACAACAAACTCTCAACTCACACTTCAGAGAAACACCTTATGAGAACAGAAATTTCAGTTCAACATGAGATGAGCAGCTTCATCCCATGTAGGGTCTGGCTGTTCATGCACATCCCTGCTGTATCATATCCACCTGCCAGCTGGGAAGCATTCCTTAAAACTCTTTTGATTCTTTATCATCTCTAATGATATTAAGCCTTAAAACAAAGTAAAATGTGCTATAAACTGAAAAGACGGTGGAAAGTCTTGCTTATCAATTCAGTTCTTGAGGCGATAAACACATTTCAGAACAGAATTCTCTTGAAAGGTGTCTGTATGTCAGTGTGATTTAATTTATTTTCATTGCATGTGATATTTTACAAGAAGATCTCTATAGAGGGGTTAAAAGCGTTGTGAGTGATTACAGTAATCAGAATAGAATTTCCTTCTAATGTTATAACATGGTATTTGTCGTCTTTTTTTATAAGGCACATTTAAAAGCAGGATCTCAAAGCCCTTTGCATTGTGGAAGAAAGATACATTGCTTATAGCCCTAAAGCAGTTTGCGATAAATGTCAGCTTTTACAAAATAACATCACTTAACACACAGAATGAAACCACAAAATAAATAACATCATTAAAAATACATCAATAAAAAAAACAACAGAATCCATTATATTTTACTGCTTGTGCAGGGTTTTGGTGGTTTTTCGGAGCACAGCAGGGCATACCCTGACAAGGTGCCAGTCCATTACAGCACAGTCATACTCTCCAGTGGCAGACCTTTTACCTTCTTTAGTGGTACCTTTGAAAAATTACCTAGCTGTATAAATGGATAAATCAGTAGATAGGCCAACATAGCAAGTTATTCTGGCGAAAAGCCTCAACTAGACAAATAAATGTTAATGTATTTGAACTGTGGAAAGAAACCAGAGCGTGCGAAGGAAACCCACAGTCATAGGGGAAGTCTTCCCAGGCTGAGCTGGATTCAGACTCGCATCCCAAGAGTGCTAAGGCACCAGCACTACTCAGTATCATTGAAACAAAAGAATAAAAGGAGAACACACAAAAGGAAAATAAAAGTACATTAAATGATAAGGGGGAAAGGGGACTGAAAAGGAAGCACAGAGGTGTGTGGTGTGTTCAGTTTTTAACATATAGGTCTTTAACCTGGATTTAAAGGTGTCTAGGGCAGTTTTAATGTTCTGGGCTTGGATCTGAATTAGATTTTATTCACGTTTAAAAGATAAGGGAAGAATTTTGCATGTTTGGTGGGGGGGGGGGGAGTTTCAAATGCATTATGTACTTTCCCCATTTAAATTGACTTTGTTTTACAGGAATTCAATTTCTGTACAGATTCTCAGGAAAAATAGTACTCTCATTATGCTCACAGTAGTTGATGTGATTGTTTTAAGTTAATCAGCTCTTTAAATGGGTGAAATTAAATGGGAAAGTGGTAAGCAATGTAAATTGATTTAGAAATAACCATTTGCTACACAACAGGGCCCTGCTAATATAATATGGACGCACTTACTTACATAAGATTATAGAGTACCAGGTTACAGCAGCTGACTGGTAAAAGTTTGGAGGACTGTGTGAAATGTGCAAGCGGAGGCAAACCGGAGACATTAATGAACACAGGGTTTCTTAAATCCCATCTCCAACCCTTCAGCTCCCATGAATCGGCTGTTTTTATCATTCTTTCTCTGAAAGGACCTTCCACTCACTGTTTCCGTGTGCAATATCATTACCTCGTAAACACAGCGCGTCACACGCTAAATATCCGCAGAGCGCAACAAAACATAACAGCGCTATACATTTCCATTACATTTACATTTATTCATTTAGCAGATGCTTTTCTCCAAAGCGACGTAGATCTCATAGAAGATGGTATAAAATGCAGGTGTAAAATACAGGTGTAAAATGCCCGTAAGGAAAAAGAAACGAAGTCGGAGAACCATTTGGAGGAAACTAAATTTAAAAGGGAACTATTCTGGCATGACAAAAAAAATGAGTGGCAGGTACATTTGTAAAGTCGATAGTGGAATTAAAGTAATTTGCCACCTTGAATGAAGCAGCCCTCTCCACTTAGAAGAAAGGATAAAAATATAAAACTAAAAAAAAAATATTAAAACGTATGCGACTTTGGGCTTGTTGCAAACATTGCGTTTTGGGAACTTGTCACTCTTTGTAATAGGATTTTATTACAACTTAACGTTTATGGTTTTGTAATCATGCTTGCAATATGCTATTGCTCAGCACCTTTGACCTCTGACCCCTCTATTTCAGGGAGAACCCGGAGTCGACCTTCGATGTGTACGTGGAGGTGATGCACCCAGGAAAAACAGGCTCCAGTAAGTGACCTGTGCCTCTGTCGGCAGTTCCTGCTAAGTCTAATAAACAAGCATTTATTATTTTTGGTGTACTAATGTATATCTCAGTTTTGCACACAGTATTTGGTCAACAGTTACATTTATTCATTTAGCTTTTATTGTATTTATCTTTATTGGCATTAAAGGGACTTGGGTCTCCTGGCAGATTCGAAGCAATGAGGTCACACTGTAGAACACTTTGGTTTCGTACACAAGACATGAGAAGCCTCCCCAGGGTTAGGTGGGGCGGATACATGACACACTTTTTGAGGAGTGAGATGTTCCTCAGGTGAACGCAGGAGCTGGTATCGTGAAGGCCAGGGGGCGCTACTCTGTCTGTAATTAGCGCTGTCCCTCTCTGTCCCGGGCCATCCCAGGAGAACTCTGCCTTCCTCTACCTAGAAGGTCTTTTTGGCCGAGGAGGCATCTGCGTGTCACGGCTATTTTTAGAACATAAGCCTTGGGTTTTTGGTTGCTTTTTGGCTGCTGATTTGGCTCTGTTTCAAGGTCCATGTCCTTTACTGCAGTCCTGGGGTGTGTTTTTGGGGCACAGTCTTTGGGTTGGTGTTACGGAACAGGGGTGTTAACCCCATCAACGAGTTTCGTACATCGCAGTACAAGACCCAATTTTGAGATTTTATTAATCAAATCTTAATGGCTGGGTCGACGGATTGCAGCAGGTTTAAGAAAATGAGCATTTCAAAGATAGTGCTTGGAGGCCCATCTAGGTTTTTGGCCAGGGAACACAAGTGCATATCTCACCTCAAACAGCTAGCTTCCTTCACGTGTGTGTCTTAAAATAAGTAAGAGAGATGTCACCCCCCCCCCTTTCCCCGTAGCACCCGTGGGGTGTGTGAAGGAGATGCATGTTTATGATATCAGCTTACAGGCGGCTGTGCTGTTGTCATTCCCACAGGGCCTTGGGGGTCACAGGTCAAAGCTACAGTGATACTGAGGGTGAGCAGCCGGTAGCAGAGGGGTGGTAGCAGGGGGGACATCATGGGGTTTCTCTGGCCCACTGTGGTCCTCTAATGCTTCTTGAATTGCTGTTAAAATGAGCTTGCAGACCTCAGACCCTCATAGGCATTATTATTATTATTACAATACAGTAATAACCGTTGTTTAGTGACTTGCAATGTTTGTATGCTCTTGCGTCTTAATTAGGGTTGATTACTGTAATTAAATGTTGAAAAACTGTTCAGTATTTAGTTGTTCAGTGATTGTGGACTGTTGTTAACCAATTAAGATGACCAAAATTACTATTAATTCATTCCAGCGAGACTTTTATTCATAGCAACTCAGAGTGCTGATCAAAGGTTCCTACAGTAGGCGCAGGGGTTCGAACCCAGGTCCTTCAGATTTAAAGAGTATAGGCTTGACCACTGTGCCATTTACCGTCTCCAAGCCGTGCAAGTCGATCATATTAAGAGATATGAGGCTCCCAGTTGAGTTCTTGGAAGAAGGCACTTGATTTGAACATCATTTAAAAAAAATATATCAGGCAGGTGAAGTAAACATTCCGCTGTGTTAGATTATGGATCAGAATGTCTGAAACGCAAATACGCCTCTAAAAACGCAGCTCAGGCAGCAGCTGGCAGCTCCTCGCAGTTTCCTCCCAGTTCGCTCACAGTGCCCAGAAATGTTGGCGTGAAGTCCTGCCGTGAATCCTCGCCGTGTTTTACACTCCTTGCAAGGGACGCAAATTGCCAAGCGCTGTACCTGGAGACTCGCCTTTTGTCTTTTATACATAATCTCATTGGACTCATATAAAATAAATATATATCTTTGCTGTTAAATTTAACACATTTGCAGAGGGCGACTGAGAAACCAGCTGGATGTTTATGTACTCAAGTGTTACTGCTAGCGTGTTGCAGCATGTCCGTTCTCAGCATACCGTACTGTACACAGCTAAGCCCACGAGGGGGCTGTGGTGTGTGAGCTGAGGTTATGTTCTTGCACATACGTTTCAGCTGAGGGCCTTCGCTATGAAAATGCGTCTTAAGAAGGTTATCGTTTGGTGAAACGTTGTGGAATATTCCCAACCAATGGCGCGCTTTTCTGCACAAGACGTCTGCCTGCAGCTCAGTTGCTAAGCGATTGCTATGAGTAACTGACCGGGCAGATTGCGGAGGGGACTCTGCGTCATGACATCCGTGCTGTGTAAGCAAACAGTAGGCCAGACGCCACTTAGAACGATGAGGAAGCTGGATTAAGTTGCACCTCGCTGATAGTTACTCGGATGTCACTTGTAGGACTGTTGCGATGTTTTGAGTTTTTTTTTTTTTTTTTTTTTTTTAATAAAAAAACTACCCCCACTCCCTTACATGTGCGCTTAGATGTAAAGTCAAAACAAAAGTCTCCGATTATTGGATTAACCTCAGCAGTTGCTCTGTGAAAGAATTTTGTGTTGCACGTAGATGATGGTGGGAAAATTATGATGGTGAGCCAATAATTTTTTTCATGAACGCTATTGTGATGATGTCATACTCTGACTGTTTGACAACACAGGCCTGGCTGACTTGTTTTTATTAATTCGGACTGACCGCGGCTCCTTTGCTTTTTGCCCACCAAAGTCCTGAGAGCGCTAACGGTTTGCAGGTCGTCTATTTTGTTTGTGTCTACGTAAAGATGTAATACTGTTCTATGCCTAAAAGAATGTCCTCTGACGACAAGGGGTAAAAATGTCTTAAGCCACATTCCTTAGTCATTGCATTACCATATATTCACAGTGTCTGTCCAAAGGTAAATGGGAAAAAAATCTCTGTATTGTGTAGGTAAAATCCAGTCAGATGACTGAAGCTTAAGGAAGGGTAGTGGTTAAGGAACTGCTTTTGTTGGTAGAAGGTTACAGCCTTTTAAAGTGACCTTTCCCTTATGGCCTGTAGGGCTGTAACGGCAAACCTGAGCCTCTTTGTCCTGATAAGGTGGCGTCAGGGTCGAGTCGTTTATTTGTCATTTGCACAGTTACACTGGATTCACTGGGCACTGAAATGCTTGCGATGAGGCTCGTGTTAGACGTGAACCGACATGAACAAACATATTTGAACAAACACGTACTTAGACAAGGATGTGTTGCTAATAAGTAAAATAAGTACAAAAAGGCAAGTAAAAATAAATACAAGGACAATAAATAGTAAATAAGTAGTAAATGAATAGTGAATGGTGGCGGTTAGTCAAGTTGCAGGTTTTGGCACCTTCTTTCCATCCATGTTTTATGAAGATTGCCGGAGACTGGGCGTTACCTCGGTACTTTAGCGGTCGCTACACATGCAGCGCAACAAAAGTAATAATTGAAAGTCAGGCTGAAATGTTAATCCACAGATTGCCCCTGTTATGCATTCCTTCAGAGACATTGGTATTTGTCTTGCTGTGGGAGACACTAAAATACTGCCGACAAGTGTATAGATTAACAGAACTCATTTAAAATAATAATTTACAAAAAAAACCAAAAATTGCTTAAAGATACCTTTTATACCATAAAAACTGTTTTTGAAGGGAATACCGTACTGGTATACAAACATCCAGATCGAATTCATTACGAAGTGAGAGAGGGTTGCTTATTTAAAGTGACAGTATATCATGAATGTCAAATTCATATAAATACTATACTGTATATAGTACAAAATTTACAATGCTAACTTTCTAAAATAAGGAAATGGTGCATATCTTTTACAATCATGTTTGTTTTTGCTTCCTACAACTACTGTGTTCAGTTCCCTGTGCAGTGATAATGTACCTGCAGCATTCTAAAATTTCTTTTCACTGTAAAAAAAAAAAAAAAAAATGTTTAAAAATAACTGGTAATTGTTTTTTTTATGGTTTTGGGTCAAGATTGAAAATTATATTTAGCATAAGAAAAATGGCAACATTTGGTTCACACTAACATTTTCCTTTAGTTTTTATGGAAAGAATAACCTAAGTACACATCTTTTCAGTATAACACACACTTTTTGTGTTATGAAGCAGGGAACTGTTGCTGTTGGCCTGACTGTGTGTTATCTTGTGCATTTTATCAAAGTGCAGGCAAACTTGCGTTGTATTTTTCAAGCACTTGATGCAGATCCGTATTAGTGGTACTTGAAGCTGGGATGGATACTGTGATTCTGAAAACTGCTTCCGTTTAAACGTCTTAAGATTTCAATGCTGTCTCCAGGGAACGTGCCTTCTCTGTGCATTTGAGACAGGAAATGTGGCACTTGACATATGGTATTTACTCGTTCAAACTAAGGGCAATTGAAACAAAAGCTGCTGGGAATGTTAAGTCATTACAATAAAATTAATTGTTTTTCAGAATTTGTTCTTCTTAAGGCTTTAACAGTTTTCAAAGCAGATCTGCTCCCTTCATTTTGGACTTTGAGGTTGAGGGCTGTAACATTGCTCCTTCTGGCAGATGTTAACATTGGGATAGCTTGTCCAGTACTGTTCATCCCACTGCTCACTCCTCCTTTCTGGGACTTCTTATTGGCGAGACTTTGTGTTTCCTGCGCCAGAGCAACAAACAACAAAACGTGTTTTTATCCTTCTTTCCCACTCCCCATGCCATCCTTCATCTTCCCTGTAAGAGCAACAGCCCTTTCCAACATCTGCTGGCCGGATTAGCGATGCTGTAGATTGTGCTGCCCGCTGAAGAGGTTTTACTGTAAGGACCCCTGGGGGCCCAAACCCCTCAGCCATGTTTTCTCCTCCCAAATGTGGCCTCAGCAGTGAAAGGGTTGGATAAATCTTTGTTAGCGGGGAGGCCATTAACTCATGCAGAGTTAATGAGAGTCGGCGCAAAGAGTCTCGCATTTACATGTGAATCGGCCCCTGCTGCACCGCGCACTCCTTTGTACTGTTTGCTGGCAGAAGGTGTGAACGCTTCAGACATGCACATGTCCGTTGTACAGGTGTGTCAAAGTGGGCTCTGAACTCAGTCGACCCGTTTCATATCAAGGTCATGATGATCAGAATGAAAATTAAAATTGATTTGTCGTCTGAAAATTTTCTCCAAAGCATCTTAGTGTGACAGTTGTACACGAGGCAACATACAGTGATCCACAAGGTCATTTTTACTGTATCAGTTTTGGATAAGTACTTTGATAAAGAGTCCTGTAGCTGGAGTGGGATTTGAACCTGGATGCTTGGATTGAAAGATGACAGCTCTAACTACTACCCCCCCAAGCTACAGCTGCAATTGCCCCGATTATAATTATATTATTACAATGTAGAAAAACAGAGTGGAACAGCAACACAGCGAATCTAGCAACACTAGAATTGTTTTTTATACACACAGCACAAAATGATTTTTATGTACAAGGAATGTATGGCTGGCTGTGCTCTTGAGGGTTTGTTTGCAGTAGTTTTGGAGGAGTGGGGAATACCAGCGGTGTGTCAGCTCTCCTTGTGACCTTTAACCCTCTCTTTCCTGACCTGCACCCTTGGCCATGCAGTGTGATGGATGTTGGAGGCATTAGTGAAGGCCCTGGTGTGTGTGTCCGTGTGTAGGTGTGTCCACACGTTCTACACTCTGCTTGCTCAGCGCTGCCTACCAGGCTACGTGATACAGTTGGACATGTCCTGCTAAGATGTGTCCTGAAGACCTGCAAAGGGATCTGAACCAGTAGCCTTTTGGTTACAAGATACACTGCATTCAGATCATTCTTTATTCTTGACTCACCGCGTTTTACTCCTGGTGTGTGTGCTAGCCCAGCATTTTTACTTGCAGAACCAGGGGCAGGCTCCTGTCTTCCCCTCTGGGCCTTGTCACTCCCAGTGGCCATTTCCAACCAGGTTCGCTCCATTTTTGTGGAGCTTGTCTCCTTTACTGAAAAACTGCACTTATTGAGTTGCAGTCTCCTTACTGAGTAGGAGGAGAATGTGGGGGATTGCACGAGTGACACAGAGATGGAAATGTGGACTTAGCGGGGAGGTTTCTCCCTCTGCGACAGTGAAAGGGGACCTTTTCATTTGTTCTGTTGGTTTATTCCCGAAACCCCCGTTTAGCTCCTCGCTGAAAGGCTTTTGACGTCTTCTCTTTGCTCACAGCGGGCAAGCTTTATTGCCGAGGTCGAGTGGGCTGAGCCCTTGTAGCCCACTGACATAAGTGTGTAGCACTTCCTCAACCCTTCCTTTCTACCCCCATGTCCTGGTGTGTTTCCCGGTGTCCACAGTATTGACACTGGGGGGAAAAAGAGACCCAGGCCTTGGAAATGCTGGACTCTTAAGACAGGTTTTCCAGCCCTGGTGGAAAAGAGCAGCAACCTGTAGGTCAGCTGTTTGGCCTGTGACCTCTTAAAAAGAAATCAGTCCACAAAGAATGCTGCCAGCAGAGAAGGCCGTTCTCCTCCGTGCACTTGCTTTATGAGCCTGAATGACATATATCCTGAGAGTGAAGTCCATCTCAGAGATTGCTCAGCAGAGGAAGAAGATTCTCCATCTTGGTTTCCATATGGTTTTAGATTCTTTATTATGGTGAAAACGTTCATTCGTTCACATCTGCATGTCATTCATTCATACAGTAGGAGAACCATGGTGGAGAACTCTTCTTCGAGGGTTTGGTAGGAGGCCTACCGTCCTCTGGCCACCTCTCTGGTCATGGGGAGTGGCACAAGGCACATGATGAGCTCGCTGGACTATTTTTACCTGCTTTTAATAGGGAGCAGTGGAGCGGGTAGGTCTCTGTGGCCTGGAGCACGAGGCAGGGTTCGAGCCCATGTCAGCCATTAACACCAAAATGATGGATGCATCCCTCCTTGCGGCCCCATGCCAACACCTCCTCCAGGGGCTTGCTCCGCAGATCAGCCTCCACTGAGGTCAGCCATTTGGGGAATTGTGAAGACCACGAGGTTGTCCCAGGGTGGCCTGGTATAACTCAGCCATGGCTGTTTCTCCTGGTTCCATTTTTGTCCAAACAAAGCATTGTTTTTTTTACTGTCAGTTTCACTGTCTTGAGGAATTTAAGCAGTTTTCATTATTATTATTATTATTATTATTATTATTATTATTATTATTATTATTGGATCATTTGGGATCAGTAATCAAGAACAAGGGTTGTGGCAGTTGAGATGCACTGAAGATGATCACTTAGCAGAGCTGCAGTGAAAAATCTAGAAAAGGTTTTCAAATTCTCTGTATGTACAAGAACAAAGACGACAATTGTTCAAAAATGGTATTTTCTGTAACACCATATAGATGTGAAAGTGAGACATTGAACTTGCAGAGAGGAAAAACACGGACTCGTTCAAACTCCTTTGTTGCAGAGAAGGATGCCATAGATAGCGAGGGAAACCAACAGACTGCTGAATAGAATCAGACTAGAACTTTCATCGGAAACACAAATGTTCACACTGAGGTAGTCATACTTTGGACAGATCATGAGAAGACTGGATTCTTTGAAAAACTCGGCGATTGGAAAAGGTGGTCAAACCCCTTTCTTTCTAAGAATGGAGGACAGTTTTCTGGAGGCATTTTTGAAATGTGGCTCTCAAGACTCAAAATCAGCAACACTTATTAGACCATAATATTTTTCATCTCAGGCAGGTAGATTTATCTCTCTTGATTTTCTCTGAATTTGTGGGGTGCGTGTCTGAATGCGTTTCGTGCGGAGTGTGTCTGTACGCTAAGTCACTCCCCTCAACTCCCGTTACCATGTCCTTTTCTTAACCAAAAATACCTCAGTGCTCAGTTTTCATTTCTTAATTACACCAGTGGGGTCCTTGGAGATTCCATCCACTGTGTAATACCCCCAAATTCTGTAGCAGGAACCTATTAGCTGAGGACGGCTTGTTAGTTTCGTTACACCAAGTACAATTAGCACCAAGATCAAAAGGATATGAAAGCCTCTGCACCGGGAAATATATATATTTTTAAAAATGCAGATTGTGCTATTGATGGCTGCCTCTTTGGAGATCATTAGTGGAGATGAGGTAATCATCTCTCGCCTTTGCTTCTGTTCTTCTCACTTCGTCTTGCTTTCTATTGTGATCTTTTTTTTTGGCAAGGCATTTGCTGTTTTCAGCATAAAGGGTTGTTATGTCTAAACGGCGTGGCTTTGATGCGTATGGAAGCCCGTCCCTTCGAAGCCTTTTCGAATCATTTCGGGAATGGCTGGCATCTGTCACGCAGCCAGGCTTTGACTGGGTGGTGTTTGTGAAATAGGAGGTTGTAGGGTGGTTTTCGTCTGATTCTTACCTTGGTCCGTGTCAACCCCAGCGGCCACCCCTGTTGTTATAACCTTCCGAAACCCAGCCATTAATTACTGTCCACTCTAGAAGACGTTTTGTCTAACCATATCCACCACACTGTACAAGCTACAATTTAGAGTTCTACTGAACCTTGTACTTGGGGGTGGGGCTTTGCACAGCTGCTTAGAACTTCGGGAATTATATTGAAATGTGTTTTTTTTCTTGGGTGTCAGCAGGATAAACATGGTACAGTGATTTAATTGGTGTGATTTATGAATTAGTGACTGTCAGTGAAGATTTGGCATCCTGATACAGGATTGAGAGGTTGTTGAACGTTGTGAGTTCCTGATTCTTTGGTGAACTGTATCTGTGGTTTTTGTCTCATGGACGTGGTCTCATGGACTCATTTGGGAAGGTGGTGGGTTCACATTTCTACTGTTGGACTAACAGGCTGAAAGCTGCAATTGGCAGCTGTTTTAAAGTATGTAATTTCTTCAGTTATTCACATCTTTTGCACCAAACTTTCTTAACACAAACGCAAACTCTATGAAAAAGTATCTAATGCTCCTAGATGTTTGGACACTGCTGGTTTTCAAACGCTGCGCCAGGTGACTCCAGAACATTGCACACATTTGGAAGTTCTTTGTTTTTGGAACCCAGGGTGAGGGTTATGCCGAAAGGCCCGAGGCTTGTTTGCTTGTCACAAGTTGTAATGGAAAGAGGTCCGCATGGGGGTGGTAAACACCCCGGTGGACGGTTCCTACATTTTCCTTGGATGCAGCTCTGAACTGGACTTTCAACGTGACGGGGGCAGTGAGTCATAGTGCAGAATCCAGACACATATGCTTGTTATTATTTTTAATTGTTGATGTGTTTGTGCACATCAGATGAATTTCATGTTGAGTTTAAGTCGTAAATGAGAAAGCTGTCTGCCAGATCTTCACTGCTTTTCTCAAGGATACAGCACATGGGTAACTGGGATTTATTATTCTTTACCTTTATTTACCTGTGACCTTTATGCAGGAGAGCTTGATGTGAGGTTTTACACTAAGATGCTTCACTGTTTTACTCCTTTATACTCCTAGGTACTTTTTAACTGTATCAATTCAGGGTAGGTGCCTTGATCAAGGGTACTATAGCAGGAGGTAGAATTCAATCCTGGGTCTTTCGAGTGCAAGGTAGCAGCTCTAACCACTACGCCACCTGCTGCTGCAGGACTCTCAGCCTTCCACTCTTTGCTCATGGGTGAGCGAATTGTTCAGGTCTTGGGGTGTCTCTCACACTCAGAAATATATAGACACTCACACATACACACAGACACACACACCCACTTTCCTGCTCCACAGTTGTGGTGGCTGTGGAACCTCAAGACCCCGTTCTGGGAGGGTGCCATGGCAGCTGCTGCTGTGCCAGGCACCCGTCATCTGGCAGCTGTCACACAGGGCTGGCAGCGGGTGGGGTGGGGTGCGTTCCACACTCCGCACGACTCCCCTCAGACCATGGGGGCGGTTTATGAGGACCTTTGCCACACTCCTACAAAGGAAGGGCCTTTGTCTGACATGGCTTCAGAATGCGTGTTGGTTTGGACTCACAGCAGTGCTTTCTGTACACTTGGCAACACCTTCCACTCATTTCTTACGTTTACAGTTCAGGGCTCATCTAAGGGCGCGTTATTCAGTCCCCAGGGTGTTTTCAGTAGTTGCACCAGTTACAGAGTGCTCTTGGCTAACCTCCCCTTCGATAGCTCATATGGATTTCAATAGGTTCTTCTTTGAGAACATCTCGACATGTTAGGACTGCAGATGGTTTAGTGCTTAGAAGCACTGCCTCTCAGTCGAAGTGAGTGTCAGTTGGTTGTTTCTGAAGTAAACGTGGCTCCCTGGGGGTGTGTTTCCTATATGTGTCCACACCTTGTTTACAGAAAATGGGCGGTTTCTTATGTTCCTCCTCATCTCTTAATTTGTGGTAAAGACAGTGATCTTGGTCTCAATTCATCGGTACCGAACACACACATACACACAGTCGCAGCAAACTGGAGCCCAACCCGGCAACACAGGGCGCAACGTTGGAGAGGGACGCACCCCGGACGAGGGGGTACCGAACATCAGAATCCTAACTGACATGGAGGGAACCACTCTTAGCAGCTGCTTCTGTCTGTTCTGTAACCTATGCACGTGCACATTTACCCAAAAGGTATTTATCAGTTTGCCGAAGGGCACGAGAGATTGCCTCCTGCTAGTCCAAGCCTGTGAAGCCTACACTTTTTGCAGTCTGAGTGGTGCATATTTTGAGTCCTTGCATGTGCTGAGTACAGTCATGGGCAGTAAACCTCTCAATGTTTATCCGTCTGTTGTCAATAACTGCTTTTCTAGTGTAGGGTTGTAGAGGTTCAGAGTCCTTCCCGGAAACGTAGGGCATGAGGCAGGGTACACTATGGATGGGATGGCCTACTTGACAGACCCCCTGCTCGCCATCATTCCTTCAGCATGCAGGTGAATTTCCAGTGCGAGATCCTCTACTTAACTTATTTGTGGACTCATCAGCTACAGATCCCTCAACAGAGTCATTAATCATCGTGTTCTTCTGCTCTGACTATCTCAAAGAGCGTGGCGCTACGTTTGCGAAACTTTGAGAGAAATTTGTGGAAGTTCTTCCATCTCGTTGAAGATATCACGCACGCTCATTCTTTGCAGAGGAAAACAAAGGCTTTTTGAAACTTATGTCAAAGGGGGGTTTTAATAATTCCGAGCATTAATTTGAGCCATTGTTAAAACATAGCTTGCGGTGAAATAATCAATGGGCAGAATGAAAAGCGGGGCCGCTTTGGTCTCGGCGATTCCCCCTTGTTCGCTGTGTGGAGGTAGCAGTATGGTAATGGCCTGCCTTTCAGGTCCCCTTCTCACAGGAAGATGCGCTCAAAGTGACTTCACCTCTCAGTGCTCTTTTTGTACCTCTTTTCCCCGATTTACCTGAAAGTTTTTTAATGTAAATGGAGCTCATTAAAAGAAATAAACGTTTTGAAACGCCGTTGTGCATTGTCTTCAGATTTGAAGTTTGGCTTTTAGATCTGGGATAACTTTGCTGTTGAATGTTCTGTCACATCCTGGAGAGCTCCGTAAGCATCGTCTAGGGGTTCCGGTGAGTGAGAGGAGCTTCTCACTTCACTGGAGCAACAAGATGAGATGATGTTTAATGACCAGGTATCCTCAAACATATAAGGAATTTAATGTGGAGGATGCTCCTCCTCACACACTTGACATGCAGAGCAACACCAAAAGTGATAGCGAAACTAAAAGATCAAAGTACACAGTTTGCAGTTAATGCCGTATGTGGTTTAAAAAAAAAAAAAAGCACTTATTCATTTAGCCGATACCCTTCTCCAAAACGACTTACAGTGTTATGATACTTAGAATTATTTAGCAATTTGCAAAATTGGTTAAGTTTCCTAGAGCAATTTTATGCTAAGTACCTTGCTCAAGGATACTAGAAGTGGAGGGGGAAATCAAACCTGCAACCACCTGCAACCTTGGGGTCTAAAGACAGCAGCTCTTACCACTGTGCTACCATGTGCCCCAAAAACAGAGTACTTTAATGACAAGGCCATTTCTGGGCAACATTTGCCATTGCTCTCATTAGGCAACACACTTATTGGTATGTATTTGTTAATCCTCATACCTATAACCCAACTTGCACGTTGTACTTTTTTCATTCATTTTGGAAATCTGGTGCTTTTGTAACGCCTAATGTGTTATTTCAACAAATTTATACTAAAATGACTATGCACGTGGTGTCTGTGGTGGTCCTTCTGCCCTGACAACCCCATTGTAAGTTGAAAATGCTGTTATATTGCATGAATTACTGTTATGCTACATGAGCCATCAGCTCTATATCGACTACTAAACAATCGTTTTTTGGATTGGTCTTCTCAGCTGTGCTTCATTACGTACCGCGTCACCAGCTACACCTCTTTATGATTAATCGTGTTGCCATCTCCATGTCTGTGCCCATATTACTTAGATGTGCTCATACACGTTCCTGTGTGTAGTTGTATACTAATTTTTTTGCACTTTCGAGTCATTGCTCAGTTAACATCAGGGTTCAGGACCAAACTGCTGCCGTCCTGGCATTTGGTCGTAACGTTTAACAGGTAGTGTTCTATCTCCTGTACGAAAACAAACATCAGCTGGCCCCATGTTTTGTATTCTTTGGTTTTTAGTCAGTACTTCGGCAGTCCAGCACTGGTTGTGTCTTTTTTGCAAAATATCTTCAAAACATTACTCTATATTATAGACTGCTGATAGTGTAGTGATTAGAGCTACTGCCATTGGACCCAATGTCCCAAAGGTCACAGGTTTGATTCCCATCTCCAACTGTAGTATCCTTGAGCAAAGTACTTACTCTAAATTGCTCCAGTAAAATCACCCAGCTGAATAAATGGGTAAATAATTATAAGTACCTTAATATTGTAAGTCACTTTGGAAAAAAGTGTCAGGTAAATATTTTAACTTGAATAATGTGCAAAATCTGTGAAAAATATAACCAAACCCTATTATATAACATAGCATTCCTGCATGATAATTGTTTACATATAATGGGTTCTTTTGGATGTAATCGGTCTACTGATTCCTGTTGTCAGCCTGTTAGTCACCCCAGATCTTGCAAGAGGTGGCCCCTGGAGTCTGGGCCAGCATTTCACCTTCCTTGCTGGTAGCATTTGGATCCCGCAATAGGTAGGGGTAGCAGTGTGACAGTTGCCAGACAGACTGTTTGAGAGCCTCTTCCTCAGGATGTAAACCTACAGCCTGGAGCTGGTTGCTGCTGTGTAGAGCAAGGGAAGCTCCTTTTACTTCCCACAACCTCCCTCACACCTCCCGTGTTTATTAATAAATAGTGTTCTCCTGCTGGCTGTGTGCTCCAGTCCACCCCCTTCATTACTCCACCCAAATCTCCTCTTGCACTCTTTAACTCTCCTCTTTACCTTCTCCGCACGTAGAAAGTTCATGTAGTTTGACCTTCAACTTGGAAGTAAATTGCCTACACTAATCAATTATTGCTGCTGTTATTGCAATGGTAAGGATTTGGGTTCGAATCCCCATAGCGCCTGTACTACCCTTGATCAAAGCACTTAAACTGAACTCATACAGTTAAAAAAAAAAAAAAAAAAAATTAGCCTGCTGTATAAATCCATAAATCGTTGTAAGTAGCTTAGTGTACAAACCTAACACTATAAATCAGCTTGGAGAAGGGATTCAGATAAATGAATAAATAATAATTATAAATTTTCCTTTTATATGTTGTAATTGCAGCACCAGAAATAAGCAGCAGTGGTGCTCAGTAATTGTTTTAGCTTACATTTTTTAATTTAGCTGATGGCTTTCTCCAAAGCAACTTACAATGTTAAGGTACTTATCCACCCATTTATACAGTTGGATAATTTTTCAGGAGCAATTTAGGGTAAGTACCTTGCTCAAGGGTACTATAGTCAGAGGAAGGAACTGAACCTGCGACCTTTGGATCTAGACGCAGTACATCTAACCACTGTGCTACCCGCTGTTTTTGGTTTGTTTACTTTTTGTCACTTGGTCAGTGGTCTGGAAGTACTGCCTTGGATTCTGACATCAGAACTTCTGAAACATGGAAGGATATCTACTCTTCCAGAATATTCCTTGGCATTTCCTGGCTGAGAGTGGGAAGATAGCAACAGTGGGGGGTCCCTTCCTGGCTCAGTCAGTGGCCGTGGCTCAGCTGGCCCCTTGGAGCCCCTGCCAGGGCCCCCGCCCTCTGATCAAATATTAATGTGTGCCACGCCACTCGCTCGTTAATCCTAAGCCAATTAATATTATCTGTCAATTATTTACAGATCCTGAGGTGCGGAGGCAGTTCCCAGAGGACTTCACTGACCAGGTCTGGAATGCATAATTAACTCTCCCTCTCTCTTCTCGTGCGCTTGCTCTCTCTCTCTCTTTTTCTTTCTCTCTCTCTCTCTCTCTCTTTCTCTCTATCAATATATATACCTCTCACATATTTGTCTAGATATGTGTGTGTATATGTGCATATAAGTACACATCTATATATATATATATATATAAATGTCTATATATATTATGTACTTTATACTTTCTCTCTGTAGTGTATGTGTATATATATATATAAAAAAACTTGCATATATCCATATATGTGTACATATATCTTTTGCTCTATACTTTATATAAATATATAATTCTCTTCATGCTGTCTCTATATACAACTCTCACATATATGCTTATAAATACAATGTGACAGCTATATATTGAGAGATAAAGTATCAAGAGAATTTTATATATATATATACACACGTATTGCTCACATATATAATGGACATATTTGTGCACATAGGTGTGTGTATACATAATTCTCTCTATACTGTGTCTTTCTCTGAACATAATTCTCACATGTATGTGCGTATACTAGCATTCAAAAGGAATCACCCAGAAATGTTCATGTTTGTGAAAGAATTGATACTTTTTTAAATCAGGGTACCATTTAAATTATTAAAAATATAGCCAAGACATCATTACTAATGTTCCAGATGGGTATTACTACTTTAAATGACTGATTTATAGTTTATTATTCAAATATGACTTCAAAGCCACATTTTCAGCAGCTGCTACTCCAGTTTCCTGGATGATTCCAAACTTTTGAACCCTGCTGTATAGCTATATGAGGTTTCCCTTTATATATACTGCATATATCTTTCTGTATCTTTCCCCGATCCTGCATGTTTTATTCCCAATTGGTTTCACATGCGGATGGGTTGTGCTTTGGTGTGTTTGGGTAGTGGTCGCTGGTGGTCCAAAGACATGCTGTTCAGGTTCACCCATAGTCCGTATGAGTGTGTTCTACTGATGTATGGATGAGTGACCCAGTGTAAGTAGTGTATCTAGCAGTGTAAGCCACCTTGGTGAATAAGGTGTGTGGGTTGATAACGCTACATAGAGTTCATTGGAAGTTACTTGGGAGAAAAGTGTCTGCTAAATAAATGTAAATGTAATGGAAATGGTGCATCTGTGACTTTGTTTGCCATCTAGCTTTGGCTCCATCAGGCGTGTGGGCTATTGAGCCGCTCTGTAGGCTCCTCGTGTCAGTCAGTGTGCACCTGACACCCTAAAACACTACTCTGATGGTAGACATGAAGAGTGTGATAACTGCCCAGTGCATTTGCTGGACTGTGGCCGACATGTCAAAACACAATCACAGATATAAAATCCTATCGAGAGGCCTCAATATTTGAAAATAAAAACAAATGTATAAAACTTGAGTGTTGTATGGCAGAACTGATCAGGAAGGGATAACTTTTAAAAATGGCATAGGCATGGCAATGCCTGCACTGTGAATTCCAGTGTGGGTTCGAGTTTGGTTTAGTCTGTGTGCAGTTGGCACAGTCTTCCTGTGTTCATGTCCTCCAGATGCTCTGGTTTCTTTCCACAGTCCAAAGTAATATGTGTCAGGTGAACCAATGATTCCTAATTGCTTGTCGTGTGATTTCTCCATGATGGACTGGTGTCTTGTCCAGGGTGAACCCTGCTTCAAGCCCTATGCTTCCGGGATAGGCTCTGAACCACGATGACCCCCCACACTGGATGGGCAGTGAATATGTAAAAGCGCATCGGTTAATGGGTAGAGAATGTTCCAGAACACCATTACTGAGGCTGCTGTGAATTTTGTTGCTGGTGCCATAGTGAGTGACAAATCAAAGTACTTTAAACGTACGAGCGTTGCGGGGGGCGGACGGCGGCCCGTTGACCGCGCAAGGGTGGCCATCTCCTCGGATGGCGCTCGCCAGCCAATTAGTGCGAGCGCGCTGAGGTACGCCGCGTGTTTCTGCGCAGAAACCATTCAGCGGGCCCCTGTGCCCCGTCGCTCTGCCTCCCGCGTTTTATCTCGCAAATATGTTTCCATCTAATGAGCGTAGGGCGGTAGGACACATGCCTGTTGCCATGGGGCTCGTGGCAAGGATTTCATTGTACGCGTTCCCTTCAAAGCGGCGCAGCTCGGGCCTGGTCCGGCTCCGCGTCCGGACCGCGCTGTTGTCCTGAGCGCCCTTCTGGTTAATCACCTCGCCTCGGTCATCCCCTCCACCTCCCCCGCCTCTCGCGCCGCTCTTTGTGCTGTTATTTGATTTCGGAGGAAAAGCCATGCGCTTTGTTGTCGTCGGGTGCTTTATTCCAGGTCGCCTTTGTTCCCTACAGTAAAGAATGTTTCTTAAATGAGTGTTTGTGTTGCTGTAGGAAGCACAGTTTGGGGCACCGCGGTATTGACATGTGGAAGGGAATAATGACGAATGGGGGGGGAGGGGGTGAAAGGGCAGAGAAGAAAGCTGTGGAGGATGAAACGTCTTCCAAGTGACAGGAACATGTCTGCAATTGTGGGGGGAGGGGGAGCTGTAGCCGGTGGCTCGCACCTTCCCATAATCCTCTGGTGTGTGCAAGGTCGCAATTACCAACTGCTTTCTGCTGCATTGTAGATATTCCGGAAGATTTAAGGCTGATGGCTGGAGCTGATGAGACTATTATTATCATCTTCATCAGTATTAGCCATTATTTAACTGATGCTTTCGTCCACGGTGACTTTATAAGACTTCCCGTTTTAGCTGATTTATTAACTTTAAATGCTGACAGTGTAATGGTTAGAGCTGCTACCTTTGGACCCAAAGGTTGCAGGTTTGAACCCCACCTGTGTAATACCTTTCAGCAGGTACTTACCCTAATTTTGCTCCAGTAAAATAACCTGCTGATATAAATGGGTAAATACTTGTAAGGAGCTTAAAATTGCAAGTCACTTTGGAGGAAAGCATCAGTTAAATGAATAAATGTAAATTAAAACTATTTGAAGTGACAAAAACTTATTCCACACACTCGTTCTAGAAGTTGATCGTTGAGCGATTCATCCCATAAACACGTGCTATGTTTTTCATATTGTTATTGGCCACTGACACTCGGGCACCCCAGATGCGGACGGTAAACACTGTGCACATAAGGCGAAGTGAGGAGGCCCCACACAAGTTCCTCTTTACTGCCATTTGTTAACTTGGTAGGTAAACACAAGGTCACATTTGCGCTGCATCAAACTGTAATTTTAGAAAAGCGATAAGTAAATTAATTAGAAATAAATGAACTGGAGACTAGAAAATGTATGTCTTCTCAGTATGTTACATACACACATTTATATATATTTATTTTTATATTTAGACTTCCCTTCAGTATTAATCCATAAAATTTAATAGTGGCAGCTGGTTGTTGGTGTTGTGGTTAGAGCTGCTGCTTCTGGATTTGAAGGTTGTCGATTCAAATCTCACCTTCTGCTGTGGTACCTTTGTGCAAGGTACTTACCATATTTACCCCAGTAAAACATTCCCCAGCTGTAAAAATAGGTATCCAGTCAAAAGTACCTTAACGTTGCAAGTAACTTTGAAGAAAAGCATTATGTAAATGAATAAATGTATAGATTTGACGTCTTTTTCATAAGCAACTTACAATGTTAGGTTCGTGCACTATGCTGCTTACAGTGATTTACCTATTTATACGGCAAGGTAGTTTTTGCTGTATAAATTGAGGATAAGTACCTTGATTAAGAAATGTCCATTTGAACTTGGGTCCTTTGAACATAAGGTCACAGCTCTAACTGCTATGCCACCTACTGACCCCGTTGAGGTTAATGAATTAATATTGAAGGACAGTTTAAATAAAGAAATATGAAGTATTTAAGTAAATGTGTGTATATATATCGAAAATGCAGAAAAGGTGAGTGACTGCCCTTCATGTGCTCTGTCTGGATGACAGGTCTTCCCTTTGGAATGAGGGAGAAAATGGAGTATTTAAGTACGTCTTTTTTTGCAGTTATATCTTAACAAGTCAAATCTGTGCTATTTCTGCTCCCCCCCCCCCACTAATCCACCCCTGGTGGAAATTAGAGCAGAGCCCGTCTCGCTCGCCCGGGTGTCCTTCGATGTCTCGTGTGCCGCTGTCCTCCTCTCCAACACGTGCCGGCTGCGCTGGCGCCCCTTTGAATTAGGCAGCTGCCGCGTATTTTGTGCAGATCATAATGGGGCGAGGTATTCTGTGCAAAGCATAAATATGATTTTTGTTCCTCCCCAAATTCCATTATTTATTTATTTCTTTGTGTTTTGAAGTTGCCTAGCTTTGATGCCATTTAGCCACGGATTGCTTTCACGTGCCAGCAGAGCAGCCAAAATGGTTCTTTAATGAGAGAATATTCAAATTTCTGACCTCTAAAACAGGAAACGGAGAAGGGAATGGGGCGCTTGAAATTTTTGGTCCATAGGGTCCGTGTTTGTGTTTATCTGCCCCTGGAAAAGTAAGATTGCCTGACATGCTGCCAGTCAGGTGAATGTCCCCCCAGGGCTGGGTACAGCTTTGTGTGTCATTCAGGTGAAGGAGGGCAGAGAAGGTGTTCTCTTAACATGGTGTAACATGTTGGACAAACCAGGCAGCTGCTGCCCATTGCCACATTTCTTTATGCTTCTTTTATTAAAAATGCAAAAAATCTGATCAAATCCAACCTGCTGACAATTACAAAGATACGCTTAATTTTTTTGTAGATTGTTCTTACCACTGTAAACCATCCTCAACCTCTTGATCTCTTCCACACAATATTTTGGATCATCGCACAACAGTGTGGACATGGTGAGTCGACAGGGTAGTTAGTATAGATATATAGTTACTAGGCATTTCAGGTGTTTGGATTTTTAGTTGTTAGCTTTATTTATCTGACTCTTTTCTTAGAGTGTGAGGCTTGCACACTAAGCTATTTACACTGATTTAACCATTTTTACAACAGGGTAACTTTACTGTTTCAGTTTAGGGTAAGTACCTCGAGTGAGGGTCAGTCGTATAGCTGGAGGTGGAATTTAAAACCCTGGCCCTCCGCTTGAAAGATGATGGCCCTAAGCAGTACACCACCTGCTACCCTCAACTGTTGTGTAAGAGTAATGCAGTTTCCAGCTGTTCTGTTGAGAACTTTATTAGTGTTTTTCATTGAAAATTCTGATTGCTCTGGTGAAAGAAATTACCCAGTACTGGCTTTACCTGGATCTGAAGGATAGAGGATTGCAGTTATATGCCACATTTTTTTTCAAGCCCCTCCACCCTCCCCAGCACCAAACTTCTGCCATCCATCATTCATTCCTGGTCTGGAGAGGGAAGGATGAGCGGTCCCGGCAGCTGGCTTCTCTCATGTCAGAAGCTTTCAGTCCATAAGTGCTCTGCTTCCGCAGCAGGATGAGGAAGAAAATAAACAAGGTAATCAAACACTTTCTGAGAAGCATGACGGACACCTTCGCTGAGCTGATCTGTAGGGTGGTTTTAATGGGCTGTGGTTGCCACTTGACTTCCACAGTCTTCCAGGCCTCATGTTGTTCATTGCTTTTTAATCACTTTTTTTTTCAACTGCACGTTAATGGTGGCATGGTGATTTAGTTGTCTTCCTGCCATCAGTGGACACAAATATAGTTGGACAGAAGTGTCAGATAAATAAGAATAGTAGTAACAAAAGTTTGCAAGCTGTTTAGTGCTTAAACCAGCACACAGTCAGATGTAATTAATTTATTGGCTGGTTATGTAGATCCATTCTTGTATCTTTTACTTTGCCTTGTTTATGTAACAGGTTATTTTGTACTGAATATTCCGGATAAATGTGATACATCAGCAGGGCACTTCTGGGAATTCGAGCCTTTTGGTTTCATGTCCATCTCCTGTCCTCTGGAAGGTGAGCAAGTCATCCTAGTGGTAGGGAGTTTGGGCATCACAGCGTTAGCTATCCAGAATGCACTGGGGCAGGCCAGTTCCATGCGTCGTAGCCTCTGAGAGCAATGTGACAGGGCCTGTGAAGTTCCACTTTACCCTTTTCCACACCCCCTATGACATTAATGAATAAACCATGGCAGTGCCCTCTGCCGGGGAGGGAGCACGGACACTGAATTATTTACGCACTCTTTATTTGTCCGCACAGACTGCCGCTTCTGCCGCTGCTTTAAATGTTAAAACTCCGAAGGTGGAGCTGATGCCCTTTAGCATCTCCACAGTGGCTCAGTGAAAGTGGATCGTAAAGTACAGGGGCATGTAACAAAGGTAACTTCTTCCTAAGAGTTTCTTCTGGAATAGGGCCAACAGGTGGCGTAGTGGTTAAAACAGTTGCTTTGCAGTCAGAAACACTGAGATTTAAATTCCATCTCCTGATGTGTCACTCCTGGTCAAGGTACTTACAATGAACTGATAAAGTAAAAATGTCCAGGCAGTATAAGTAGGTAAATCAGTGTAAGTAGCTTAGTATACAAATGTGACATTGTACTTCACGTGGGAGAAAAGTGTCAGATAAACTTATAATAATAATAATGATGATGATGATAATAGTAATAAGGTTGGACAGCCAGTGTGTCCACCCTTACTATTTTGCAAAATTGTTTTGAAGTTTTTCATCGAATTTTGCTCATCATGTCATTTAGATTATATATTTAGGTTTTATAATATGGTTAATAGAAAACCGACTATTGAAAGTCCTTTATTCAAGGTTTTAGATGAATAATAACAATAATAAGAAAAACTATATTTTATTATTATTATTATTGATATCGGTGGAATAGCTATAATAAATACCAAAATATCTGTTGAGTAGTATATAATAATAATAAGAATAACAGTTATAATAGTAAAATACCCATGTGTCTTTTTGTTGATCTGCATGGTGTTCAGTTCAGTCTCAGTGCTGTCATCTAAGTGGAGTGTGGTTTCGGTGTGTTCTGGTGTGTGTGTGTGTGTGTGTGTGTGTGTGTGTGTGTGTGTGTGTGTGTGTGTGTGTGTGTGTGTCCACGCGCCTCAGTGAGTTGAGGCTGCTAAGCGCTGGGCCTCCTGGTGGTGGCGATATGGAGCACTGAGCATAAGCTCCCTCTATAGAGACTGGTTTATCTAAAGTGACCCCAGCTGTCTGAAGGGATTCTCTGTCAGCACAAGCCACCAGGACTGTGGACGAAAAGCCCCACCAGCACCGGAGGGCACGGTAACTGTGCACGTCTGGTGAGCACCAAGTGCAGTGGCGACAGTCCATGTGGAACGCCAGTCTCACAGACACACGCACACATGCGCGCCCCAGAAAAAGAAGGCTGTGTATTGCCTTTGCACTTCTGAGCCAAATGTGGTGGGTTTGTTGGTCCACTGGCCCCCTCTAGGCCCCGGGTGCTGCGGAAAGGCTCGGTTCAGTCGTGTGTCCTGGGCCTGGGATGAAAGCGGTTCATGGTACGACATCTGCTGCCTCCTTGCCCTGCCTTGGCGTGTGATGCCCCAATGAGGAGGTGTCACCCAGGCCTGACATCAATACCCTCCGCCTACTGAATATATATGAGCTGGGTGTCAATCTCATTTGCCCCGCCTACTTCTTTTCCTCCGTCAGTGATTCTCACTCATTACTGGTGCATTTAAGGAAGCGAAAGGAGAAAAAACAAAAAAACAAATTTTTCCTCCCAACTTTAAGTATTAATGAAGTATTTAAAACACATCAAATATATCACACACCCAAAACATTAAATTCCGTTCACTCATTAAAATAACAGATAAATGAAATGTAAAATTAAATTTCATTTGATAGACCATAAACCCACAAACATCATTAATAGAAAAAATGATCAATATATAAAACCATGAACAAGCTTCAGTATGAAATCTGTCAGACTGTCACCATCTTTACATGTCCTAAAATCTGTCTACTCCATTATCAGTTAACTTTAAAAACACTAAACCATTTATAGATAATAATATAATTCTCCCTCCTCCCCAGCTTAGTATATAAATGGGACTTTGTCTTTGTGAGCTGGAGCCCTCAGTAGACTCTCAGAAACTAAACCTAGGATGGGATCCCACCTGGTAGAAATCAATAATCACCTGAATGGTCAGGTCTAACTGGGGAGGGGGGGTAACCTGCTCCGCCTTTTTGAGAAGTGCCCATCAAAACAGGCACCCACGGTGCAGTATTGGTGACTGGCCTGACTTCCCTCCTATGCCTCTTCTTCCTCCTGGTCACTTTTAAAAAGTCCAAGTCTGGGTCCTCCTAACCAGGAGAGTCAACGTCCTCTTCAGATGGAGGCACGGTAGTAGTGCTGGTTGAGTGGAACCCGCCAACACTGGCCACTGCTCAACCGTCCATTGCCTTTCCTGTGGATTTGCATGCATTAAACGTGGACATGGAGGATTGTGGGTAACCTGTTTTTTCTGATGGATTCAGGAACATTCTTGAAATTGGACTGTGGTATCTCAACGCTGGCAGGCTGTGTTGAAAAAAAAAAAAAAATGAGCCTCACCTTTGCTGATTATTATTTCTTGGGCTTCTGTTTTATCTGCGCTACATGGGGGCAGTAGGTGGCATAGTGGTTAGAGTCATTACCTTACAGTTGAAGGATTTGGGTTTGAATCCCACATCCTGCTCTAGTACCCTTGATCAAGGTATTTATGAATTGATGCAGTAAAAATTACCCAGCTGTATAAATGGGTAAATCATTGTAAGTAGTTTTGTTTGAGTTTGTTTTTGTCTCAGTTTAGTTCCGGTGCTTCAGCACACACGTGGAACACACCTGGTGTTATTTTGGAAATCAGTGGCTGGTAGCTGCCCTCCATCAGGTCCTCCTAGGGGCCTCGCCTGATCACTAAATCTAATGAGGCGACATCACAGCGTCGCACCCACCACCCTATAATGAAGAGCCTGCATCACCAGCCTTGTTTTTATTAAAGTATTTCATCATTTTGCAGGCCCTAATTTAAAGACTCCGGAAGGGGCAGGGCACTCAAGAGAGGGGCTGACGGATGACCGGTGCGGGGGAGCGACAAGCCGACATTGACGATAGCGGGGCCGTACGTGATCTTTCTTTGAAATACAATATGCAGCTGTTACGGTTGCTCTCAGGGTTCCTCCTGCTTATCGTTGCTGTACCACGGTGCAATGAAGACGTGAATCAAGAAGCTGCGAGTAAAGTGAGGCTGTTTGCGATGGGCCAGGTCCCCCCTAAAGCACTGAAGGCTGAGGGTCATTCTCAAGGTCCAATGATCTCCCAAGCGCCCTGTGGCCACCTGAAGCTGGGGCGATCAATAGGTTTTGAGCATCCATTGACAGGCAGCCAACACGGTGCCATCGATCTCACCGGGGTTATTTAAGCATTGCAGGGCGGTGGGTGGAGTCTGCTCAGGTAGGGGCCTGGAGATTGGGGGGGGGGGTCGCATGCGAACAGGGGAGTAACATTAATGGCAGCACTTTGCCTATTAGACTCCATTATTATGTTATACTACATGTTTGAGGCATGTTGCTCAGTCACAGTTGTACATTATTGCCGAGTTATGCTGAGCTAATGTCCACTTTTGGCGACCGCATAGTCTGTCCAGAATGTTGTGTCTTACACATCTTTTAGGGGTGTATTAACACTCATAAACCAATACGCCTATTGCTTGCCTGGCGGGGCTAATTCATTCCATGAAATCACACCGTTAGGCCAATTCCCCTAATTAGGGGGTCAAATTACCACTGCTATTTCTCATGGGGGGGGGGGAGGAAAGTAGATGGGTCAAAGAAAAAAAAAATTAACCAAAATAATTTTTTAAAATGTTTGACAGTTTTAACAACCATTTTTTGTAGTATTTCTAGAAAATGACTTGCATGCCATTCAAATGATTAACTAGTAATGTGAATGGTGCAGTGTGAATCATTTTTTTTTTAACAATAATGTAAGGGAATTTAAATTGTAAAAGCTATTTTTATGATTTGCATAGTTGTTTTAATTGCATTAATACCATTTCTTTCTAAAGGCTTGTATGGGATCTGTTTTAGGTTTGAGGAAGTTTACCATAGTCGGTGTTGAATTGCTGAAGGTGAAGGTGATTAGTTGAAATGTTGTTATGGCAGGAAGTAAGAAATTGGTACACTAATTACTTTTGTTATGGAAGAAGTTCAGCATCCACACGTTTTGCAGAGTAAAGATGTAGTACGCAGTTTAAAAAAAAAAAAAAACCTGCTGTGGGTGTAAAATTATATTACTGGGAAAAATGTCGTTCTGCATAATAGGCCGTTTTTATGAAAATTTGCCTGTATTTTCATAAGCTGTTGTAGTGGTTATATGAAGTAAGGGTGCACAGTTGTGGGGGGAAGTTTGTGAACCCCACAAAATTATCTAAATTTCTCTGTGAATAGTGCCTAAAATATTATCTGATCATAATACTACTAAATACAAGCAATTTTATTTAATAAACAATGCACAACATTTCACATCTACTCACTAAAGGGCGCTACAGCAGGTGGTGGGATTGGAACCTGCATCCTTGGAGCGGAAGGCAACAACTCTAACCACTATGCTGCCTGCTGTGTTTTTCTCGTCACGCGGAGGTGTTAGTGTAGAATTCAGTGCTCAGCTGTTGTTTTGAGTATGGCACTATGACACGCTCAGTTTATTAGTCTTTATCACCATAGCAATATTTCAGGGATGTTGGTATGACCTTGCACTTGACGTGTCAGTGACTGCAGGCAGGATTGTGGTTCTTTTATTGATCCTGAGTCCCAGGCCAGCCCCTGCCACCGGTGTGCTTGTGGCTTGGACATGCTTGGCGGTACCTTGGATGACTCACTTTTGATGGGAATTGTAGCCTTCATCTCCCACACACACACACATTCGCACAGAGTCGGACGGGAGTTGTAAAGGTGACACTGATTTTAAAAACATGAGTGTGCCCTCGCTGTCACACCTTGCTGATGACTGGGGGCCCATGTTCTTGTCCTGAGTTTTAGAGAAGCACTTTGTCTTTAATGATGGAGGAGTGGGACTACAGCAACTTCTCCGGGGGGTGGGTTCTGGCGACGAAGGTGTCCCTCATCCCTGGGGCGGTGACGGTCTGTTACCAGGGCGCACTCCAACTGGGTCTTTCAGCTGTGGACCCACCGGCCCAGAGCAGCAGCTGAAGCACTGCTCCTACGCCCATCCCCCCCTCCCTAGCGCAGTTACCGCCAACCTCTGGGGTCCTGCCCCGGGCCCACCCCTTTCTCACCATCGCCCATATGGTGAGACAATCCTCTTTCCCTGGAGACCTGTTAACACCACGTGCCCCCCAGCGCATGCCTCCCTCTCTTGTTACAATGCTTCCTCTTCACTCCTCTGCCGACCACAGTTCGCTGTGGTTTTATTTTTATTTTTAAATGTATTATTACCTCTTCCCCAGTGCTCTAAGTATAGCAGTTAACCTCCTGTAGTCATTCCTCGTCCCCCTCCATTGGATGCTCTCTCTCTCCCTATTCTGTCCACACCCTTTGCCATGTGTTATTATTATTATTATAGGTTGTTGGAAATATTCTGTATTTCATAAATCATAACCATGTATAAACAATGTGCATAAATGCTGTGTTGTACAATAGGGCTATTTTATAATTTTTCATGAATTTCACACATTGTTCCTGTTATACTAAAAAAATATATAGTACAGTATCGTAATTATGTTGTAATCATGCTGTGCTATTTTCACTTTCTTTTCCAAATCTTATTTCTTTATCTTTTTTTTTTTTTTTTTCTCAGCACCACCAGAACACTAATTATTTTTTGCTTGCTAGCCATTTTAAATAAATAACTTGAATGGAATTGAAAATGAAAAGTTCTGTAAACAAGGAGCAGTTGCTGCTACACATTCAATCACTGACTGTGACCCAAACAATAAGAAAGATGTGGCTATTAGATGTTACCGTACAGCAGATGGAGTGCTTATCGTCAGATGTTGCATCCAAACACTTGGATTTGAAAATAATAAGTTTAATAGGATGCCTGTTGTTAAGTCAAGGTCATCATAAGTCAAGGATTACTTGTAATACTTATTTTCTCACCCTGTTATCTAAGGCATCTTATAGGGAGTTTTGCCGACAGTTAATGTTTTATAGATATGGTCAGGAGGGTAAACTCTCCTATCTGTCTCTCTCTCTCTCTCCCTGCCCCCACAGGAGACTCTTCAGACCATCTCCAAGTTCTGCTTCCCCTTCAGCATGGACAGGTAATGTGCAATCCCCCCCTCCAGCTTTTGCTGGGCTTTGTGTTGCAGAACCTTCCTGTACAAAGGTAGGGGTTGGGGTCATGGAACCACCCTGTCACCCTTCTGGCTTCAATCTCTTTAAGGGTGGCTTAATGCCTCAGTGAGAGATTCTTAAATCCTCAGTGCAATATCGTTTCAAATTGCCAGCATAATCAAATCAGATGCAACGAGGAGGACATGGTGTGGCCAATTTTTAAAAAAAAAAAAAATAAAAAAAATAAAGTTCATTGATTTTATTAAAAATTGAAAATGACAGCTTAAAGGTGAGCACAGGAATGTACATGCTTGCCCAGTGACAATTCAATTGCTATATAGCATATAGTTTTATACAGACGTACAAGGCTGGATATTGCAGCAGTCCAGTGCTGTTTGGGTCGAGAAGGTCCAACAGCAGCACCTCTCCTGTTATTTGAACCCATACCTGTGGTCACAGGTGCCGCTTCAAAAGTATGTTTCTGAATTGCAGTGAGCTACTTCATGCTGCCTTTGTGTGGATCTGCTTACCTGGCAATACAGCGGCTTTCAAAGCGCTGCAATACCAAAATATCATTTATAATGAGGTGCTGTGTACAACAATGCTTCTGAGACCCTGAATCGCAGCGCCCTCTATAGATGTCACAGAGTTTCCTTTGTTTTGTTTGAGTTGAGTGAAGAAAGCTATGTAGGACAAAAATGTTTCACTTTATTAAATAATAACTTTTATTTAATTCCCATTTTTCTAAAAAATGACTTAGTGTTTGGTTTGTATGCTAAATTGCTCGCAGTCATTTCCAGCTATACATTAGCCATTTTTACTCTACTGATTTGTGCACCTTCGATCAAAGTACTTACCCTGAAATAAGGTAAAAATTATCCAGCTGTATACATGGGTAAACTAATTTCAATGATTTAACACTGTATGTTAATTTGAAGAAAAGCATCAGCTAAATGAATATAAAATATTTGTTTTTAAATGTGAATTTATAATGTAGGACGTAAGAATTTGCATATGTTCAGCACTGTTTCCCGTCCTACGGTTCCCTACAGCCTGACTGTGAACCAGGTGGGGCAGAACTTCACCTTTGTGCTGACGGACATCGAGAGCAAGCAGAGGTTTGGCTTCTGTCGCCTGTCATCTGGGAGCCAGAGCTGCTTCTGCATCTTGAGGTGAGAGATGGAGTGATGGAGGGAGGAATTGGGGGGCACAAGGGGCAAATGAGAGTGAGATGGAGGAAATCCGTCCAGCTCCCCGCCAGGGGCACAGCATCAAAGGCAGACCCGTCTGGCCAGGGGTTGGGGCCCCAGGCCACGTCTCGGTTCTGATGAGCTGGGCCTGTTTATCCTGGCAATGGAGGAGTTAGAGCTGCCGGAGGCAGTTTGGCCATAAGATAAAGGGGAAGTGAGACAAGCGACCAGTTTGCCTGAGGAGCTCAACTGGTGTATAACTGATGGATACAGAGCTTCAGCTCTCTGTGTACTGCTCTAAGTTGTCAGCACCACACTAACGGTCTACCCAAAGTGGTTCAGCCCGAAACTGCCTTTGAACCTGAGCTGTTCATCCGCTAATTCCAGCCCTCTTAGTTTCAATATCGCTTGTATTAGGAAGATGCTCTAGCGGAATATGAGAGGGAACTTGTCACTGCAGAGGCTCTTGTAGAAGTATAGAGATCCATCTCACCTCCAGTTCAGATACATTGGTTGAAAGATGTGTCATGACTGTTAGCGTTGCAGTGGACCACAGTGGATTTAATATGCGCAATTAGCAGTTCGTTTAGTAGGTATATTTCTCCAAAGTGACGTATGGCTGAGAGTAAACCAAAGTCCAGAAACAACAGATGAAGAGCTTTAGACACAGACACAAAACTATCAGCTCAAAGCTTGTGTCTCTGATACCAACATGTTGCTGCTTCACATCCCTTAAATGGGTGCCTGTAGTGGTACACTGAAGAAGTAAATACATTCATAATCATAAAATGTGGGTTTGGACTCAGTTAATTGACAACTGGAGCGTACTGTTTAGAGCTCCTGTCTTTGAATCCAAAAGTCACAGGCTCAAACCCAACTCCAACCGTAGTACCCTTGAGGAAGGTTGTTGTTGTTGCTGATGATGATGATGCTAATAGTCAAACCCGACCCGTAGCAACCACCTGCATGATTTTTATAGCAAGGGAGGAACAGAAATGGGTTGCCAGTGCCTTCTTCTGTACGTTGAGGGAGGCACATGCAGGGAGAAATACGGAACTGCCGCACACCCCAAGTAGGACTCGAACCCCATGACCCGCCAAATAGCAAGGTACCGGTCAAACCCACTGCGCCCCCACATCTCCCCTTGAGCAAGGTACTTACCCTAAATTGCTCCAGTAAAATTACCCAGCTGTATAAATGGGTAAATCATTGTAAGTAGCTTAAGTTGCTTTGGATAAAAGCATCAGCTAAATTAATTAATTGGGAAAGAAATGGGTCTGAAAGAGATGGGTTTGAGACCCTTCTTCAATGGGGGAGGGATTCCGGGGCTCTGAGAGACAGCGGGAGCTCATTCTACTGCTTTGGATCTAGAACCGAAGAACTTCGGGCTTTTGGTGTTAGACTCCTTTTGAATGGGACCACCAAGCAGCCAGAGGTGAAGGAGTGTTAAGTTCTTGCTGGGGTGTAAGCAATAATCTGGTCCTGTCGGTATCGGACGAGGTTCTTTGACCATCATGCAGGCTGTAACTAGAGCTGTCGAACTTGATATGGAAAGTTATAGGAAGCCATCACAGAAAAACAAAGAGAGCAGATGCATGGGAAGACTTTGGTAAGGTTTCTACAAAGAACTCTGTGCACCAGGAGATGGACAAGTGAATGAAAGAAGGATTGTGTGAATGGATGATCATTGATGCAGTTGAACAGAGACATCAGCAACTTGTTGTCCTGTCAGAGTCTCACTGAGGAACCCACACAGTAAACCCTGTTAATGTAGTGTTAACCGCACAATCGGTGGATTCTGTGCGACAGTTTACACCATGTGTTTGTCTTTTGTTTCCATTAAAGACGCACTTTGAGCTGTCTCTTTTCTAGTTCAGGTGATTTGTTCTGCCTGTGTCCACCCCACTTTCTATTCTTTCTGCCTTTTCTTACTTCTCTCCCTGTCACTCTTTTCTCCTTTTTCCCCATTGGGGCGCAGGCAGAGATTTTGCTCTAATTGAGCAGAAACATGTGGAGGGATCAGGAATATCTCAAGGGATTAAAGGAAAGTCCCCGGTTTGCACGGCTTGTAGCTTGTGTTTGGAGCAAGGGGGGACCGCTGGGAATGAATGTAGTTAGCGTGACCCCTGACCCCCGGGAACTGTTGACATGGAAGGCGGCCAAGATGTGTCCACAGAAAGGCCTTTGTTAATCTCATTCAGGGCTCCCCGCGAACTCTCCGGACTGTGGAAGTTGCCAGCTTGGAGCTCTGGAATGCCCGGCTCTTTTCTCCACCCCCAAAGCTATGCTTTGGAAATAGAGGTGAGCCCATGACCAGCAAGGCTTCTTCAACAGGGAGCTATGACATCTCAGCTCAATGCACATTGACAGTTTCCTGGCTTCGGCATGCCAGCTGGCAGACCTGCAGAGCGCTGGGATTGGAAGGGTGCTCTGAAGACCCAATCTGCCCTCTAGGGTTGGAACAGCAGGGGCAGCAGAAGAACAGCAATTCTCAAGGGTGCCCTGGTCTTACCTGCTTGTCTCCATAGTCGAACATGTGATTTGTACATTCTTTCCATGTTGGTCCTGCCATTGCTTTGACCTGTAATCGCTTTGACTCAGCCAAGATGTAACCTCAAACTCTTAGTTGAGAGTCAACCAATGCCATGTTGGCTTAAGTTTGCACACTTTTAACATACACTTTGGTATGTTACTGTTACTGGATGGTTTCATAAGTGCTCAGAAGCAGAGACTTGGTGTTCCTCGTCTTCTAGAAAACTAGTTATATCTTTTCTCAACAGGACTGGACATTTAAACCATCCCAAAACGGCTGCCCTAACACCCATGAGCAGTGGGAGGTTTTACACGTGACCATGGTTAAAGTGGAATTGCTGATTTCTGCTGTTTCAAACCCGGTATCTTCTTGTTCGTCCCAGTAAAGCCAGGAAAGGGTGACACCGGAATAATAGGACTGTGAAAGAAAGGAAAGAAAGGGTCGAGGAGAACAAAGAGACTAATTCTCTGGCTGGTTGGTTTTGGACAGTCCTCCTCTCCCCTGATTGAATGTGGAGAGCCCAGAACGACCTCCACACAACAATCCTACACACATACACACACACACACAAAAAACGGAAGCATCAGAATGGCCCACTCAGGCCCTCTCCTGTTGACATGCAGAGATCAGAAAAAAACTCTATAAGGGTTTCATTAGTTTTCTTGTTGGCAGCTATAATGGTGACCCGTTGGGGGCTAAGTAGGATCGTGTAGGGCGGAGCCTGAGCAGGAAAGGGGTGGTCCTCGAGAGCCCCACAGTGTTTGATTTACACTTATGCCAAATGATTTCTAATTACACTGCTGAATGCACCACATGTCTTAAGTGCACTCAGCCTGGTGCTGGGATACAACCTTGGATTGTGCAGCTCCCTCTTGCATTGCTTCACCTGATTATGAACACCACCTGGAGGTTTGTGCTTTTGTTTCATTTACTGGGGCAGCAGGTGGCATAGTGGTCAGAACTGCCACCTTGCACTCAAAGTACCTGCGATCCTGTCTTACCTTGCTGTAAGTATGCTTAATCAAGATTCGGTCAACTGATGACCAGCAGTTATGAGTTGAGCTGACTCTGCTGTATAAATGGGTAAGTCATTGTTTAGCAGCTCACCAATGTAAGTTGCTTTTGAGAGAAGTGTCAGTTAAATGAAAACTAAAAAAAAAAAAACCTGCTAACTCCCATTTTGCTGTTGTAACTGATTGGTGCAGATGTATAATTGGGAAATAACCATTGCAGTCCTTCCTTGTCATCTATCAGTCTGTTAATTTGTCTGTACAGGGTTAGGGTCATGATAAAGTATTTGCCTCCTTCCTAGTTTCCTTGACTATTGAAAATTTTTGACATCAAATTTTTTTCGGGTCTTCAACCTAAATTTTATATTAGATGAAAGGCACTTGAAAGCACAAATAAAACATTTTTACTTATTTAATGAAATTACCCAACACCTGGCACTGTGTGAAAAAGTAATTGCCCACTAGTTGAATAAACACTATTAAGACTTAGTCAGCTCATTGAACACAATAAGTCTTGGTTACAGCCAGCCCTGCTCAGTATAAACCTCACTTGTTTTGACTCCTCAGAGTCAAGTTGCAGTGCATACATTCCACAAACACATTATACAACAACCAAAGAAAATATCTGAAGAGATGAGCGAAAAGTTTCAGTCGGGAAAGGGTTACAAATCCATTTCTAAGACTCTGGGACTTCACTGCACCACAGCGAGAGGCATAATCTCCAAATGTGGTTTTAAACACTTGGAACAGCAGTGAACCTTCCCAGGAGTGGCTGGCCTGCCAAAATTTCTCCCAAGGCACAGCATAAAATCATCCAGAAAGTCGCAAAGGACCTTAACAAAACATTCAGAGAACTTCAGGCTTCTCCTGTCTCAGCTAAGGTCAGTGTTGTTGGCTCTACAATTGGAAAGACACTGGGAAAAAATGAGCTTCACAGTAGAGTAGCAAGGTAGAGTCCACTACTAACCAAGAAGAACATAAATGTTTGTCTCATTTGCTATGAGGCACCTGGACATCAACAAATGTTCTGGGAGAATGTTCTGTGGACAGACTATCAAAGGTGGGACTTTTTCAAGGACACGTCCCATTATGTGTGGCGTAAAGCAAACGCAGTATTCAACAGTAAGAACATCATACCGACAGTCAAACATGGTGGTGACAGGGTGATGGTGAGGGGATGCTTTCCTGCCTAATGGCCTGGGTGACTTACTATAATTCAAGGAAAGATTAATTCTGCTCTGTCAGCATATTCTTAAGGAAAATATTCAGTTATCTGATTGTGAGCTGAATCTTAGTTGGGTTGGCAACAAGACCATGATCCAAAACGAAAAAGCATATCTACATCAGAATCAAAATAAGAAAAATTTTAAGTTTTGGAGTTGCCTGGTCAAAGTCCACACCTAAATCTATTAGATATGCAATGGCAAGACATGAAACAAGCAGTTCAGGCCTGAAAACCTATCAGTGTTTCTAATTGAAAGCAGTTCTGCAAGGAAGAGTGGGATAAATTCCTACACAATAATTTAAAGGACTGATATTGAATTGTATCAGGCATTTTGTTGCAGTCATTGCAGCTAAAGGTGGCACAACCAGTGAACTGTGGCAAAAGGAAATTACTTCTTCACACAGTGTCAAGTTGGTGTTGGATAACTTTGTAAGTTAAAAATTATTTGTTCACCCATGTGCTCTTTATTTAAAATTAGGCTTTGGTTGAAGCCTTGCAAACATTGTGTTGAAAAAAGTTGCAATAGAGGAAAACACTTTTTCATTGCATTGTATCTTTATCAGTTTAACAGAAAGTGATCTAGGTAGACTAATGATCAATTGACTAATTAGTTATTTGCTTTTAAGGGACCCAAACACCTCCCTTTCTCCCCACAGCCCATGTCTACCTTCTCCCCATCTAGTGGAGTGCAGCCTCATGTCTGGTTCTGGTTATGCAGAGCTTGCTGACATCTCATTGTGGGGCGCTAGTTTAACTTTCTCTCCTTCCTCTTTAAAGTCTCCCATAATGGAACCCCTGCTCTATAGCGATGGACACGCACAATCACACATCAGGTGGGAGCAACCACCAGGTCTGGGCCATGTCTGCCATGTTGTTTTCACATTTATTTCCTGTTTGTGTGTAAGCAGTGAGGGCATTCTTGGACTGACCTTTGGATAAGCGCTGTGTTGTGAAGTTTTCCTTTGGCCTGCACTGTGTTTGTTTTCGTGTTTGAGAACGGGAACGCTTCAAGGGCGAGCTGACGGATGGGCAGAATGACGATGACGACAGTAAAAACAACCGGAGTTGTTTGTGGTGGCATCTCTTTGCAGTCATTTCCATGGGGTCACGGAGAAGGGCTTGTAGCAACTGTATGCTGGGTCATGTGTGAAAACCCCTCTGCTCATTTTGAGCTCTTTTCCTCCTTTTGCAAATCTGTGCAGAGATTTCTGCATTTTTTTTTTTGTTTCTGAGGTCACTTTGCAATATGAAAAACCAAAAGAAAACACATTGTTAGTCTTGTAGTTATTTGCCATGGGAGTTTGCTGTTTGAACAGTATTTTGTCCCTTAACCACTATACCAGCAACTCTGTCTGATTTACAGTCATTTTGCAAAGTATGTTGGGTTTCAGTGATACATCAGGAAAACCCAGTCTCGGAATTTAACAGCACCGGAGGGGCCCCACCCTATGACCTGGAACCCAGGAGCATAAAACTCATAGTTTCAGGTTCATTACTATGTCTTCTCCCCTTTCTTGTGTGAGGTGACTAGAAGAACAGATATTAAGTGCTGTCAAGTGGATCTTGACACTTGGTGACTAGATGGTTCTTCCAAAATGTTTTGTCCTCCATATGTTTCCTTAATGTTGAAAGGAATATGTCCATTGTCATTGTGATTGAGTCCGCCCAACTAGTGGCTTGGCGTCCCCTACTTTTCTCCTCGAACTGTCCCAGTTGTCATAATTTTTGAGAGAATCTATTCATTCATTGGTTGCAGTTGTTGCCTTGCTTTTGAAGGGCCAGGGTTCGAATTCTGCCTACTGCTGTAGTACCCTTGCTCAGGGTAGTTACCTTGTACTGATATGGTAAAAAACTACCCAGCAGTATAAATGGGTAACATTGTATGTCACTTGTTACATAGTCATTTTAGAGGGGTGTCAGCTCACTGAATAATAATAATAATAATAATAATAAAAATAGTAAAGGATGCGTGTCTGTAAGCAGAACCCATCTTAATTACTTCCTTGCCTTCCCTATTTAAAATAGATTTTTTTCTTATAACTCTTTGGGAAGTCATTTGGAACAACAAAGCTCAGGTTGTGGCAGACGGGCATCTGGAAACGCTAGTGGTATTTGGCGTTCAGCCGACTCATTCATTTCCTTGCAATTAATGGTGCTGTTGATGCATTTATGTTGTGCCTGTGGCCCTTGTTTCTTACCCCGCCTCCTGCACACGCTGAGCAGGTATGCCCATTCATAACGACGGGCGCTACCTCCTTCAACGACCCCTGTGGTGTTCAAAGTACTCAATGGGCTTCTGGTGCCTGGACACCATGGTTCTTGGTGACCGTAGGAACAAATCAAAGAGCAGCTTGTACCATTGCTTTAACCAGACTGTCCCAAATGAGCAAGAGTTTGTGAGAGGGTGTGAGAAAGTGAGACAGGTAGGGAGGTAACCTCTGTTCTACTGGATTAAACCGCGTCATGTGGGACATTGGTTCCAGTGTTTTTCTTCTCTTGTAGGAAGCATCGTCAGGGTGCAGCCACATCTTGTAGAGGTTAGATTATAATCTGTCATGGCCCTGGGTGTAAAAATTAAGAAGGGCAGAAGGTTACTTTGCAATTAAAGGACCTGGGTTTGAATCACCACTACAGGACCCCTGATTATGGAACTTAACCTGAATTGATGCCGCAAAGATAACCTGCTGTTCAGGTGGGTAAATAATTGTAAGTAGCTGAGAATACAAACCTTGTATTGTAAATTGCCTTTGAGCATTGAATGAATAAATCTCTTTTCAGTAGTTTGTTTAGCAAATTACCTGGCAGTAGGGGGCACAGTGGTGAAGAACGTTACAGCTTTGCCCTGATGTGAACCTCAGAGAAGCCAATAAAGAAATCACACATTTTAAAAATATATTAAGCCAAGGCTTCCACAATGCTGTGCTTCTCATTACAATTCTTTAAGTGAGCCTTCTGTTGCCACTGTGCTGCACATATTTCCTGCAGCAGTCTTGGTGCTTGAAATGGTACCAGGGTGCAGGCGATGACACGACTGGAACCACGGTACCTCTGGTTGCCAAGACCCAGTCCGTGCTCTACAGCAGGGCAGACTGCGGTGGGCAGTGCGGTCACGCTGCCGCCTCCATGTCGACCCACCCGCCCGTTGCATCCTCCTTATGTGAGGGGCTGCGGTCTCTTTACCGCTTCCGCATCGGGGGCCCTGTGGAGTCCAGATGCGCTGACTCACGGAGCTGTCCCTCTGCAGCAGCACGGTACCCTTTTGGAGTCGGCACCCACAATTACTCTACATGCCAGGCAGAGAGCCTTTTATATGCATTTGCTTCCTGTCATAAAGATCAAACCCAGAGAACGCGCTGTACCACAGGCAGCCCCCCAACTCAGCAATATGTGTGTCTGAGGTATTCACTCAGTGGGGGGTGGCCAGCCTGAGCGGTTCGGAAAAAGTTTCTCATGTCCAAGACCCCGAGTTGACGACTAGTTTGTCCTCCTTCACTGCCGTATGTCATGTTGTGTGCTGCTGATGGATGCCACTTTTCTGTCTATACTGTCCCAACCTCAGTTGATGTGGCAGGCTATAAAATTTTGCCTTCCAAATCTGCCCATTCCAGTTGCCAAAAAATACCTGTAGATTTAAGTTTCTGTCCCCATTCCCAGAGGGGGGCAGTTTTATCTGGCAACAGAATCCCTCACATTGTGTGTGTACCACCGAGGCTTGAACCAAATGGGGCAGCAGATAGCGTCGTGGTTAGAGCTGATGCCTCTAGATTTAGAGGCTGAAGATTTGAATCCCACCTCCTGCTGTAATACCTTGTTCAATAGTATGTTGTATTGCTTTGGTTTAAGAAGAAAAAAAAAAAATTACCCAGTTGTATAAATGGACAGCTACCAAAGGCAATCTCATTACTATTGACGGAAGCGGCAGGCAGCAGCATGGTTCAGGGCAGTAAATTCTCAGGGCTGGCAGCACCAACACGATGGAGCGTTGGCCTGTAAAACTTCTAAGGCAGGTATCCACCCCCCCATGGCCCCCCTTGAAGGACCAGGACAGACCGCAGAACCCCGCACATAAAAGTTCTCCTGTTCCAATTCCATGAGAGACTTTGCCACATTAACACGGAGTATGACATTTTCTTCATATAACATTAAGTTGAAGCTCACCAGAAGTTTGCATATTTCACTTATTACATGGCCTCAGCGGGCTAATACAGTACTCTTTGATCTTTAACATATTATCTTACCTATGAGCAGTGGCCACTTAAAGGGAACAAACAGCCTTTAGCTGTCTTTAACTACTTCAAAGTGTAAAAAAAAGTAATGTCAATTTTGCTGAAAATGTTGCCTTTATTCATTTATCAGACACTTTTTCTAGAGTGATGACTGAGTAATCAAAAGTATATTCACAACAAAGCTTTAGGCAGAGACATAGGATTATTTATGCATAACTTGCTTGTTTGATACCTCCATGTTGCTGGTTCAGATCCCTGAAGTAACTGCCTGTAGAAGTAACATTCAAATAACAAATACATAGATAATCATAAATGAGTCCAACACCATCTGTTATGTACTTATTGTCAGGAAATCAGGAGAAGTGGCTCTGAAAGAGATGGGTTTGAGACACTTCTTGAATGCTGGGAGGGATTCAGCAGCTCTGAGAGGCAGTGGAAACTTATTTTGTCACATCGGGGCCAAAACCGGTGTGAGTGGCACCATGCAGCCAGAGCACATTTGCTGGGTTGTAGGGAGTTATTGGTTCTTATTGGATGGGTGGTAATCCTCCCCTACACATTATATTCATGCAAAGAAAAAAGTGGGGGACTGCAACTTCGGGTTGGGGTTAATGGAAACCAAATGTTTTCGTTCAGATGAGCCTGTAAACTGTCAATAATATTTAGTCTTTATTGCTCCTTTGGCATTTAGTTTCTCCCCTGTCTTAAATATTTGAGAAATTTCTTTTATTAGCTTTTAAGGTAATTGGAAACAAGTACGAAGGAACTGGAAATAAATCAGGATCAGTTATCACAACGCATTAAATTACTGAGCCATTTGATGGAGCCATTGCTGTCCCAGAGAAACTGTCATTTTGAACTTGATGTCAGCAACAAGGACATCAGGGTTTATTTCAATGCTGATTAAAGGTTTTTGTGTCATCCCTACAGTTATTTCAGTCTTTTCACTGCCACAGTTGATGTTTGGGAGCAATCCACCAGGCATTTGAGAAATGCTATCATTTTGGTCAGGACTTGGGCACGAAATGAAGCTGTAACTGTACTTTATGATGCAGTCCCTCACTTGCCAGACCCAAAATGAGTACATTATTTTTTTCTCATATACTTTTGTTGCTGACACCTATGTCCAGAATGACCTTTCATAGATTCTAGTCAATTGTACAACTGGATATTCATAGTACCTCTAGCAGGACTTTTTTCAGAACCTAAAGTACTTCTCCTAGAAACACTTGTACAAAAAAACTGATCTTGTGCATTTCTTCATTTACCTGATGCCTTACTGTGACTTACAATGTTAAGATACCTACAAATATTTATCCATTTATACAGCTGACTGATTTTACTGTAGCAATATTAGGAAAAATACCATACTCAAGGACGCTACAGCAGTAGGTGAGATTTGAACCGGCAACTTTCAGGCGAAGGCAGCAGGTCTAACCACTATGCTATCAGCATACTCAAGGACTGGGCTCATTCCCGACTTCACTGGTGTGCCTGTGCAGTTGTGTGATGGACTTCATGAGATGTTTAAAAGCAGGTAAATTATCTACAAGTCGCATTTAACTCTGAAAAAGTTTTCTCTTTTTTCCTGGAATTGTGACACCCCCCCCGCCCAAAGTGTATTTTCCTTGCTCTTTTGCAACACACCGCATGCCATGCGAATTCATTTACATGTGCCTGGCTGAAGTTAATGCAGGAAACCTCAATTTTCCCCAATCTCATTTTATTTGGAGGCCTCTCAACCGGGTGGCGGTCTCACCCCAGTGATTGCTCATACCGGATACCCACCTAATGTTTTCCCAAGTATTACAGCGCTTTAGAAGTAAGCCAACATAATCCATGAGCAGAGAAATATTGCCTTGTCCAACAGGTAGCATGTCCAAGTATTGTTCTAAGATCAAAACTCTTGTGGTAATCCCTTTGACTAGATTATTTAGATGTATTCATGTTTTAACTCAGAGCAAACATGTTTTTTACCCCCCCCCCCCTTTTTTTGTTGTTGTCTCCAGGCACAAAGATTGGACTGCTGCATACACTAACAGGACAGAAGCATGAGCAGGATTAGTGTGTAATCCTCCCAGTTTTGTTAAGCATCCTTCGGTTGCAAATAGAGGGCCTTACACACAGTGCCGAGGCGACGGAGTCTGCGGGGTCCATGGTAGCTATGGAAATGAGGCTGTGCGCTAAAACCCGTCTGCTTTACGGGTCGACTGAAGGCTGCAATTAAGGAGAGAACTTAGCTGCTGGTCAGCCACTCTGGACTGCCTCGGATGCAAATAAGACATGGCCTTGTGAGCTGTCGCCGAGACAGACCTGTCTCGTGTGGCGAGAAGCGCCGTCAGCTTCGCAGCCACGCAGGCCATCCGCTTCATTTCCTGCCGAGAAGTTTTAATTAGCCCCGAAGTACTGTGGTGGTAGAATAGGCAGCATATCAGCAGCAAGTGGCCCCTGGTACAACGAGTGGGAGAGATGGGGGCGGCTTCTGACCTCTCTAGTCACCTCCAACTCTCCCTCTCCAACGGGAGGTCTGTGCGAGTTGCACCTGCTCTGTTCGGTATGCCTGGCACTCCTCACTCTCGAGTCCCAGGGGATGCTCCTTATTATAATGCTCACGGCAGCAAACCGTGGGCACCAGCCTCCAGGGTCAAATGGCTGCCAGGGTGAGTGGGGGCAGGAGGGTGCAGGGTTTGAGGGCAGGTGCTGTGTTCCTTCACTTTGGGCTGTTGAAACTGCTGAACTGGCAGCTGCATCAGCCTGCTGCTTGGGCATTTGGGATTGGTGTGTTTTACATCTTGGAAAACAAACATGCATGGAAGGAAAGCAATGAATAGTCAAGAAAATGATAATCACAAGTACAGAACTTGTCAAAAGTTTGAGTACACGTTGCTGTCACTAAATCCCATTATATCACAACATGTCACCGAATCCCATTAAAATGGACACAGTTTCTTTAGTAGTTCACATTAGTTATCATAACACAACAGTTTCCCTTCATTTGTTACTGTATAATAGTCCATGACTGTCTAACTGCACTCTTCAGCTCTTTCTTCTTACTGTTGCATACTGTAAACTTAAATGTTCACAAACAAAATACACATACATACGATACTTTGTGTTTATGTATTAATTCAAACTTCAGTCCAAAAAAATAGAACAGTAAAGACAAAAGAAATCAATGAAAACAATGCAAATCAATCCACACTTGGCAAACAAGTTGACATGAGAGTCCAAACAGGGACATGATTATTGAGACTATAACCGGTAAAAACTAGCAGACAAGGGCTAATGTAGGCTGAGAACTTAACACAGTACGAGCCAAAGTATAACTGTGAATACCGCATGGTGGTGCTGGTCTCATTCCTTCCGGCTGTTGGGAGAGACAAAATCCAAATTCATGCTCATAAATGTGAAGAAGCAGAAACTCCTTGTGAAATTACATTCTGGTAACCCATATTAGCATATTTTGAGGGAAGACTGTATTAAAACACTATTAAATAGGGTAAATAGGGTGTTAACAGTCTCCTAATCTCCCCCAAAGCACCACTTATTCTTCTTTTCCAGGTTCATGGTCATGTGAAACCATGTTTTTGCAGTCCAGGAGGCTGAGACCAATGCATACGAATGGCTATAGGTTGGGACTGACTGCTGCTCTTCTTCTTCCCTACAGCTATCTCCCATGGTTCGAGGTATTCTACAAACTTCTCAACATCCTTGCCGACTACACAATCAAGAGCCAGGTTAGCATGTGTTGGCTTTTTCCTGTGTCATCCCAAATAGTTGTTTTTCTTTGTTGTTGTTCATACTTAAATAAAAGTCTTCACATGGTGGGAACCAGTTTATCATATAGCAGTTCTTAAGGGTTTTTTTTTTTTTTAATAACTCCAGAAAAGCCTTGATATTGAGATAACTTTAATCTTTTAGCTGAAGGGGTCAGATCAAGGTATCTTTCTATTTTTTGCTCTAACCATTAAAGGCCTTAGATGCCTCTTTTGATAGTAAAAGCTCTTGTAATACACGATTAATGTCAAGTATTCTCCAGCTAAACCAGTTCAGTTGTGGAAAGACATGGATAAATTACTTAATTGTATGTATTGACATGTTGGGCAGCTTGGGCTGAGTGCAGACAAGGCCTTATTTTGTGTGTGTGTGTGTATGTGTGTGTGTGTGTGTGTGTGTTTTTTTTTTTTTTTTTTAGGAGAGCCAGTGGAGGGAGCTGCTCGAGGCACTACACTCTCTACCCATCCCTGATCCCGGAGTGCCTGTTCATCTCAGTGTGGTGAGTCTCTCAGCATCTTGAACTCGGTTTTTTTGCATGAAATTTTTCATGCAAGGGTGCTGGGATTGCCCGCTTACACTACAGATATGGGAATGTTCTAACAATTGTTGACACGTTTGTTACATTTATACTTATTCATTCAGCAGCTTTTTTCAGTAAACCAAACACAGTAAGTTAAAGTACATTGAGCAACAGGGAGAGCGCCTGGAGATGAATGCAGACATTAAAGCGCAGACTATTTGTGTGATACTGCTGTTTTCCTAGTGTGTGAATAGAAATTGCAGTAGCTGCTTGTAGAAGTGACTTTCAAATCAAATACACAGATAATCATAGTACATGATGTTGGACTGATTTGTGGAGCTGTCAAGAGATCAGTAGAGAAATGGGTAGGAAAGAGATGTCTTTGAGACTCTTCTTGTTTGCTGGGAGGGATTTAGCAACTCTGAGAGACAGAGGAAGCTCATTCCGTCAATTGGGAATAAACCCAAGAACCTAAGGTAACACTGAGGCAGGTTAAACAAAACTCATACACAGTATTGTGGATTAGCAGGAGGGCCCGATGGCAGAAGTCAGAAAACCAAAAAAAAAAAGACAGGAGGAAGTTGCTGTAGTCCAGGTGGGACATCACCATGACTTGTACCAGGAGTGGGGCAGGTGCAGAGGGTCTTCTGACTGATGTTGTTATGATACGGACACTGGGGGGTTTCCTGTTCCAGGCAGTGCTCTGCAGTCTCTGTACCATGGCCCTTTGGCGTGACCAGCTTGCCTTACCACTGATGAACTAATGCCACCAGACAGGTAGCTGCTGCTGTCTCTTGTCAGGTCGCTAGAGGACGTTCCTCATGACCTGTCCATGCAGTTCCAAAAAAGCACCTATTAGGCAGCCTACAGGCTGCAAGGTCATTTCCGCCTGATCTATTGTGTTGCATGATGGGAATGTGATTTGCCTGTTTCGGACCAGCGGTTTAAACAACTCTCACCGCTCCTCTGCCCTCACTCTGAACGGTTTTTCACGGGCATTGAAGCAGTTAAAAGTTACCAGAGGGCCTGCTGAAAGACGTCTTTGTCTCCGGGCGCTCTGTGGTGACCAGGGAGTGGGGGTTGCTTATTGAGAGGGGGACACTGACATGTCACATTGCACGCTGACTGCCCTGCTGATAAAGCAGCTCTCGGTAATGCGTGTATACTCACCCAACAATGTCTTCCAGATGTCTGCAGAAACGACCTCTTCAGTTGCCTCTGTCACCTGTCTTTCTGTCCCCTCCCTCCAGCCGCTGCCCTGGCACAAAACGAACGGTTTTTTTTCGGTGAATTGACAGCAAATGCAGGAAGCAGACTGAGGACCAACATCAGGGAAAGTAGAACAATAAATGGTTTTGACTAACTGGAGTCTTTCTGTCTTCCGTAGCATACCTACTTTACCGTACCTGACCTCAGAGAGCTGCCCAGCATCCCGGAGAATGTGAGTTTCCCCTTCGTGCTCGGCGCGTCGCCATGATTGCATGATCAGGTTAAACCAATGGCATTAACTTCTCTCCTGCAACTCAGTGTGGCCTTGAAATACAAGAATAGACACTGGGTACTGGTGTTACAAAGTTACGAGCTTTTGATTGTTCAACTTATTTATTTATTTTTTTGATTTAATCAGGATACGTTTTTTTATATTCATTCACTTTATTTCATTTTTGTTGGTTAATGTTTTCTTGGGTGGCAGGGCAAGTAGTGTTGCTGCCTCACAGTGCTTGGGTGGTGGAAGAGAATGTGAGCTCGATCCCTATTGAGTCTGTGGAGTTTGCATGTTCTCCCCGTCTGTGTGAATTTGTACTAGTCAAAAACTATATTTCCACACTGATAAGATATTGTGCAGCCAGCTTTGTGCCCTCAGATATCAACTGCAATTTTCTGGAATATGTCATAAAAGGATGATTTCAAACAGCTCAGTTACTATTTCACACATTCATCTTCATTTTTTTTGGTTGAATAGTTTGTCTATCCATCCATTAATACACTGTCCAGTACCCGCTTCTTCATTACAGGGGTTCTGAAACCTGTTGTGGACGCATAGGTTGTAAAGCAGAGTGCACCAGTTTAATCATCTCTTTGGACTCTGAGAGGAAACCAGAGCTCCTGGAGGACAAGCATAGGGAGAACATGCAAACTCCACACAGATGGAATTAGGTCCGATACAATTACATGTGCGTGACAAAGAAAAGAAGAAAAAGACAAAAGGGGACACAAAGCAGTTTCGTAATCTCTTCTTCTGAGGATCTGGAAACTGAGGAGAGGAAAACAAAAAGACTCCCAGGCAAAGGAAATGGGGTTAAAAAAAAATTCTCTTTCCAGGTGTAAGTAGCAATGTCAATAATAATTTATTTAGGAGACAGTAATTTGGTGCAGCTGAGAACTTTGAATCTGTGTACACATATACAGCCTTAAATAAAACAAAGAAAACATTCAATAAAATAAAATATTTTATTTTTCTACCATATGTTACTTGCTGAGAGGTCACAGTGAAAACATTGACTGGTCAATGGCGGTTTCCGTTTTCACTGCCCTCACGACTAACCTACTTGTTTGTTTTGTTTTTTTTTTTTTTTTTTTTTTTTTTTTGTCTTTGTTTCCTTTACAGAGAAACCTAACAGAGTATTTTGTAGCGGTAGATGTCAATAACATGCTCCATCTGTACGCTAGTATGCTTTACGAGCGTCGAATCATCATCTGCTGTAGCAAGTTAAGCACTGTGAGTAGCGTCGGCTCTCCTTCTGCCATCCTTGTCCCTTCATTCAAACGCAGGACCCTGTCCCCCCGGGGCCCCCTTTGTCTTTTTAACCAGGCACTGCCACACTTCCCTCGTCTTTTGTCTTCCATTGTAAAGAGTACAAATGTAGCAGTTTTCCATTTGCTCTGTGTAAGTCATTGTGGTTGAGTGTATGCTAGATACACTACACTAAACTCCGTGCAATCATTCCCCCATCTACACAGTGGAGCACTGTCTCACACACACGTACACATACTACAGGCAAGTTATAATCACCAGTATATCAGAAGCTAATAAAAAATATTTTTTTCAGAAATCCAGCAACTTTAAAAAAAAAAAAAAAAAAAAAAAAAAAAAAAAGTTGGTAGAAGTATATCCAAGTCAAGATGTTGTGTTCCTAGGCTGAGGAGATAGTGTGCACATTGCCTGGGTGTTACCATGGTACAGGTGACAAGCAGTGAGTCTTCCCTACCCAGCTGGTTCACTCTCAGGGCATCTATTGGAAATGAACAGTGTTGTTTCTGTCATTTGTAACGGCTTGTGGTTATTTTGCAGTTAACGGCGTGCGTTCACGGCTCGGCAGCCATGTTGTACCCGATGTACTGGCAGCACGTTTACATTCCTGTCCTCCCCCCGCACCTGCTAGACTACTGCTGGTAAGTACAGCGTGGGTTGTTTGTTCGGGACCCGTCTGTTTGGTCAGCCAGTCATTGTGAATGGAACGAGTGCCACATTTTCACTGTAATCAGGCTTTGACCGTTTCATGCCAGCTGTATAGGAGTCGTGACCCTCTTCACACTGCATTTTTTCGCAGAATCGCTCTTTGTGCCTTTAAAAACCACACTTAATACACCTTTCGCTGGTTTTATGGGTCCAAAGTCCTTAGGTTTAAATCTTCATCACAGTGTTTGTTTATTTTTTTTATGAGGTTCTGGTTTTTACAGCTCAGTGTTGTGTTTTTTTTGCAGTATGACATTTGTTCAAAAGCAGTAATTTATTTGTGATTTAATTATTGGCCTTTAAAGTTGAAAATAAAAAAGTTAAAAGTGTGTTAAAATTTGACAGTGTGTTATGATGTTTAGTTGTAGTGCCTTTTTTACACAAAATTGTATCGTAGTTTATATATTATTTAATAAATTTAGGGAGAAAAGCCACACTTAGGCAAATCATTCTCCAGTTACTGTTCTGTATCATTGATTATATATGCTGCCTCTGCCAAAAAATAATTTGGCAATTTGTGTGAAAATAGAATGGACTGAGTGGTGTGCATAGTGTGTTACTTATTTGTTTAAATTTTTTCAAGATTTGCAGTTGCTAATACTATGTGTAGAATTGCTGTCATGTATCAGCGCAGTTCCATAGTTTCACTCCAGCTGCTGTAAAACCCAGTGTCCATTAAGGCTGACAGCAACACCGTCTCCGGTGCCCACGCTTGGGGCTCCGTGTCCTTTTGGCCTGCTTACCCGAGCGACCACGCAACGCCGCACTCGCGATCCGATCCGACCTCCTCGCTGGCGCCGTCACGCACCGGAATGGGGATTGACCCGCGTCCCTAACAATGTGACTATGCCCCTCGCTCCTTTCCTCATCCTGTCAGTCTTACTTAGCTGGAGCTGCCCACGCCGCTGTCCGGAAGAGGCCGGAGCTGCCTCTTGGGATCATTGCACTCTTCTGACAAAAATTCTTCCAAATGACCAAAATTCCAATTGTCAAACTGCCAAAAATTTTCCAAATGACAGAACTGTATCAAAACAAAGATTTTTGTTATGTGTAAAAAAAAAAAAATGTTAAATATTTCATTATTGATGCACTATTATTGAATGTACAATTTCAGTGCTGTCTGGCCAATGTGGGCTGTTGTGGGACTGACTCTTCCCCGATGTGTCACGCTGGTCATGTATGTCACTCTGGCTGAGTGTGTTCTAAGTACATAGATTCTAATGCTCCTGCTGATGAAGGGAAGCATCATAGAACATGACTTGAATACTTTAAATGTCGGAGAATAGATGTGTGCGTTTGAGATGGGGCGCTGTGCCCCTCCTGGCATAGCCCGCAGGGCAGAGGACTGATCTGGAATAATGTAAATGTGAAGCCGGCCTCCCCCTGTGCCCCGGGGGGGCCTTTGGATGCAAAGTGTGGTGCGATGGTAAGAACCGTCGGTAGGGAGCAGCCATCTTTCCCACCCCTAGCTGCTTGCATTAATAGACTCTGCATGTGTAGGTAGTGCATGTTGCAGGGCTTGTGAGCCCCACCCCTGCCACCCTGGTTTGGCTGAAGCAGGGCACTCTTTGGGGCTGGGGTGGGGTGGGGTTGGTATCTACCATCCAGAGTACAGCAAGAAAGAGCACTAGCAGTTGGTGGTGGATGGGCTAGAGATGGCTGGGGAGGGACTCTCTGCTCACTAAATTGAATTAATTTATGCCACGATTATGTTGTCCTTACTAAGGAGTCCGCTACGAGCGTTAATCCCCATAAAGTCCCCCTTGCGAAACCATTAATTACCAGAGATACACTCATTACACATTAAAAAAAAAAAAAAAGGCAATGGATTAATTGCAACGGGCACAATGTTTAATTAGCGCGACGGTCACACATTGTGATTTTATGAATGAGCGACTTTGCCAGATATGTGTTTTTCTTATTTATTTTTTAAATGGCGCATCATCTTAGGAAGGGCAGTCAGCCACTTGCATGTGTTTAAATAAACGAGACAATATGTTTCAGGTCGTTTTGGTCTAAACAGCAGATTTTTATCTCTAGGCAACCTGACTGGTCTGGTGTTAATTAGCAGCGCCCAACGGAGGGTGGGGGTGGGGCATGTTGGGGGGGGGGGCTGGCAAGCCAATTATTTCATTCCTTCAACCAGTCTCCCACCCCCTATACCCCGAAACCCCTGATCACTCATATAAGGCGATGTGGCGGCGAGTGACTGGGGAGGTGGCCTGCGGATCAGCTCTCAGACTTGAGCAACGCACTAATTTGACTCCACAATAGGCTTTGACAAAATTTTTATTTATTTTTTTCTTTTCTAAATAATGCTTGGCAGTGATTTCTGGTACGTGAGCATCCAGTGCAGCTGAAGGCAGCCTCCAGGATACATTTCATTATCCCCACAGCGGCTTGGTTTTTCCACCAGTAAATAATTGGGCCGACAAAAGTGACAGGCACAAACATCTAATCAGCAGGCAATTGATAGATAAATGTATTTTATTCTGTGGAATCCTCTCTTTGATCTGCTGCTTCCTCGGCGCTGTGTTTCTGTCCACAGTATTTTAATTGAATGCCACACTATCCACGGGAGACGGAGGCGAGGGCCCCCTAATGAAGTGCGTGAAGCCTGGCCACGTGCCGAGACAACGGGTTTCTCTGACCTCTCGCTAATAATCTTAATATGTCTCCACGATCACCTCCCATGAGTGACTGGCCAGTGCTGCTGCAGCGGATGTTCCAGCACAGCGTAAAACTGGCTCAGATAATGACCACCTTTGGGTCAGATCAGCTGGATGGACCATCAGAACATGACCACACACAAGGCTTCGTGTTGTCAACCATTCACTCTCTGGTCCAGAATAAATCCTAACCCAAACGTGAGCATTCAGTCAGTGGGGCATTTCACTGCCAGAATTTTTACCTACGCGCTTATCTCCGTTTTTGATTCGTAGTTCATCCTTGTATGTGCACTGAATATTGGAAAACCAAATAATGAAATTACTTATTCCCTTATTTTTTTTTATCTGGAAGTATTCCAGTTTGTCCCATGCCCATCCCAAATTCACCCCGAAATCAGTGTACATGTTGCGTAATATCATTAGGAGAAAGTTGTGTAGCACGGTAACATATAATGAATAACAATTAATAACATTGTATATAAAATGACGATTTTATAAACTTATCATGGTGGTTGGTGTCTGTGGATTGGCTTGAGTAAGATGAAAGCTGTATGTCACATTTAAATAAATGAGTAATCACAAACAGTGGTGTAAAACATTGTACAAACATGTGAGAACACAAGCAAGACCGTAAAGTGCCAGAACACAGCTGAGAGCGTGACTGCTCAGTTCCCACAATGCAGTGGGTCTCAGTTCTCAAGTGCAGTCTCAAGTTTATCACACCGGATCAAGCGTCACTTCTCAGCTAAATGAAAATCCCTCCCAATTAGTAATAAGTGGTGGAGTTTATTGCTGGGTTTCTCTCTTTTGCAGCGCCCCCATGCCGTACCTTATTGGAGTGCATTCCAGCCTAATGGAGGTGAGTGGGCACCATCCTTATAACACACCTGCACCTGTACATCTTCCCTAGCCCCTCCACACATGTAACTAGTAGTGTAGTGGTTAGAGCTGATACCTTACAATTGAAGGACCCAGGTTCGTATCCTCTGCTGCTGTCATACTGTTGATCAAGGTATTTATGATTCTGTATGAAGGTAACCAAAAGTAATCAGGAAAAAACAAAAATAAGAAACATGTTTGTCCTTAGCTTTCATCTAATATGTGAAATGTTCTGTGGCTTGGAAACGGTTAAGAATCTGCTCATTTAGCAACAGTAATGTTTGCTTAGTAGAAATTTTGCAGATGTGTTGCGTGGGTTTAGGGGTTGAGGAGGCATGTTGGGATGAGAGAAGGTTCACAGTCTCCTATTCAGCCAGTTTCTGGGACTGTATCTTCATGCAGAAGGTCAAGAGCATGGCCCTGGAGGATGTGGTTCTCCTGAACGTGGACACCAACACGCTCGAGACACCTTTTGATGACCTCCAGAGCCTGCCCAATGATGTGGTGAGTGCCGCGTGCTTGTCTTCTTCCCCTGCCCTGTTCCTTCACGGTTCCCAGATTTTTCAAAAATTCTGTTTATTAATTATTTTTGATTTGGCTGACAGATTGGGAGTTGGCTCAGCATTCCAGTCCAGAATCCACACAACATTTGCTGATGGTTTAGGAACATGGAAACATTGAAATCAGAGAGACGAGGACAGCCAAAAGAAGAGCTGGCAAAAAAATGGGCCTGATCAATATGCTTTCCGAATGTGACACGCACAGCCTGTTTTTCCACACTTTGACAGGTTATTACTTAACAGGGAGGGACAGATGATTCCACCTGGGAGACGGATTAAGGACTAAACAGGTGTTTTCACAACTCTCCAAGTTGGCCGAACTGTTGTAAAGTCGGCCTCTCACTTCCTGTGGTTCCCAGAGCAGAACAGCTTCCAATTTCCCGTAGCTCTGGTTCACTCTCGGTTTAGTTCTCACGTTCAGCCATCAACATTTCTAATCCACTGAGGAGCCGTCAACACGAGGCACGCTGCACATATCACTACAATAATCAAAGACATATATGGACAGTTACCTTTCCCAAAGTGAAAATTTACCCAAGTCGGAATTGACCGTCCGTACCCTTTAATTGCACATCACTGATTTGTAAACATTTTTATGCCAGTCCATGTTTAAAATATTATTTCTGCCCATTTCTTTAATATGAAACACATGAAAATGTTTATTTCACGCTGTTAATAGGGGTTCCATTTCCTATATGGCACCGGAACACTGCTTTCTTATTATTGTTGACTTCATTGGGTCAGATCCTTTCATGCTGGCAGCATCTTTCACCATGGTCAAGTTGATGTACTATTGCAGATTCGCTTTGTCCACCTTTGTATTTCTTAATCACCTTGATTTTGATCTCCGTATCAATTTTGCAGCATCTCTGCGTGGACGGTGCGTTAGCAGCAACTAATGACCTGTCCACTCATGCTTTTATTTCACACAAGGAAGTACTTAAGCATAAGTGACACTACAGGTGAAGTGGCAGCACAAACAACTCTGACTGAAGACTGAGGGAGGTGCAGTAGGAATCGAGACATTTTTCTGTATGTCGGTCACAGCACTCCAAGGGGGCAGCAGATTTGACGTAGATAATATTTCAAATTCTCTAGTGCCCGGTTACTACCACTGACCTTTCAGTACTCATTTACGCAGGTCCCATATCATGTAACACGGAAAACCGTCTATAGTTTTTTTAGTAACTGGGTTTTTTTTTTTTTTTTTAAAAAAAAAACAGTATCCCAAGTTAAAGTCCTGTTAAAAATGTGAAGTAATTGATAAATGTTAAGAAATTTAGTTTTTCATGCTTTTAAAATGTTCTTGCTTTTTCTTTAACCCCTACAGCACCATGGCTTCTCATTATTGTAGCAGAATCTTGTTGAAAATCTTAAGGACGTTAAAATGGTGAATCATTGTGAAAGACATTCAAGGGCCCCGATAATGTTACCTAAATTGTCGTCGGTGCCACCATTGTGAGCTAAAATGATAAGGGTTTTCATTATCACAACAGACAACTTTCTCATCTGGATTGGTTTTAAAGTTCACGAGACTGACCCAGAACGGTTTCCAGAAAACACGAGCGCCATCCAGTGAGCTGTATCCCTGACCGGGTTGGTTAATGACGTCATGATCTACTTCATTTTGACAATGGAGATGAAGATCTGGCTGGCAAATGTTAACCATGTTGCAGCTTGCTCATGCTGGCCGCTCCCCTCCAACTCTCCCACCAGCATCTTTCTCCCACAAAAAACCAGTGTAGACCTGTCTCTCAGCAGCACTGTCAAGGCCATCGGCGTTCTTACTCTCGCCTGGGGGCACAACCCACCGCTGACAATTCTCACACCTTAATTTGACAGTGGCGTTGCAGCTTTGACAAGTTTCTGGGAAATCTTTGGAAATTATTAAGCCAAGGCGCTGTCTCCGAATTCGTCAATATATAATGTATTTTAATTGTTCTACATGCATAATAATTCCTTCCTGTACATAGCATTTGCTGTGAATTGTATTTATTTTGTTATTCTAGGATGTATTTGTATGTGTAGTAGCAAATGAGATAGACAAATTGGATATGCAAATTTGCTTCTTGTGTTACAAATGGTTATGTCACACAATTTTAGAAGATAGTTTTTCCCAGTGGTTTCATTTAATCCATTGTTTTCTAAAATTTCTGTCTGTAGCAGAGACCGTGATCGGCGTTCACCCTCCAAACTGATAGATGGCAGTAAAGAGCACCCAAAAACTGTAGGCGTGTGGGATCACCTTACCTTGCTCACAATGTTTAGTATGTTCATGTCTGGTGTTCCTTGGTCTTGGTGCTCTGTAACAAAATGAGGGACATTGCACATGTTTGTGAGATGAATCAGTCAACAGTCAACATTTAATATTAGTTTGTTGAGACCAGTGATTTTTGTTCATATCATTTTAAATTGGTTTTAATTTTAAGGCTGCTGAAAGTTAATAAAAATATTAAAATAGAGTCTTGTCTAACATTTATAACTACGTTCGTAATAAATTAATCAAGGAGCATCTGTGTTATTAAGCATATTGATTGCAATTTGGTGGTAAAAGTGAGTGAGTTTGTCAAAACAAAGTGTGCACACAGTTGTGTTCTCAGGAGCACAGTATACATATGTAGTACATTTTCGTTTTTCTTAAATTATATACATATAGAGGGGGTGCGGTGGCGCAGTGGGTTGGACCACGGTCCTGCTCTCCAGTGGGTCTGGGGTTCGAGTCCCGCTTGGGGTGCCTTGCGACGGACTGGCGTCCCGTCCTGGGTGTGTCCCCTCCCCCTCCGGCCTTACGCCCTGTGTTGCCGGGTAGGCTCTGGTTCCTCGCTACCCCGTATGGGACAAGCGGTTCTGAAAATGTGTGTGTGTGTATACACATATATACCTCATAGTTTTAACTCTGAACATGTGATATGTGCAGGTGTCGTCCCTGAAGAGCCGCCTGAAGAAGGTGTCGACTACGACGGGAGACGGCGTGGCCCGGGCTTTCCTCAAAGCGCAGGCCGCCCTGTTCGGCAGCTATCGGAGCGCGCTGCACATCGAGTCGGTGAGGAGCTGTCTTCATGAGTGTTCGTCTTCACATGTGCCCTTTGTAAATTTGTGACTGAAATATTTCTGACAGTTTTACCAAACATACATGTTCATCGCCTTTGCAGGCCTCACAGGTTGCTGTAAAACCCCCTCGTTATACAGGGATCGTGTAACTATTATGGGAACAGAATAATGTGTTCAGGGACCCACAAAGTTGCACTTAAATCACTGAAACACCAAAATGAGGAAACTGCAAGCAATCAAATGATTACACCTATATGTAGTGTGTGCATATATATTTTATTGTATTGCTCAGAACAAATTTATTTGAATTTCAATACAGTGCAGCTAATATTCGCTGTACTATTGTAGTGATAAAAACAACCCATGTAAGTTGAAAAGATGCTCTCAGGTTGACTCAGAGGTTATGTGAAAATACCTGTTTTCATATTTCTTTGTATCACAATTATTAGGCGGGATCCCATTGTGGAGGTGATGAATATACTTAATTTTTAGTAAACATTTTAAATATGTCTTAATTGATGAAAATGAGACTTAAAAATTTCTAGTCCAAACACACTGCACTTGAGATTTTCAGGTATCTCGTAGTTACTGCCTCCCGTCTCTGAACGTATTTTAAATGACTTGCTATACAGTCTCATGGAAAGGACACAGGAGAATTAGTTTAAGTATGTACAGCAGAGAATTTTACTTTGGTGTTCTCCTAATTGAAAAAGTCTGTTCTGGAAGAAAATCCTTAAGTAAAACTCTATCAAAACCCTGTAGGTCCACATTCTTGTTAAAGAAGTGTGTTGTGTGTTTTTCCACACGTACATGTGTGTTTGTGATATGATCTGTGGCTGCTTTGTGTCCCTCAGAAAGACAGCCAGACTACTAATTATGCAGATATTGTACCATATGTTGTCCGTGCTGCGTCTGGCCCCATCGGCCTACTTTAAAAATCGTCTCTGCTGTCGATTTACATATTTTAAAAGAAAGAAAATATGAATAAAGCAGACAATGGTGTCAGTCAGTCGGGGGGGGTAATGCCATTAGGCGTGTAGGTCCGTGTGACCTCCAGCATAGGGCTATGGAGCTCCCGTGTTCATTGGCACAGCTGGTGTGGTGAGGGGGGCACGCTGGAAGCCTGTCAACCCCACCAACCCCTCGTTCCTGGTGTCACCCCGAGTGTCGAACCTCAGTCATTCACTGACGCCATTGGCTTGTTTGACAGAGTTTAGGTTTGACGATGTCTTGTTGTCCATGTGAGCTCTTGTTGAACACATATATAGAGTCCTTCCAGAAAGTTCTGTACTTCGCTTGTGTCCATTATGATAGTCTGTCCATCTGATCACTGTTTGTCTTCTTCTTCTATTTCTTCCAATATCTCCACCTTCACCGTCTTTTCCAGAGAATCCGGTCTTCTCATGACGTATCCAAAGTATGGTAAATCTCAGTCTCGTTTGATTTACCACAATACAATATTCAGATGAATAAATTTGCATAGTTTATTTTAAATTAAATTTTTATTTTTAAAATAATTCTTTTCTTTGAGGTGTACATTGCTTTGGAAAAAAGCGTCTGCTGAATGAATAAATGTAAATTAAAACTTCAAGGATCATCTTTCTAGGACTGGAACCAACAGCCACCTGGTTTCCAAGTTGCATAAGCACTACGGTGTCTGCACACCGCTGCAGCTCACAGCTTCATGTGCTGCCAAGTGCATGATGTGTGAAAAATATGATAACGTCAGTCCCATCATTTCTGCTGCCACTGAGAGTTCCAGGCTCATTTGATCCAACATCCACCTGTTTGTTTTTCTGGACGTCTGTGTTGTCTGCTCCTGTAATAATTACATTTAAAGGGATTGCTGTCATGTGCCGCTGTCCCCTTCGGCCCCCCTCATATTCCGCAGTTGAGGACTCCTCTATGCAGTGAGCTGGTTTCTGTTCTCTTCAGTTCTTGTGGGACAGCAGGGGGCATATTGCTTAGAGAGTCACCTTCCACTCAAAGGACACGGGTTCAAATCCCACTTCCTGCTGTAGTACCTTTGATCAAGGTACTTACCCTGAACTGATACGGTAAAATTTACCCAGCTATATAAATGGTAAATCAGTCTAAATAGTGTAACACTGTGAGTTACTTTACACAAAAGCATCAGCTGAATGAAGTACATTTACATTTATTCATTTAGCAGATGCTTTTGTCCAAAGTGACATACAGCTCAGCAAAAGTACAATTTATGCATTACATTAGGAGAAAGAGACATAGCTGCAGACATGTGACTTTTAAGTAAACCTAGTTTACCTTTCACTTGATGCGCTTATGTTCATTCCTCAGGTAGGTGCATAAAACGCAGGAAAGATGAATCCTGATAACCTCCTACCAAATATTTTATTTTATATTATATTTTTTAAATATAAGATACACAATCACATACAATGCCGAAGTAGCGGCTGTATAAAGGCTTAAGTAATAACTATATAAAGAATAAATTGTAAATAACAATATTGCACAATGGCAATCTCTGATATGACATACCCAGGGCATCACCCTAAATGTTGCCCAGTAGTGTCCGGTATGAACCCTGTACGCCATCCTTCTTGCTCGTCACATACTTTGTCTTTGGTCTGCCTCTCAGTACCGGTGTCTGTCTGTCTGTCTGTTCTATAAGCAGGTTCTAAACACAGTCTGATATCTGGCAGCTGCAGTAGAGCTGGCTAAAATACCTTTGGTTTACGGATTTAATCCCTATGAGTGCAACCTGTGCCTCAGTGGGCCCCTGTTTCTGCATTTACTATTATATTATAATAATAATTGCCTTTTCCAAGCAACGTAAAATGTGAAACATTACAATAAGCTACTTACAGTGATGAACCCACCCACACGGCAGAGCAGTGTAACCTTACACGCACATTCAACAGCTATTCTGAGTGACCAGTTCTCATGAAATACATGTTTGAACTGGCGGAGGAAACTGAAACATTTGACAGAATCCCACGGGGAGAACAGGCAAACTGCGCACAGACTAAGCCGGATTCGCACTCGCAGCCCATGAGCTGAGAGGCACCAGCGTTACCTGCTGTGCCATTGTGCTGCTGGTTGCCCAAGTATGTCTGTTGCTTGTTAATGGTATGCAGGTACACTTATCTATATTCACACACAGGCTCAGAGACCTGAGCCCCACACACACACACACACACACACACACACACACACAGAGAGGGTGAAGTGAGGCAAGGTGTGACTGCGCCTGACGAACGCATGATGCCTGTCGTGTCCCATCATGCTCAGCCTGCCCGGCCGTGTCTGTCTGAGCTGCGCCATCCTCCACTTTACAGCCCTAAACACCCTGGCGCAGGCTCTGTGTGTATGTGTATGTGAGATGCTGGAATTTTGCCCAATTGTATCTTGTTTCTGTGACACACTACACATACGCACACTGTACGCTGCTCTATTTGTCCACATTTTGTCGCCAAAAACCTTTTATTCAATGGCCTTGGTTCATTCGCACAGCGGACACAGAGGTAAAGGTACAGAACACACATGTGCTTCCCGGAGGGAGGGAGAGAGAGACGAGCCCTCCGGTTTGACTCCATTCATTCCTGACATGGAAATATTATTCGTATATTGGATGTGAACATGGAGAGGTCTCCTCTCCTAAGGGCCTTGCAACACCTGATGGTCTGCGGCCCTCATTGTCCCCTCTGCACCCCAAGAGCCTGGTGGGGCCTACAGGTGGACAACTTGTCCACGTGTTTGTGAATAATATACACAATCATCTATAGTTTCACTTTTGCATTTATCTGATGCTTTTCTCCAAAGCAGCTTACCATCTTAAGTTATGTATATAACTTAGTAATTTTTATTGCATCATTTGAGAGTGAGTACCTTAATCAAGGACAGGAGGTGGGATTTGAACCCAAGTGCTTTGAGTGCAAAGTGGTGGCTATGACTGCTATGCCACCTACTGCGTTATTCTTCACCTCATAAATACCTCCTCCATTGCCCCCTAAAGGACAGCACTAACTGCCCATCCAGAGCCGCCAAAGTGCCAGATCGCTGGTTTGACTCGGGTGCGAATGTGCCGTCGCTCCTCTCTAGCACATGCCATTAGCGTGATTGGAGCGGACAGCACTAAGCTGCTAGAGGCCCAGGCTGACAGCTAATTACAGGGATGAGGGTTGTTCGGTGACGGGGGGCAGCGTGGCACATCGAGACACAGCTCCCGGGGGGAAAGCGCGCCTCCTATGGGCCTTTACACACATACGGGCCTTGATGGCAGTGAAGCAGGTGCTTTTCCCATACGTTGGAAAACAGTGGTAGAGCCTTTGTTTATGATTAATCATCTGACACCTTTCTCTAACATTAGGGTTACTCTTTGAGGTCTGTACACTAAGCTACTTATGCTGATTTGCCCATTTATATAGCTGGGTATTTTTTTTACTCCATCAATTTGGGGGAAGTACCTTGATCAAGGGTACTACAGGAGGAGAAGGGATTCAAACCTGGTACTTTCTTTCACTACACCACCTGCTGGCCCAGGTGGTTATTTTTTCAGAAATGATTTATTGGCTGAAGGGTTAGGGGTGTGCTTGGCTCTTGTGTGGTCCCTACACCCTCATTGGCCACGAAAATTGATACATATTTCAGAAAAAAATGACCCTCGAATAAGGGCGACATCAAACAGTTGGCTGTTTACCACTTGCTAGGTGCAGGATGAAAAATAGATGAAGTGCAGTTAATAGCCATGTGGTCCCTTCCGTTGCACATCTTGCGGGACTTCGCCTCCTTGCTACCCTGTTCTTCCTGGCACAGCAGTGCCCCCTAGAGGTTAGGCCTTGAAGTGATTTTTTTCCCCAAAAAATTAAAAAAAAAAAAAAAAAAAAAAAAAAAAATTGTTTAGACCTCAGTGAATTTGGAATCCATTTTACTGAAACCTGTTCCGTTCCTTTTAGCAGGCACTGTGTGTGTGTGTGTGTGTGTGTGTGTGTGTGTGTGTGTGTGTGTGTGTGAGAGAGAGAGAGAGACTGAGTGAGCATGCGCAGGCAAGCACGGGGTAGGTCTTGACTCCCTGCAGAGGAGATGGGGCCGCTGGGAAGCTGGTCAGCTGATACGTGACCCAGGCTCATCATTAGGCCAGTGGAGCCCCATCTGGTGCCAAGCTCCACCCCTTTCACACCTCATTAGTTTGCTTAACAAAGTGTGGTCCTGTCTCTGCTGAGGGTAACACCAGGTACGTCTGCTTGGGGCTGCAGTTCCTGTGCCGCACTTGCTCAGATGTGAAGGACACACAATGCCCATACACATGTGCTCCCCACACACACTGACATAGCCACACGGGACACATGTTGGCACATGTATGCTCTTTAAAGGCATAACACACACATGCACACACTCTGCATCTCCAGAGCTCCACTGGAGCATTGGCTCCCTTTTAATGGTCACCTTAAGGACCACCCGACATCCCTCACCTGCACCATCTTCCCGGAACCTGTCCCAGCCTAGTGACCAGCCAGTCATGAGTTCGACGTGACACATAATCCAGGGCCTCAAGGAGAATGAGATCCAAGATCCTCCTTGACTTTGAGAGAAACCCTGGTCCTTGATCTGGACTCAGCCTCTGGTTGTCTGCTCAAACTATCTGTTAGCGGTCTCCTCAGGTCAAGGCTATGCGGTCTCGATGCTTCTTGGTGGGTCGTCTAGGTGATGGAGCTCATTAGAGGTGTGAGCTGGGAGGGTCATTCTGGGCTGTCTACTCAGATGGTCGCCATGGGAACTGCCCGGGTGTCCTCATGTGGGAGATTCGAGGACAGGAATGTCAAACCGAATGTCAACTTTGAAACAAACCCAACTAGTACTCTCCCTGATATATAGCCATCCTCTAAGGTGACCATGTGGAAGATGATAAAGTGACGCAAACCTAATATTCAGTCTGGGAAATTTGATTGACAGGAGGAGCCGATAACATTCAACGAGGAGGCCTTTGTGACACATCGCTCCAGCACCATGAGGCAGTTCCTGCAGAATGCCATCCAACTGCAGCTCTTCAAGCAGGTAGAGATGCTGGGAGGGTGGGCCTCCACTGTGCTTATGAGCTGGACTGTCCTGGTACTCATTAGTATATATGTTAATATACATGTGTGCTTAAACAGTCACCGTTCTGGCTGAACCCAACTGGTCACAAGAATAAGGTTATAGTGTAGTGTTTGAAATGTGTGAGGCTGGGTCAGTTGTACACATGATCTCCCCTTTTTGATTTTGTCCTTAGTAATAATAATAGCCATCATCATGGTGTCCATATTTACAGTTCATAGATGGCCGTTTGGAGCTCCTGAACTCTGGAGAGGGCTTCAGTGATGTGTTCGAAGAGGAGCTCAACATGGGGGAGTATGCTGGTGAGAAGTGTACAGCTGTGTGAAGCATAAACTTCTCTATAAACATCTAATCTACTCCTCATCTGAACACATCTTCTCTATAATCTGTCTTATCTATACCTTATCTACAAACCATCCAATATACACCTCATCTACACAAAATCTTCCCTAAAAACCATCTGATCTGCATCTCATCTACACCATCTTTACACAAATGTTATCTACAGACCGTATGATCTACAGCTCATTGGCACACATACTGCGTGGGTTTCCTCCATTTGCTCCTGTTTCCTTCCACAATCCAAAGACATGCTGTTCAGGTTCACCCATAGCTTGTGAGTGACAGAGAGTGTGTTCCACTGGTTTATGGATGAGTGACCCATTGTAAGTGCTTATCTAACAGTATAAGTCACCTTGGTGAATAAGGTGTGTTGGCTGGTAACACTACATAGAGTTTATTGGAAGTCGCTTTGGGAAGAAGCGTCTGCTAAATAAATAAATGTAAATGTAAACTGTCTCCTTTGTAAACCACCTCACATTTATACCTCATTTCACTATCTCCTCTACACCCCAACCCTTTCACCTACAGTTGTGTTGAACACCTTTCAAGACTTCACCTGACACTCTGCATGTCTTGTTACAATGTCTTATATGTTTCCAGGCAGTGACAAGAACTACCATCAGTGGCTTTCCACAGTGAAGGTTAGTTCTCTTGTCTCCTCACAATGAAACTTAGTGTGGTTAGTCCTAAAAGGCCTCATTCTCATTGACCAATTATTGCTGTTATATTAAGACCAAACCTGTCCAAATCTGTATAATGTGACAATTTTTTAGTAGTTTGCTTGTTCTTCCGAAGGGAGGGACTCCTGCTTGTTGGTGAAAGTTGTGTTTTTACTGTGTTCCTTGTCTTTACTGAAGTGTGTTTGTGTCCCTTAGAAGGGCAGTGGGGCCATTTTGAACACAGTGAAAACCAAGGCCAATCCAGCAATGAAAACGGTCTACAAGTTTGTAAGTGTCAGAAATTGGGCTTGTATTGTTTGTTTTTCCAAAACAACAAAGCCAACAGTTTCACACACCACTGCACATAAGTTTGGCCCTGAAATCTTTGGTCACACGTCCTGTTTACCAGACCTCATCTCCCCTCAACCTTGAGTGGGATCTGACACTGTCTGTGTTTCACCTGCAGGCCAAAGATCACGCCAAGATGGGCATCAAGGAGGTAAAGAGTCGACTAAAGCAGAAGGTATTACTGTCGTCCTTCACTTCACGTTCTCAGGAACATCTGTGTTCTTCATAAATACTGCAGCAAACACAAACATACAGTGCAGGAGCACATCTGTCCATGTGTCTACGCTTAGTCACAAGGTGCACAGGTTCTTACTCACAGATTCATTCACATTTTTCATGCACACAAAAATACACGTACAAGGTAAATGGATGTCAGCATACATGTACTGTACCAGTAAAAAGTTTGAAATCAGATGTATCTGGCCACAAAATGCAGAAACTGTACATTTGAGTTGTGAAAAATGACTGCATGGACCACTGAGTCAAAATGTGAAATATTTAGGTCCCACCAGTCAGTAATTGTAAGGCACAATCTGTGAGTGCATGAACTGTGCCTGTGTGGTATCCACTGTCCAGCATGGTGGTGGCAGTGTGATGTTGTGGGGCTGCTTTACTGGTTACAGAGTTGGACAGCTTTATCAAGTGCACCGTGACCTTTACCAACTTCTAAGCAGCATGGCTATCATAATGTATTTTAGTGGCATGATGTTCTGTCAGGGTTATGGCAATCCTTCATTTTTCAGCAAGACAACAGTCTGACCCACACCTTGATGTTGAGTAAGAACCATCTTGTGACAAGGGAAATTAAGGATAACTCGCACTATGGGTTGGATGTAAAATATTGACAGGAAAAGAATTAGTTTCCAGTGAGTGTACTCCAACTTGTGACCGGTACTGTATATGTACGCACAGGCCTGGCGTCCTATTCTCCCAGAAGGTCCCGGAGTGTGGTACTCGTACTGACTGTTATTTCTCTCTTTCCCGTCTGTTGGCGTTACCCTGTGTGGTGCCCTTGCCCCCGCCCCACTCGGCCAGCCTGCCTTGTTGCCCCACAGTTCCTCTTCCCTGCCCCTCACCCTGCACCAAGAGCGACCCTGGCCATGCAACTCTCCTTTTCCCACCCTCCAGGACCTGGCAGAGAACGGTTACGGCACCACAGCCGACGACCTGCATACCCGGGCCGCAGGCTCGCCCTCCGTTGACAGGAAGGAGGTGCGGACGTGGGACGAGCGGCGGCCGATCACGGTGCATTTTGGCCAGGTGGGTGATGTCTGTGGGAGTTTGCGAGGCTGTGCCCTGCTTGCGGGTTGAACAGGAGCACCGATGGTCTCCTTCTGTGCCCTGTGCTCGGGATTGGTTATGCTGGTTACCGGGACATCAGCATGCAAAGAGCTCACCCCCGCCATCTCCTGCACACCAATACGAGCAGCACTGGACCTTCTGTAATTAGGGTAGATGTTTTTCTGATGGAGATGACCACAAGAGACAAGGAGAGGTGCTTAGCAACAGCAGTCCTCAGGGACATCGTTAGTTGGGGACGCAGCCATGAAGCTGTTGGCCTGGCAACGATATGCAGGGTGTGGCATAGGGTGCAATGTTGTACACCTGAAGAAGAACCATGGCATTGTTGTGTTTTGCTGTTACTTTGCCTCCTCCTCCAAACTGACAGTGTCCCAAGTGCCACCCTTCCCTAAAGTGACCGTGTATGCTGACCCAGACCACTATGGCTTCACTGTCAGTCAGTCAGCTCTCAGTCAAAAATTCCCTTTTCCACTGCCATGGTGCCTTTAAAGAAGGGAAACATTACATTATTTCTCATTTGTAGATGTTTTTTATTTTAATAATTACTTGAACAGGAGGTGGCATAGTAGTTACAGCTGTTGCCATGACACGGGTTTGAATCTTCGAATCCCACCTTTTGCTTTAATTAAGGTAAAAAAAAAAAAAAAAATACCCTGCTGTAAAATATTTGGAAACTTAGTGTACAAATGTAGCTTATTATTATTATTTTCAATAATGATGATTATTATTTTTTTTGTTATACATACAAATTGTATGTTGTTTTGTCTTCATTTTAAACATTGATTGTTTGATCATGTTTTAAATGCAGATAATTAGCAGACAACAGTCCACCTTATCACCAGGTCAACAAGTGGTTCAGCTGTAAAAACTGCTCTACCATTAAAGCTAACAAGTCCTGGTAACCCTTGAAAAAGTGCGACCTGTGTCAGACGTTAACCCACTGACAGCTAGGTGTCATAATTCATAGACATATTAGGCATAATGTGAGTCCGCCTTTTCCACATATTATACTATTTGGAAATCCTTATAAAATCATGTATATTTATATGATCGTTCATAGATCCAGTTATGAAAATGTATCATTTAAAGTAAGAAACAAAGTAACTTAGAATGTTGAATTAATAACTTTTTATTTTTAACTGTTTGAGGTGAGAAACAAAGATAAAAATGAATAGAAGAATTTACAGAAATATTCATATTATAGTTATGTGGACATCCTTATGTGCTTGGGGGGATTTTGTTTTGTAAATCAGCACACTTAATGGTGACGTTATCAGAGGTCAAACAGTGTTTAACTCAAGAGTCTGGTTTCTAGACTCGTGTAATTAGTTCACAAATGACGTGTCCTGAGCAATTCACACATTTTACACTTTCACTTCGAGTTGTTACGAGCAGTGCTCTTCCAGTGCTCACTGAGAGATGGACCTGGCTGCTCCACTCTGTTGTTCAGGGGCTCCTCTTCCACCATCTTAGCCCAGTCCGGCTAATTAGCGCACAATTTATGCGCTCAACAACCAGTCCAGCGGGGGGGCTAGGGGGTGATTCAGAGACGTGATCTGAGTCTGGCCCAGTGGCTCACGGCAGGTGTGTCGACAGTCAGCATGAAGAAGAAATGGATGTTTAGGTTGTGGGCTCTGCGACCTTGTGACCTTTCCTCTGGGTCTCCTGCGCTGGGTGTTAGCGGCAGCGGCACTACAAATACAGGATCCTTTGTCAGCTGTGGAGCATTAGACCCTCACCCCTTCTGGTTTTACATGGCTACCTTGGCTAATATTGTTTGCCCTTGATGTAAATCCTTTGTATTCATAGAGGTTACATTAATGTTAAAGCTTCTGTATTAATTGTTGAGATATATCTTAGTATATTACAGGTGGTCCTGGGGCTATGGAGGGGTTCCTTTCCAATGACCTTATTGTAAGTTGGCTTTGCTATTAGTTGAAAACCCTCTTAAAACATGGGGCAGCTTCTAGCATGGTCTTTAGAGCAGTTCCCTTTAGATCCGAAGGTCACAGGTTGAATCCCACCTCCAGTTGTCATACCCTTGAGTAAGGTACTTACCCTGAATTGCTCCAGTAACATTACCCAGCTATAAAAATGTGTAAATAATTGCAAGCTGCTTTAGGGAAAAGTGTTGGTTAAATGAATAAATGTCGATGTAATACTGTGTGACGTAAACCATGAGAATATAAAGTAATTAACATGTATAATTCTTTTCGGTTTGTAAATGTGTTTTATTTAGAGTTTTCAGAACACACTTTTTCCCTTGCTAGTCATAGTGAACAAACTAATTTGAAAAGAGTCACAAAGGAAATGTTCATATGTGTATATATGACCATATGTGTGTGGTGGGCCCGATTGAAAGTCAGAATAGGTTATACCCATTCCTCAAATAGTGGCGTTAATTTGTTAAGGAGAATCACCCCATTAGGCAAATTCTTATCGTGAGGGCGTGAAATTACTATTATTTTTACTGAGGAAAAAAATTGTTTCCTAGACAAAAAAAAAAGTCCCCTGAAGTTAATTAAAAGCAAAAATATAAGGAAATATGAACATAATGTCAGGATTTCAGAAAATCTTCGGTATACCTATTACAAATAAAATATTTTAAAGATATTCATTTGAATATTCTTTATTAACTTTGAACTCCTTTAAAGCCAATTTAAAATGACAGAAAATAGAAATATTTTGTTTTCGCAAGTTCCTGTTCAGTGTCAATTGTTGTCCGATTCTTCCCATGAACACTCGCAACACTCATCATCTTGGCACTGAGCATCAAACTTTCAGGAACGACAGAAACATCAATTTTGTTCTGCAACACAAAATAATTTTAGACATTAGTAAAAAAAATAAGAATGAATAAATAAACAGGGAAATTTAAAATCCGTAACTTATTTGAGTGAAACAACTGTAAAACATTTGCAACACAAGGAGCCGGTGTGTTGTTTGCTGGGAAAGTGTGCGTGCGTGCATGTGTGTGCACGCGCTGCAAATGTGTGTCCCCCACCGGTCCTGACTGATGGGTGTCTCTGGTGTAGCCCGAACGAGTGCCGCCCCCACGGCCCCCTCCTCCCAGACTCCAGCGGAGCACCCGGCCCGTGAGTACCCCCTCCGACCCCCCCCAACCCCCACCGGACACGCTCTCCTTAATCCCCAAGCACCCCCCCACCGTCTTCCGGAGACCCTCACCACTTCCCTGGCCTTGCTCTAGGGGGTGCGGTATGGGTGCCACTGACTTCCAGTGGGGCAGCACCTTTGATTAGCATGTTCTTCTGGTGCAACACCCATCCGTGGTGTCTAACCCTCACTGCTCTTAATCTTGTATTTTTCTTAACACCTCTCCTTTCTGGAGCATCCCTGTGTGTGTGTGTGTGTGTGTGTGTGTGTGTGTGTGTGTGTGTGTGTGTGTGTGTGTGTGTGTGTGTGTTGCTGGACTTGGTTTGCAGCAGTTTCCCACTAACACCTAGCCCTCTTAGGTCATCCATGTTCTAGGACTGTCAGGAGATAAATGGATCTGAAAAGGTGGGTTCAAGACCCTTCTTGAATGTTGATAGGGATTCAGCAGCTCTGAGGGATAGAGGGAGCTCATTAAATCACATTGGGGACAAACCTGTGGTGCTGGAGCACATTGCTTTTGATGGGGTGTATCCAGTAATCAGGTGCAGGTGGTATTGGTGTTTGGATCTTTTGACCATTTTGTATACTGTGATCCTTGTTCTGCTGTGTTGGTGCGTTTTGTGCTCTTATCTGCCCTCGAAACCAGGGTGCCTTTGGCAACTGGTGGCATGGGTGTGTTAACAGGTCCGTTAGCTCAGTACTCAGTGGCGCTTTTACCCAACTTCCTGTGCTGGGGCCACTGCCCCTTCCCCCAGGCCCTGGAGAGGAGCAGCCAGGGTGACCCCTGCTCTTTGTTCCAAGCCAAGGTTTCAGAAAGGTGAAAGTATTCACGGCGCCATGAAAAGCTGCCTTTCTGCGGCGGCTCTCAGCTCAGCCTTAATGAAGCGGCATGCCTCTCTCTCCCTTGCTCGCTCACCTCGTTACTCCGCCCCCTCTCTTTGTTCTCGGGCCCTTAATGAAGCAGTCTTCTACATCGATCGGCCCTTTGTTTGCCGGCGCAGAGCCGCTGGGCTGCGTTCTTTGAGCTCAGCTTGCCTAATTAGCTCTGCCCCCCCCCCCCCCCCCACACACACACACACACACACACACACACATCTACTGAACTACTGCAAGTTGGAGATGAACAGCAGCAAACTTCCTCTTAAACCCTCAGTACTGGGAGGATGGTGGGAAGAACCTGGCTCAACTTTGACCTGAATCCCCTCCTGTCCACTTGCTCTTTTGCATCGTCTGCGTCGTAGTCAAACTTTGTGACTTGTTAGTACTGCTTACCTGTGTGTGTGTGTGTGTGTGAGAGAGAGAGAGAGAGAGAGAGAAACAGTGTGATCAAAACCATTTCCCTGAGACGTTTTAACTACAAACATCACCCCTTCACACACCCGGCCCCTTCAGACTAACTCAAATTCGACAGTATCTTCCATAATCAACATCCTCTGAAAGGCCGCGATCCGATACCTTTCTGCTGCTCAGTGGTTGTCCTACACAGCTGCTTCCATTTGGTGTAGGGCTCATGCTGAATAGCCAGCTCTGGTTGGAGGAGGGTCAGTCTGAGATGTCTGGGTCCTGCCATCCTAACCCAACCGTGGGTCACGGCACCCCCTAGTGGCCGCTCTCTAGTACCATCAGATGCAAAGTTACAGGTTTGAATCTATGCATCCCTGGTGGGGAGGGCTCCATGGCTGGTTTTGTGCAAGTGCGCATGTGTGTGTAGGGGCAGTCCGGTGGGAATGAATGATGTGAGTGATGAATGGACGAATGACCTGGTGGTCACTACCTCCTCTTCTCGTCTTCGCTACGCTCTCTGGAAAACCTGTGTGCTGTGCTGATTCAGCCTGCTTGCTGGAGAGCTGGAGCAGGGGCTCATCGCCTTCTCAGGGTGAAGTCGATCCCCTCTTCTCATCTGCTGAGCGCACCTGTGGACACACACTCCGCCTGGTGTCAGTGACCGTCTCGAGATGGAGGTGTATGTGTGTTTGCTCGCTCATTTTCCTCAGGGCAGGTTGGCATAGAACTTCAAATATCTTTGTGGAGGAAACTAACCCTGTGACACTTCTGTCTCTGTGTCACACACACAGAGAATACTGTGTGTGGGTGTGTTTGTGTCCTTGTGTGCACTCATGCCTGTACCTGACCTGTGCTTTTCATTTTGTCCCTCAGGCTCGACCCCCCAGACCCCTGGTGGTAAAGAGGCCCAGGAGCAACGTGGCTCTGGACAGCTGCCGGCCGTCCGCCTCCACCCCTGAGCAGTAAGAACCCCTTTCTGACCCTCCTCCTCCAGATCCATCGTCCATGGAGAACTTACCCCCCATCCCCAACCTTTGTGGAGAACCTACCCTCTTCTCCATCCTCCATGCAGAACTCATTTTCCACGGAGAACTCACTCCCATTTCTATCCCCCATGGGGAATTCCCCCCCTTCTCCATCCTCCATGCAGAACTCACCTTTACTTTCATCCTCCATGGAGTATTCACTCCCATCTCCATCCTCCATAGAGAACTCACCCCAGTCTCCATCTTCCATTCACACTCAGAGAAACTAGTCCAGTGCTGTGGCCACAGTTCACCTGGTCAGTGTCTTCTGTTCTTTGATCCTGAGAATCATTTGAAATCCAGAAAAATGTGGTGAAGGAGTGCAGAACGGCTCCACATACTGCTCCTGGTTCATGGTGGTAACTGTAGTCAGCAGTGACACAAGACCACATTGGAGGGTAGCCCAGAGTCCGCATGATGTGCACTAGCACCGTTCCCATGGTGGAAAACATGAGGGCTGCACTCATTCCACATAGCTACAATGCCATGAAAAGCTGTATTTCCTCTTATCATTGCAAATTGTTGACCCCGATAAAGAGAACCTGAATGAATCCACAAAGCATTTTTCTTTTTTTCTTTTCTTTTTTTTTGTTTTTACTTCAGTTTCATGAACACAGTTATCCAGCACCAACTTTGTGTGAAAAAGTAATTGTTCCCTTCTACTTATACCTGGTTGTGCCACCTTTATTTCCAGTGACACTTCCTGCAGTTCAGTATCAGTCCTTCACATCACTGTGGAAGAATTCAGAACTGAACTACTACTCCAAACAGTCTCCCCAAAATTTTAATTTTTCTTCTCTTCAACCATTCTGATGTGGAATTGCTTTTGTGTGGAGTCACCTGGTAGCGTAGCTGTTAACACTGCTGCCTTTGGGCCCAAAGATTGCTGGTTAGAATCCCACTTCCCGCTGTAGTACTCTAAGGTAGTAATACTCTACAAGGTACTTACTCCGAATTGCTCCAGTAAAATTATCTAGCTGTATAAATAACTAGGTACCTTAACACTGTATGTCAATTAGGAGAAAAATGCAAGCTATTGTATTAAAGGAAAATATGTTTTGTATCATGGTCTTGCTACATGACCCAACTGCACTTCAGCTATGGTCGGATGACCGGACATTCTCCTTAAGAATTTTCGGACACAGCAGAATTCATGGTTCCTTCAGTCATAGCAAGTCATCCAGGCCATGAGGCAGGAAAGCATCCCCTTACCATCACCCTACCACCACCATGTTTGACTGTCGGTATGATGTTTTTACTGTTCAGTGCTGTGTTTGCTTTACGGCACACATAATGGAACGTGTGTCCTCCAAAAAGTCCCACTTTTGATCATCTGTCCGCAGAACATTCTCCCAAAATGTTTGTGGATGTCCAGGTGCCTCATAGCAAATGAGAGACAAACATTTATGTTCTTCTTGGTTAGCAGTGGACTCTACCTTGCTACTCTACTGTGAAGCTCATTTTTTCCCCAGTGTCTTTCTGATCGTGGAGCCAACAACACTGACCTTAGCTGAGACAAAAGAAGCTTACAGTTCTCTGAATGTTTTGTTAAGATCCTTTGTGACTTCCCAGATGATTTTATTCTGCGCCCTAGGAGGAATTTTGGCAGGCCGGCCACTCCTGGGAAGGTTCACTCCTGTTCCAAGTGTTCAAACCCACATTTGGAGATTATGGCTCTTGCTGTGGTGCAGTTAAGTCCCAGAGATTTAGAAATGGATTTGTAACCCTTTCCTGACTGTTGGACAATTTTTCTCTGTTCTCTCCAGGAATTTTCTTAGACTGTGGCATGATGTGCGTGTTGAATATATGTACTGCAACTCCACTCTGATGCTAAGAGTCAAAATAAGGTTTACATTAAGCAAGACTGGATATAATCAACCAGCAGACTCTAATTATGCCTTAACTGGGTTTATTTGTGTAGGGGGGTATTTACTCTTTCGTACATTGCCAGGTTGTGTAAGATAATTTCATTAAACAAATTAAATAAGCAAAAAAAGTTACTACTTCATATGTAAAAAATATCTAACCTTTTATGTAATGTTAGACTTCGGCTGAAGACTTGAAAGCATTCAGTGTCAAAAATGTTCTGTAATACAGGTAATCGGAAAAGGGGAAAATACTTTCAGGACACTGCAGCAGCCATGATTAGCATTTTTATCATAGCCCTGAAGTGTATTAATTCCTTTTATTGACATATTATTGACATGTCACACGTGCTAATACCTGCAAAGTGTTAATTAACAGCATGGTGGCATGTGCTGTGTATTAAGTATAAAATATAAAATTCAGTTGTTTCAGCAGAAATGGCATGTTTTTCACAAGTTGCAGCACTTGCTAGTGGAGGACGTGGGGATAATGTTTCACAGCACTGTGGTGGGAAGAGAAATGCGAACTACAATCTGCACTTCTAGTATTAACTTTTGAGTGAACGGGTGTTTACCTTGTTTGGTGTAGTAAACAACTATCAAGGTGACCATGCTGGAAATTGGAACTGAAAGTGGAATGGTGGCACAGCAAATAGCACTGCTGTCTCACAGTGCCTGGGTGGTGCGAGAGAACGTGGGTTTGATCCCCGTTCAGTCTGTGTGGAGTTGGAATGTTCTCCCCATGTCTGCGTGGGTTTCCTCCAGGTGCTCTGGTTTCCTCCCGCAGTCCAAAGACATGCTTTCAGGTTCCCCCATAGTGTGTGAGTGACAGAGAGAGTGTATTCCACTGATGTATGGATGTGAGTGACCCATACTAAGTAGTGTATCTAACAGTGTAAGTCACCTTGGTGAAAACGGTGTGTGGGCTGATAACACTCCATAGAGCTCACTGGAAGTCACTTTGGAGAAAAGCATCTGCTAAATAAAATGTAAAGCCTATTTCCCACCCAGTGAGGGTCCAGAGTGCCACTGGGTGCCTGTTGTGGATCTAGAATGTCCTCTTGTGGTAGCAGAGAGCAGCAGCGCTGCACTGGTAGAAGATGTGAGCAAGTCACTGAAGCCATTTTGCCTTTGCTAACATTTAACCATTACAGTGTCATACAGTTATACCAGATACTGATGAATATTAAAGATGTGCAGCTGAAGAACCATGTCCAGCTGTCCATTCATAGGATGTGTGGCCACCTCTTCAGCTTGGTCACTAGGTTCTGGTGGGGTTCAATGTGTTGGTCAGTTTTTACTGTGTTTGTACTGTTTACCCTGTTCTAGTCTGTTATGTGTGCTGTGTTAACGAGGATTTTTAATCTTTATTATGAGCACTTTTTAAATTAATTTTTATCTTGTATTTTGTTACTGGAAGGTAAATCTGGATTAGGTGTTAGAAATCTGTGTTTTATGTACTTATTACTATGTCTGATTATTAAACGCTAACACCTGCATCTGCAAAACCCCGTCTCCCGCTGTAGTACCCTTGAGCAAGGTACCTACATTGAATTAACAGAGTGAAAATTTCCCAGTTGTATAAATGGGTAAATAAGTGTAAGTTGCCTTCGACAAAGGTGTCAGATAAAGGTTCATAATAATATGTTGTAAATTATAAATGTAAGTGAGCTACAGTTGGTCACTGTGGTGTCATACACAGCTGCGCTTTACCCATCTGAACGGCCGGGTGTCTGATACACTAACAGTGAGACACAACGATGAGGCGTGTAGCTCCTGTTTCAGGTGTCACTTGTGAAAACACCCTCAGTCATGGTGTGGCCCTCTTATTCCTGTGTCTCGAACATTTGATCACTTGTGGAAATAAGAGCAGAAGCGGCAATTTAAGTGCACCTCTTGTGTGACATCAGCCAGCAGGATTATTTTCTCCTTTGCCTCTGCTTGTATAGCTGTTCACAGGGCCCCCACCCCACAGTCTCTGTCTTCCCACAATCCTCGCTGCTGGAACGCGGCAGGATCATCTCCCTTCCTTAGTGTCAATTAAAAGTGAAATATCTGCATTTGTAGACGGTTTGCTCCCTGGGCCGATGTGACTCGGGCACTGATCTGTCTGTGGGTTTCTGACAGTCCACAGGGGTGCCAGAGCCCCCCCCCATACATACACAGATACTCACCACCGATCCAGCTCATTAAAGCGCTCTACGGGCAGCCCCCACCGCCACTGAGCGTCCAGCTCCACCACGCCGCTGCCTTGACACCATACTTACCCAGGAACAACCTCGCCTGTCAACCTGTCACAAGCTGGCGCCTGGGGGAGGAGTGCGGGGGTGGGATAGGGGGGTGTTTGGCAGCCTTGCTGCACCAGGCTGTGCCGGTTTGTGGGCGTTGAGCTGGCTGTGTGGGAGCACCCGTGGGATGGGAAAAGGGGGGCCCTCTGCGTGTCTCCTTGTGTTTTATTGCTCATTACTGCCCCCCACCCACCCTACCCTAGTTTCTTTGTCTCTCCTGCCCACAGTCCCTCTCACTGCTGTAGGGTCACAGGTCATTGTGCCACTGTTCTTTGGGAATATTTAAAAAGTTCCCAGCTGATGAATGAGTCATCCACACATGGAGAAGAGCCTCATACACTGTGGGTTCATGAGGCTCTGTTTACAAAGGACCCTGTGCTCAACAGCCACCGATTGGACAGCAGGTAGCGCAGTGGTTAGCGCAATCACCTTATAAACAAAGAATCTGCGTCTTAGTGACACCTCCTGTAGTCTGTCTTTTACTTTTTTTTACATTTTAACACAGTATTTAGAAATACACAAAATAACTCAGAACGCAACCAAAAATTAGTTTCTATAAAATATCTCATTGGTACAAACAATAGTCATAGCATTGATTCTCAAAGTGTGAGATAAACAGAAAAAGTAACAATGAAGCCTTGGTTTGATACTCTTTACACCTGTGTGTTAAGTACCAACAAGTGATTGGTCCATGCCACAGTTGCACATCCTCTGTAGAGATTGAGGCACAAATCTTTGTCAGAAGTACACAATGGAAGGTCCCAAAATTGTATGTATGAAGGGTATTTAACTAGCCATGGTCTGCTTGCTGTATGGATGCTGATGAAGAGCTCCATTACCTATCAAGGTGTTGATGGTGGACGTGGCACCTCTTCACTCTCCTAAGTGACTCTTCTTGGTTATCCCCATCAGGATCCCAAGGTGGGCATAGAGACTCTTGTTGGCTGTTCCCAGTGAAATGTCACCTGCAGTGCATCTGTCTGAACTAATCATGTGTTCTCCATCCTCTCCATTTTCTTAATGACAAATTTGGTGACATTACCAGCCTTGCGTTATTTCATCATAAAATTTGATGTTTGAATTTGGAATCGATTGCCGAATTTGGAATCTCGGGTGCGAATGTTTCATTGCCACTCACTGTTACCTCAGTTTGTAACAAAACCTTGGCAGCCAAAATTGTAAGTTCACCGATAACATCACATTGACCTTCGCAAGCTACCAGTCTTTTTGGTTTTCTGTTAGAGTAGAACAAATCAGGGCTCAACGTTAACGACTGACTAGGACAGGTAGTTTGCTGAAAATTTTGTAATTGGACAGGTAGAGTTGTTCTGATAGTTGTACAATGGAAAGGTGTACGGCAAAGTAAAATATTAAGTTTGATGCATAATGACTATCATCATATTAAAGAAACCATGTGACATCACTAATGCCATCCTCAGCATTTTTCTTTTGTCAAAAAGTAAGAGAAATGCCTCAATATCTTGCTATTTTGGCTGATTTATTTATGTTGGATCTTTTTCTTTTTAAAGTGTTCTTCCTTTCACCATGACAGGCATCACCTTGGTTACAGTTTACAAGAATATTTAATCGGAGACGTTTGCTTATTTTAGTCTTTCTGATATATTCCAGAATTGGTTGGGTGCAAAATTTGACTGGACAGGTCAGTTGTAAAATGTGGTGGACCAAAGACAAGAAATTATCAAGCCCTGTGAGACAAAAGGATTTTTTTGTCATCACTCAAGTGATTGTGACTGTAGGTATGAGCCTTGTGTCTGTAGGTAACAGTTTCTCTCCCTGTTCCTTCTGCCCGGCTCTGTCTCTGATGTGATGCGGGCTGTCCTCCTTCTCCTCTCCTGGCGCCTGTCTCTCCAGCTCCGTGCGACCTACGCGCCACTACACCGTCTTCCTGTCCGAGGACTCCTCTGGCGATGAACTCCAGCATGAAGAGGACTCTGTCTGTGGCTTCCCTGAAAACTTTCTCTTCTCTACCCCATTTGAATGGTCTCTCTTTCTATGTCTCTAAAGTTCTGACCCATGGACATGCTTGCTTCTGTTCGTCTGTCCATCTGTTCTTCTGGCTGATGCTTGCTGGCTTTGTTAGCTTGACAGTTTTCAGCTGTCCCTTTTCCCTCCAGTTTCTCTGACTGTGCTCATTGGTTGCTGCCTGATTGCGTGAATGCTGATTGGCTGAGGGTCCCGTGTTCTGTCACCGAGTGGGGTTCAATGGTACTCCCTCACCCTTTAACATTTTCTTGCTTTGTTTGAAGCTTTGCAAGCCGTTTGTTAATAATATTGCTTGTAACCATCTTCCATTAACATAATAGTTAAATGCTGCTTCTAAAAGGGGCCCACATACCTGCAGGTTCCATAACATTCATTCCACCTTGAGATCGCTGCTGTGCTAATGTACAGTACCAATGAAAAGTAGATACACAAGTGCAACCTGGGCAGTACTTTTATAGGTCACACTGGACAAAAGAACCAGTAGGCTAACTGACTATTAGCCAATTATTTTTAAATTTTTAAAAATAGTACACAGAGCTGGACCAACCACCAGAATCTTACTTTCTACTCAACAGTGATATGGGTTGTTCTCAGGTTATAAAAGGACACTGGCTTAAAAAAAAAAAAAACTACCTTGAAAACCATTTTTTTTTTTTTTGAAAGCAAAGCAACCAACATGTCCAGCATGTCTGGGAATTGCTGTAGAAGAGCTCGGAAGACATGTAAGCTCATTTCCTCATGAAACTTTGTGGCAAAATGCCTCGTGGAAAAAATTAGTTTCTAGCAAGTGGGTGTACTCAAACTTTTGACTGGTACTGTGCATGTACCACCAGAGTCCCCTTGTCATCTGTACGCCTTGGACCTCCAGCTTCAGCAATTCAACACACAACAACCAGCTGTTCAGTATGTGCCAGTGTGTGTGTCTGTTACATGTTTACAGCTCTTGCAACATTTGGATGTTTGTGGGTGTTGGTTGTGTGGGTGTTTCAGAGATGTTTACTTTGATCATAGCTGATGGTGAATTCCAGTGATGCTGCATTCTCATCAGCCGTGTGTGTGTGTGTGTGTGTGTGTATATATATGTCTGTGGGTGTGGGGAGCTACAGGGCACAGTTTCTTAATCTGGGTGCCTAGTGGATGGTGTTTCTTTTTTTTTTTTCTTTGTGTGTCAGGCCTCAGCCCTACCGCTCTTTGAAGGAGGCGGACGTAGCGGACATGGAGGATATGCGGGTGACAGACCGCCGCCAGGGTCACACAGCACCCCCCAGCCCCGTGGCAGAGAAGCTCACAGAGGTGGACCTCCTTGGGGACATCTTCAGCTGTGTAGAGGGGGAGACTGAGGACCAGCCTTTCAGCCTAGCCAAGAGTCTGGAGGACCTGAGGACAGCAAATACCCCAGAGGAGTCATCGGCAAAGTTCAGCTACCAGGTCAGATGTCCACCATCCTGCAGGGTGGAGCCAACAAGGACAACAGAACATCTATGAGACAGTCATCAATGGAAGACGGACATGACAGGCATTTCCGTGAGACTTGACACTGATGCTTTGTTGTAGGCAGCACATATAGGTGGTTTCCTGGTCTGACCAACATGGTTATGTTCTTTGTCTCCAGCGAATGGACCTGGGCACAGCCGAGCACACCCGCACCCTTCCGGGCCTCAAGCATAGTCACCCCTACAATAAGCTGTGGAGCCTCGGCCAGGACGACATGGCACTGCCCAGCAGGGCTACCCCGAGCTGGGAGAGGCCTCTTTCAGTGCCTCCATCAGAACCCGCTGAGCATCACGCTGCTATCCACGAAAGAGGCGGGGCTAGCCAGGATAAGGTAGACTCCTCTGTGGGCGGAGCCAGCCATGCTAATATCACCATCCCCCGCCCACACGGACGCAAGACCCCAGAGCCAGGAAAGGTCCTGGTGCCCCCCGTGCCTCTGCCCCGGGCACCTAAGCATGTGACCGCAGACTCTGGGGTCACTCCCGGGAGACAGGAGTTTCGTCAGGCCCTGAACATGTCCTCTGTCCCACATACAAGCACAGATATCCTGAAGCCTGTAAAAGTGAGTAGTGATAGCATGGACCTTCTGAGTCTTCTGGACCCCCTCAGCAGCACCACGGGCCCCACGAGCGGACCCCAGGGTGCCCCCCAGACAGGCTCTGGTGAGTGCCAGGACTCCAAGGCCAGTGGCACGCCAACCCTCTCATTTTCCCATCAGGGGATTTATCCTCAGACCCTGCCGCCCATCCCCCAGTCATCCCTTAACCCATTCACGCAGACCCCGCACTACGCGCCCCTGGGTCCCCCACACAGACACTACACTCCTTCTGTGGCTGTGAGCAATCCCTTCTGTACCACCTACGTCCCTCCAGCAACAGGGTACTTCCAGCAGCAAGCTTTCAGTGTTCCGTCCATGTTCGGACAGCCCCCCAGTGTGGCGCCCGGCTTCATACAGGCTACTCCCAGCCCGGCCAAACCAGCCTGCTCCCCCGCCGCTTCCCCCAGCCTGCTGGATTGTGCGCTGGCCCAGGCCCCCTGTTCGCGGGAGACCCCCCCGTCGTTGACAAAGCCACCCCAGGCTGGAGATGACCTGCCGGAGCCTCATGACCCCTTTGGGGATCTCTTGGCCATGCCAAAGCCCGCACCCCCCCCAAAGAGAAGAGTGGAGGACCTACGAAGGCAATGGGAAACATTCGACTAGCCTCACCTCTCTCCACCCCATTTGGAACCCTCTCTGCTGACTGGTGGATTTTGGATGTGAGGAACTCAGAGTAAAGCACGGGCGTTTCTATTTGACAGCCCCCCGACCCCACCCTGCCCACCCCCCGGTGGTTGTGCTACTGAGTTTGTGTTCAAGACACATCTTTACACCCATATTCCTCTGGGAAGAAGACTGACACCACCGCTTCAGCACATGCAAGCACACACACACGCATACATGCACGCACGCGTGCGCGGGCTTACGTACTTTACCGTATTTATGTGTGGATGGACTCTTTTGCTGCCTTTATTTGACGTTAGCTTCCGCTGGACTCGGTGTTGTCATCGTCCGAGACGTCATACGGTTTTCCGGGAGGAGGCTGGCCGCCTCTCGCCTGCGCTTGTGGGGGTCACCTCTGCTGCTTCATTGCAGAGCTCATATCTAGAGTATCCTGCGTACCGCCTTCTCTAGTACAACCGTCGCACTCCTGTAGATTTCAGCTTGCGGATTGATGGCACGCTATAAACATGCAGTTTTTATCTGGTATCAGCATAGGTGTTAACAGGTCGTTTGTCTTTAATTTGTTGAAAAAAAAAAAAAGAGAGAGAGAGACTGCTTGTATATGTTGTTTTTTCCTCTCACTGGACTTCCTGCAGAACCAGAGTGAAAAGACAGAGGTTCTGTATATCTGAGTGATGGACCAAACATGTTTTGACTGAAGCAAGTGACCTTTTGGGTGTGTGTATGGGTTCAGGAGGAGTGCTGATCAAAAGACTGTACGTCAATATGCAAAGTTTTGGAGAGTTTTCATGTGACTGCTGCGTCCTGTGTTTTTACCACAGCGTTTGGACAGCGTCTGGGTGCCGTTTGCTGGGGGACATTCCCCCCGAACCCCTCTGAATATCCCACTATCACGTTCTGCGCAAGAGCACAAGTACTGATGAATCCTCCATACCGTCTGACTCCATGCGCACTCTTCAGGCACCCACTACACTCCCCGATTTTACACTCTGTGCCGTTTTACCATTCACCGTTTTCTCAGCTTTTTTGGCCCTTCCTCAGTCTGACATCCTAGAAGACATTCTTCATTCTTATTGCTTTCCAGTCTGAGAGCAGTCGTGGGCTGCATAGTGTAGACTTTGGGGTCGGGACCCAGCAGCCCAGTGTTTCTCTTGAGTTACGTGTGTGCATGTCCTTCACCATTTTGCTTTTCCTTCTTTTGGACTACCTGGAACATCCTGGTTTGGAAGGCCACCAAAGAAAATGTTGACCAACAGGGTGTTGACCCTACCTGGCTCATCCACCTTGAATGTCTGTAACGCAGTGTATGTATGCTGATCATGAGCACTGACACTGGAACAACATGAACACTAAAGGAATTCACTCATCTTCATGCTAATAAACAGGTGTTTTATTCAGTTCCTATGTTCTTTTTTTTTTGTGATAATGAAATCCAGCTTTCAACAGCATCAGTGAGAAATGGAAATTATAGGAAAAATAGGAATAGTACTAGTAAATTACGATTCAAATGTAACATATCAGTATTGCCTTACTACCAACAAAGTCATCATAGGAAGTCTTCTATTGAGCCAAAATGATTTCTGAGAGCAGTGTCAGCTGTGATAACACATGCTGTCTTTCCCAGAGTGCCCTCTGTAAATGTGAACTTTTTTTTTTTGCGGGGGGGGGGGGGTGTTATAAAGCACTTTTTGATATTGTCTTTTTTTCCTCCTCCATTATGTCACAACTGAAGAGCACAAATGTGTGATCTGTTCTTGCAACCATTCCCCGCTCATGTTTGCTTGTGGTTCTCCACATCCCGTTTCCTCTGAATGCTCAGACGGGTCCTGGAGGGTTTTTTTATTAATTGCTGCTTCCGTTTTACAGTACGTCGCCTCAGTAACATCTAACCATTTAAGACTGCCTGGAATACGGACCATCTCTCAACAGAGTGTAATTCCCAGACCAAAATCATCTCTAATCCCTTACACTGTATTTTCCAATTTGACAATTGAAATCACACACTATAGTAATTGTTTTATCACACTGTTTATATTGGAACTTTTTTGCTTCCCAGCTGTTGCCTTTAAATCATTTGAGTATGTTTCCCCCTCAGTATTTTGTTAATGCTGCCCTTCCTCGCGTGTTTATGTAAGGTTTTTGATTTTGCAATGAATAAATGACATTCTAATGAAAATTAATGCCTGTGTGTTTCTCTGTGGTCTTGTCACTTGGGTTCCTGTTCAGTATGGAAATTCTGCCACTGCTTTCAGGCTTCCGGTTGCATAGATCTTGTCTGCTTTCTCGTTGAATTTTATTACAGTCCCCTGCACGTTTAAGCGAGGGGGGTGTGGTGGCGCAGTGAGTTTGACCGGGTCCTGCTCAGACTCCGGTGGGTCTGGGGTTCGAGTCCTGCTCACGGTGCCTTGCGATGGACTGGCATCCTATCCTGGGTGTGTTCCCTCCCTCTCCAGCCTTACGCCCTGTGCTGCCGCGTTAGGCTCCGGCTCCCTGCAACCCTGCATGGGACAAGTGGTTTCAGATTGTGTGTGTGTGTGTGTGTGTGTGTGTACGTTTAAGCTAAGGTCTGTAGGGTTTTATTAGAGTCTGTGGTTCTTGGGTAAGGTTACCACATACAGTTTGTAAGGTCAAGGGATAGCATTCACAGTGTTGAGAAAAATTCACCCTATATACACCGTATCTGTCACATGTTTCACCGTATTCATGCCACCATTGGCAATACTGGTATGGCAGGAACTGCACAGAACAGTGAAGGCAAAAGTAGCACACAAGTGCCATGCATCTCTGGGCAATGTTGCAGAAGAGCTGGGAGGACATGGCACCTCATTTCTTCATGTAACTTGTTCACAGAATACTGTGTAAACAAAAACTAGTTTCCAGCAAATATACTTTTGACTGGCCTGGTACATGCTGCAAGAGACACCTTATAAGAGCCTTTTCCTTATTTGTCCGCTCTGTCTGAAGTGATGGATGGACAACATATCAAAAATGTGCCCTAGGCTCTGGGGCAGCTAATAGCATAGTAGATAGAGGTGCTGCCTTCAGATCTGAGGGTTGTAGTAGTACCCTTAAGAAAGTTAGTTACCTGAATTACTTCAGTAAAATTATGCAGATGTCTAAATGGTAAATAAGTTGCTTTTGAAGGGTAGCCTCTGCTAACATGAGTAAGATTCCATAGGGAAGAGCACTGGTTTTGTCTGTCAGTTGCTCTTCAATGTTGGGACCAGTGGGACATCTAGAGCATATTTACAATGTGTTTGTTGTATTGCGTAACTGCTGTCCTTGATCAGGAACGGATGCATAGATTTACCCATTCAGTTGGGGGTTCAGCACCTTTGCTCCAGTAAACAGACTAGAATTCCAGTTACACCCCAGTCCCCTAAAAACACCTTTTGGATTGTTTCATCTCGGACACACCTCTTCTCAGCAGGACTGAACCCAGATGGGGGACAAAATAAGCAGATTTGGGTGAAACCCAACCCCAAAAGGTCATTGGATGTTTTTGAGATCAGCTAAATTAATTAAATGCAATAGGTGAAAACCAAATTCACTCTATGGCATTCATAATTATGATCAAATTACATTTAAAAATTGCATCTCAGTGTCACCAAAGCTTAATTTTTTAGTTAGATTTGTAACCCCAAGCTAAAGTTCAAAGAAGTTGTAGCGATTAAAATCACTGCAGTGAAACTTAGTGATATAGAAAAACTGACATCTGAACCCTATTACACACAAATGGTTTTTTCCCCACATATTAAAAACAGATTACTAAGAGAGTGAAGAGAGCAGGGAAGAGGAGGATATGACAATGAATGGCCCACTGTCTGTCTCTCTCTCTCCCCCTCTCCCTGCCCCCCCTTCTTTTCCCAAGATGCAAAACTAGGGATGGTGTGCTGTTACCCCAGCAGCTCCTTGTGCTCCAGCTCTCGGAGTCCATGGCCACTGGCCCAGCATAGATTGCTCCATTACAGGTGAAAGTTACTCCAGTGGTCAGATGGGAGCCCATTCCTACACACTGTTAAACAAAAGGGGGTCTTTGTCCTCTGGACTTCTCTCCATTGTTGAAACTGGATTAGCGTCCTACACACGCGGCCCAGTGGGGCGCATCAGATGAGCCGTTCCTCTGGGGGCACCTTGAGCATGCTTTCCATCTCCAGGCGTGCTCCCGCCACCTCCTGCTGGCTGGGGCTGTAGATGCCCTCTGACTGGCGCTTTCTGCGCGCTGTCAGCATGATGTAGGCCAGGCCGATGGCACCCAACAGCACGCAGAAGCTTACCAGCGGGACAACTACTACCATCCAGGGCACTCGCTCCTTCTGCTCCTGCCTCTGCAGGAATGAGGAAGGGCAAATTATCAGGAGCACTTTCACAGAATGAAACTGAATAAGCACCGACTGAATAAAATATAGAGGTCAGTGTGGGATAAGGGGGAGCCTCATTCACACTGGATGACGGATTGTTAGGTTCATAGCCAATGTGGGCTGGAAATGCGTTTTGATCAGAGAGCACTTACACTGCTCTCACACTGTGAGCCCATGAAGCCAGGAAGGCACACGCACTGGAACCTGTTGATCCGATCTAAGCAGGACCCCCCGTGCTGGCAGGGGTTGGACTCACACTCGTTTATCTCCGCTTGGCATCTGGGGATGATAGGAGGCATCATGCATTACACTGTACGGCCTCAGTTATCTGCTATATGGTCAGCATAGAAGTCTTCTCACGTCATCGTCAGCCACCAGTTTTAAAGGCACTACACCCTTTAACCTTAGTTAATATAGTCAAGTGGCACTGAGTTGAAGTCAAGTTGCAGCAACCATTCAAATGATTTTTGCTGTAAGGGGAGTGCAGATAGATGTCATTCCACATGTCCTTGGGCTGAACATGCGAACATGGGGTAAACATGCAGACTCCATACAGACTGAGCCAAATTCGAACAGAGATCCAAAACCACAGAACGGGAGCTGTGAGACGCAAGTACTATCTACTGCGCTGCCAGGTTGCTTGATCTGAATTGCACCAGTAAAATTTCCAACTGGACTTGTTGAGTTACAGACTTCTTCTGGATCCCACTATCATTCAGTCTCCAGTCCACTGAGTGGTCATCAAATGTAATTCAAGCACCTCTGTTTCCTTTAGATCTTGTTAGAGATTCGGTTTTTCTCACCTGTCTCCAGTGTAACCAGCCTTGCAGGTGCACCTGGCCCCCCAGGGCTCATCATGGCATATGCCATGTACACAGTTTACATCTGTCTTGCATTGCAGTGGCGGGAACCTCCACCTGATAAAGAGATGCAAAATGATTTTCATAACTGCCATTTCATGAGCTGTTGCACCTAAAAAACCAAGCTGGAATTCTGGCAAACCGCTTACACTGAACCTGGTTCAATGATCTTCTCCTGTGATCAAAATCTCAAGATGAAAACGGCTGTTCATTCGATCCCGAAGTGAGGTCCTTTCTACCGGAGTTGAAGGGTAAGGAAGAAGTACTTACTGACACAGAGGACCACTGAAGTCTGGAGGGCAGATGCAAGTGTAGCTGTCCAGTCCGTCCACGCAGGAACCACCGTTTTGACACCCGTGGCCCTGGCAGTCATCCACATCCTCTTCGCAGGCCTTACCACCATATCCTGGGAGGCACTCGCACTCGTAGTCTGCCAGCAGGTCATAACAGCTGCCGTGGATGCAGGGCGTTGAGGCACAGTCGTCCATGTTGTCCTGGCAATACTTTCCATCCCATCCTGGAGCGCAGATGCACCTGAACAGTCCAAACATGTCTTCACATGTGCCATGGTTCAGGCAGGGCTGCGACAAGCACACAGGTGGGCTTATGCATCCAACCTGAGCATCGACTCCTCCCTGTCTGAAGAACCGGGACCTCTGTGGAGGGTTGAGGTCATCCACAAAAGGTAGGTAGACATCACCAATCCTCACCTCCCCAAGGCAGCCAGTGAAGCTCTGGGCTAGCGACACCTTCGACTCGTTAAGGAAGTTTAGGTTAGTGGAGGCATGTGTCCTAGAGGCCTTAGTCCTGCTGTCCAGGGTGATTGCCCAAACAGAGGTCTCCTGTTGAGGGTCCATTGCGGAGATATGCACCTGGTGCCAGTGGCCATCAGCAACAGCAGTCTCACCAGCGAGCGAAAACACTTCCTTGTTCGTCCTGCTGTACATCTCCATCAGCAGGTAGCCATTGAGTAGGCTCAGGCGGAGGAACTCTTCCCCACTAGATGCCTCCAGCAGAAGGCCATTCTCTGCCCGTGTCCTCAATGCCATGGCCATACCGGTCACCGGGGAGACAAGGGAGCCCTTCGCAGTGTACTGCAAGTTGTTGTTTTCAAATGTGGCTTCAGTAATGCCTGGAGGACAGAGCATTGTTTCAGACACTTGCAAGAGAGAGCTTGTGTAAAGGTAGGTGCAGAAGGTCACATAGTAGCTAAGGAGCTGGACTTGTAGAGAAACATTCCAGGTTCAAGTTCCAGAAGAGATCACATAAAAGGATTAACTTTACAGTTTGGCTCACAGCATGTGCTCTAGGCTTGAAGACCAAAGTAGTGTGAACGCAGTACTGAACTCACACTCATATCCACCAGGCAGGTCCATGCAGTGGCCCCCCTTAGCACAGGGTTTGCTTGGACACCACATGCGTGTCTCACAGGTCCTGCCCGTGAAGTTGACAGTACAGAAGCACACAAAGTTGTTCCAGGTGACGGTGCACTTGCCTCCGTTGAGACATGGCTCCGCCTTGCAAAGAGAGGTATGTCAGGGTCCTTTCAGGGGAAGGGTTTCCTGTTGACTGATTGAGAAACTATAGGTTTGTATACTTTGCAACTTACAGCGATTCCCCCAGTTATAGAGCTGGGAAATTTTTACTGTATCAATTCAGGGTAATTACCTTGATCAAGGGTACTACAGCAGGGGCAGGATTCAAATCCAAGATCTTTGACTGCAACACAGTTGCTCCAAGTACTACACAACCTCACTAGTTCAACTGGGGATGAAGTTGTCTGTTTTGGGTCTAAGTTTCTACCTGACAGGTGTCGTCAGTGACGCATCCCGGCTCCACGTTATCAATGTCGTGTGGTAGGTAAGACTCCTCATCGGTGGGGTTGAGCGTGCTGTTCCATGGGTCAATGTCCAACCGCACATTGTCCAGCCGCACATCCTGCAGGCAACCTTTGAAGCTGCCACCCCAGGCTTCGACATCTTCGCCTGGGGGCAAGCCTCCTACGTAGGCAATATCCCCTGCTTCAACAAACACCACAGGGATGTCATCCAACTGGTAGTGCAGGATGCCACCCTGACTGAAGAAGACTTGGCCCTGGTGGAACTCGACCTCAAGCAGTTGTCTCTCCCCAGTGGTCACGAAGACAGGAGCAGCAACAGGTGGAGCAGACAAAGTATCTATAGATACCTGCCCCATTTTCAGGTATACCGTCAGGTAGGCTTCATCCTCATGTCTCAGCTGGAAGACCAGGCCATCCTGCTTCAGCGAGCGCAAGAACAGCGAGATGGTGAAGTTGGAGCCGTGGCTCTTCCTGACAGTGTAGGACACATAGCTCACAGTGTCCTCGTGGCTGAACGTCCATGATCGGTACTCTGTGGAAGGAGAACCACAGAAGCAAGTCTCAAAAGATCCCCAGGAAAGAAAATCCAAGATTAGTAATCACTGACAACCATCTGCATTTGCAGGTTGAACAGTGACAGGTAAACATAAAGAATTTGAGTGGAATGTCAATAAGAGAAATCGTAAGTTCTTACCCTCTGAGCAGCTTTCCCCATGGAACGGGCGGTAGCACTCACAGAAGAAGGTGGTCCAAAGATCCACACAGTGACCATGGCCAGAGCAGGGATCCAGCTGACACCACTCTGTCTTGCTGCAGCCTAGCTCCATGTCCCAGGCTTTGTCCTGCGAGAGGCTCTGAGGCAATATGGGCAATGAGTCCACCAACAGGTCCTCCATGCAACCAATGAAGCCAATCTCATTCTCAGTGTTGCCAAGGAACTCGGCCGGGGCACCGCCGACAAACAGCTGGGTGAAAGACCATGGTATGTGGAAGGAGTCCCACAGATCACTGGTGTCCTCCATCATGCAGTCCCCAGGCTTGCAGCCAGCCCCACTAAGCTCCAGCACAAGGGTCTGACCTATGGTCACGCTGGCTTGGTGCCAGCGTCCATCATGAACTGGCCCCGGTAGGCTCACCTCCAGCTGCTTACCCCCTGCCATGGCAGCCCTGGCGAGGAGACCACCACCTACAATCTCCAGGGAGAGGTAGTCATCCACGTCCCCCCTGTAGAGCACCACCATGTTTGGCAGTGTGGTTCGGAAGCGCAACTGGACGCCAGACTGAGAAACAGCCAGGTGCCTTCGGGTCCTGTTGGTGAGGGGCACCTTAATGATCATGAAGCCCGGGGTGGAGAAGGAGAAGGTGGTGGGTGTGTGACAGTGGTCACCATAGAATCCTGGTGGGCAGTGACAGGAATAGCCATGCTTCCCATCTGCCTCGAGTTGGGGCTGGCAAGTAGCCCCGTTCTCGCACTGGTGCCCCACACAGCCCATCAGGGGGATGTCGCAGTCATGGCCACCCCAGTACGTGTCCCCAGGCAGGGCCTCAGGGCAGTGGCAGATGTAGTCTGCAACAGCATCCTTACATATAGCCCTGTTCTGGCAGGGGTGGCCTTCACATTCGTCGATGTTCACCTGGCAATCTGTGTCTGTTGGGATTGAGGTGGACAGTCACATCTAAAGCCTACTGTGTCATGGAGAATAAGGACAAAAACTAGCCAAGGGACAAAGGCTGAAAGCCCCTTTGTAAAATTAATGGGAATTATGTCAGATTGTAGACATAACTGCCATTAATTTCAATGATAAAAATTTTTATGCATTCCTGACCCCCAAAAGTGACACTTACTTAAGAACACACACACACACACAAAGGCTGAGGCTGCTTGTCCCAAGCAGGGTCACGGCAAGCCAGAGCCTAACCCTGTTCAGCTCTTTTGAAGTTATTACATCCTTTACACAACACTCACAAATAAAACATTTGTGCTTGCAATACTGTTTATTAATTCAGCCCTTAATGCTAAAACAGTTCAATAAAGAGAAGAAATCAATGAAAACACACACACACATTTTCAGAACCGCTTGTCCCATATGGGGTCACGGGGAACCGGAGCCTACCTGGCAACACAGGGCGTAAGGCTGGAGGGGGAGGGGACACACCCAGGACAGGACGCCAGTCGGTTGCAAGGCACCCCAAGCGGGACTTGAACCCCAGACCCACTGGAAAGCAGGACTGTGGTCCAACCCACTGCGCCACCGCACCCCCTCAGTGAAAACAATGCAAATGAATTGACACTCACTAAATTGTATTTTTGCTGAGCTGTATGTCGGTTTGGAGAGAAGCGTCTGCTAAATGAATAAATGTAATTGTAAATAAGTTGACATGGTTTGGACGGTCCAATCGGGACTATCATAACTGACATTATGGCAGGTGAAACTAGCAAACAAGAGTGAACAGAGGCTGAGAATTTAACACAGCATGAGTCAAATCATAACCGAAACACATGCCGACTCATTTCACACTTCCATACTGTCAGGAAAATCTAAATTTTGTCTTTGTAAACATGAAGAAATGCCCCGTAAGCTGAAGTAGGAGCATTAAATGAAAATCTTGGAAACGATGGGTCCGAATAGGCATAACCTGGAGGATGACTATAGGCTTTCTTCATGAGATGGCCTCACAAGGGGTGCGCTGTCCCCTGGAGGTACTTCAAACCCTTTAAGGTGGAGAATGATGACCATTTTTGGTTTGCATATGGATGTCTGTAATTTGCTCTGAATATGGGTTTCGGAGAACGTTGTGTGCTTCATATTCACAGGGCAGGGGTTGCATGGGGAGGAATCTCAGCATTGTAGGTGATGAATCCTCTGGGTCCCTGAAGGTCCCCACCTTACCTGTGAATCCTGGTTGGCACACACAGGCATATCCGTTCACCAGATCCTCGCATGTTCCCCCATTATGGCATGGCTGTGACACACACTCGTCGATGTCCACCGAGCAGTTTTCTCCTGCCGTGGCAAAACGCATATTTCCACAGTGAAGTTCCGTCCGATGTGCAGATGGAATTCTGGTAAACCCAGCCACAGACTGTAGGAATAGTGGCTGGAAACTCACCTGTGAAGCCAGGTTGACACCGACACAGGTATCCTGCTGCATCAGCGTAGCTGAACTCCCGGTCTCTCCCCAGCAGTGTACTGTACTGGGCCTTGTGTGACCACTGGAAACACTCGCCCCCATTCTCACACGGCTCCTCAGCGCACTCATCGATGTCCACCTCGCAGTGTTTGCCCTCATAACCTGCGGGGAACACGTGTGGTGCTGTCCTGAACCCCCGGGGCATCGAACCCAAGAGCGGCGACGTGGCGCATTCAACACACTCGCACCAAAAGTGTACAGTAAGCAGGAATACGATCACATTCAATACTTGCTGAAATTTTTCAGGACTAATAACATGGATGCAAAGGTAAAACAGCTAATCAAGGTATTATGGGATTAAAAAAATACGATCAATGCTTTGGAGTGATACAGAATTTTGGAGGGGTGGATTAATTAAATTTGAAAATTAGGCTTAAATAAAGAAAATTAAATTGAAACACTATAAATCTGTGTACAGGTGAAGTGTTTCATTTCTAGCCAGGAAAGGCAGTGCAGTGTGGCTGTCAGTGTGGCTGTTTAGGCTGTTCTCTGTGTAGCTGCCTGACACTGCCACAAGAGGGCAGCACTGCCTACTGAGGCTCAGGACCATTCCCAGTCACATTCATTTATCACTTTTTGACTTATGCCTGTTCTGGAACACGTGCCATGTAGTTTTGGGGTATGCTGTGTATTTGTTAATGATGTAAAGTGTTTTCTTTTCAGGGGGTGCGGTGGTGCAGTGGGTTGGACCGGATCCTGCTCTCCGGTGGGTCTGGGGTTTGAGTCCCGCTTGGGGTGCCTTGCGACGGACTGGCGTCCCGTCCTGGGTGTGTCCCCTCCCCCTCCGGCCTTACGCCCTGTGTTGCCGGGTTAGGCTCCGGTTCCCCGTGACCCCGTATGGGACAAGCGGTTCAAAAAGTGTGTGTGTGTGTGTGTTTTCTTGAAGATTTTTTTTTTTCTAAACTTACAGAAAGACACCACTAATAGCTGCATGGATAGCTTTGGGTTAACTGGTAGCATAGTGGTTAGTGCTGTTGGTGGTGGATCTAAAGGTTACAGGTTTGATCCCCACCTTCTGGCTGTAGTACCCTTGAGCAAGGTACTTAACCTAAACTGTGCCAGTAACATTACCTGGCTGTAAAAATTGGTAAATAATTGTAACCTTAACACTGTATGTTGCTTTGGAGAAAAGCATCAGCTAAATGAATAAACATAATATTATAAAGGTTATCTAAGGAGATTGTTTGTTCAATACTCATATTTGAATAGCTAATTGCCCATAAAGTTATAAATGATTTGGTAGTTTTTGATAAATTTACTGGGGGGTGCGGTGGCCCAGCAGGCTTGGCTGGGGCCTGCTCTCTGGTGGGTCTGAGGTTCGAGTCCTGCTTGGGGTGCCTTGCGATGGACTGGCGTCCTGGCCGAGATGTATTCCCCCCCCCCTCCCCAGCCTTGCACCCTTTGTTGCCGGGTTCGCTGCAACCCTGCGTGGGATGAGTGGTTTCAGGCAGTGTGTGTGTGTGAAATAAATTTACCAGCTCAGAAAGACTGTGGCCTTTCCTAGTTAACATATTTAAAATTCTACAGTTTCCCCTTTGCCTATAGGTGGGTTTACACTGGTGTACCTGGCCAGCACTGGCAGCGGTACTGGTTAACTCCCTCTTCGCAGGTGCTGTTGTGCTGGCACGGGTTTGAGGCGCACTCAGGGATATCCTCCTCGCATTGGGGGCCCGTGAATCCTGTGTCACTGCAGTCACACTCGTAACTGCAGGGAAAAAACAACAAGGAGTTGTTTTTACACAGTTTGTACCACGGTATTTGACCCTTTATGGTCAACGGTAAGAGCCCCGTGGGGTGAACATGCCTGTCCTATCCTGTACCTGTCCACCCAGTCAACACAGGTGCCGTGGTTGAGGCAGGGCTTGCTGGCACACTCGTCCACATCAACCTCGCAGTCCACACCCTCGTACCCGGGGAGACAGGTGCAGATGTACAGGTCCAGGTGGTCCTGGCAGGTGGCGCCGTTCTGGCAGGGGCTGGAACTACACTCGTCGATTTCCAGCTCACAGTTCATACCTGGCGAGGGAGCGGCTTCCATTCACTCAACATCCTGTCTAATACACTTCCCGCCTACTCTTAACACTTCTACTCAGGAAGAGATATGGCATCTTCTCATTTGATTCAGAACCCAGGAGAAGTTCTTCTATTATTCCCTGGAGAAAGGTTCTAACCCAGACTTATATTTGCATTTACAAACATTCCAGCTATGAATTTGCAAAGATACGACCATTTATTATAGTTACTGTATATTGGGGATTTTTACAGGAACTACCCAGTTAATAAAAAGAGGTACATGTCTGTTAAGCTTTTTCGACTGTGACAAATCTTTCAAGAATGTTCTCTTTAAAAAACGTTCTCCAGTTAACTCTTCCTTATTTATTCCAATGTTTTTTCACCCTGTGGCGCCTGAAGCTCAGAAGTAACGTGAAGTGACGGCATCATCGCCCCTAGTATTTGTAAAGCACAATGCGATAAAATCAATAGGAGGATGTGGAGGTGATTATTTTTTATTCTCTATTAAAGTAGCCAGCTTTAATGCTGCTTCAAGTTAGTTAATAATATATAATACAATAAAGTGGCACTCCATCAGTGGTCATCGCTGTCTCACACTCAGCGTTTCCAATATAGAGGAACACTGGGACTGTGAACTTTCTATGCTGCTCATGAAGATATAATAGGCTGACAACAAATTTTTGATTCATTTTAGCTTCATCAAAAGATCTATAAACGTATAAATTGAGGGATTATGCTGTATTAGAAAAATTTTAGTAGCGGGTGGACTGAGAGAAAGTTCTGATTTTTCCAGTCCCTGTTGTGCTTGTAATACAAGTGTAGTCATTTAGGTAACTCTTTTCCCCAGTGTCTTAGAGTGTTGAGCTCCTCACCCTGATTTACCCATTTGCAATTAGCCATGTGAATGACTTGTTGGGCAGACTAACGGTGTAATATGAGGCTGTGTCGCTTGGCGGTAGGCTACCTGTGTACCCCGGTTGGCAGACACATGCGTAGCGGTCCTTGCCGTTGATGCAGGAGCCGTTGTTCTTGCAGGGCCGCGACGCACACTCATTGATGTCGATCTCGCAGTTGTACCCCTGGAACCCAGGCACACAGAAGCAGCGGTAGGCATTGATTGCGTCCTGGCAGATGGCGCCGTTCCGGCAAGGCCGTGATTGGCACTCGTCTACGTCCTCATGGCAGCGGATGCCGCCATAGCCAGGGGGGCACTCGCACTCGAAACCGTCATGCTGTTCCAGACATGTAGCACCGTTCAGGCAGGGCTGGTCAACACACTCCTCCGATACGTCCAGGCAGCTGTCGCCGGTGCGCCCTCGGGGGCAGTGGCACGTGTAGCCGTCTACACGGTCAACGCAACGTGAGCGGGGCTCCTCGCAGGGTCTGCTAGCACACTCATCCACATCCAGCAAGCAGTGAGTTCCGGCAAAGCCCGGAAGACATACGCAGTGGTACTCCTGGGTGCCCGGCGTGCTGGTGCAGTTGGCGCAAGGTGCGAAGGCACAGCCGTCGTACAGCTCAGCACAGTCCTTGCCCATGTACATCACAGGCTCCCGGGGACACAAGCAGACGTAGTCGTCCATGGTGTCCACACATGTGGCTCCGTTCTGGCATGGGGATGACAAACATTTGTCCGAAGACTCGGAACAGAATATTCCTGTGCGAGAAAGAATGACACCGAAATTACCCCAAACTCCCCCCAACTTCGTCAGTACTAACGTTATTAAGGCATGCAGGGCAGCAGGGGACATAATGGTTAGGGCTACTGCCTTGAACTCGAAGGATGCAAGTTCAAATCCCACCTTTCATCAAGGTACTTACCCTGAATTGGAACGGTAAAAATTACTCAGCTGTATAAATGGGTAAATCAGTGTGAGTGTAGTTTAGCGTTAGTGAGAACATAGTAACAGTAAGTAGGTTAACATAGTAAGTCACTTTGGAGAAAAGCTTCAGTTAAATGAAGAAATGAGTAACTAACACACCCAGATACTGGATGCTAGATGCACTTGGGGAGGGGGGAGGGGGTGAGCACTGGACGGTGGGAGAGAAACAGCTGACAGAGTAAATATGGGGTGGCTGATAGTGTAGTGGTTACAACTGCTGCCTATGGCTCAGAAGGTTGCAAGTTTGAATTTTGCTTTCTGCTAAAGTACCCTTGAGGAAGGTACTTACCCTAAAGTTGCTTGAGTCAAAAAAAAAGAGAATTATCCACCTGTTTAAATGGGTGAAATAATTGCATAGAGCTGAATGTTGTATGGGGGTGCGGTGGTGCATCAGGCTTGGCTGGGTCCTGCTCTTTGGTGGGTCTGGGGTTCGAGTCCCACTTGGAGTGCCTTGTGATGGACTGGCGACCTGTCCTGGGTGCTACCCCTCCCCCTCCAGCCTTGCATCATGTGTTGCTGGGTTAGGCTCCGGTTCGCTGAGACCCCGCTTTTGATAAGTGGTTTCAGACTCTGTGTGTGTGTGTGCAGACATTGTATGTTTTTTTGAGAAAAGCATAAATATACTGTAGTATATTCATATATACTACTCTGAAAATTTCTGGAACTCTATGAGAGCACTAGCTGAACCATGCTGCGCTATGTTGCTTGCTTTATTGAGTATGATTTGTGTGGTGGCTGGAAGTTTTTATTATTTTGCATGCTGTTGCTTCCACCAGAGGCACTTTTTTACCTTTTTTCTTCTAGGTGATGCTTTTTTCTAAAAGAAATTAGTATTAAGCTGCTTACCTCTTTGTTTATATAGCTGAGTTATTTTTACTGGAGTAAAGCAAGTTAAATATCTTGCTCAAGGGTACTACAACAGTAGATGAAAATTGAACCTGCGACCCGCAGATGCAAATGCAATAGATGCTTTCAGATGTCTGCTGAGATGGTGATTGGAAATAAAAGCCCCCCCGGAGCAGAGGAGCTGAGGCATCGAGGAGACACAAATCCTCACGTCATCTCCCAAGTCCAGACCTGTGGGTGTTACAGCGTCGCCATCATTTCCGCGAACATCGTTAAAATAGCACCTCTGGCAGTCGGGAGCGAGCTGTGAGCAGACAGGGTGTGTAGGTGATTGGGGCTTACAGTGACGGTGACCTCGGTGTCACGAGAAGCCGAGACGATCCGCCCATGTGGCTAATGAGCCGAAAAGAGGCTAACGCTCTTAGGGGGGTTTTTAAGGTCTTTGCTGTCAGACGGGTGTTGGAAGGGATCCTCCGTGTCACTCTCCATCAGGTGTGAGAAGACTGGAAGGCCTCCTCGGGGAAGGGCTGTGGCTCCACAGCCTTGAAGGACACTTGGCTTTCTGACCGGGTGGTGATGGATGCCCCCGCCCTCAGTGACTCTTGCTGTAACTGCACACTGAGGATGTCTGACTGAAGAGACCCCACAACCCGCTGGCATTTGGACCTAAGTGCACGTGATCAGTCTGATGATAAAACTGCATTTAAATCTCTTCTCGGTCCATCTCGACCACCTGGCACTGCTGTGATCATGTGAATCACTGTGGAGTCTATCCAGGTTTTTGGATGGCTTTCCTGGCACCCCCCCCACAGCTGTCCTCCTCCTCTTGCTTTGATCGCGGTTCTGTTCACCGATTCCTAATTCAGGCAGAAGATATTAATGACAGCAGGGAAGGGAATTGAGCAGTAAACCCAGTGGTGCTTTCAGGACTGTGTCTGAGCTTTAACCACTCTGCCTCACTTAAAACCACCTGCTCTTTATCCTCCTGGGGTGCAGCTGGAGGTGCTGAAACCAGAGGGAATAAGAAATCAAAGTCCCTTGCGTTCCGGCTTCAGTGGGTGTAATACAGAAGAGTCTCAGCAAAAGAAACGGCAGTTACCCAGAGATCAATGCTCTTTTACCCAGAAACATCTTTGGTGTTCCCCCGAGTGCCCCGCTATTACCCGTTTGGGTCCTTCAGCAAGATACAAGACTCCCATTGGTCCACATTCAACCTGTCAAACTCAGCATATCAGTAACCATGGTGGTAACCATGGCAACCTCCAAAAATTATGCACCAAGATTAGTGGTCACCACCGACCTCAAGTGACCTCTGTCTTTTCCCAGGTGGGCGTATGGGATGTCCTGGAGGGTTGTGTGTAGCACCAAGGGTTCTCCTCCACACTACTGGTCTCTAAAGCATCATCACTGCAGGTACATTGATCTACACAGGTTTGGACCCTCAACCAAATTTCTTATTCGCTACTCAAAGTGGTCTGTATTTCCAATGGAAGGGGCAGCAATTCAGAACCAGCCATCCAGGGTAGAACTGTGCTTTGTGGAGAGGACTTTTCAGTCCCTCCATCAGCGAGCTCTTCTTCTGTATGTCTATTAACGTCATATTAAAACAAATATGTTTAAAAAGCAGAACCAATTTTGCAAGCTGCTCTTCTAAATATGACATAACAGTGGGAATAGATATATATATTACAGTTTTACTTGTGGTCTCTTGTGGTCTCAAGTGGTGGTCCTTAACCAAAGTGCCACCTGCTGCTCTAGAGATGTATTGCTGTTGCTACTAATGCAGGAATCAGTTGCCGGACATTCTGCTGACATTTGAGTGACCCCTTTTAATCCACCGAGGGGTGCCGCACCCTCCCTGCCCCTCTAAGCTACAGGTGCCCAGGCACATTGTGGGGTCACAGCCACATGGGGGGACCTGTGCCTGTTCCCTAAGCAGCAAACATGCAGAAGCAGCTTGCGTGGACAGGTCTGACCCGCCATATCCTCCTAGTCCCGCTCCTCTCAGCGGGGGGTTTGGGCCTTAACTCGTAAGGGTGAAGCTTGTCGTCATGGAAACAGCCCACCCCAGCCACCTGATGCAGCCCTTGGAAGAGGAAACAATACAGGCCCCACACACCTCATGCCCTGCTGTGATTGACTTAATCTCTCCTTTGGTTTGCCGGATTGTTCTGCTCTGCCACACTGAAGTCGTGAACCACATAAATAACACTTTATAGGGTCAGCAGGTGGCGCTGTGGTTAGAGCAGTCACCTTGTGAGTGAAAGACCCACCTCCTGCTGTAGTACCCTTTTAAGGTACTCACCCTGGACCGATACAGTAAAAATTTCCCATTTGTATAAATGGATAAATCACTGTAAATGGTTTAGTGTGCACACCTCACACTGGCAGTCACCTTGGAGAAAAGCATCACATAAATGAATGAATAAACACACTGGTGACTCTTGCTATAAACAATCAAGCGACAAATTTTCAAAGACACAAACATTTCCTGATTTGTTCATCACGCTATTTTCTAAAATTTCTCTAGTATTGCAAAAGCGACCCACATTGTTTCGGTTAAGAACAAATCAAGTTATGAACGTACATCCAGTCCTAGCTGTGTTTGTGAACTGAGCTCAGGTGTGATGATGATAATCTGTTAGAGATGAGGATGTGACTGGAAGGTCAGTGCTGTGGACCAGAAAAAAAGGTTCTACTGTGTGGTTTTCTCCCCTCCTCCCATTATATCCCTCACTTATATTTATTCATTTAGCTGACACTTCTCTCCAAAGCAAGTCACACTCTTAAGGTTACAATTATTACATGCTTCCAATCATTTACACAGCTGGGTAATTTTACTGAAGCAATTTAGGGTAAGCAGCTTGCTCAAAGGTACTGCAGCTAGAGGTGGGGATCAAACCTGCAACCTCTAGGTCCAAAGGCAATAGCCCTAACTACTGTGTTACCAGCTGCCCCACTTAGCTTCCCTCTGACACCACTTGTCATTCCTTCAAGGTTGTGTCAGGACCTTCATACCTTGGGTGTCTGAGGACACGGAGGAGCACTCGCTGGCCCCGGGTTCAAGCATCACCTTCTGGGGATGGTCCTCTGCTTGCTCTGGCACCCAGAGGTGACACCACTGCTGTTTACTCCTCTGGGATGAATATGTTGCATATGTTCACTATTGATTTTTCCCTTTCTGTATTCAACCTCAGAGAAGCCGTCACCCCCCTACTCACAGAGGGATTTTCTGTTATGCGGGGACTGTGCCATGGGGTTCTGCCAAATTGCTGTGTGCCTGAGATGGCGACCGAAGTGCAAGAGCTCCTGCGCCACAGGAACATCCTCTTTCAAAGGAAACACCTGGAGTTATTGGTTATTAGCGACTATTATTATTGTTATTATTATTAATTATGATTATTATTTTGGTTTGAATTACCCTCCAGCAGGACACCCTCCCTTTACTTGAATGACTTGTGTTTGAGCCACACCTCCTGCTGTAGTACTATAATCAAGGTACTTGTCTTGAACTGAAACAGCAAAAATTACCCCATTATATAAATATGTAAATTATAGTCAGCAGCTTAGTGTACAAATGGGATATGCTAAATTGTTTTCTACAATAGTGTCAAATAAGTAACAGGTAATGATAAAAATCTGCATGGCAAAAACCTATGACCATCACTAGCTGATGTACTGTGCACTGTATTTATGGTTATACAGTAATACATCACCGTACATCGTTTCGTGTTGCATCGATTTCGACTTTACGTCGCTTTTTTGTTAAATGTATATATGGAAAAACACAATTCGTCTTCAGTCGGCTGACGCGACTTTACGTCGGTTAGCCGAAAATATTAAAACTTGTTAAAAACTTAATCACTTAAAAACAATAAAAAGTGTAAGATCAAATAAAAATAAATACTTAAATATAGGAAATATATTGTAATCTGTAAAATCAATTAAAAGCTGAAAAATAAAAAAAAAAAATTTCTTATTTACCTGCCATTTTTTTTGTTTTTTCGTTTTTGTTTTTTCTTTACTTTAGCATTAATTGAAGTGTATACACTTAAGGGGAATGCTTGTTAGGGGTTTATAGGGGGTCTAAATCGTTTTTTTAGGGGTTATTTAGTTTTCCGTTGTTTTTCGATTTAAGTCGCGTCCTTTGGACCCAATTAACAACGTAGGGCGAGGTGTTATTGCATCAGTAAAGTAAATGGCGTTTCAGGAAGCCCAGGCATGGTGCTGTACCTCAGTGTACTGCAGACCTGGTCATGAAGACCACACAGCTGAGCATAATTACAGGTTAATTTTACCTTCACTATCTCGTTAAAGTTTATTGGGTTGCTGCACACAACTGTAATGCGAACAAAGACCTGGGCGTGTGACTCCGCTCCCGTCTCCATGGCAATTAGAAACAATGACAGCAGCCCCCTGCTCAGGCTCTCGACTATTGAGGCCCACCATTGTGACCAGGGGGCCGGGGGGGTATTTGGGTCAGAGCAAAGGGTCTAAAGAATATAGGCACTCTTCCCTGCTTGGGAGGTGGGAGGACCACTGTGTTTATGACCTGGTCCTGAAGGAAGAGGATGGTCCAGCTGCCGGTTGAGACCATCTGGCCTGGTTGGAACTTGTTTAACAGGGCCAGTCTACAAGACATGGTCCTTCAGGTTTATGTGTTGAGTCATCACACGCCACCCAGCGAAATTATTTCATTTTGTGGATTCGGTAAAATTCATTCTTCCATTTTCATCAAATGCATTAACAAAATTTCACAATGCAGTTGTTTTAAGGAAAAAGTTTAAGGTTTCTTTCTGCCCTCAGCTCTTTTTTCAGTACTTGTCCTTTCTGCAGTGCTTCGTGGGGGAGGAATGACTCCGAAATACCTGTTGCTCTCAACTAGCAGCTTATCAGTAGTCTACGAACAAGCACCACCTGGCTTCTCTTCTGCCGTGATCAGCAAACCCCAGTTGGTCCATCTGCTAGCAGCCCTAGGGAAAACAATCACAGCACAGCCCTTACTTACCCCACTTGAACATCATCATAGTCAGCAAGGCTGTCCACGGGTACTTGGTGTGCATTGTCCTGAACCCCATGGTGGGCTGGCGAGCGTGACCGTCCCGGCTACGGTTATGGGGCACGACCCTTCATCATCCCCGACCCAGTGTCACTGTCCCCCGTCGTTCTGGACTCCCCTTCTCCGGACGCTGTGCGCTGTCCAACTCAGAAGAGCTACATCAGAGGCTGTGGGGCATGCTAATCACCACTGGGGAGGTCAGAAACCTGGCCTGGACTATAGAACATGGACTGCCTACTTCCTGAGGGCTGCAGAGTACCTGGCTCCTCTCCAGCACTGTTCTTGGGCTAATGTGTGCTGTGTGTGCACACTTACGGACTGTTTTGTGCACTTTTGCCCTTTTAAGTGCTGCACTGACTTGTGAGGGTGGTTGAGTTCAGGTTAGGGATAAGGTTGTGGTTTGCTTTGCGGTTGGGATGGGTTGATAAGCAGTTCCTTTAAACACATGGTCACTCAGCGTGGGGCCTGGGTTAGGGTTCCACTTGGGTGTTAAGGCATAGTGTCTGCTGCTCCTGGAGGTTTGGGTTAGGGTAAAGGATGGGCTTAAGGGTTACAGTTTGGGATAGGGTTTAGAGTTAGTGGGTAGGGTATGGGACAGTGCCTGTTGCTCCTGGAGATTTTCCATTGACTTGGAAAGGAACCTTGAGGGACCTCTGGTTTGCCAACTTTCTAATAAAGCCTTTAAGGGACTTTTTTGAAGACTATATGGGTTTGAACCCTGGAGTTCCCCCACCTCTGGCATAAATGGTCATATCTCATTGTGTTTCTCCATAGTTTATCAGTGTGTCCACATGCTCAGCTCTCTCACTTGGTGGTTACTACCGAGGAGACCAATCCACTCCAGGTTTTCAACAGACTCCTTGTTGGCCTATTAGGGGCTTGCTGTGTCCTTTGTGAGTGTAGAGCTTAGCGTCCCTCCCAGCAGCACCTACTGTAGTGTTATCTTCACCCCCCCGCGCCGCATGCCTAGACTCAGCCCAGAGATCGAAAGCGGGGTTCTTTATTTAATGGCCAACAGCTGCCCTTCCATTGGCCAGATGGGGGAGAGGTGACCCCGCGCGGCCCCTCCTTGCTGCCTGGTGTCCTTCAAAGTCAGATCTGTGTCCCACCGGAGGAAGTCCTATTTGGGTCCCCTAAACATTCCCAGCAGAACTGGAACTGGTCACACATCTTGTGGGGAGGATTAGTGCCAACAGACAGGTGGGATAACTGACAGGACCACAGTTAGATGAGTCCGAGATGTGGGCTGTGCTCTGCTGGGTTTGAGAGGGTCATCAGTGCCGCTATATGAAAAGTGTGTGGAGAAGCGAGGCAGTTACACATGGGAATGTTCAACAGAGTCCAATGACATGAAGCATTTTTAATCATTACTTTTGGCTGCTCTTGTTGCTTTGAGCAGCAGGTGGTGCAGTGGTTAAAGTTTCCACCTTGTGCTCACAGGATAGGGGTTTGAATTCTACCTCCTACTGTTGCACCCTTGATCAAGGTAGTTGCCCTGAGTTGATACATACCTATAAATGGGTAAATCACCACACACGGTTCTAATGTTGCAAGTTTTACTTTGGAACAAAGCATCAGCAAAATTTGTGATGAAAATGTTTGTAAAATAATGTATTGAGTTTTAGCCATTTACAGAGCTGGATTTTTTCCTGTGTTTTTTACCTATCTGTCAGGGAGAAAAAGTAGCTGTTTGGTGATTGAAAAAAATAATATGAAGTTATTAGAAAGGAGTTTTTGTAAAGATATGGCTATGAGTCCGTCTCCGGGACAACAGTGTGTCGTTCCCCGTGCAGCGGAACGCAACCGACGCTCCAGCGCCAGATTACTGTTCCTAGGAGGCCCAATCTCTTTGTCCCTTATGAAGCTTACTGTCACTCCCATAAGCGTAAGTCAGAAAACAGGCTTTGGAGCACAATTGTGATGATATTTAAGGAAAGCAGACGTCCGAACTCTCGGTGCCGGGGGCTGGGGGGGCATGCCTGTCGCTATGGTGACGAGGGGATTTGGATCGAGTCCGCTGACTGTCAGTGAGCCACTAAGCAATTATGACCAGGGAGGTGTTTTCACGCTCTGAGTTTTGGTGCCTTAACCTCTGCACGCAACAGTTAGAGGAGTGGTTAAGGACACAGATTTTTAACCTGTCATACTCTTGACTGAGGATCTTACCTAGAACTTCTCCAGTGAAATACCCTGCTGGTTAAATGGGTCAAATACTTTATGATGCTTTGGGCACAAGTATCAGCTAAGCTAATAGTAATTATTAATATTAAAACTGTGTTGAAATGTTGAGAAGTGTGTTGGCTTGCACTGCAGAACATACATTAATGCTTTTGTAGCCCTTAGAAAAGTACTTAATTATAGCAGAAAAATAAAAGTAAATGTTTTTTATTCATTTTCCTGATGAAAAGGTGACAAGGTATGATGTTTTAATACTAAACCATTTACAGTGATTTACTCATTTATACAGCTGTGTAATTTTTACTGTATCAGTTCTGGGTAAGGACTAAGCAGCCTAGAAAATAGATAGATAGATGGATGGATGGATGGATGGATGGATGGATCTGGGTAAGTGCCTTAATCGGGGTACGACAGCAGGAGCAGCTTCAAACCCATGAGCGATTGCAAGGTGACAGCTCTGACCACCACAGCACTTTCTAGAAGTTTCTCACTGTTTTGAAGGGTAGATAGTCCAGAAAATATAATGAACTTCTGATGACTCATTAGCTTCGGCGAAATCAATAATTAGTGCTGTGTGAGTGTGTGCGCTGGTGTGGCTGAGGTGGAGTGGGCTCCCCGTTATTGTCTGAGAACTACAATGCACAGCTGAACCCACCCTCCTGCTCATTTGACATCCATACCCAAAGGCCTTCTGGGAAACTGGCATTATAGTGGACAGTTGCTGTGTGTGTCGTTAAGTTGCAGCATGAGATGCATCTGCAGAAGCCAAAGAAACGGGGCAATCGTAAGTCGTCAGTGGGCATTTCAAACCCCCCGATGGGTGCTGGGAACATCGGCACAATGTGGCTGCCGTGTGCCGTTCCAGTGTAAGGAACGGGAGAGCGTCCCTTCGGCAGAATCGGGGGGATGAATGGTTGGGTTTCCGGGAACTTCTGTGCACGAATGCCGAGTTCGGAGAGCTGCAATAAGGGCCCGAGTCTGCGGGGGTTTTACCATGTTAAGACTCCACAGGCGTCTCCGACACGTGTGACTGTAGACATGCTGCAAAAGAAAGCAGCTCGTGAAAAGCTGATACTAACTTTAGACTAAAAAAGGATTTGTGTGTGTGTGTGTGTATACTGTCTAAAGACATTGCCACCAGAAGCTGTAGCAATAATGTGCTGATACACACGAACAGCTTATTCTGGCCTGTACCTGCAGCAGCCAACGCGTGACTGCGATACAAAAAGCTGAATTTTTTAAAATATTTACGTAAACTAACATCTCAGGCTAAAGGCAGCCTTAGTAGAAAAGCCTTTTATGCAAAGCAGAATTATTTCATTTATCTGATGCTTTTCTGCAAGATGAGTTGCAGTGTTAGGTTTGTACATTAACCTCCTTAAGGTGATTTACTTATTTATACAGCCGGGTAATTTTTACTGTATTAGGTCAGGCTGAGTAACTTGGTCAAGGGTACTATAGCAGGGGGTAGAACTCAAACCTGATTTTTCCAAGTACAAGGCCATGACTTTCACCACTGCACCCCCTGCTGGACACATGTGCGCATGAACTCACATCACAGGGTTCCCCCGCAGGGTCCCTGCATCACTATGTGGTTCCAAAGATGACCTGACGGCACTCAGTGTGTGTTTTCCCTATGAGGGCGTGTGCAGCCCAACAGCCATTAAAGTCACACCATGACGACGCGGCTCTCCTGTCTTTTACTGATTAAGCGCACGTTAAGCCTCCCTGATTACCAGAGTACGCAAGTCATCCCGCTCAAAGGGTCAGCGTTGTTTCGGGCTCAGCGTTTTCAGCTTTATCAAATATATTAAAGTGACACATCGTGTCCGACCCCCCGCTGTCAGTATGACCCTCAAGAACAATTGGGAGGTGCAGCATAGCTGAACCTGCGCTTTGCTCGACCGCGGCTGACTATGCGGTTAGTGATGTCGGTAACAGTTGCCCTGTTAGTGGGGAATTAGCGCCCAGCTAAGTACAAACTTCCTCACGAAGCCAAGCGAAGAGGATCTGGGTCACTAAGCAATGAGCTTAAGTGTTGCAGATGTGTGTTTGTGTGTATGCGTACAGCAGACTAGCTGCAGCCGTCTGCCGTGTCACTACCGTTGGCTTCAATGCCCTTTTTACCCATCTGCCAGAACAGCAGAATCTGAGTACTTGCGTCTGAGTTAATGATCGTTAATGATGGTAATTAAATCAATGGCTGTCATGGCAACTAGAGAGAATACACACACGCTGTCCTTCAGTGTTGAAATGGTTCATAAAGCAGAGGAAGCATTTGTATACCTCCTTTGAACATGTCTTAAGGGCCAGCAGGTGGTGCAGTGGTTGGAGTCCTCTTGCAATCACAGGACGCGGGTTCTGATCCCACCTCCTGCTGTAGTACTCTTGATCGAAGTACTTGCCCTGAACCCACACAGTAAATGAATTATGAAACAGCATGTGAAAAAACTTTAAAAATGAATGAATAATGACATTGGATGCAAGATTCCTAGTCAGAAAAAAGATTTCATGTTGTATTTACACCAATCAGCCACAAGATTAAAACCACCAGCCTAATACGATTTAGGTCCCCCTCGTGCCGCCAAAACAGCTGTGATCTGTCAAGGGATGGATTCCACATGACCCCTGAAGGTGTCCTGTGGTATCTGGCACCAAGACCCTAGCAGCAGATCCTTTAATTCTTGTAAGTTGTGAGGTGGGGCCTCCATGGGTCGGACTTGTTTTCCCAGCACATCCCACAGATGCTCGATTAGACTGAAATCTGGGGAATTTGGAGGCCAAGTCAGCACCTTGAACTCTTTGTCATGTTCCTCAAACCAGTCCTGAACAATCTTTGCAGTGTGGCAGGACCACTGCCATCAGGGAATACCGTTGCCATGATGGGGTGATGCGGTTTGCAACAATCTTTAAGAAGGTGGTATGTGTAAAAGTAGCATCCACATGAATGCCAGGACCAAAGATTTCCCAGTAGAACATTGGCCAGAGCATCACATTGCCTCCACCAACTTGTCTTTTTCCCATAGTGCATCCTGCTGCCATCTCTTCCCCAGGTAAACAACACACACCCCCGGCCGTCCACATGATCTCAAAGAAAACATGATTCATCAGATCAGGCCACCTTCTTCCATTGCTCCATAGTCCACTTCTGACACTCACGTGCCCATCATAGGCGCTTTCGGCGGTGGACAGGGGTCAGCATGGGTACTTTGACCGGTCTGCAGCTACACAGGCATGCCAAAAAAGGCACCTGGCTAAAATGCATCTGTACGAATGACAATATGCTTTTCACTAAACTTGTTTGCTCCATTTAAAAGTTACCTGTTTGCATAAATTATTTTAAACAGTAATGGTATAGTTTCAAGCTTCTGAAGCAGTAAAACAGATGTAGGTGTTATGTACTCATTCGAAGAATCATTCCCTGTGATGGACGTGGCCCTGAATCTGTTAGATCGATATTGGCTTAGAGCATTATACGGCCAGCAAATGGGATTATTGCGCTTTACCTGTCTGCCAAAGCAGCCTGAGTGTCTGCGAAGCTCAGGCACGGCACAGTCCTCACTACAGGACAACAGCTTACCCTCAGTCGGAATCAAAAATACACGTAGAAGGGACCGACTTCTGGAACAATGACGGTTGTCAGTCAGCCTCAGATAGTGAACGGAACAGGACTGTTTGGAGGCTAAGAGATCTCATGATCATTGGTTTGCGTGGAAATTTTCGTAATGAAAAACCACTTATGAAAATATGTTCAATTTTTTCCATGCAAACTAATTTTTTTTTTCTCCCTGTGGCTGTAACTGGGAGTTTTCAAATCACCCTTATAAAACATGCTAATTTAAGGTTAGGGTTTTTATCAGCTTTTAGAAATAAACATGTAAATACTAATTTCTTTAAATACTATAGACAGCTTTCAGCAACTACCCTTACACTAGCATAAATGTGTGTTCCTTTTCTGGTTTTGGAGAAAGAACCAGTTTTAATAACAAATAAGTAATACAACTAAAACTGTTTGTTAGTACAAATGTTACATTTGTACTGTCATGCACTAAAAATACATAGTTTAATTTTACATAACATTATCAATCTCTGAACCTACTTCCCCCCCGAAAGACATGTCAAATTTCCTACCAGAATAAATTAAACCAGTTCAGGGAGGGATGGTGTTATGTGGCAATAAATTGAAACCACTCAAAAGATTTAAAGAAAAATAGAAGGGTTTAGGACACTGACATTTTTTGCATAATTTATTTGCATACAGGAAAATGTATTTTCCACTTCTATGCTGCGAGGTAGTCTCCCAAAATTTCAGCACAGAGAACCAGGGGCTGCTGGGACATGAACCCCAACAGCAGTCAAGACAGAACTGCTCCTGGCTTCTTCTCTCAAAAAAAAAAAAAAAAAAAAAAAAAAAAGCATTTATTGGCAGTAACAAAGGGACTTTTCGCTAAACTCAGCACACAGACTCCTTCCTTGCTCAATCCTGACCGACCTCCTCATACTGCTGTAGCTCAGAAAGGCAATACCAAGTGGGGGTCATGTGCAGCTCAAATGTTCTCCACAAGCCAACCATTCACCTTACAGGGCAGACAGCAGATCATGCATCACATGACACAGAAAGTCAGCTTGTGTAGCTCAAGGGCCTTCCAACTTCCAGAGAATGGTCCCAACATCAATTGGAAAACCATGGTACAGCAAAATCGAGGAAGTAAGGTAAAACGCCAAGCCTCCTGCCTGAAAGAGGACAGTTCTACATAAAGTTTCACTGCTACCACAATGTGTTCCTTCCTTCACAACCAGTCCCCCATCCAATCAAAATACGCGATCAAACTCTGTCTGGCTCGTGGTGGCTGGGTTCCTGTTCTGATTGGCTGGCTGCTGGGGCATGTGGCCCCTCCTTCTGGGTGGAGCCAGATACTCAAACATGGATGTGTTGTGTGTGGAGAGCATGTTCCTCAGGTCGGAAGGCATGGGGTCAGACCAGAAGAAGTCGTGGTTCAAAGCATCGTCACTATCTATCCGCTGTGCAGGGTCAAGCACCAGGAGCTTGTCGATGAGGTCTAGGGCGTACGGGTCCTTTACGTAGGCCTTCAGCCTTTCTTTCACCTTCCTCTTCTGTCCTTTGGGCAGCTCCATCTTCTGGTATAGCTCGTACTTCTTGTCCACACCGGGCCACACCTGAAACGCAAGAGGGTTACATTATTTTTTTTGGACAGTGACAGACAACAAGTACACCAAGAAAGGAATAGAGGCAGCAGGAAGGGGTGGAGCTCATTCCACTTGCCTCAGCTGTGATGGAACCACACAGCTGGCTGATGAGTGTCAGCTGATGCTGTTCCGTGTTCCCCTGCATGATGGGGCTGCGGGTCCACATCTCTGCCATAATACAACCTGCACCCCACAAGTCAATTGGGGGGCCATAGTCCCTCTCTCCTGAGGAAGAGTAAACGTAGTACACTCAAACATCAGAACGTGTCCTACGAAAAAGGCTGCCTGGGGGCAGTCAGTGGCACAGTGGTTGGAGAGGCTGACTTGCAAAACACCTGGACTAAGTTTCCTGGTCTTCCTGTAGTCGAATTGCTAAAGTAAATATTACCTTGCTGTACATTATAGATAAATCACTAAGCCACTAGGAACAAAAGTGTCAAATGTAAACAGTACGATATCCAAATTGTAAGACAACTTGAACTTGATGTGAATATTTGCTTGAACTATTTTCATATGCAAAGATGGCATATGAAATAAATGCTGCATTTGCTCCACAAGGGACACCACAAAATCTGCTATGGGCTTAACTAGTTGAACATGTGTATTTTTTATATATAATATATATATATATATATATGTGTGTGTGTGTCACACATTTCCACTTGGCTTCATTACTAGTAGGAGGCAGCTTATCACACCCAATTAGACAGAGAGGTTTCCAGACGGACCGATCAAGGGAGGCAATTTGACGGATTTGGCTTACAACAGGGCTGGCAACACAGACTCTTTACAGGTGACGCAGACATTATCCCACAGACTTGCGACTCATTTTATCACTTGTGATGTCACTGCAAGAGCTCAATAAAATCACTTCCACTGTTAACAGTAAATAGCCCCACTACATTCCTTACATTTACTAATTTAGCTGGTGCATTTTTCCAAAGTGACTTCAAGTGTAAATATGCTTACCATTATTCACCCACTTATACAGCTGGGTATTTTTTTCTGGAGCAACTCAGGATAAGTACCTTGTTCAAGGGCACTATAGCTGGAGGCAGGAATCAAACCTGTGACCTTTGGGTCCAAAGGCAGTAGCTCTAACCACTGCAATACCAGTTGTCTTGCTTAACACTTATGCTCTTCCACCTCTGACCACTCGGTGGTCCAATGCACAAGAGGTCCAAAATAAAAAGGCTGAATGTTCTTGGCTCTAGCTCCAATGTGTTGAAATGATCTCCCCTCACACTCAGAACTGCTGAATTCCTCTCAAGTTTCAATAAATTTCTTTCACACCACTTCTCTTCTGATAAGTGACCCCCTGTTAATTCTTTCTGCAGCTACCTGTGTAATCTGTGCTGGCAAAAACAGTGGTATTGAACTAACCTACTGTGCTTCAAGAACTGCGTATCTGCATCTAGTTTTGTGTCGCTTTAGAGAAAAATAACCTGTTAAATAAATAATTGCAAAATTACTGCAGTAGAACTAAAGCTCTTACATCCACTACACTGCAGCAGTTTTTCCACATTTAAATCGATAACTTTTCAAATAGTAGTGTGCATACGCGCTAAAAACATGCACATAAGAAATGCTAAGAATTTTGGGTAGCACACCCGAAAGATAATTTAAGCTTCACTACCATCACATAATTATGAAGACAACATCTGGTCACAACTCTTCAAAAGCAGGTGGTGTGAACACTTTGCAACAAACAGAGCCCATTTCAAACAATTTTAGAATCTGAAGCAATCCAAGACCAGCAGCTCTGGTGTCATTTAAAAAAGAAGGGGGGGGGGGGGGGAAAAAAAAAAAAAAAAAAAAAAAACCCACTAAATGGCCTAAAGGAACAAAAATCAACACCAAAATGTGGTAGTGTGGCGAAGTTTAAGGGGTTGAAAAAGGTATTTGCTTACCCAAAAGCAGTTCTGGTGGGCGGTACCAGAGTGTGACCACCCTGTTAGTGTAACGGTTCCCCTGGCTATTCTTGGCGAGGCTGAAGGCCCGTGCCAGGCCAAAATCCGCCAGCTTCAGCACACCATCCCTTGTAATGAGCACATTTGCAGCCTTCATGTCTCGATGCAGGATCTGACGATGGGGGAAAAGAAGCGTCCAGCTTGAGATCAAGTTCAACAGGACTGTATGAGTATTCCCAAGCACTCAAAAAAAAAAAAAAAAAAAAAAAAGCCCGGAACTGTACAAACACACCAAAGTGTTGTAAAATGAGAGAAGACCTTTAACCGCCTCGCATTCAGTTTAACTACACTCCAAACATATCAAGTACCCATGAATTCAAACTTACGACATACGGCCATAATCCAGCATAGTCACTCTTCAGGACAAACATTCACAAAAATACTACGAACTATTGTTGGAAGCTAATAGTTTTCATTAACTACATTCTTTTGAATTGGAAATATATTGTTAACCACATTCCGACTGACCTTGTTTCTGTGGATGTAGTAGAGCCCATTCAGCAGCATCTGCATGACCTTCTTGATCTCGGAGAGAGTGAACTTGACGTTGGCGTTGCTCAGCAGCCCTGCCAAGTCGTGCTCGCAGAAGTCAAACACCAGGTAGATGCTGCCCTTGTAGCGATTGAACTGGGTAGCTGAAATGAGCGAGAACAGGGACAACCAAAAGCATGATTTCAGACGGTACAGACTGCGTGCATGGACTGGACATTGTTTGAAAACATTGGGTGCTGGTCCCACCTTTTGTCCTGCAGATCTCAATGAGATTCACAACGTTCTCGTGCTTCAGCAGCTGTAGTATCTTTATTTCTCTAAGTGCAGTGATGGGGAACTGGAACACGGGACAGCACAAAATGATCTACAAGCTTGTAAAGAGTTTGGACACGTCTAGCTATAAGTTTAAAGGATCTGGACAATTCTAGCTATGTGGGTAGAGGGCGTGGACAAGATGGGACAGGTTGATCTATGTTTACAAACAAAGGCTGTGGACAATTTGAGACAAGTCTAACTATGTGTGTTAAGGGCCTGGACAAGTTTAGCTAATGTCTGAAAGGTCTTGTTAAGTCTGGGGCAGGGTCGAGGGTTCCAAAACTTCTGTGGAAGACGAAGCGAAGGGCCTTGACAGTGGGAAAACAACGGGAAAAGCAGTGTGTAACTTACCCCCTCCTTCTCGTTCTCCATAAGGACCTTTTTGAGCGCCACCTTCTTGCCCGTCTGCCTGTGTTTGGCCTTGAACACCTCCCTGAGAGAAAACAAAGCGCGGTTACATGATGATTATTAAAGACTCGTGCCAGTTACCAAAAAAACCACCGTACGTCTTTAAAAACGTGTGTAAACACAAGCAGCATCGTTTAACACACAATTGCCTGTAAAATATATTTTTAAGGGGATCAGCGGAGAAGCGGTCACTCCGAGTCCGCGTTGTTGTTCAGTCAGTACCGGCGTCGGAAGGCTGAACGAACGAGTACACACACAGGCCTAGGCGAAGCCTCAGAGCAGTCATCCACTCACCCAAAAGTGCCCTGTCCGATTTTCGCTAGCTTCTCGTACTTTGAGAACTCGTCGCAGAAAGGGAACTCCACTCCGTCGTAGTACTTGGACATGATGGCGGTCTCCCGGTCGGGCCTGAGAGAACAGCAAGAGACACGCTACACGGACCGCTTTAGGCACCAGCTATGCACCGCTCCCGCAAACTTCGCTCCTTTGATGCGACGAGGACGTAATCACGTCGCCCCCAAACACAGCAAATACATTCAGAAAACCTTACAAGCAGAAATACTCATACTTTTCAGCACCGCCAGAGCTTCCGGTTTTGTCTCGTTGCATCTTTACTTGCTCGCCGGATTTCCCTCCAGTTCCGTTGATATTTGTAGAACTAGTACCTTCCGGTTCCGCTTCGCTCGTTGCATGGTGGGTAGTGGAGTTTGTTTCAACTACAATTGTTCGTCACCGATAATATCCGCGTAATACCTCAGTCACAGTTGCTGAAGAAACCTTTTTCAGCGTTGAAGGTTGTAACTGAAAAACTGAATGCTACACACATAGGACAATGGACCTTTGTGTAGAGTGGGACAAGAGGTAGTTGTTTACCACAGCTGCACTTTGGGGAGAGGACACCCAACATCACTAAAAAAAATATTTCTGGTTTTTATTAAACAGATACCGCATCTTGGCACTATTTCATACACAAACACTAAAGTCTCACACTGTTGAAAACTGAAGAGTTCAAATAAACACTGTCGAACACTGAATGCAGGAGTCAAAGAAAAACCATTTACAAAATAGACAGAAAAACGGTTTACCCATTACCATGTCATTGAGTTAGTCAATATTTTAACTAACAATATTTTATGAAACTAGACATTTCCCAAAAGATTACTCTCCCCCTTAACACAATAGTTTAAATTAAAAAGTTTACAATTAAAACATTTCTAAACAGACATACAGAGCATTTTGCAAGCTTTGCTTGCAGGTCCTCCTCCGTGAACCGCCACCTTACCGTGGTGGAGGGGTTTGAGTGCCTGAATGAGTCCAGGAGCTATGTTGTCTGGGGCTATATACCCCTGGTAGGGTCTCCCATGGCAGACAGGTCCTGGATGACAGACGAGACAAAGCGCGGTTCAAAAACCCCTTATGAAGAAAAAATCAAGGCTTTCGTTTACCCCGCCCGGTATGGGGTCACCGGGGCCCCACCCTGGAGCCAGGCCTGGGGGGGGGGGGCTCGCATGCGAGCGCCTGGTGGCCAGGTCTATGCCCACGGGGCCTGGCCGGGCTCAGCCCGAAGCCATGAGGTGGAGCCGCTCTTCGGGGGGCTCACCACCTGCCGGAGAAACCGTAAGGGGTCGGTGCATTGTGATTTGGGCGGTGGTCGGGGCCGAGTGCCCGGCCGACCCAAACCTCGGGCGCCAACTCTGGTTTTTGGGACTTGGAATGTCACCTCACTGGCGGGGAAGGAGCCTGAGCTGGTGCGGGAAGTTGAGAGATACCGTCTAGATATAGTCGGGCTCACTTCCACTCACAGCTTGGGTTCTGGAACCACTCTCCTCGATCGAGGGTGGACTCTCCACTATTCTGGCGTTGCCCAAGGTGAGAGGCGGCGGGCTGGTGTGGGCTTATTAATAGCCCCCCAGTTCAGCCGCCATGTGTTGGAGTCTACCCCGGTGAATGAGAGGGTCATCTCCCTACGCTTTCGGGTCAGGGAACGGTCTCTCACTGTCGTTTGTGCTTATGCGCCTAGCGGCAGTGTAGAGTACCCGGCCTTTTTAGAGTCCCTGGGGGGCGTGCTGGAAAGCGCTCCCACTGGGGACTCTGTCGTTCTACTGGGGGACTTTAACGCCCACGTGGGCAGCGACAGTGATACCTGGAGGGGCGTGATTGGGAGGAACGGCCTCCCTGATCTGAACCCGAGCGGTGAGTTGTTATTGGATTTCTGTGCTAGTCACGGTTTATCCATAACGAACACCATGTTCATGCATAAGGGTGTCCATCAGTGCACTTGGCACCAGGACACCCTAGGTCGGAGGTCAATGATTGACTTCGTAGTCGTTTCTTCTGATCTTCGGCCATATGTCTTGGACACTTGGGTGAAGAGAGGGGCTGAGCTGTCAACTGATCACCACCTGGTGGTGAGTTGGATTCGATGGCGGGGGAAAAAGCTGGACAGACCTGGCAGGCACAAACGCATAGTGAGGGTCTGTTGGGAACGTTTGGCGGAGGCCCCTGTCAGAGAGGTCTTCAACTTCCACCTCCAGCAGAGCTTCAACCAGGTCCCGAGGGAGGTGGGGGACATTGAGTCTGAATGGACTATGTTCCACGCCTCCATTGTCGGGGTGGCGGTTCGGAGCTGCGGCCATAAGGTCTCTGGCGCCTGTCGCGGCGGCAATCCCCGAACACGGTGGTGGACACCGGAAGTAAGGGATGCCGCTGGAGGGTTCGTGGGAGTTTGCCCAACCAGTTCATATGTGTTTTGTGGACCTGGAGAAGGCATTCGACCGTGTCCCTCGTGGCATCCTGTGGGGGGGTACTTCGGGATTATGGGGTTCGGGGCTCGTTGCTACGGGCTGTTCGTTCCCTGTATGACCGGAGCAGGAGCTTGGTTCGCATTGCTGGCAGTAAGTCAGACCTGTTCCCGGTGCATGTTGGACTCCGCCAGGGCTGCCCTTTGTCACCGATTCTGTTCATTATCTTTATGGACAGAATTTCTAGGCGCAGTCAGGGAACGGAGGGTGTCTGTTTTGGTGGCCGCGAGATCTCGTCTCTGCTTTTTGCGGACGATGTGGTCCTGTTGGCTTTATCAAGTCAAGACTTGCAGCGTGCACTGGGGAGGTTTGCAGCCGAGTGCGAAGCGGCGGGGATGAGAATCAGCACCTTCAAATCCGAGGCCATGGTTCTCAGTCGGAAAAAGGTGGATTGCCCCCTCCAGGTTAGGGGGGAGTTGCTCCCTCAAGTGGAGGAGTTAAGTATCTCGGGGTCTTGTTCACGAGTGAGGGAAAAATGGAGCGACAGGTTGACAGACAGATCGGTGTGGCATCCGCAGTAATGCGGTCATTGTACCGGTCTGTTGTGGTGAAGAGGGAGCTGAGTCGTAAGACGAAGCTCTCAATTTACCGGTCGATCTACGTTCCTACCCTCACCTATGGTCATGAACTCTGGATCATGACCGAAAGAATGAGATCGCGGATACAAGCGGCAGAAATGAGTTTCCTTCGCAGAGTGGCTGGGCGCACCCTTAAGGATAGGGTGAGGAGCTCGGTCACCCGGGAGGAGCTCGGAGTAGAGCCGCTGCTCCTCCGCATCGAGAGGAGCCAGTTGAGGTGGCTCGGGCATCTGTTCCGGATGGCTCCTGGACACCTCCCTGGGGAGGTGTTCCGGGCTTGTCCCACTGGGAGGAGGCCTCGGGGCAGACCCAGGACACGTTGGAGAGACTATGTCTCCCGGCTGGCCTGGGAACGCCTTGGGGTTCCCCCAGAGGAACTGGAGGAGGTGTGCGGGGAGAGGGAAGTCTGGAGGACTCTGCTCGGACTGCTGCCCCCGCGACCCGGCCCCGGATAAAAGCGGAGGAAGATGGATGGATGGATGCTTGCAGGTCAAACAGCTGAAATTACCAAATTCCCCAAAGCCCACCCAGAAGAGGAATGGAAGCTGCACAGGAAAGTATTTCAAACAACATTTCACCAAATTTTGATGTGATCAAAGGAAGGGAACTGCATGCAGAAGAAAACGATGTATATTTTTAAAATTAAAAATGCCAATGTCCTCTTCATTACAGGCATTTCCTTGTACTGTGTCTCAGCTTAATGCTTCAAGAAATAGTGTATTTTAAAATTACAATTTACAGGTGCACACTGAACTGGTGCATATAGACTCAAAGGCCAAGGGAAACTTACCAAAAATAAAATTTGAAAAAAAATCTCATTGCATCAGAACATGTCTTAACTACTATCCATTACATTATCATTGTAGTTGTTAAAAATACAGCTTTAGGGACAGTTTATCAAGGTGCAGGGAAAAGCAGGCAATTGTTTTCTTGAGGTACCAGAAAGGGTTAAAATAAGTACCCAGAGGACCAAGCTAAGGTAAGGTTCAGTACAGTAACAACTCAGTTTTCATTACCATTTGTCAATGTTTTTATCCAAAGTGATCCACATAACTTCTCATAAAACTCTATAAATGCACCAATGTATACACACCTACAGGCAAGTTCTTGAGATGTGAACCTTTAGCCTTCAGGTTAAGTGCAGTTCCTTAATCACTTTCAGTCAGCTACCTAAACTACGTGCTACACTATGTGCAGTTTTAAGATTTAAACACATGACTTCTATTACAGTTGAGAGGACCATAGATCACTGTTTAAGTAAACAGTCTTAATCAGTGCTTGCGCTTCAAGCATAAGACAGTGGAGCTGACGCCCATTAAGACATGCTATAAGGTGCTGTGCAGCTGGTTTCTATGCAGCAGTGGAGGGTTCCAAGTGTTTCAGAACCCCACCGACGAGGTGCAGGCTTCCAGTAATGAGCACATGGATGGCAGCCGCTTCTCTCAGAGGCTCTGCCTTGGCTACTACGCTGGCTGGTATGGGGGCAGAGCTCTGGCCTGGGCCATCCAGCACTGGGTCCCTGCCCTGGGTGATCCACCGCAGAGCGCTGAGGATACAGGGAAACACTAGTGTTTCAGTCCTTCTCTGGCCTGCCACTAGGGGCAGACTCCCAGGGATGAGAAGTCCAGAGCTTGGCTCCACTTCCTGTCCTGTCAGATTCTTCCAGCTGTTCTGATTGTCCAGGCAACGGGTCAGCACACCCTCCAATGTCACGTTGAAGTTCTGCTGGTCTGCTGCAAGCACAGAGTGGTTAACAGCAGCCCAGAACATGGGTCCACACCCTCTTAGCCAGATAATCCTGATGAGGGAACCTTTTATCAAGTTCAGAAAGGTCTACTGCTCTACCTGCACATGACTGCAGGGGGATGGAGAACAGACAGGGACAGATTACTCACCTGCACTGCTGGATGCCATGGCCTCAGTGATATTGGGACAGAACACAGCAAAGTCAAAATAGCAGGGCTAAGGAGAAAAGCACAGTTGAGTCACAGGAGTATCATAAGTCAGCACCAGTCAAGGAACAAATATCTGCTTTAGAAATACACAGGCTGGATCTGCAAAATACCCCAGCTGTATATTTAACTGGAAGTCTAAAAATAATCGTATAAAATACTGACTGAACTGAGGCTTTTCTCAAGTATTTTACTGTTTGTATGCTAAACTACACCAATTTACAGTAAAACACTGCTATATAAATGGGTATCAGTTCACAGTTAGTATCTTAAGGGTTTTACAGCAGGAGTGGGTTTAAAACCCATGTCTTTTTCAGTTTAAAAAGAAAGCTGTAACCACTAACTGCTGCCAATTGCTTTGACCAAGACCCTGTGAGGATCTGTGGCCTGCTCAATGGCGAGGAAATTCATGGGCTCCATTTACCACAAGGATCTTGAGCAGGGCAGCGCAGTCACGCTCTCCTGTGGCGTTGAACAGTAGTACACGAACCGCTGGGACCCTAGCACGTGGAAATGGAGCTGTTACCACCCCCTAGTGGCCACCAGTGACTTCACCGTTAACTAAAGGAGATTGTTACTTACAAAGTCCTTGCTTATTAAGCGCATGAACTTTTACTCAAAGTAATAGTTTTGCACTGTTCTGTCCCTTGGCCTCCCCGAGTACGGACTCACCCAGCAGCGTGCTCCTGCTGGGCAGCAGCCTCACGGAACCAGCGCACACAGGCCAGCATGCTGCGTGTGGTGTGGGCTCCATCCAGATAGTACGTGATAGGACCGTGGAACAGGGTCTGTGTTCGTCCAGGCCATTCCGTGTCCTTCACGCCTGAGTGCGGATCACAGCTGACCAAGTCATCACTGCCCAGAAGGGTACACCTCAGCTTCTTATTATCAGAGTAGAATCCTTGAGCCATACTAACCTTTGACCATAAAGGGGCTGAGCTGAAAAGCGGTAGCCTGAGAGGTTCTGCCATTTTCCAGCGGAGGGAGCAAGAAGAGGTGCCCTGAAGATAAGAGAATGTCTTCATTACAACTGTTGGTCTGCGCAAAACAAAATACAGGACTGCGGAAGCCTCTCTCCCTTTCATGCATTTGTACCAGGAAAGCAGCGACGCTGCAACCAGCTCTGGCTGAGCTGGAGGGCAAGGGAGGCATTGGAGTGCTGGTGTTGTCCTGCTAGGCCCAAGTGAAGAGGGTGGGCCTCCACCTGATACTCCTCCAAGTCTGGGCACACACTAAGAGGACACTGAGCAGAAAGACACAGAAGCGGTATGATGGACAACTGGGACAATCCCAGAAGCAATTGCATAAAGGGGGGGGGGGGCCACTACATGAAACCAGTATGGGTCAAAGAAGTGCTGTAACTACAAATTGAACTAGCAGTATGTATGACAGTAACAGACCTAGACAAAATAATTCTTAAATATAAAACATTGCAGCTGATGCATTGCTACTCTGGCAGAACATTCTAAAGCAACACACACAGTCAATTAAGCAGCAAAATGTCTATGGAACAACATATATGGCAGCATACATATACCAAAATATGTACATCACTTTGGACAAGAGCATCTGCTAAATGAATAAATGTAATACAACAAGGAGCACTACACTGGAAGCCTCAATATGAAGCACCAAGAGAACAGGCAGTGACAAGCCCCCCCCCAGCACTGGAATTTCCTGTCAGAATCTCACAGCTACAGAAGCTGCCACTAACCCCGATTTCCCTGGCCCGCTCCATCAGCACGGCCATCGGCCCTTCTGGCTGCTTCACCGTGAAGGCTGGTACACCTGGCTGTGAGAACAGAGAGGGGCGGTTCACAAACACACTTTTCAGAAGGACAGAGTAACACAGTTCACACTTAATTACCTTGAAAATGCCTCCCTTCTGCCAGGCGATCTTCTCCATGGTATCTCCCAATATGCTGGTGTGATCAATGCCCAGAGATGAGACTCCACACACCCATGGCTTCCTATCAGCAGGAGACAAATAAGATCATTCACATTTATTTAGGTGATGCTTTTCTCCAGAGCAAATGATAATTATTTACCCATATGTACAGCTGGGTAATTTTAATAGAGCAATTTAGGGTAAGTACCTTGCCCAAGGGTACTACAGCTGGAGGAGGGATTCAAACCTGCAACCTTTGGATCCAAAGGCAGTAATTGCAACCACTATGCTACCAGCTGTCCCCAAATTATACATAAGAAGTTTTTACACCAGTCATACTCTTTTTCACATCACTCTAAACTGATCAGCAGAAAGTGACATGCTAAAAGAGGTAATATAAACAAAACGCTGAAAGATAAGCTAAGTAAAGAAAAATACTTAATTTTCTATTTTACTCTGTTCTCATTTTTACCAGGTGTGTATCTTGTCAATTATCAACACATCTGAAATGTATTGATTTACAAAATGCTTTAAGAAAATTTGACTTCTTAGCATCTTAAATTAATTCTGGACATAAGAGTTTGAATAAAGTAAACCCCTTGGGTTTCACGCAAGACACATATGACCAGAGATAAGACACTGTGTGAAAACATGGCCCAGCGGTCAGCAGGCATGCACACACTGCTTGCTCAAGTGAACAGCCAGTGGTCCATTAGTCCAAGAATTTTGGCTGTGCAACACAATGTGTTGGTGGGGGACGGTGTGGGAGGTGTGGTTCCTAAGAGTGCAGTTAGTTAAATGAAGAAACTTGGGTACCAATAACTGGGGATTCCAGTGATGGGTCAGTAGTGTGTGGACAATGTCTTTACCTGATTATGTTGGTGCAGTCATAGGCACCCCCAATGCCCACCTCAATGACTGCCAAGTCCACCTGTACAATAGCAGGAGAAGGAAACCATGGGAACAGTCCGCACATACACTGTCATACCGAGTTAATGTAATGTTAGACCTCACACCCCCGCCCCCTCCCGGAAGACTGATGACACCTGCTACGGTCAAAGTCACATGCCGAGAGACCATTTTAACATGTGACCCATAGCCCCAACTGTTGAAAATCCTGATTCAACAAATACTCTCAACCCTAAGTGCAGACTGCAGATATAGTTATAAATGGCTGCCATGGCTCTGATCTTATGTCACCAGCCTGGTGTGACACGTGACTAGAATGTCAAGATAGGCTGTTTTTAAAAAAAGGATCTGGGTGGCTGCATGGGGGTTAAAGGGTGGGGATAGCACCAGGCTCTGAATAAGGTATGCTGTCAGTAACTGTGGGCAAACATCAGTAGATCACAAGTTTGCACGGACATGACATGGTGAGCAACAGAGTGAGTGGTTGTTGTGAGAACTGCAGACAGAGCATGTGAGTGTGAGCCTGAGACAGACCCGAAGAAGAAAAATACCTTTTCCTGTAGGAAGACATGGAAAGCCAAAATTGTGAGGAAGCGAAAGTAGGCTGGCATGGTGCCCCCGTGTGCATCCTAGGGATCAGAGAGTGCATTACACATGTGGACAAGCACACGTACAGAGACGAGCACACATGGCTAGTCAAATCCAAATCTCTGCCCAGAAGATAAAGCTTTGCTTGACTGAAGAATAGCCCAAGATATTCAGTGAACACATTACCCAGTTTACTTTAAACTAAATGCTGACAGAGTTAAACAATTACAGAATAACCAAGTTAAAAGATGTTTCATAAATATTTTTGGATTTAAATCAGTAAATCAATCATTTAAGATGTACCCCTTTAGCAGTTATTTTAAACTTAAGGACTCAAACCAAAATACAAATTTACATCAGTTTCCATTTGATAAATACAGAAAACATTTCATTAACAGGAACTTGCACTTATAACTTCCGAAGTTTACATTAACAGTAGAAATGATAGCTGTTGGCATGACATCCGTACGATGGAATGCACCACACCACAATTCCAATCAAGGCTGAGAAATAAAGTGCTCAAAAATAATAAAAACCAGCAAACAAAGACCATGGGGGTAGAACTAGACTTTAACCCCGGGGGGGGGGGGGGGAATCACTTATCCAAGTGTAGCCAGCTAATTCAATCACAGCCAAACCCACCTTTGTCTCATCTAGTCGCCCATACACCTGCCAGAAGTACTTAGTGAAGAGCTCCTTGCTGATAGGCTGGCCATTGATTCGGATCCTTTCCCGAACTTGTACCAGATGTGGGGAGCTGGGGGGGGGGAAACATGTCCAAAATATGACAAGCACTCAGAATATCTCTTGCAGTGACTCCTTTAACTGCCGTTTTACAATTGATACGCAAATCAAAAGTACAGAACAATCGTTTTTGTCCCCTTGTATACTCCGACACCTTGTTGCACAACACTGCTGTTACAAGAGCAGCAGCAGCAGAGCAATGATCAAAATGAGGATGCTGACCTGACCCCTGGCACTGAAACCACTCTCACAAAAAGTTAATCTAAACAGTCATTTTCAGGATACCGAGAGAGAGAGCCGTTTGTGGCCAATACCACCTAAGAATTCTGAGTGCTGTGTCTTCACTATATTTTAAACTCACCTGTAAAACCCAGTGCGAAATCCGTAATTCCTAAGAATCTGCTCGGTGAAAGCACACGTTGACCCCTGGAGAGGAAGGGTCACAGACTGTTCAATTAAATTGTTAAAAATGACAGTGTTTGTCTGGTCCACTGACAGACTGATGCCATGGTTAAGACTTTTCCTGTGATGAAAGATCAGCTACATACCTTTCCCTTTGTTCCAGTCACATGGATGATGTTGAGACAGTCAAGATCTTCAACCTGTGAGACAGATTAAACTGTCAAATTTATAGCAAGATAACTTCTGAGTTTTAATAATGGACGGCACAGCGAGTAGCGCTGCTGTCTCACAGCGCCTGGGTGGTGCGAGAGAACGTGGGTTCGATCCCTGCTCAGTCTGTGTGGAGTTTGCATGTTCTCCCCGCATCTGCGTGGGTTTCCTCCGGGTGCTCCGGTTCCCTCCCACAGTCCAAAGACATGCTGTTCAGGTTCCCCATAGTGTGTGAGTGACGGAGAGCATGTTTCACTGACGCGTGGATGAGTTGCCCCTTGTAAGTAGTGTATCTAGCAGTGCAAGTCACCTTGATGACTAAGGTGTGTGGGCTAGTAACAGTACACAGAAGCGACTTACAATGGATACTAAGTGAATAAATGTAATAAAAGAACATAAGTAAAACTGGTCACTTTTATACATTCCATATATACATAATTATGAATTCAAGAGAAGGTACAAAGGTCCTTCAAGTAGTACTACTGCCTGACACCTCCTGGGCATTGAGTTCAGACATGGGTTTGAATCCAGCTCAATTGATGCAGAGTTTGCATGTGCCACAATCCTCCCCCTCATGTTTAAGTGTGTTTCCTCCCAGAGTGCAAATACATGCATTTCAGAGGAACTGGTGACTAAACCGCCCATAGTGTGGACTGATGTCCCAGTGAGAGTGTACCCTGCATCACACCCTGGACCACCACTACCCTGCATATGACAAGTGGTTATCAATAATGCATGAGAAAACACTAGGCAGAGTTTAAGAGACTGGACAGGGCTGCGACTCACCTCGAGTCCTGAGCGCTGCAAGAAGGCCTTCATGGCCTGCAGCTGAAGTTGGGGGTTACCCCTCTCGCGGCGCACCTGCTCCAGTGCGCTGGCGTTGGTCTGAAGCGTGTTGAGGGCACATACGGCATCCTGGGAAACACACACAAACACATGGTGTTATTCCCATGGGCACGGCGCAGCTCGCTTTCTTACCCTTTGCTGACAAAAGGCACAGTCAGGGAATCAGCGGATGGCCATTTCTCCCACCGTCAGGACTAATACTGCTATTTACCCATGGCATGGAGAAGTAAAAAAGACAATAGAAACAATTAAAAAAAAAAAACCCCAAGAAGCGCTGGAACTGACTTCAGATGACGTCAGTCTTTGGAGACTGATCATATGCCCATGGAAAGACAACCTCAGAACACCCGCACAGACCCACTATTTAATTTTACCACCATGGCATGAATCTGATGAAACTTTTCTTTCAAATTCAACTCGAACTTAAACTTTATTCAGGTCCCATAAGTTCCTAAGTAAGTCCCGCGTGAGCGTGAACGGACAATGAATGAATGATCAGCGGAGTTCTTGGGGGGGGGGGGGGGGGAGTCATAAATTACATTTCAACATTCTAAGCCTTAGGAACATGATTTCCAAGTAACCCCACTCGATTTAGAAGTTGGCAGGAGGTGTATTCGTGGGTGTCTCTGCCTCGTGTACAGTAAAGCTGATGTAACTCCGCCGAGCGCTTACACACTTTTCCACATTTACGGCCATGCGTCACGAAACAGCCATCTTTTTTCCCCACAAGTCCAACAGGTCACAATTAAAACTCCACACCAACGCACTTATTTTACTCACTGCGCGGTAGTTACGTCTTATTTCATTTATCACTCGCTCGGGTGACGACGGAAAAGCTAAGCACGAGCCGCCACTGCCCCTCACCTGGTACTCCATCCTGGGGAGGCGCGCGGCCCTCGTGCTCGAGCTTCTTGCCGCGCCGACGCCGCTCCGGTTTTGGCGGGGGAAAAGCGCGCCGAGCACGCGGCGTTCCCACAAGCGGGACGGACGCACCATAGTTCAAGCGGCCGAGTGCACAGGAAACCCAGCCAAATTTGGTCGCGGTTCCTCCGCGCCTCGTGGGCGTGAACGACGCGTTCATTGGTCCCGAAGCGGACCGGTTCCCTACGTACGTCACTCCGGCGACGGTCGACGAGAACACAACGCGACCGTATGGTCTGAGCGTTGAGGTTACAAGTGCAGAACGTGAGCACTCTGAAGCAACAGGTTTATATATTGTATATAAAATAAGTAATTATTTCTTAGAAACTACATTAAAATGACATTCTGTTGGGGAAGCAGCTCTTTAGTTCTAGTGGACTTTTAATACACTGTTGAATTCTATGTAGTTACCCCGGGCCGAAGGAAGGAATTCGACAGTTTTTGATGCAGTCCTTCACGTGTCATTATTACATTTACATTTTCACTTAGTAGACGCTTTTCTCCAAAGCGACTTATGGATACCATGTTACTAGCCCACACAGCTTATTCACCGGTGACTACACTCGGTCACTCATCCATTACATCAGTGACACACACTCTCTCTGTGTCACTCACACACTATGGGAGAACCTGAACAACATGTCTTTGGACTGCGGGAGGAAACCCATGGAGGGAGAACATGCAAACTCCACACAGACTGAGCAGAGATCGAACCCCCATTCTTTCGCTCCCCCCAGGCGCTATGAGACAGCAGCGCTAGTCGTGTCACCATGCTGCCATTACACACTAAAATTAAACATAAAACATTAAAATCAACAATATTCAGCAATCTTATTTAACCCCAGCCACCACAGCCATGGATCCCTGCTGTGGGACAGATCTGTTTTTCACCCAGCCTCCACAAAAATAACAGCAATAAGGCCAGGGCCTTGGCTTGTTCCAAAGGGATATTTTTTACAGTGCCATATGTGGTCCCATAGGAATAGATTTATCAATAATATCACTTGGAAAACGGTGTGGACTTCACTGTTGAAATTTCTTTTGAACAATAATGTGAGAAGTTTATAAATTAATAAAATTTACCCAACTAAATGCTTTCTCCAAAGACTTAAAAAAGACATTGACACCAGGTGCTCATTTTGTGAAGGTCCCTCAGAAACAGTTTTTTACCTATTTTGGTTCCGTAGGTACGTGCAAAAATTCTGGTCGGACCTTCTTAATGCAGTCGAAGCTTGGTTTTCATTTTGATTTATCCTTTACTTTTAAGCATGTAGCCTATTGCTTGGATTTATCAAATGTTACAGAGATACCATATAATTAGCCTTCTTTTCTTATTAGCCAGATTAATTCATTTAGCCACTGATTTTCTCCAAAGGAGCTTCTGATATTAACCCATTCCCTATATATGTGTGTAACTTTTCTGGAGCAATTTAGGATAAGTACCTTGCTCAAGGGTACTACAGCTGGAGGGGTGATTTGGACCTGTAACTTTTGGGTCTAAAGGTAACAGTGCTAACCACTACACTACCAGCTGTCTGCCAGCTATTACATAATTGTGTTTACCCAAATTCATTCTTGTTCATCCCTGTTTATAAAAGAAATTAAACACTACAGTTCTAAAAACTGAAAAAGCTCCCAGAACTGTGCTTCTATCAACATCTTACCCTGTTTGTGATTAATAAGTTTTTATTTTTTTATCTTTGTATTTATTTGCGGGGCGCGGTGGCGCAGTGGGTTGGACCGCAGTCCTGCTCTCCGGTGGGTCTGGGGTTCGAGTCCCGCTTGGGGTGCCTTGCGACGGACTGGCGTCCCGTCCTGGGTGTGTCCCCTCCCCCTCCGGCCTTACGCCCTGTGTTGCCGGGTAGGCTCCGTGACCCCGTAAGGGACAAGCGGTTCTGAAAATGTGTGTGTGTGTGTGTATTTATTTGCTTATTTATTTTACACTTATTAATTTAGCAGATGCTTTTCTCCAAAGCAACTTACAATGGATGCTATGTAGTGTTACCAACCCACACACCTTATTCACCAAGGTGACTTACATTGCTAGAGACAGTACTTACACTGGGTCACTCATCCATACATCAGTGGAACACACTCTCTCTGTGTCACTCACACACTATGGGAGAACCTGAACAACATGTCTTTGGACTGTGGGAGGAAACCAGAGCACCCAGAGGAAATCCACACAAACTCCACACAGACTGAGCAGGGATCAAACCCACATTCTCTTGCATCACCCAGGCACTGTGAGACAGCAGCGCTACTCGCTGTGCCACTATGCCAGCCTTTGATATAGTCCATCTGGCATTTTTTTCTTTTCATTAAACAAAACAATTCAAGAACTCAAAATAGAAGAACATTAACAACCAAACCCAGCCAGGGGGGAAGTATACAAATAGTAAAATAAAATAAAATAAAATTCAATTAAATTAACATACTGTTTAAATTTTTTAAGAAAAACTGAAAAAGTAAATTTGGACCTGTGTATATGATATTTGGTTAAGAAAATATCATTTTGCTGCTACCAAAATGTAAGAATGCAAACAGGACATATTTATAAATCAAGGCAAAATCCTCATACGTTATATCAATAATGAAATTAGAGATATCGCTCCATAATTTTTTGGTGTAACTGTCAGAAAAGGTGAGGCACAGTCTCTGGATGCATGGTAGACAAGAGCAATCTACATCTATTCCATCCTTGAATTTTTTTAGAAAACTGACATTGCTTGTTGTAATATTTGTTTCAAGTTTATTGTCATAGGTACAAGTATCATGAAATCCTCCTTGAATGCTTCTCCACAGACTATGAACATGAACAACAGAAATACTGCACAAAGCAAAACAATAACAATGACAATGAGTAATGCTAATAACCATAGCAATAAATAACGATAACAATAATAACAATAAATAACAGTAGTCAGCCAGAGAACTCAGAACATGAGAATGAGAATGCTTAAAGTGACAGTGTAATCTACCAATGTGCTTGGAATGAGCAGTCCAACTCTAGTTGCAAAAAGGTGGTACATAGGTGGGTGTTGTATAGTGTCCATGCAGGGTGACTGTGATCTTTCATGTTGCGCATTGTCTTTCTGAGGCAGCGTGCGGTGTAGGTGTCCTGGACTGCTGATAGCTGTTTGCCGATGATTTCCTGAGCTGTTTTGACCACCCTCTGCAGGGCTTTCTTGTCCTGTATGGAGCAGCTGCCACCCCAGGATGTAATACACCCTGTGAGGACGGACTCCGCAGCACACCTGTAGAAAGTGGTGAGGACTGTAGTGGACATCCGGGCTTTCTTCAGACGCCTGAGGAAGTGGAAATGTTGATGGGCTTTTTTGATGGTTGATGCTGTGTGCTCAGTCCATGTGAGTCTGGCAGTGAGGGTGACTCCTAGGGATCTGAAGCTGTTGACCCTCTCTACAATGTCCCCTCCTACATAGATGGGTACCTGAACTGTATCCTGTTTCCTGAAGTCAATCACCAGTTCCTTAGTTTTACTGACATTGAGAGACAGGTTGTTGTCCTGGCACCACTCTCCCAGGAGCCTCACCTCCTCTCTGTAGGCCGTCTCATCGTTGTTGGTGATCAGACCCACAATGGTGGTATCGTCAACAAACTTTATGATGGTGTTGGAGCTGTGACTGGCCACACAGTCATGTGTGAACAAGGAGTATAGCACCGGGCTCAGGACGCTTCCCTGTGGAGTGCCAGTGTTGAGGGTCATTGGGGAGGAGGAATTACTGCCAATCCGCACACGCTGGGGTCTGTTGGTGAGGAAATCCAGGATCTAATTGCACAATGTGGCACTCAGTCCCAGCCCTAGTAGCTTCTGGATCAGCTTGGTTGGGATGACAGTGTAAAATGCTGATCTATAGTCTACAAACAATAGCCTTGCATAGCAGTTTTTATTGTCCAGGTGAGACAGAATGGTGTGAAGTGTGTGTGATATTGCGTCTTCAGTGGATCTGTTGTGGTGGTAGGCAAACTGCAATGCATCCAAAGTGTCTGGGATGGTGTCCTTAATGTGTCTCATCACCATCCTCTCAAAGCATTTCATTGCAATAGGGGTCAGTGCCACTGGGCGATAGTCATTAAGGCAGCTCACTTTGTTTTTCTTAGGAATGGAGGTAATGGTGGTGTTTTTGAAACAGGTGTGTACACACACACTGCCTGGTTCCTTGTTCTTATGATTCTAACTTTTGTAACTGCTCTTTTTTATCAATAAAAAAGCACTTGAATGCTCACCATGGATCGTATAAATGCTTGCATACGACAGTTGGTCATCTATTGTGATTCAGTACTGTACTGCAGTGCCCTTTTCTTCATGTCATTCTTTGTTCAAGTCATAAATAGAGAGCTGTATATTTTCACTGGAGATAGTAGCAAAACAATACACAGACCAGGAAAGAGCAATATATTCATAGAGGAGGTGGGGACAATGAGGAGGCGGAGTGACACACACATTCACTGACTTTCTTTTACCAGAATATCGCCAACTATCATCTTCCTAGTAGTACACACACAAACATGAATACAATACACACAAACATTGATACAATGAAAAGTAACAGGAGTTTTTTATTTTTCCTAAAACTTATTGATATTGTCTGAGAAAGCTAGAAGAATAAAGATCTGGTTCCCAAACCTCTCCTTGACACCTCAACCATTGAATTTTTAAATTCTGCCACCAGCTCACCTGATTGAATTGAGTTATTTACTGAACCAGGTGAGCTAGCAGTGGAATTTAACAAATAGATTGGTATTTTGACTGGTAACTACAAATACTGGAGTGCCTCAAGAAGACATCTGGAATTACTTAACCTTCAAGCGACTTCAAGCTGTGTGTGTGTGTGTGTGTGTGTGTGTGTGTGTGTGTGTGTGTTTAAGATGTCATGAAGGAATTTCAAGAAACTGGGCAAGCTGAAAACTTGATAAGCTATCTGTATATGATGAATAGTACTTAAAGGTCACTGCTAGTCTAATAATAATATAATGATTGGCTTGGTCAGCATCTGGTTGAGTCATCAAGCATCAAAGTGTACATTTTGACTATGCAAAACAGTCTGATGAAATGGGCTTTTAGGGTATATTACAGCTGAGAAACCATCCATCCATCCATTTTCTTGCCCACTTGTCCTACAAGGGTTGTGGTGCCAGCAGGGAGAGCAAAATGGCCCAGACGTCTCTGTCCCTTGCGACTTCCTCCAGCTCAATCCAGGGGATCCCCAGCCGTTCCCAGGCCAACTGGGAGATATAATCTCTCCAGTGGGTCCTGGGCCGACCTTGGGGTCTCGTCCCAGTTGGCCGCAGCTGGTATACCTCCAAAGGGAGTCACCCAGGGGACATCCTCACCAGATGTCTAGACTACTTCAGTTGGCTCCTCTCAATGTGGAAGAGCAGCAGGTCTACTCTGAGTTCCTGCAGCATGGCCAAACTCCTCACCCTGTCATGGAAAGTGAGTCCCACCACCCTGTGATGAAAACTCACTTCAGTTGCTTGTATCCATGATCTTATTCTTTCCATCATCACCTTGAGTTCATGACCATAGGTGAGGGTAGAGACGTACATCAACTGGTAAATAGAAAGCTTTGCCTTATGGCTCAGCTCCCCCTTTACCACTACAGTCCAGTACAGCAACTGCATTACTGCTGCTGCTGCTCCCAGTCTACAGCCAATCTCACTCCCCCTTCTTCCCTCACTTGTGAGTAAGACCCCAAGATACTTAAACTCCTCCGCCTGGGGCAAATTTTGTCCCCTTACCTGGAGGGGGCATGCCATCCTTGTCTGTGAGAGAACCATGGACTCATACCAACCGCTTCACACCCGGCTGCAAACCATTCCATTGCATGCTGGAGGCATCCATGTGGTGGTGCCAAAAGGACAATATCATCTACAAAAAGTAGAGACATCACCTTCCAGCCCCCTCACAGAATGCCCTCCTGACCTTGGCTGTCCCTTGTTATCCTGTCCATGAAAACCACAAACAGGAGTGGGGATAGGGCACAACCTTGGTGGAGTCCAACACCTACACAGAATAGGCTTGACTTAATGCCGAGTATGCGGACACAGCTCTTGGTCCGTATGTACAGAGCCCAAATAGCCCGCAGTGGTGGCCTCGGCATCCCATACTCCTGAAGCACCTCCCACAGACTTTCTTGGGGAACATGGTCATAGGCCTTCTCCAAGTCCACAAAACACATATTGACTGGATTAGCGAACTCTCATGCCCCCTCAATTATCTGTGAGAGGGTAAAAAGCTGGTCCACTATTCCATGGCCAGTATAATGTTTGTTGTTTTGCTTGTGGTTTAATGAGCAGTCCATACATATGTGGCTGACTTAACGTGGCTTCTTTATTCCGCCATCTTACATGAACATACAATCAATACGTCCTACTTCGTAATCACGTTACTTAAGTATTTTACATATTCTAATTGAATATATCACATCCCCCTTTTTTTTTAAAGTCTAACCAATTAAGCACAATTAGCTATTAAACATTCAGCAAAGCATTCTATGAAGACGTTCATTTTAAACTATGAATCTAGCATTTTGTTCTTATACTCAATAAAAAGAATTATCTTACATATGTTACATGACTTTAGTCTCGGAATCTTGATGGCAATTTTATCACTCTACCAGATCTAGTGGTTTTAGTCAACTGTGTCTGTGCTTCGTGGGGGGGGGGTGCAGTGGGTTTGACTGGGTCCTGCTCTCTAGTGGGTCTGGGGTTTGAGTCTCGCTTGGGGTGCCTTGTGACAGACTGGCCTCCTGTCCTGGGTGTGTCCCCTCCCACTCTAGCCTTACGCCCTGTGTTGCCGGGTTAGGCTCCGGCTCCCCGTGACCCCGTATGGGACAAGTGGTTTCAGATGGTGTGTGTGTGTGTGTGTGTGTCTGCACTTCTTCTTGTGGTGGAGAGTGATTTACCATTGTAGATTCTGCTTGATCCTTGTTGCCTTCTTGTGTTTCTTCTTTTTTGTCTGAATCGGCATACATGTCTATTTTTTTGTCAGACAGTGGAGACTCTTGTTCATTGGTCTTCATCAAATGTTTCCTGTTTCTTCTGTAGGTCTTTCCATCTGATGTGCGAACAATGAATGATCTTGGGCATTCATGTTTGTCCAAAACAGCTGCTGGCTTCCAAACCTGTCCTTGTCGTAGTCTAACATTGTCTCCTGCAGCTATTTCTGGCAGTTTTCTTGTGTGTCTGTGATAATAATGTTTTTGTTTTGCTTGTCTGTGATTCAGATTCTCTTTAATCTGCCAATTTCCTTCTGGAGTCAACAATGTTGTGGAGGTCGGAAATTTTGTCTTCAGTCTTCTTCCCATTAGTAGTTGTGCTGGAGACAGTCTTATGTTATCTAGTGGTGTGTTACAGTATTCTAACAATGCTATGTATGGATCTCCTTTCTTACCTTGTGGTATTGTTAGCATCTTCTTGATTGTTTGCACAGTCCTTTCCGCTTGTCCATTGGATTGAGCATATGTAGGACTCAATGTTTTGTGTCCAAATTCCCAGCTTTCTGCAAAAAATTTGAACTCTAGACTCGCATACTGCGGTCCATTATCAGATATCACAATATCTGGTATTCCATGTCTGGCAAACATAGATTTCATGGCAATGATGACATTTTGGCTAGCCATATCAGTTAACTTTGCAATTTCCAGAAACTTTGAGTAGTAGTCTACACACAGTAAGTATTCAGAATCATTGTGTTGAAATAAGTCAGTACCTATTTTTGCCCAAAGTCTACCTGGCAATGTGTGCGGTATTAATGGTTCTTTTGCATTACTATTTCTATGTGTGTTGCACTTAACACATTGAGATACCTTGTTCTCTATTTGAGTTGACATACCTGGCCAAAAAATGATATCTCTTTCTCTCTCTTTACATTTCACTATCCCCAGGTGTGATTCATGAATTTTGTCCAACATTTCTTCTCTCAGCTGACTTGGTACAATGAGTTTTGCTGCTTTAAACATCAGTCCTGATGTGTAACTGATTTCTTCTTTGAATGTCCAGTATGGTTGTATTTCTTTTGAAACAGCACTTCTTTCAGCAGGCCATCCATTCATGATGATATTTCTCAGAATTATTATTTCAGGATCCTCTGCTGTAGCTTTTCTGAACTCTTGAAGTTTCTTGTCTGAGATAGGCAATTGATTCCAGTTTATCTCTGATTCCTCTTCAAGCAGTTCTTCTGTATGTTCTTTGAGGTATGCACGACTTAATGTGTCTGCTATGTGCATTTGTTTACCTGGTCTGTATGTAACTTTAAGATTGTATTTTTGAAGTCTGAGCATCATCCTCTGTAGTCTAGAAGGAGTTTGATGGAGTGGTTTCTTGACAATACTCTCAAGTGGTTTATGATCACTTTCTACTTGAACTTCTCTTCCATAGACATATTGATGAAATTTCTCACATCCATAGATAATTGCAAGTAGTTCTTTTTCAATTTGAGCATATTTACGTTGACAGTCTGTGAGCGCTCGTGATCTGTATGCTACTGGTCTTTGATCTTGCAATAAGACAGCTCCTATGCCTTCAGAACTAGCATTTACTGATAAGGTTAGCGGTTTGTGGACATCATAGTACTTTAATGATGATGCGTTTGTTGTTAGCATTTTCAACTTTTGAAAACTTTTTTCTTGCTCAGTTCCCCACTTCCATTCAGTGTCGTTTTCAAGCAGCTTTCTCAGTGGTGCACTTCCGACAAATTGGGAATGAACTTGGCTAGATACTGCAGCATACCCAGAAATCTCTGTAGAGCTTGTTTGTCTTCTGGTGGCAGTAGTTGGATTACAGCTCTCACCTTCTCATCATCTGGTCTGAGTCCATCAGCTGTGAGTACGTGACCAATGTACTTGATCTCTGATGTTCTAATGTGACATTTCTTTCTGTTCAATTTAAGATTGTACTCTCTTGTTCTTTGCAGGAGTTTTCTTAGTCTGCAATCATGTTGTTGTATGGATTCTCCCCATACTAACAGATCATCTACTATGTTGATTACATCATCCAGATCTTCAATCATCTGTGCTATTGCTCTTTGAAATACCTCTGACGCTGATGATATTCAAAAAGGTAAATGCAGGAATCTGTATCTTCCTATTGCTGTGTTGAAGGTGCACAACTTACTCTCATCATCCAATTTAATCTGCCAAAACCCTTGGTTTGCATCTAGTGCAGAGAAGACTTTGGCATTTGGCATGTTTGACACGACTTCTTCTACCGTAAGCAGTGGGTAGTGCTCTCGTTTGATTGCCTTGTTTAAGTCTTGTGGGTCGAGACATATACGAATTTTGTTTGGCTTAACTATTAGTACCGTACTACTGACCCAATCTGTTGATTCTGTCTGTCCGGTGATTACACCCATCTTTTCCATTCTGTGTAATTCCTCAATTATCTTGTCTTTCAAGGCAACTGAAGCTTTTTGTGGCACATAAACAACTGGTTGGATCTACTTGTATGTGATGGTGTCCTGGCATACATCCTAAACCACAGAACAGATCTTTATAATCCTTTAGTATGTCATTGTCCTCATCTGTCACTTCGTGCATTCTTTTTATCATGCCTAATGTTTGACAATGGCGCAGTGGGTTGGACCGGGTCCTGCTCTCCGGTGGGTCTGGGGTTTGAGTCCCACTTAGGGTGCCTTGCGGCGGACTGGCGTCCCGTCCTGGGTGTGTCCCCTTCCCCCTCCGGCCTTACGCCCTGTGTTACCGGGTAGGCTCCGGTTCCCCCGACCCCGTATGGGACAAGCGGTTCCGAATGTTTCACAAGTGCTTCTTCCTAGTATCGCACATGCATCTCTTTCAATGATTTGAAATTCAATTCTGTGTTTTCATTCTTTACGTTCACATGTAAGCAGTTTCTTTCCCAATGGCGACATCTGGTGTCCAGAGTAGGTTATCAACTTGCATATGGATTCATTCAATTTCTCCTTATGGCAAGTGATTTAAAAGTTTTTAAGGATAGAACATTGCAATCTGCACCCATTTCTAGTTTGAATGTGACTACTTGGTTATTTATCTTGAGTTTCTCTGTCCACTTCTCTTTATCTTTTTGCATTTCTGTTACGACGGCTTTTACGTTTTTTACTTCTTTAATCGTCTGTACTTCAACTGTGCCTAGGGACATGCTAGCCTAGTGTCAGCTCCGTCATTTTGTTCAAGTGCATGCATTTTTCTTGGTTGTTTCCATTCGTTTCTGCACATTTTGGCGAAATGGTTCTTTTTATTGCATGATTTACACGTCTGTCCGTAGGCAGGGCATTTTCTCTGTTCATGTTTGTAACCACATCTACTACATTTTATTTATGTGTTCCTTTGAATTGTTCTGCATTCCTTCAACTCGTTCTTAGTTGTTCTTCGTTTATTTTCGACAGTTTTGATTTTGTGCAAATCTACTTCTTCATTGAGTGTTTTTATTTGGCTATGTGATTTCACTGGCATGACAAATATCAACAGCTTTGCTAATCTAATGTGAGGTCTGCCTCTCTGAGTAGCCTGGCTCTTACTTGGTCATCTCATATCCCGGAAAAAATTCTGTCTCGAACTAAAGAGTCATGCAGCTCTCCGAACTCGCAGTCTTCTGCTTTATTCTTCAGGTCCGTAACATAATTATCTATATTCTCTAATGGTCCTTGAGCTCTCGTGAAAAACGTGACGAATGTAAGGAAGGTTCTTTCTCGGTTCGCAATATTCTTTAAACTTTTTCTTCAGTACAGCAAGTTTATCTATTTCATCGTCTCGAAATTCAAAAGTATTGCAAACTTATAGCAACATGCAGAAATGTGGCACATTGCACTTTCTCTGACTTTTCAGCAAGGCCGCTTGCAGTCAGGAACAGGTCAAATTTTTGCATCCAGAGCTTCCAGTTTTCTGCGAGATTTCCTTGGAGACATAAGCTTGATGATGGTTGTGACTGTGTCATCTCGTAGTCGACTTAATTACAACTTCTGACACCATGTAATGTTTGTTGTTTTGTTTGTGGTTTAATGAGCAATCCACATGTGGCTGACTTAACGTGGCTTCTTTATTCCGCCATCTTACATGAACATACAGTCAATACGTCCTACTTCGTAATCATGTTACTTACGTATTTTACATATACTAATTGAATATATCACAGCCAGGACGGAATCTGCATTGTTCCTCTTCAATTTGAGGTTCAACTATCGTCCAGAGCCTCCTTTCCAGCACCCTGGCATAGACTTTCCCAGGGAGGCTGAGAAGTGTGACACCTCAATAGTTGGCACACACTCTGCAGTCCCCTTTCTTAAAGATAAGGACCGCCACCCCAGTTTGCCAATCCAAAGGCACTGTTCCCAAGGTCCATGCAATATTGCAGAGGCGTGTCATCCATTACAGGCCTACAACATCCAGAGCCTTAAGCAGTTTCGGATGATAACATTTAAAGCAGTTTTTCATCCACCCCCGGTGCTTTACCACTGTGGAGCTTTCCAACTACCTCAGTGACTTCCACTATGGAAATGGACACTGATAACTGTTGGGAATTTTGCAGAGAGGAGACCAGGAAACTTGGACATATCTTCAGCAGGATTCTTTATTGCAGACGAGAGCATCGGACCCCAATGTCAGAATGTGCCATTTTCGTGCTTTAGTCATCAAGTCTAACTAAGGAAGACATACATTGTGGTTTTATAGGCATTCAGTGGGCAGTCCTTAAAGGTGTGACCTTACACAAAGCTTTAGAGGTAATACCTTCAAACAGAGCATCAAAGGCAAGGAAGCCTTCACAGAAACCAACCCCCGACTGCTAGCTACCCCAAACTTCCTTGACCACCATCTAATAACAAGAACTGGGATATGCCAAAATTCTCACGATCACATTAACAGGCAGACCCATTCAACTGTCAGTTTGATCTAATCATCCAAAAGATGTTGTCTTGAATGCCCACAAGCAATGTGTATTACCCTGATGTTTTCATATGATAATATGGGATAGACAGATGGTCAGGTGATCTTAAAGTGACCCTGAATTGTGGATTCCTACATAACCTAGAAGCCTCTGGCACTGACTCCTGTAAGGGAGGCATATCTCTTGGGTTTACGAGTTCCTCAAAGTGTTTCTTCCACCTCCCGACAATGTCCTCATTTGAGGTCAGAGTTTCGCCACTTTTGCTGAGCACAGCTTGAGGGAAGCTCCTCCGACACCTCCTGAGTCGCCGGATGGTTCTCCAGAACCTCTTTGAGGCCGACCAAAAGTTATTTTTCATAGTCTCTCCAAACTTCTCCCATGGTCTGGATTTTGCTTCTACAACTGCAGCTTCTGCCACCTTTATTGCCTGGAGGTACCTATCTGCTGAGTCAGGAGTCCCCAGAGCCAACCAGGCCCTAAAGGCCTTCTTCTTCAGCTTGATGGCTTCCCTCACCACTGGTGTCCATCAGCGGATTCTTGGCTAGCCACTGTGACTGGTACCAACAAGCTTTTGGCCACAGCTGCGCCTGGCTGCTTCCACAATGGAGGTTTTCAACAGGGTCCATTTAGACTCCATGTCCCCTACCTCCTCCAGGACATGAGAGAAGTTCTCACAGAGGTGGGAGTTAAAATCATTCCGGACAGGATCTTCTGACAGTCGTTCCCAGCACACCCTCACTATACACTTGGGTCTACCGGGTCTGCCTGTCAGTTTTCCCCACCATCTGATCCAGCTCACCACCAGATGGTAATCGGTTGACAGCTCAGCACCTCTCTTCACCCGACTGTCCAGAACATGTGGCCTCAAGTCAGATGAAACAACTACAAAGTCAATCATTGACCTTTGGACCAAGGAGCTCTGGTACCAAGTACACTTATAAGCATACTTGTGTTCGAACATGGTGTTTGCTGTAGACAAACCATGGCTGGCACAGAAGTTCAATAACATTTCACCATTCAGGTTTAGATCAGGCAAGGTATTCTTCCCATTCACCCCACTCCAGATTTCCCAGTCATTGCCAACATGAGCATTGAAGTCCCCCAGCAGTACTATGGAGTCTGTAGGTGGGGCCCTGTCCAGAACCACACCCACTCTCTCCAAGAAGATCAAATACTCTGAACTGCTGTTTGGTGGATTAGCACACACAACAGTCAAAATTTTCCTCTCTGCAACTTTAAGTTGCATTGAGGCAACACTCTCATCCACAGGGACAAACTGCAACTGTATGGCAGCCAGCCGGGGGCTTGTGAGTATCCCCACACCTGCCCGGCGCCTCTCACCCTGTGCAACTCCTGAGTAGGAGAGAGACCACCCCCTATTGAGGAGTTTGGTTCCAGAGCCAACGCTGTGAGTGGAGGTGAGCCCAACTATATCTAGTTGGCATCTCCCAACCTCCCGCACCAGTTCTGAGTCCTTTCCCCAGTGAGGTCACATTCCACGTGCTAAGAGCCAGCTTCTGCCATGAGGGTCCATGATGCCACGTGCCATCTTGCCCCCTCCTGCTGCCTGAAAGGCATTGCACCTGACCCCCATGTTGGACCTTGCAGGTGGTGGGTCCACATGACCCCCCCCACATTGCTTTTTCGGGCTGAGCCCAGCCAGGTTGTGGGGGCTGCCTGGCCACCAGGCGCTTGTCTAGGAACACTACCCCCAGGCCTGGCTCTAGGGGTAGGTCCCAGTGACCCTATTCACATTTTCATGTTTCCATTTTTCATGGGGATTTTTGAATCGTGTTAGTCTGGATCTTTACTCCAGACCTGTTCGCCTTGGGAGACCCTACCAGGAGCATACGGCTCCTGTCGATATTGCTCTGGAGAGCTCTAGATTATGCAAACTCTTCCGCCATGACAAGGCCCCGATCCAGGGGCCCTGAAAGACCAAGAGAAACCGTTCTTGCAAAAAGACCACAAGGAGAAGATTGCAGCATATGACCCATAAAGCATGGTGTGACACCAAGTAGCAGGAAGTTTTATGGAGCAATGAGTCTAAACATGAAAACTTTGTTTCCCAAAGATGGTAATATGTCAGGAGCAGAATTGGCGGGAGAGACACTATTGGATACAACAATATTAGACTTGCCACATTAGAGCAAAATTCAATTGTAATTTAAATTCTGTACAATCTCTTGAACAGAGAATAGAACAAAAGGTACCCCAGGCATAATAAAGGACGATGGTACAACCTAGCAGAATTCACAAGACTATACTCTGATCTTAGACAAAAGGCCAAAAAGCAGAGTTTGAAGAAGTAAACAGCAATAGATCCCAGTGAATATATGCACATGCTAGAGCTTACTGTAGTACCAGTACACAGGTTCCTTCAACAACTGACATAATCAATTAAAATGTGTAACTCGTCTCACTATGCAATGTGACGATCTGGACTGCAGGTATTACAGTTGTCTTCCAGGGGGAGCTCCAGTGTAAACATTTAAGTTAAGCAGTCATTCAGTAGTGATGAACTAGTAATAATATTGCAGTGTGATGAATGACACTTTGGATACAAGCATGTCAGGGAAATCATTTTAATTTGAGTGAACCAACAGAAAGAGAATAAAATAAATTTGCTAAAGGTTGTTTCAGAATTTCACATACTGTAATTTTCTTATGAATCCTTTATAGTGGCCCAGATTTCATAGCGTCATGGGGAGCAAAGGACACAGGGAAGGCAGGACCCAAGTGCAGGATTGTTCATTCAAGGCCAAGGGGATAGGCTTGTTCTTGTTGGGGACAAGCAAATTGTCAGTCGATTGATTGGTGGTCAGGGTACAAGCGAAGATTCGTGGACGAAGTCAAGATATGAGGCAAATGGTAAGGAGCCAGGGAACAAAGAATAGGCGTTGGGGTCAAAGGGGACCAGGACTGCAGTGAGTACTATGAGCGCATAGGGGAGAGTTGTCTCAATAAGATTCATTCTACAATTAGGAAGAGACTGAGAAGTGTCTTTCATAGTTGAATGCTCCAGTTGAAGTCAGGTGTATGGTGTAAATGTTCATGCACCGTGACTTTATGATGATGGCCAGATAAGCCTTTACACAGCCGCTACTGCTGTATTTTATGTAAATGTTTGTGTACCTTAAAATAATTGTAGGAGGGGGATCAGGATCAGTCTATCCTGAGTTTTGTGCACCTACTTGTGCGATGAACACTGGAAGTGGAAAGAAACAAACTAGGTTTACTTAAGAATCCTGCAACTATGTCTCTCTTTCTCCTAATATAATACACAAATTGTATTTTCACCTGAGATGTAGGTTGCTTTGGAGAAAAGCATCTGCTAAATGAATAAATGTAGACAATTAGAGCCAGGTGCTGCTGGTTGAAGTGTGGGCGTGGTGGTGACACAGTGTATTATTGTTGTTGATCAAGTCTTTTAAAAAAAAAAAAAAAAAAATTGTAACTCTATAGTTCTGAAGAACATGCATTCTCAGACCTGCAGCAACATGTTTATACCAGATGTTAATGAACATGAAGGGTTTGTAATTATAATACATTGCCTTGAAAACATATTCAAGCCCCTTGAAAATTAGCACTATTTTCTGGATTTCAAAAGATAACATGCAAATCATTTCATGCTAACAGTATTTCAAAAGCCAAAATGAATTATTTATCCCTAGATATTAAAAATAAAACTGAAATATGCAGCCAGGCTGTGAACTCACTGTGTAAGTGAAGACTAAAGAGCACAACACAGAAGTAAGAGACGGTTATCCAAATGCGTAAGTGAGGAAAAGGTACAAAAAAAAAAAAAAATGAAGGTGCTTGGATGTCCTTGTGAGCACTATTGGATCTATCATCAGGAACTAGTGGAAATTGTGTCACACCACCAACTGCTGTGTCTCCGAAAGCGCGGCTTCAGAACGGCGCTGCCTAGTAGTGTCCATCTGGCGAATCTCCGCTCCCTACCTAACAAAATGGTCGAACTTCTCCTCCTGTCGCAAAAAAATAAGGATTTCTTAAACTCTGCTTGCTCTGTGTTTCACGGAAACCTGGTTGAATGAAGCCATTCCGGACAGCGCGTTAATACAGTGCCGGGCTTCCAGCTGTTCAGAGCGGCTCGCGACGCAGAATCAGCGGGGAAATCGCGTGGCGGTGGGACATGCTTCTACATCAACGAACGAAGGTGGTGTAGATGTAACAGCGTTGAAGAAGATGTGCTGTCCCGACCTAGAAGCGCTCTTCATCACCTGTAAGCCTTTCTTACTCGCCGCGGGAATTTTCCTCGTTCATTCTCGTAAGTGTTTACATTCCGCAAGCGTGTGTGAACGCAGCGCTGCAACAACAGCTGGTCGATCAGATCACACACAGTGCGTTGCTAGTGGTACGTCCGAACACGGACGAAACGTAGAATGACCTCACGTGCAGAGTGATGTTAAAAGTGCAATATGCAGACTGTAAGACACTCGGTGGAAGTTAAACAGGAAACACACACGGTGTTTTAACTACGGGGAACAGTGAAACGCTACTCTGTGAGTATGACTGGAACCCCGAGACGTGACGAAATACCGGACTGGAACACTGGACCAGGACTGAAGAACAAGAGGCAGGAACTGACAGGACGGGCACTCGGGACTGGAACATGAACACCTAGGAAACCGACTGAGGGACCAAGAGTGAGAGCACAACGGAACCGCTGATTAAGAATCTGCAATCGGTTCTGCTCCGCTGGCTCCTTTTATACCTCCGTGTCCTATGAGACTGTAAACTGATACGTGGGTGTTCCCTAGCGGCACTGAGTGGCGTCGCCTCCGAGTAGGAGGAGCAGTATCCCCTTGGGACGTGACACACAGAGACAGAGCTGCAACAACACCCGGACTCTGTTATAATCATTGGGGACTTTAATAAAGCAAATCTCTCCCATGAGCTGCCAAAATACAGGCAGCACATTACATGTCCTACTAGAGATAGTAATATACTGGACCACTGTTACACCACAATAAAGGATGCATATCATCACTCTGTCCCACGGCCACAGGGAGCTTTGTGACTCTCTGATCACTGTCTGGTTCATCTTATACCGACCTACAGGCAGAAACTGAAATCAGCTAAACCTGTAATAAGGACTGTTATAAAATGGACTAATGAAGCAGAGCAGGACTTACAAGCCTGCTTTGAGTGCACTGATTGGAGTGTTTTTGAGGCTGCTGCTAGCGATCTGGATGAGCTCACAGACTCTGTAACATCTTATATCAGTTTCTGTGAGGATATGTGCATCCCTACCAGGACTCATTTAACATACAACAACGACAAACCAGGGTTCACTGCAAAACTCAGACAGCTTCATCAGGCCAAAGAAGATGCCTACAAAAATGGGGACAGAGTCTTGTATAAACAGGCCAAAAACACACTGGCAAAGGAGATCAGAGTGGCTAAGAGAAACTACTCTGAAAATCTGAAGAAACAGTTTTCAGTCAACAATCCTGCATCAGTGTGGAAGGGCCTGAAAGACATCACAAATTACAAGACACCATCCCCCAGTACTGCGTCAAATCAGCAACTAGCCGACAATTTGAATGAGTTTTATTGCAGGTTTGAAAAACCCTGTTTCACACCCCACACCCATTCTGACCTTCTCTCCATGCATCGATTAACACCTCCAGTAACCCCCACCTTCCCCCCTCCTGCACCTTTGATCTGTGAAGAGGAGGTGTGTCGGGTCTTCCGCAAACAGAAGACAAGGAAAGCACCAGACCCAGACGGTGTTTCACCAGCCTGTCTAAAAACCTGTGCTGACCAGCTGGCCCCTATCTTCACAAAGATCCTCAACAGATCACTGAAGATGTGCGAAGTTCTTTCCTGCTTCAAACGCTCCACCATCATCCCCATCCCGAAGAAACCCAAAATCACAGGACTTAATGACTACAGACCTGTCGTCCTAACGTCTGTGGTCATGAAGTCACTTGAAAAACTGGTGTTGGCCTACCTGAAGGATGTCACTGGACCCTTGCTGGACCCCCTGCAGTTTGCTTATCGAGCAAACAGGTCTGTGGATGATGCAGTCAACATGGGACTGCACTACATCCTGCAACATCTGGACAAACCAGGGGCTTATGTGAGGATCCTGTTCGTGGACTTCAGCTCAGCCTTCAACACCATCATCCCACACCTCCTCCTGCCCAAATTAACCCAACTCTATGTGCCCACCTCCATCTGTCGGTGGATCACCAACTTCCTGACAGACAGGCAGCAGCTAGTGAAGCTGGGAAAATTCTCATCCAACACTCGCACGATCAGTACTGGCGCCCCCCAGGGATGTGTGCTCTTCCCACTGCTCTTCTCCCTGTACACCAACGACTGCACCGCAAAAGACCCCTCTATCAAGCTCCTGAAGTTTGCAGATGACACCACACTCATCGGCCTCATCCGGGATGGTGACGAGTCTGCTTACAGACAGGAGGTCCAAGAGCTGGCTGTCTGGTGCAGTCATAACAACCTGGAGCTGAACACGCTCAAAACAGTGGAGATGATCGTAGATTTCAGGAGAAACACCTCAGCATTATCTCCACTCACCATCATGAACAACACTGTGGCAACAGTGGAGTCATTCAGGTTCCTGGGCACTACCATCTCACAGGACCTGAAGTGGGAGCTCCACATAGACTCCATTGTGAAGAAGGCCCAGCAGAGGTTGTACTTCCTTTGCCAGCTGAGGAAGTTCAACATGCCACAGGAGCTACTGATGCAATTCTACTCTGCAGTCATCGAGTCTGTCCTCTGCACTTCTATAACGGTCTGGTTTGGCTCAGTTACGAAATCAGACATCAGAAGACTACAGCAGATAGTTCGGACTGCTGGAAGAATCATCGGCACCCCCCCCCCCCCAATCTCCAAGAACTGTACTTGTCCAGAGTGAGTAAAAGGGCTGGCAAAATCATTGTAGAGCCCCCCCCCCAGGCCACTTCCTCTTTGAACCTCTGCCATCTGGCCGGCGCTACAGAGCACTGAGCACCAGAACAGCCAGGCAAAAGAAAAGTTTCTTTCCTCAGGCCATCTACCTCATGAACAGCTAAATGCCCCCTAGGGAGTAAAGCGGTGCAATACACAACGCTATTTATAATTATATCTATTTATCACATCATATCTTTTACTCACATTCCCTTGCATTTGTATAGAACATACATATAATGTCTAGTGACTATTTTTGTATGTTGTGTACTTTATATTTTCATATATTTTTATCTTTTATTCACTTCTGAAATCTGAGTCTTGTCACCGTCATTCTGTCTGTGCTGTGGAAGTTTCTGTCACCAAGACAAATTCCTTGTATGTGTTAACATACTTGGCAATAAAGCTCATTCTGATTCTGATTCTAAAGGAGGCTGTCCGTCAAAACTTGGCACCCAAACAAGACTTAAGCTGGTAGGGGAAGCAACAAAGATTCCAGCCATCACTTTGAAGGAACTTACAGAAGTAAGTTGCCGAAACTGCGGTACATGTACATGAGCCCACAGTATGAAGAGCTCTTCATAATACTAACCTATATGGGAGGGAGGCAAGAAAAAAGCCATTATTCAAGAATATTCATGAAATGGGATGTCTGGAGTTTGCTACAATGCATGAGAGGGTCCCAGCTAGGATGTGGCAAAAGATAATGTGGTCAGATGAAATGAAGATAGAGAATTCCTGCCAAAATTTAAAGCACTAAGTATGGTGCAAACCTAATGCTGCTCATGTCTCAAAAAACACCATCCTTGTGGTGAAGTATGGTGGTGGCAGGATTATGCGGTGGGAATGTTTTTTCACTCGCAGGGACTAGGAATCTTAAGATTGATAGAATTTATTAAACTAAACACAGGGAAATAGTGGAAGAGAACCTGTTGCAGTCAACTCAGAAACTGAGGTGTGCGAGAAGGTTCACCTTTCAGCAAGATGACAATCCCAAGCCACAAGACCAATGCAACATTGGGGGGATTCAGAAAGAAAAAAGTGAATGTCCTACAATGGCCTAGTCAAAGTCCTGATCTCAATCTCACTGATAATCTTTCGCCTTTTTTTAAAAATTGCAGTCCAGAAGCAAGATCCAACCAACCTGAATGATTTTCAGAAAATATGCCAGGAAGAATGGGACAAAATCACTCCTGAGCAATGTGCAAAGCTGGTTCAGACTTGCTCCAAAAAGACTTAAGGCTGTTATTTTTGCAAAAGGAGGCTCTACTAAATATTAATGTGTGGAGCAATGCAAGCAGTGTTTTCAAAGCTTTCAGTAAAAAATCTTTTGAAAGTTATTTACTTTGGCTTTCAAAATAGTGTTATAACACTTAGGTTTACAATAAAAATACAAACCCCATTTCTGAAAAAGTTTGGATATTTTCCAAAATGCAATAACAACAGGAGTCTGCAATTTGTTAGTTCTCTTGAACCTTTATTTAACTGACAAAAGTACAAAGAACTGACTTTTAATGTTTTGGCTCACCAAAAGATATTTTAAGAAATATGCCAATTTTTGAAGAAATGGAGTTTTTACATATTGGAAGAATATGTGTATGTATCTTTTGAAATCCCAAAATGGTTCTAACTTTTAAGTGGCTTGAATACTTTTGCCAGGTACTCACTGTTATAACTACCATGCCTAAATTACTTCCCTACAGAACTGACATATTGATTTGATTTTTATCTAGTGTGGTTCTGCACTGATTGACTAATAGGTCTTTCAGTTTTGTAGAAAAGAATTTTGCTGTTGCTGTAAACAAGTATTAACAAGTAAGTGTATACTGTATTTAAAGAAGGAAATTTGGTTTAAATGCATCGAAATTAAGGGCTGTCAACCAAAAAATCAAATACATATAGTAGTTCCTACTGTCACTGCAAGTAGCATTATTACCTAAAACATTAGCAGTTCAGCTGTGAATGTTATTTTATACAGCAATAATTTTGCTGGTTTTGAATGATCCATTTTACTACTTACAATGTTAACTGTCTATGTATTTATTAGTATAAAATATTTATAAATATATTTTGTATGTTTATTTGGCACAATGGCACAACTGCAGTGGTGCTACCTTACAACACTTGGGTTGTTTGAATCCAGTGTGTTTGATATGGAGTTTGCAAATTCACATATCCGCAAAGGTTTCCCCCAGGTGCTCTGGTTTCCTCTCACAGTCCAAAGACATGCAATTTGAGTAAATTGGATACACACACACTGACTGAAGCCGCTTATCCTGAGCGGGGTCGCGGCAAGCCAGAGCCTAATCCGGCAACGCAGGGCATGAGGGGACACACCCGGGATGGGATGCCAGTCCATCACAAGGCACCCTAAACAGAACTCGAACCCTAAACCACCAGAAAGCAGGCACAGGCCAAACCCACTGCGCCACCGTTCCCTCCTTAGTAAATTGGACATTAAATTTATTATGCTGTCACTGACAATGACAAGTGGATATGGCAGTGTTTATTTGTTTACTGAACACCAAGTTTGTTTTCATCAAAATATTTTGATCTGGTGGGAGGTATCGTACTATATTGCATGCGTGTGGCATGCGCCTACTAAATGATTGAAATCCTTATGAAAATTCTTTAATTCTTTATATTTATATAGTAAATAAAACCAGTCTTTGTAGTGACTTGCATAAGAAGTTCAGGAGCCTTGGAAGAACCATGGTGACATCTCCCCACATTTTCCAGTGGATTCCTTCATTTAATTTTTGAAAAAGCTGTACAGATTCCCATGCTGCTGGTCTCCCCTTGCCCATGTTTGTTTATGATTCTTGGTGACCTCTTTCTTTCCTATGTCTCTTCCAGGGAGTCATACCAAGTAGCTGGGCTTCCAGTGAACAGCGTTATCTTTGATTGCAGATGACAAAAAAACTCCTGACTGGCACTTGGAATTGTTTGCTTATCAAATTTAAATATTTGTTTTCCTGGTTGGCAGTATACCTGAGTATCTCAATAACATTCTTCAGAATTAGAAAAGAAAGGAGAACTGAAATCAGAGACAACTAATCACATTTAACTAGAAGGGAAATCCATTTCCAAACAGAAATATGTGTTGTTCCAACAGCATGTAATGTAATTTTAAGATGTCCATGGTTTAGAGTAATGTCATTCTGTAATGAAGTGAAAAAGCAATTTGAATAATGTCCCAAGAATAACAAAGATTTTTTTTCTCCAACCTAAAAGCCATCATCAGCTGTTATAAACTATGACTCTGATCTGTCCTGGATTTTCTAGTTTTGAAAATGTATTAATTTAATTTTTAAAAATCACATTTAAATTTTTAAAGTATAAACATTTTTGTATGTTTTCTGTCTTCAAAAATATCAGTATCGGATCTTTGTTATGGATTTCGTGGTATGCCCAGCCTTAGAACTAGTGTCTGGCTACGTACTTCAGTGGCATTAATTTGCACTTGTGGCGGTTCATTTTGTTATGTCTGAAAGTCATATCATGGTTGCAGTGTAATGATTCCTAAAAGCCTTAAATTGGCTGAACATGTTCTGGCCTGCCACATAGCTCTTAAAGTTGCATAGCTACAATGTGGGAACAGAAATACTAATAATGAATGTACCAGGGATTACTAATGGAGGCCAACAACACCCAAGGCTTGTTCGTTTTGCTGTAAGCAGATGCCTTAGGGTTCATGGTGAGTGTTCAGGTTTATGGGACTTGTTTAATGACAGTATTTAATATATTCTGACTATATACTCATCAGCCAAAACATTAAAACCACTGATAGGTGAAGTGAATAACATTGATTATCTCAATACAATAGCATCTGTCAAGGGGTGGGATATATTAGGGAACAAATGATCGGATTGAGATCTGGGGAATTTGGAGGCCACATCAATACCTTGAACTTTTTAACAATTTTTGCAGTGTCACAGGGTGCATTATCCTGCTGAAGGAGGCCACTGCCATCAGGGAATACCGTTGCTATGAAGGGGTGTACAATCTTTAGGTAGGTGGTATATCAAATATATCAAAGTAACAGCCACATAAATGCCAGGACCCAAGGTTTCCCAGCAGGACATTGGCCAGAGCACCACATTGTAGCTGTTTTATAAGATAGGACCAGACAGTCTAGCCTTCGCTCCCCACGCTCATCAATGAGACTTGTGTGTCCATGACCTTGTCGCCTGTTCACCGGTTGTCTTTACTTGGACCACTTTTGGTAGGTACTAACCACTGCATACAGAGAAGACTCCAGAAGACCTGCTGTTTTGGAGATGCTCTGACCCAGTCGTCTGGCCATCACAATTTGGCCTTGTCAAAGTCGCTCAGATCCTTATGCTTACCCATTTTCCTGCTTCCAACACATCAAATTCAAGAACTGACTGTTCACTTACTGGCTAATATATCCCACCTGTTGACAGGTGCCATTGTAATGAGATAATCAGTGTTATTCACTTCACTTGTCAGTGGTTTTAATGTTTTGGCTGATCGGTGTATAGATGATAAAATGATAAAACTTCTGGAATGGTAATCAGCATGTTGTTTAAGTACAGTGGTTGCAGCACAGCCATCTATTAGAAAATAGTAATTTTAGTTTTAATACAAATTCGAACAGTTAAAAATAAAATTAAATCAAATGTAATTGCATTTACATTTATTAACGGAATCAATTTGGATATTAACATTTATTAGATTAAAAGATAAACCTTCATGCGGCTACTGCTGTAATATTATGTAAATGTTTATATATTTTTAAAAAAAATATCATTATTAGGAAAGCGATTAGGAGTCATCGATATTCAGATAAGTTTTATGCAGCTTCTCGTGTGACGTACTGTCTCGAACATCCGAAATGATAACATCAGAAGATCAGTGTGACAAAAAATTACAAAAGCTCTGTGTTTTGGATATATTTATTCTAAAATATTTTTAATGTTTTCAAACCAAAGTTCTCAGTACAAATTAGGACTCATCTGAAGTTTCTTAGTCCCCTTTCAGAAACCTTTTAAACAATAATCCAAATAGTTTTTGATGAGGACCTTTGTTATTCTTACATATCGAGCAAGAAAATGTTTTTTACCACCATGGCTCACATTACAGTCTCCCTCTACAAGTAAGTGGCTGACTGAAGTGTTGGGCTTCCTTCTTTAGAATCTCTACTTCTGGAGAACTGTTTTTTGACTTGTACCTGCATCCATCTGAATAGTTTTCACTGATGGGGCTCAGACGAGAACCGCAAGCAGAGTGAAGCTATTGTGAAACAATTTCAAAAATGATACTTGTCTGCATTCTCCTCACGGGGGCGAAGACACACAGCTGTGGCTATCAGCAGATCTGTCTTGAGTGTAAGACACGCTATGCTACTTTACAGCAGAGTATGCCTTTGATCCAGCTTGTTTTGCCAGTTAACGGTAATGATGTGCCAGCAACCCCAAATGTACTCTTTAATTATGGTGGTTTCATCTTTCATTTCATACTTTATTACATACTTTTCAGTCTTTATTGAAGTATCTTAGAACGTGAGAGTCTGACGATTCTAAAGTGCTCACACAGACAATGAGTTCAAGCAGGTCGTGTTTGCAGAAGGTCAACACTCTGGTTATGACCTACAAGACCATCAACAGCTCTGTTCCCCTGATACCAGCAGGACCTGATCTGTCGCTTTGCCCCAACCAGACTGCTACACTGCTATGTTCCTCCACTTCTGGCCACTGGCTGGTTCCACACACGGGGTCTTTGAAAGTCCAAAGGTTCTTGGTTCTGCATCCAATGTGGTGGAATGATCTCCCTCTGTGCCTCTGAGCTGCTGAATCTCTCAACATTCAAGACAGGACACAAAAACACATCTATTTAGTACTCACTTCTCTGCTTATCTCTTATGTTCTCCATAAACTTTTGTTAGATTATTTTTAAAATTAAAAAAATCTCCATATTTTTGTACACAGCTATTCGTGATGTAATGTAACCTGGCAAAACTGGTGGTATTGGACTAACTGCATTTCGAGAATGTTATGTCTGTATCTGAATCTCTCTGCTGTGAAAACCTCTTTTTACTCTCAGTTGCAAGCCACTGTGGAGATAAACATCAGCTGAATGAATAAATGTATATACTATATGTATAAATATGTGTGAGAGAGCACAGCTCGACATAACATGCAGTTTTTTGTAACCTTCCATCCAGTTTGTATGAGGAAGTGGCCTCAAAGCAGTAAACAAAGAAGGCTTAGTGGAGGAACCAGTTAGGGAGAACTCTCACAGTACACATGTGACAAAGGATCCATATTAATTCCCATGAAGGGACTTTAGCAAGGTATTCAAACTCAATTAAGATTTTAAAATATACGGTTATATAAATGGATAAAACCATAAACTGCATTACAGGTTTGGATACACGTTATCTTCAAGTTTCACTAGAATTATACTGAGTATATTACAAGTAAGCTCTGGGCCAAAGAATAACAATTCCCTTGTCTCTTTGATGGAGACGGTGTTTCAGAAAGGCGGTCTTGCACACGCCTTGCCCCCCGGCAACAGGCCGGTGTTTCTTCTTGCAGCACTTTGGGGTTTGCAGCTGCAGTCGAGCAGAAAGGAACTACTTCCTTTTTCTATGCTGGTGACAACAGCGCTTGCTGAATCTGCAGTACACACACAGGGAAGACCCCGGTCACACCCTCCACATCGCAGCACACCTGTGGGGGTCTAACTGCTGGATCATGGCCTTCAGAATCACAGGTGAGTGGGGCCGCACGAGACGGAGAGGGCGGGTCATACCTATCTCAACTCGGTGATTCATGAGTCTGAACAGAGGTTTCCAAACCTCAAAGTGCAGTCAGGGCATTTGGTGCTCATGCCATTACCCACCAGACTGCTGGAACAACAGAATAAATCGCTAAATTAACTCCTGACACCTCTCACTTTAAAGCGAATGCTGAAGCAGTTGGTTCCTGGTTGCATCAGTAGCACAATAAAAATATGCAAGATAAGAACAAGACCTGTTATTTGTTATTTGTTCCAACTCCTTCCATCAGAATGTATCGCTGTGCTGTCACCTTTCTAACTAACTTTGTGAAAGTGTTACGGTTGCAGAATACCTGCAAAAAACTGCACGTACTTGATCTAGAGGATAAAATGGGCTGCTTGATAACCTCCCACACTGACCTGTTAATGATAAAAAGGTCAAAAGTGAGTCCTCTCTGTTAAAATATATTGCAAAATTAAATTCCACTTCCAAGTTTAATTTTCTTAAGTACTTATAAGTAAAGCACTACTTAAAGTAATGGTGAAGGAAAGGTGATACAAATCTTGCAGCCCCAGTAATGTCCTTCGTCAGCAATGAGCTGCTGGTGTCAGAGGAGAAAAGCGTGTTCTTGCAAATAAAAGAAAGACACCATATAGAGGATTTTCACACTCCAGACTACGATTTCTCTGAAACAATTTAAATATTCCTTTTTGCTGTCACCCACGATGGTGTGAAGACCTTACCCAGGAACAGGAAGGGGAAGCGCGAGTGCGCTTTTCAGCCAACATGTTGACAGGAAATCAGACAGGCATGTTTAATCTCAGGTTTGTGGTGGTGGTGAAGACTAATAATTGTATGAAGTTAGTATTTATTTATTTTTTTCAAACACAGTAAATGTGAGCATGGTGCCTGTGAAATGGAGACGCTACAGCATGAAAATGACTGAATAACACATGAACAAGGAAGCACCTATTTGTGTCTGTCAAGCACTGATCCCTGATCTCTCTCCTCATCTATCCCTAATTGGACACCAGGACCAGGTGATGGCAAAAATGATGCAGAATACACTCAGATGTGCATGTATGCAGATCTATTAGTGTGTAACAGAGAAAGATTCCAGTTAGGAAGGAGGGAGAAACTGAGAGGGGGATCGTGGCAGCACGCAATAAACCCTCCTCCTGGGAAGGGGGGAGGAGGAGCAGACCGGTTCTTGTTGGTTTTATAAGCAGGGCTGCTGCTGAAGGAGGAAAAGCGTGGTTGCAGCAGACACAGGGATCACTGCAGCGAGCGAGCATCTCTGAACCGTCCGCAGGTGCGTACTGAGGATGGAGTCTGCAGCAATGAAACACAGGAGCATGCAGGATATGGGCCCTCACTGGGACCATGTCAGTCTGTTACGGTGATACCATCATCCCTCATAGTCAGGGATAGAGCTTTGTTAATCACCTGGAGAAAGGAGTCGTTATTGATTTGCAAGGTGACGGAGCTCCTGGAACTCACACAGAAAAGCAGGTGGGGGATCCGTGCAGGCTGTATTTGCAGAGGATGCAGGTTCGGTCCCTGCCACAGTCAAACCTGATCTATTAATGCTACAAGTTTCAGGCTCCTCATATTGACACCTGTCAACCAGCTGATTCTGCTACTTTATTTAGAGGGAGTTCTCGGTGGATATGAACTCTGGGATGTGAGTTTTGTCCTGGATGCCTGGGTAAAGCACTAGGTTTTATGGAAGAGTACCTAAGGGGTCTTGATCTTAATGTCTATTTGGATGCGTCAAGGCTCACTGAACTGGAAACCCGGCTGCAGCATGTTGAGCCATTGCCTGATTCAGCAGGCTTTTCTTGCTGAGCACGTAGATCTTCCTCTCTGCTGGCATTCACACTTTTCTGATTATTTAGTGTGGCAATCGTAAACTATGTGAAGAAATACAAGTAGCCTGCATGCCACAGAATGTATTGTGTTTCAAGGCTTTCTTTGGATTTATAGGAAGAAAGGATGAATGCACAGGTGCGTTGGTGTGCTCAGGACCTGGTGGTTACTATGATGCTGTCCAGGGTTCTGCGATGGCTCTGCAGGAGTTATTAAATCTGTCTATCAAGATACACCACAGCAGAAAACAATGTATTATCTTTAAATGATGGACTGCAAGACAAGCTGCCTTGAGCATATGCCACAATGGCATATGCATATGTGATTACAGCAATAACAAAGGAAGAGGTGGTGTAATAAATGGAGCCAATCTGAATTCATACAGTAAAAATTAACCAGCTGTATAAATGGAATAGTTACTGTGAGTTGCTGATGATGGTAGTTAAAGTCTGATGATGAGAAAATAATATAGTAACGTGCATAAGCAAGTCCTGGAACAGCTTCACGAGATAGGATAGGAAAGGACAGGATAGGATAGAAAAGTGTAGTATAGGATAAGATACGACAATTCTTTATTAATCCCTGCAGGGAAATTCAGAAATATGATTGCAGAGGGCATGATAAATAAGGTTGTGTGTGAGTGTGCATCAGTGCCAGACTAGTGCTTATTTACAAACATTTTTCAGTGTTTGTCCGAGGTGTCATGATGTTCTCAGTGGAGGGCTCTTTAGAGGATGAGCTAGGGCTGGGTACGCGTGTGTGTGCGTGTGCACGGGCACATGCATCTCAGGTAGAGCTGCCCATTGCAACGGCTGTCTTGAAACAGGCCCCGTTGAGCCTATCTCCGCAGAGTGCCTGCGTTTCTGGTGGGACGAGATAGTAAACATGGGTGAGTCCAATCCTGCCGTGGACAGCAGGCGCCGGTTTCTGCAGACAGACATGTCATTTTTCCCCTCCAGGTGAACTGCACTCTGCCACAAGAGTGACTCAGACTAAATCCCAAGCTTACCTGCAAATCTATGGAAAAAACCAATGATGAGTTGAGTTGGTGCACCTGACTTATTTTAACTGCTGCATCTATGAGAACAAGCAAGGAAACAATGTGAAGAAGATATTGACTCGATGACTAATTTATTCATGTGCTGACAGCCTCCACTCAGACATGCAGACAGACTTTGGGAGAGTTGCCATGACCATAGATAAGTATAAATTCAATAACCATTTGAATTTTATTTGTTTTTCAGTTCAAAGGGGGAAAAAAACCATGGCGGGTAAGTCTGTTTAACTCTTTTTCGTTGTTTCCTCAGCAAATATTTTGTCTGGAAAACATAAAAAATTGTTTGCTGTTTATACTTTACCGCTGCAACCTGGCATTGCTTAAACAGTTTAAAAGACTAATTTATGGTAAAGGCTACTAACTCTTTCATGGATGTTTTATATGTAACTTTAAAATACATAAAGAAATATATATTGAATCAATGTTTGTATATACGTTTTGTTTTATATTTCTACCCTCCACATGCCTTGTTGCGTAGAAGAAATAGCAATTCACAGTTATAGATTGATCAAATTACTGGGTATTGGGTTACTGGGTAATAATCAAGGTGTTGGGTAAAACCATATTGTAGCTACTCATTCATCTTATCACACCAGTTTTGCTCATTCCTGTTATGCTACAGACTCCAGTTTTGAGAAGGAATTCCTTGAGTCCCACAATTCCTACCGGCAGAAGCACGGTGCTCCACCGCTGAAGATGAGCAGGGACCTCTGCAGCTCTGCGCAGGCCTGGGCCGACCGCTTGCTTTCCATGCAGAAACTGCGGCACAGCGACACAGAGAATGGGGAGAACCTCTTCTACACCAAGAGCTCTGTCCCTAAGAAGGTTACAGGTGACTGTACAATTATGTGGCAGAAGGGGGACGGTATCTAACAGGATGTGCAGCCTTCTTAGCCTCAAGAATACGGCCCTTCCGTACTTCCCTTTTAATAATCATAGAGCATAATCCCATAGATTCCTAAATGCATGGCAGCAGAGGGCAGCCGATAGATTCATGCATTCAAATTTACTGGCTCCTTCTATTACAGTCAAATTCTGAATTTTTGAAGTCACAAACATTTTTCAGTTTATTTATTTATTTTTAACTAGATTCTCTTCATTTAATGGGTTGAATCATCAACCAGTTTCAAGCATCAATTCTTCATACTTTTTCTGAAATATATTTGTAAGCAAAAAATGTGGTTTCCCTTGGTTACGCTTTTGTCTCGCTTAGGATTATTGTTATTTTTACGTTTTTCAAATTCGCTGTCGAAGCTTTCTGTTGTTAAAACCAAACAAGTCACTTTTACAGCAAAGAAATACCTCATCTGGACTTACTGTGGTGTCTTGTTTTACAAATGGTTGCAACTGTATGGTGTTGTCACTCCCACACCTGTAAGCTCAGTGACAGCACCTGTTGCTGATTAGCATGGCCAGGTATAAAGCTAGCGCCTTTGGGAGGATGGGTGCGGAATCTGCAACGCCCACTTACAGGCTTGTGAATTCAGCGGTCTGTTTCCCAGTATCCTATTCCCTGTTTAAAGTTCCTGATTCTCCTGGCATTTTTGACCTTGGCTTGTTCATTGTTGAGTATTGCTTTATCCCTGAAATGACGTTCGCACCTTGGAAGTCCCTCGCCTGGCCCCTACCTCAGGCTCTGATTGCCCCTGTGTTTTGACACAAGAATAAAAGGACCCGCACTTGGGTCCAAACCCTACCTCCTGTCTCTCGTCCTCGACACTGACAGCTGTGAACACTAGATAGAACTGTCTAGTCAGCTAAAAAAATAAATTATTCAACTTGAATTGCTATGTAAAGCAACAAAGTCTGAAACATACGGAAGAAAGGAATACATTCTTATATCTTATATGAGTGTTAAGTATCTTAAGTGTTAAATTTTTTAAACTTTCTTTATATTTTTTGTGAAATGAAAGTTTTTGAGGGGGGCGTGGTGGCGCAGTGGGTTGGACCGGGTCCTGCTCTCTAGTGGGTCTGGGGTTCGAGTCCCGCTTGGGGTGCCTTGCGACGGACTGGCGTCCCGTCCTGGGTGTGTCCCCTCCCCCTCCGGCCTTACGCCCTGTATTACCGGGTAGGCTATGGTTCCCCGTGACCCTGTATGGGACAAGCGGTTCAGAAAATGTGAGAGTGAGTGTGTGTGTGAAAGTTTTTGTGCAAATTGCTTGTATGTTGATTTTAGGCTTGTGAAGTTGACTGGGAAAATTATTGTTCATCAGCTGAAAATAACTTCAATACTGATATATGTTTGCTTCCATCGGGCTGTTGCTGCCTAACTGTGACTGACTGTGTGTGCAGGGAAGGAGGCTGTAGACAACTGGTACAGCGAGATCAAGAAGTACAACTTCAGCAGACCAGGATTCGTCTCTGGAACAGGTAGACAAAGTCAAAAGTGAAGGGACAGATGCTAGACCTAAGGAGAGGGATTCAGAAGACACATAGAAAATAGCTCACCTCTTTAATTTATATATTTTCTTGCAAACTGCACTACAGGACGTGGAGTTGAGCGTTGCAATACAAGATTATTTGATATGAGCATAATTAATCTACTTGTTCTGAACAGATGTTCAGCATAGTGGAAAGCTTCTGTGAAATGGTTTTTTTCTGTGGTAGTCTTTTACAAGTTCACCTCCTCTGGTTCATATATTGTCTTGCATACCCCACATATTGAACAGCTGGGGACAACTAGTAGCACAGTAGTCAGCGATGCTGCCTTTGGACCCAAAGGCTGCAGGTTTGAATCCCACTTCCAGCTATACTATCTTTGAGCAAGGTACTTCCCATATATTGCTCCAGTAAAATTACCCAGGTGTATAAATGGGTCAATGATTGTAAGGAGCTTAACATTGTAAGTCAATTTGGAGAAAAGCATCAGCTAAATAAATAAATGTAAATGGATTCTGCTCCATCTCTTTAGTGCCTAACATTGTGTTGTATTGCTGGTTCAAGGCCATTTCACCCAGGTGGTGTGGAAGGACTCCAAGGAGGTGGGGGTCGGCCTGGCGACAGACGGAAACACCACCGTTGTCGTAGGCCAGTACCATCCTGCAGGGAACATAACTAACACGGGCTACTTTGAGAAGAATGTCCTGCCCCCAGGTATCTCCACATCAAGTCATGGTTTTGTATGTATCAACATACTTCTGATGACACAGCAATGAGAATTTGAGCATGTTAGAGAAACAATGGGGCCAGAGCACCTTCTTTATGTTTCTAAGCAGGTAGAAGGCAAATGAATGTGTTTGTCACTGGAAGGATACTGTATGAATTGATTTAAATGACAACACAATACAGTACTTCATGGGAACATCTTCATGGTCAATCACATTTTCTTCCTTTGGTCATCTGTGGTTCTCCCAAAGCTGGTGCCCCCATTGTGATCTCATCTGACCAACAAACAGTGCAGGGGAGGTCACTGGAAAATGTCACAGAAACCACTAATTCACATGGAAGGTGTGACATTGCACTATTCAGAGACCAGAGACAAAAAATTAAATGATTGGATCAGAAGATGTCAGAAAAGTAGTGCCAGGCAATCTCTTGTTACCGAGTGCCAGAACAAGATGTGCTGGACGTACCTGAGACATCAAAAGTGTACCAACAAGATGTTAATGCATTGGATTGCAGGAGGAGAAGAAAGCAGGGCAGACGAGCCTCCGAAAGAGTCAGAAAATAAGCCCTCATCTACTTACCAGACCACAGACAACCCAGATGGCCAATCAAGTGCTTCCTCAAGTTTTGAGAAGGAGTTTCTGGAGTCCCACAATTCCTACCGGCAGAAGCACGGTGCTCCACCGCTGAAGATGAGCAGGGACCTCTGCAGCTCTGCGCAGGCCTGGGCCGACCGCTTGCTTTCCATGCGGACACTGCAGCACAGCAACACAGAGAATGGGGAGAACCTCTTCTACACCCAGAGCTCCGTCCCTAAGAAGGTTACAGGTGACTGTGCCCTTACAAGGCAACAGGGGGTGCTATCTAAGAGGATGTCCACCCTTTACAAAAATACACTTATCCCCAGTCACCTGGTCCTAATTCATTTCTGACTATGGTACCGACAATTAAAAAACCAGATGAAAGAATTACACACACACACACACACACACACACACACAAAGCAGTCAAGACCTAAGGATAAGGAAGAGAGGAATACAGTCTAATGTCCTTGGTGACAAGTATTTTGTATTTGAAATCATTTTATAATATTGCAGTGTAAATTAAGATTTGTGTGCAAATTGCTTGTATGTTGGTTTTAAGCTTATGAAGCTGACTGGGGACATTACTGCACAGCTGAAAATAATTTCAGTACTGATGTATGTTAGCTTCCCTGGGACTGTTGCTGCCTAACTGTGACTGACTGTGTGTGCAGGGAAGGAGGCTGTAGACAACTGGTACAGCGAGATCAAGAAGTACAACTTCAGCAGACCAGGATTCGTCTCTGGAACAGGTAGACAAAGTCAAAAGTGAAGGGACAGATGCTTGACCTAAGGAGAGGGATTCAGAAGACACATAGAAAATAGCTCACCTCTTTAATTTATACATTTTCTTGCAAACTGCACTACAGGACGTGGAGTTGAGCATTGCAATACAAGATTAATTATGTGAGCATAATTAATCTACTTGTTTTGAACAGATGTTCAGCATAGTGGAAAGCTTCTGTGAAATGGTTTTTTCTGTGGTAGTCTTTTACAAGTTCACCTCCTCTGGTTCATATATTGTCTTGCATACCCCACATATTGAACAGCTGGGGACAACTAGTAGCACAGTAGTCAGCGATGCTGCCTTTGGACCCAAAGGCTGCTGGTTTGAATCCCACTTCCAGCTATACTATCTTTGAGCAAGGTACTTCCCATATATTGCTCCAGTAAAATTACCCAGGTGTATAAATGGGTCAATGATTGTAAGGAGCTTAACATTGTAAGTCAATTTGGAGAAAAGCATCAGCTAAATAAATAAATGTAAATGGATTCTGCTCCATCTCTTTAGTGCCTAACATTGTGTTGTATTGCTGGTTCAAGGCCATTTCACCCAGGTGGTGTGGAAGGACTCCAAGGAGGTGGGGGTCGGCCTGGCGACAGACGGAAACACCACCGTTGTCGTAGGCCAGTACCATCCTGCAGGGAACATAACTAACACGGGCTACTTTGAGAAGAATGTCCTGCCCCCAGGTATCTCCACATCAAGTCATGGTTTTGTATGTATCAACATACTTCTGATGACACAGCAATGAGAATTTGAGCATGTTAGAGAAACAATGGGGCCAGAGCACCTTCTTTATGTTTCTAAGCAGGTAGAAGGCAAATGAATGTGTTTGTCACCGGAAGGATACTGTATGAATTGATTTAAATGACAACACAATACAGTACTTCATGGGAACATCTTCATGGTCAATCACATTTTCTTCCTTTGGTCATCTGTGGTTCTCCCAAAGCTGGTGCCCCCATTGTGATCTCATCTGACCAACAAACAGTGCAGGGGAGGTCACTGGAAAATGTCACAGAAACCACTAATTCACATGGAAGGTGTGACATTGCACTATTCAGAGACCAGAGACAAAAAAATTAAATGATTGGATCAGAAGATGTCAGAAAAGTAGTGCCAGGCAATCTCTTGTTACTGAGTGCCAGAACAAGATGTGCTGGACGTACCTGAGACATCAAAAGTGTACCAACAAGATGTTAATGCATTGGATTGCAGGAGGAGAAGAAAGCAGGGCAGACGAGCCTCCGAAAGAGTCAGAAAATAAGCCCTCATCTACTTACCAGACCACAGACAACCCAGATGGCCAATCAAGTGCTTCCTCAAGTTTTGAGAAGGAGTTTCTGGAGTCCCACAATTCCTACCGGCAGAAGCACGGTGCTCCACCGCTGAAGATGAGCAGGGACCTCTGCAGCTCTGCGCAGGCCTGGGCCGACCGCTTGCTTTCCATGCGGACACTGCAGCACAGCAACACAGAGAATGGGGAGAACCTCTTCTACACCCAGAGCTCCGTCCCTAAGAAGGTTACAGGTGACTGTGCCCTTACAAGGCAACAGGGGGTGCTATCTAAGAGGATGTCCACCCTTTACAAAAATACACTTATCCCCAGTCACCTGGTCCTAATTCATTTCTGACTATGGTACCGACAATTAAAAAACCAGATGAAAGAATTACACACACACACACACACACACACACACACACACACACACACACACACACAAAGCAGTCAAGACCTAAGGATAAGGAAGAGAGGAATACAGTCTAATGTCCTTGGTGACAAGTATTTTGTATTTGAAATCATTTTATAATATTGCAGTGTAAATTAAGATTTGTGTGCAAATTGCTTGTATGTTGGTTTTAAGCTTATGAAGCTGACTGGGGACATTACTGCACAGCTGAAAATAATTTCAGTACTGATGTATGTTAGCTTCCCTGGGACTGTTGCTGCCTAACTGTGACTGACTGTGTGTGCAGGGAAGGAGGCTGTAGACAACTGGTACAGCGAGATCAAGAAGTACAACTTCAGCAGACCAGGATTCGTCTCTGGAACAGGTAGACAAAGTCAAAAGTGAAGGGACAGATGCTTGACCTAAGGAGAGGGATTCAGAAGACACATAGAAAATAGCTCACCTCTTTAATTTATACATTTTCTTGCAAACTGCACTACAGGACGTGGAGTTGAGCATTGCAATACAAGATTAATTATGTGAGCATAATTAATCTACTTGTTTTGAACAGATGTTCAGCATAGTGGAAAGCTTCTGTGAAATGGTTTTTTTCTGTGGTAGTCTTTTACAAGTTCACCTCCTCTGGTTCATATAATGTCTTACATACCCCACATATTGAACAGCTGGGGACAACTAGTAGCACAGTAGTCAGCGATGCTGCCTTTGGACCCAAAGGCTGCTGGTTTGAATCCCACTTCCAGCTATACTATCTTTGAGCAAGGTACTTCCCATATATTGCTCCAGTAAAATTACCCAGGTGTATAAATGGGCCAATGATTGTAAGGAGCTTAACATTGTAAGTCCATCCATCCATCCATCCATCTTCCTCCGCTTTATCCGGGGCCGGGTCGCGGGGGCAGCAGTCTGAGCAGAGTCCTCCAGACTTCCCTCTCCCCGCACACCTCCTCCAGTTCCTCTGGGGCAACCCCAAGGCGTTCCCAGGCCAGCCGGGAGACATAGTCTCTCCAACGTGTCCTGGGTCTGCCCCGAGGCCTCCTCCCAGTGGGACAAGCCCGGAACACCTCCCCAGGGAGGTGTCCAGGAGCCATCCGGAACAGATGCCCGAGCCACCTCAATTGGCTCCTCTCGATGCGGAGGAGCAGCGGCTCTACTCCGAGCTCCTCCCAGGTGACTGAGCTCCTCACCTTATAACTAAAGGTGCGCCCAGCCACTCTGCGGAGGAAACTCATTTCTGCCACTTGTATCCGCGATCTCATTCTTTCGGTCATGATCCAGAGTTCATGACCATAGGCGAGGGTAGGAACGTAGATCGACCGGTAAATTGAGAGCTACGCCTTACCACTCAGCTCCCTCTTCACCACAACAGACCGGTACAATGACCGCATTACTGCGGATGCCACACCGATCTGTCTGTCAACCTGTCGCTCCATTTTTCCCTCACTCGTGAACAAGACCCCGAGATACTTAAACTCCTCCACTTGAGGGAGCAACTCCCCCCTAACCCGGAGGGGGCAATCCACCTTTTTCCGACTGAGAACCATGGCCTCGGATTTGGAGGTGCTGATTCTCATCCCCGCCGCTTTGCACTCGGCTGCAAACCTCCCCAGTGCACGCTGCAAGTCTTGATTTGATGAAGCCAACAGGACCACATCATCCGCAAAAAGCAGAGACGAGATCTCGCGGCCACCAAAACAGACACCCTCCGTTCCCTGGCTGTGCCTAGAAATTCTGTCCATGAAGATAATGAACAGAATCGGTGACAAAGGGCAGCCCTGGCGGAGTCCAACATGCACCGGGAACAGGTCCGACTTACTGTCGGCAATGCGAACCAAGCTCCTGCTCCAGTCATACAGGGAACGAACAGCCCGTAGCAGCGAGCCCCGAACCCCATGATCCCAAAGTACCTCCCACAGGATGCCACGAGGGACACGGTCGAATGCCTTCTCCAGGTCCACAAAACACATATGAACTGGTTGGGCAAACTCCCACGAACCCTCCAGCACCCTAGTGAGGATATAGAGCTGGTCCAGTGTTCCACGGCCAGGGCGAAAACCGCATTGCTCCTCCTGAATCCGAGGTTCGACTATCGGTCGGATTCTCCTTTCCAGTACCCTGGCATAGACTTTCCCAGGGAGGCTAAGGAGTGTGATCCCCCTGTAGTTGGAACACAATCTCCGGTCCCCCTTCTTAAAAAGAAGGACCACCACCCCGGTCTGCCAGTCCAGAGGCACCGTTCCCGAACTCCTCGCGATGCTGCAGAGGCGTGTCAGCCAAGACAGCCCCACAACATCCAGAGACTTGAGAAACTCGGGGCGGATCTCATCCACCCTCGGAGCCTTGCCACCGAGGAGTTTTTTGACTACCTCAGCAATTTCAGCCAGGGTAATGGACGAGTCCCCCCCCAAGTCCCCAGCCTCAGCTTCCTCTACGGAAGGCGTGTCGGAGGGATTGAGGAGATCCTCAAAGTACTCCTTCCACCGCCCGAGAACATCCTCAGCTGAGGTCAGCAGCGCACCACTTCCACTGTAAACAGTGTTTGTGGAACACTGCTTCCCCCTTCTGAGTCGCCGGACGGTTTGCCAGAATCTCTTTGAGGCCGACCAAAAGTCTTCCTCCATGGCCTCACCGAACACCTCCCAAGCCAGAGTTTTTGCCGTGGCGACTGCCAGAGCCGCGCTCCGTTTGGCCCGTCGGTACCCGTCAGCTGCTTCAGGAGTCCCATGAGCCAGCCAGGCCCGATAGAACTCCTTCTTCAGCTTGACGGCATCCCTTACCTCCGGTGTCCACCACCGTGTTCAGGGATTGCTGCCGCGACAGGCGCTGGAGACCTTATGGCCGCAGCTCCGAACCGCCACCCCGACAATGGAGGCATGGAACATAGTCCATTCAGACTCAATGTCCCCCACCTCCCTCGGGACCTGGTTGAAGCTCTGTCGGAGGTGGGAGTTGAAGACCTCTCTGACAGGGGCCTCCGCCAAACGTTCCGAACAGACCGTCACTATGCGTTTGTGCCTGCCAGGTCTGTCCAGCTTTTTCCCCCGCCATCGAATCCAACTCACCACCAGGTGGTGATCAGTTGACAGCTCAGCCCCTCTCTTCACCCGAGTGTCCAAGACATATGGCCGAAGGTCAGAAGAAACGACTACAAAGTCGATCATCGACCTCCGACCTAGGGTGTCCTGGTGCCAAGTGCACTGATGGACACCCTTATGCATGAACATGGTGTTCGTTATGGATAAACCGTGACTAGCACAGAATTCCAATAACAACTCACCGCTCGGGTTCAGATCAGGGAGGCCGTTCCTCCCAATCATGGCCCTCCAGGTGTCACTGTCGCTGCCCACGTGGGCGTTAAAGTCCCCCAGTAGAACGACAGAGTCCCCAGTGGGAGCGCTTTCCAGCATGCCCTCCAGGGACTCCAAGAAGGCCGGGTACTCTACACTGCCGCTAGGCGCATAAGCACAAACGACAGTGAGAGACCGTTCCCTGACCCAAAGGCACAGGGAGATGACCCTCTCATTCACCGGGGTAGACTCCAACACATGGCGGCTAAACTGGGGGGCTATTAATAACCCCACACCCGCCCGCCGCCTCTCACCCTGGGCAACGCCAGAATAGTGGAGAGTCCACCCTTGGTCGAGAAGAGTGGTTCCAGAACCCAAGCTGTGAGTGGAAGTGAGCCCGACTATATCTAGACGGTATCTCTCAACTTCCCGCACCAGCTCAGGCTCCTTCCCCGCCAGTGAGGTGACATTCCAAGTCCCAAAAACCAGAGTTGGCGCCCGAGGTTTGGGTCGGCCGGGCACTCGGCCCCGACCACCGCCCAAATCACAATTGTAAGTCAATTTGGAGAAAAGCATCAGCTAAATAAATAAATGTAAATAGATTCTGCTCCATCTCTTTAGTCCCCAACATTGTGTTGTATTGCTGGTTCAAGGCCATTTCACCCAGGTGGTGTGGAAGGACTCCAAGGAGGTGGGGGTCGGCCTGGCGACAGACGGAAAAACCACCTTTGTCGTAGGCCAGTACCATCCTGCAGGGAACATAACTAACAAGGGCAACTTTGAGAAGAATGTCTTGCCCCCAGGTATCTCCACACATCAACTGCTGGTTTTTCCTCATATTGTCGTGCTGCTAATGACACTGTTGAAGGAGTATGAACGGGTTAGAGAAACATTATAATCGAACCATCTTCCTTTATATTTTAAAGCTGTTATTTTGCAAGTAAACATAAATGTCACTTACCCAACACTGTGTTAATATATATTTATATGATACAATCAGTATTTATATAGATGGGTGTGGCAGACATTTCTAAAGTCAGATCTATGTGGGCTGTTGACAGGAAGTTCAAGTGCAGACAATGAGCTGCAGTTTGAAAAGACCCCAGCACCCAGTAAACAGTCCACCCCACATCCAGCTGACCCTCGGACCGCTCCTCCCCAGAGCAATATTGAAGAGAATCAAACCACCAGTGACCCTGGTAAGTAATTAGCGAAAAAATCTTTCTAGTACATTTCATCTGCTCATCAAATATTTAAAATCATAACCCTCTCAAACTATATTGGGTAAGTGTGCATTTTTTATGCTCTGAATATACTGTAGTTTGACATTTGTCAATGCCTCTGGTAATTTTAGAGATCCAAGACAAGATGATGTTATAATGAAAAGATGTTTGACATGTTCATTTAGACAGCAATACACTGTCACTTTAAGCATTCTCATTCTCTCGTTCTGAGTTCTCTGACTGTCAACTGGCGGTATTGCTACTACTGTTACCATTATTTATTGTTATTGCTGTCATTGCTGCTATTGTTATTTACTGTCATTTACACAGTTTTGTTTGTCATTGTTTTGTTTGTGCAGTATTTCTATTGTCCTTGCCCATAGTCTGTGGAGAAGCATTCAGGAAGATTTTCATGATACACGTACATAGTACTTGTATCTATGACAATAAACTTGAAACTATAACTTGAATATCTTGACACAGTTTATTTTGTTTGTCTCCTTCAGAAAAGAGAGCAGTTCCATAACCATTGAGTTGTTTCACGAAGTGATGAGTGATGCTCTATCTTCCTCAGATGCAGAAATATTCGCTAGAGACTTCCTGCAAGCGTGCAATAAGTATCGTTTCACCCATGGAGCAGCTCCCCTTGTTCTGAGTCCCACTATAAACAGGGAAGCACAGGATTGGGCAGATAAATTGCTGAAGGAGTCCACACTCAAGCACTCCAACTCCAAACATGGGGAGAGCATCTGGGCTAAGACAGGCCCACCAAGCATCACAGCAACAGGTATGAAACCATTGATGGGGAGCCAGATGGCCAAGACGGCCTGTATCAGAATCAGAATCAAAACGAGCTTTATTGCCAAGTATGTTCACACATACAAGGAATTTGTCTTGGTGACAGAAACTTCCACAGCACAGACAGGATGACAGTGACAAGACACAGATGGGAAGACAGAATATGTGAATGAAGGATAAAAAATATATAAATATAAAGAACACAATATACAAAAATAGTCACTAGACATTATATGTATGTACAGGTATGTTCTATACAAATGAAAGGGAATGTGAGTAAGAGATATGTGATAAATAGATATAAATATAAATAGCCCTGTGTATTGCACTGGGTTACTCTCTAGGGGGGATTTAGCTGTTCATGAGGTAGATGGCCTGAGGAAAGAAACTTTTCTTGTGCCTGGCTGTCCTGGTGTTCAGTGCTCTGTAGCGCCGGCCAGATGGCAAAGGTTCAAAGAAGAAGTGGCCTGGATGTGAGGGGTCTAAAATGATTTTGCTAGCCCTTTTACTGATTCTGGACGAGTACAGTTCTTGGAGAGCTGGGGGGGGAATGTGCCGATGATTCTTCCAGCAGTCCGAACTATCTGCTGGAGTCTTCTGATGTCTGACTTCGTAGCTGAGCCGAACCAGACAGTTATAGAGGTGCAGAGGACAGACTCGATGACTGCAGAGTAGAATTGCATCAGTAGCTCCTGTGGCATGTTGAACTTCCTCAGCTGGCGAAGGAAGTACAACCTCTGCTGGGCCTTCTTCACAATGGAGTCTATGTGGAGCTCCCACTTCAGGTCCTGTGAGATGGTAGTGCCCAGGAACCTGAATGACTCCACTGTTGCCACAGTGCTGTTCATGATGGTGAGTGGGGATAACACTGAGGTGTTTCCAGGTTGTTATGACTGCACCAGACAGCCAGCTCTTTAACCTCCTGTCTGTAAGCAGACTCGTCACCATCCCAGATGAGGCCAATGAGTGTGGTGTCATCTGCAAACTTCAGGAGCTTGATAGAGGGGTCTTTTGCGGTGCAGTCATTGGTGTACAGGGAGAATAGTAGTGCGGAGAGCACACATCCCTGGGGGGCACCAGTATTGATTGTGTGAGTACACACACGCACACACACACACACACACACACACACACACACACACTTTCTGAACCGCTTGTCCCATACGGGGTCACGGGGAACCGGAGCCTACCCGGCAACACAGGGTGTAAGGCCGGAGGGGGAGGGGACACACCCAGGATGGGATGCCAGTCCATCGCAAGGCACCCCAAGCGGGACTCAAACCCCAGACCCACTGGAGAGCAGGACCCGGTCCAACCCACTGCACCACCGCGCCCCCTTGATCGTGTGAGTATTGGATGAAAATTTTCCCAGCCTCACCAGCTGCTGCCTGTCTGTCAGGAAGTCGGTGATCCACTGACAGATGGAGGTGGGCACATAGAGTTGGGTTAATTTGGACAGGAGGAGATATGGGATGATGGTGTTGAAGGCCAAACTGAAGTCCCCGAGCAGGATTCTCGCATAAGTCCCTGGTTTGTCCAGATGTTGCAGGATGTAGTGCAGTCCCATGTTGACTGCATCATCTACAGACCTGTTTGCTCGATAAGCAAACTGCAGGAGGTCCAGCAAGGGTCCAGTGACGTCCTTCAAGTAGGCCAACACCAGTCTTTCAAATGCCTTCATGACCACAGACGTTAGGGCAACAGATCTGTAGTCGTTCAGTCCTGTGATTTTGGGTTTCTTCGGGATGGGGATGATGGTGGAGCGTTTGAAGCAGGAAGGAACTTCGCACAGCTCCAGTGATCTGTTGAAGATCTGTGTGAAGACAGGGGCCAGCTGGTCAGCACAGGTTTTTAGACAGGCTGGTGAAACACCGTCTGGGCCTGGTGCTTTCCTTGTCTTCTGTTTGCGGAAGACCCGACACACCTCCTCTTCACAGATCAAAGGTGCAGGAGGGGGGAAGGTGGGGGTTACTGGAGGTGTTAATCGATGCATGGAGAGAAGGTCAGAATGGGTGTGGGGTGTGAGACAGGGTTTTTCAAACCTGCAATAAAACTCATTCAAATTGTCGGCTAGTTGCTGATTTGACGCAGTGCTGGGGGATGGTGTCTTGTAATTGGTGATGTCTTTCAGGCCTTTCCACACTTATGCTGGGTCGTTGGCTGAAAACTGTCTTTTCAGCTTTTCGTAGTAGTTTCTCATAAGTGTCATAAGTTTAGCTACATAATTTTATTGATGACATAGAACATTTTTACAATGCCTTTTTCTTATGTTTTGTTGGATGTTAACATTTTTGTCATTACATCCTGCAATACTCCCAGACTGTTTCTATACGATGAAACTTGAACTCAGGTTTGCAGTATTCAAGTTCATGGCAGCAAGGGATTCTGGTATAGGACAACAGTGTAGTTGGTGGAGAAAAAGGGGAATACAACAACATCAGGGACATCAGGATTGTGTTCACTCTGGTTGGTAGAGAGATGTCTGACTGTGAACAGAGGTTTAAACAGGTAATCAGGAGCAATAATAATTAGACACAGAGGTGTTTGGAGGAGTGTTTCCTCCCTTTTGGAATGCCAGGGGCTGTGCCACACTTCTCCACTTCTTGAACACCACCTGGACTGACACACACACACATACACACACACACACACACACACACACTACCTGAAGTCGCTTGTCCTGAGTGGGGTCGTGGCAAGCTGGAGTCTAACCCGGCAACACAGGGCGCAAGGCTGGAGGGGGAGGGGACACACCCAGGATGGGATGCCAGTCCATCGCAAGGCACCCCAAGCAGGACTTGAACCCCAGACCCTCCAGAGAGCAGGCCCCAGCCAAACCTGCTACGCCACTGCGCCCCCCTCCACCCGGACTGAAATCGTCAAAATGTGACAGGGGGTCAAACAGAACAGTAACACCTGGTGCAAACCAAAAAGTCGAGAAAGCTAAAATATTCTTGGATTTTGGAGACAAACGAATCTGCCAGTAGCCTTTGGTTAGCTCTAGTGTCGAATAAAACCAAGTGATGTCAAGGTAGTCCAACAGCTCCTTTACAGATGCAATGGGTTTGTGTCAAACTTGGTGACTGAAATCACTTCCCTGTAATCAATTAAGCGTGGTACCCTGAGGTGAGGCTGACTGAGACACTGAGCTTCTGTCAGAATGTCCTCCACACCCTGGACACAAATTGTGAGCCTGGTCAGATACAACATTCCCTGGCAACCTGAAGATGCCGAACACGTTCTGAAAGAGCTGTTCAGCCTTGGCAAGAGCAGTGGGGAGATGAGGTAGTGGGATTAGTCAGCCAGCCTTGGAAACCTGTCTAAGACCACCAGGATCACGGTGATACCGACGTTAGAAGCTTGCAAACCTAAGAACCTCTGTAAAGCTTTCATGGAGGTCGAACAGGGTCAATCGAGCACTACCTGGACCTTAGCTGGGTCTATTGCCACCCCGTCCTCCAAGAATGAAGTCCAGGAAGGTCACATGCTCCTGGTGAAAAAGGCATTTTTCACCCTTGCCAAAGAGTCCATTCTGTAATAAGCAGCCAAGCACCTGCCATACGTGTTCCACATGTTCGGCTATGGAATTCAAGAACACTAGGATATGGTCCAGGTTGACAAGGGCACATTTGTTCACCAGGTCCCCCAACACATGGTTCACAAAGGCCTGGAAAATGGAGGGAGCGTTAGCTAGACCAAATAGCATCACCAGATACTCAGTGACCCATGGCAATGCTAAATGCCATCTTCCACTTGTACCCCTCTCGGATATAGACCAGGTTACATGAGCTACGCAGGTCCAATCTAGTGAAAACCCAAGCCCTGTGGACCTGTTCCAGCACCGTAATCAAAGGCAAGGGATGGGGATATTTTATATTATTTTCTTAAGATCGTGGTAATCCATACAAGGACACAGCCCATCGTCCTACTTCCCTATGAAAAAGAAGCCTGCAGAGGTTGGCGAGGAGGAAGGTTGAATAATGCCCAAGGCTAAGGCCTCAGACACATACTCCTCCATGGCCCTCTATTCAGGAAGGGAGAACAGGTACACGTAACCTCTGAGAGTGGAGGTCCCTGGCAAGAGGTCAATAACACAGTCCCACGGCCGATGTGGAGTCAGGGCAGACGCTTGGGCCTTGCTGAAGACCTCTTTGAGGTCATTGTACTCCTCCAGCACAGCCAGAGGCTATGTGGGCCCAGGGCTCAGGATAGAGGTGGCTCTACAGGGTAGTGATAAACAGGAGGAGGCGCACTGCTCTACCCAAGAAACCAGCTCTCCTGTACTCCAGGAGAACAGGGGGTCACATAGTGCCAGCCAGGTGTATCCTAGGATAACCAGGTTGTCAAGGGACGTGATAAGGAAAAAAGGAGAGAGCCTCTCTGTGGCAAGCCCTAATGCTTTGGTGTGAGATTCCACTACATCCTTTCCCAGCAGTTGCCCTACAAGTGCGTACACGTACACACACACACACACACACACACACACACACACACACACACACACACACACACACAATGGCTTACAAGGGGGGTTACAAGCACAGAAAGGACAGTTGTCTCAAGTGCAATTCCACAACTGGGGAGGGGCCGAGTTGTGTCTTTTATAGCTGAGTGGTCCTATTGGAGCTAGGTGCTGCCAGTTGAGGTGCAGGTGTGGTCATGACCATGGGCGTATCTAGAGGGGTGGCATGGGGTGGCACCAGCCCCCTCTGAAATATTATAGGCACCCCGGTGCTCCCCCACCACCATTGGGCTAAAGTACTGTCAATCTGACAATGCTCAACGCCATTGGATCAGAGCAATATCAATAGCTGCTTGATTTGCGATGCACAGTACCACGTTTTTCAAACAGGAGGAAAGACATGAGTTGATCACAGACCACATCTCTGTTCATGGTATGAACACACTCAAGTATATATATGAAGTAAATATTTTGAAATATGTGTACTTGGGTGTTGTTCTCTGCTACAATAATATGCAGAGGTGAACTCCAAATAACAGCAACAGTAGTCCGTGATGTAGCCTACTGATGGCGGAAGGCTACTGAAGCCTTGATTGCCCTCGTAAAGATGACTTTCAGGAGTATAACTGCTTCAAAAGCTCCCATTGCAATTTTATATAGCTAGTTAGTTAGCTTAGCTAACGTAGCTTTGGCAGACTAGTGAATAGCTATGACTTTCTCGTGTTATTCAGCGGCAGTGCACCACATAAATAGAAAATAGACAAATATTACTTTAGCGGTTCTTCCTGTTGTTTTAAAGATTAAAGGCATGACCACTTTTCCCAAATAGGCTACAATAAGTGGTAAACACTGAAATGTGGGGTTTTGTAAAATGTGAAATATGGCCCCCCTAACTGGTTCTTTGTCCCCCCTGTGCCACCTCATTTAAAAAATCCTGGAATCGCCCCTGGTCGTGACAGGCTGAATGTGCAAACATGTACTTTATAAAAATCACATGGTCACATGCAAGGTCGTTTGTCAAGAGGTTAAACTAAAAATAACAACTACAACACAGAATAACTAGCTAATGCAACAGAATCTAATCAGACAATATTTATAATTTAGTTTGAAATACAATATAAATATAACAGTAAAACAAAAACAACCCCTATGACACTGTAGGATATGATCAGGTACGGAAATTCTCTGACCTTTTCGCCATAATTTAAAAGTCCAGGTTAAAACAGATTTATGTGTTTTTTCCCAAAGTCACCTCAACCATAGTAAAAAATTTGCATAATAAATGCTTAGATAGGCTTCTCAAAAAAGGTTTGGAGCATTCAGAATTCTTTGAGCACCTGAGGTAGTTTCAGCAACAGTTTGGTATTCACACTGCTCTGAAAGATGCTGCTTGCCTCAGTCGCTGGCAGTTTCATTGAACACAAGCCATCTCGTTTTAATTGATGTTCAGGTCAGGAGGTTGTGGATACATGGTACAAAGAAGCGGACAACTATGACTATTCCAGATCTGGAGTGCAAAGCAAGACAGGTAAATCCAATCTGTGGCTGCATCACAAGAGCAGTGGGATATGTGGAACTTATCTATTAATGCAACGCTTTACCGTGTTGTTTTGTGTAGATCTGTTTAGCCACAGGTTCAGATCATCACAAACCTAATGACTTTACTTTTTAAATTTTTCCTTTCACCTGTCAGAACATTTCACACAGCTGGTGTGGCGCAGCTCAAAGGAAGTGGGTGTCGGCAGAGCAAATAATGGCGAAGGAAAAGTCATTATTGTTGCACAGTTTGAGCCGGCAGGCAACATCACCAACCCAGGGTTCTATGTTCGTAATGTGCTTCCAAAGGGGTCTAAGGTCACAGATAAGCCACCAGAGAAGGAGACTAAGGCAGTCCCATTGCCAGGTGAGTGCCACCCTTTCATCTTTGACCAGGTCAGAACAAGCAATTCCAATAACCAGTGTGAATCCTTGTCTCAGTGATCCATTTTTCTTCCACTACAAAGACAAAGAGCTGGAACACTTCATCCAATCTCTGCTGAAGGAGCAGAACCAGTACCGGAAACAACATGGCGCACAGCCTTTGGTGCAAAGTGCTGCCCTCTCCAAGGAGGCACAGGACTGGGCCATCCACTTGGTGGGTATCCAGATCCTGAAGAACACTGACAAGCAATATGGACAGAACATGTGGTACCGCTGTGGATCCAACAAGGCCACGCCTGAAGGTATCACCCACTCCTTTCAACCAGAGATGATTAACAGGAACAGGGGAAGAGGGTGCTCTAGCAGTTGACGAAATTGTCCCTAAAAGATTTCTGAACTGCTATTGTGCCCAAAAGACTCTTAATTACACATTCTGCTGCATCAGTGTATAAAAAGCAAAACTATATAGATGGCCCTCAACTGACAAGAGGGATCCATTCCACCAAACTTGCAGTAAATCGATTTTTGTTGTATTAGCATACAATACAATATTTTGTACCAATTTCACATATTATTCATGTAAAAAATAATTATTCATGTTAAAATAACACCAGCACAGAATAATAATAATTTAAACACAGTATAGTATTATAATAATATTTTAATGCTACACTGTTATTTTCAGTCTCATTTCTAAATTTTTTTCTTTTGCTTTTTTTTCGGCACCACCAGAACATTCCCTTTTTCACTGGCTAGCCATTATAAATAAAAAGTGACTGAAATTGAACCGCAAAGGAAATGATCAGCAAATATATATTTTTTTGTACACAAAACAGAGCTTCTGATAGACACACTGACTGAGTTAATAAGAAATATGGTTACTTGTGGCTACTGACGTTATCGTACAGCAGATGGAGCAGCTGTTAGACATTATGACTAAGTCAGGACTCAAAAATAATATAATTAGGTTGATAGTAAGTAAGTCCCTGTGGTTGTAAATTGCATATGTTGTAAGTCTAGGACCACCTGTAAACTGCTCCAGGCAATTTGTACCATGGAACAAATACTATTTATTTGATAGTAAAAGACCCTGAATGCTTTTACTTGTGCACTGCAGGGTTAGAGGTGGCTGAATCATGGTACAAGGAAAGTGCAAAGTATAGCTTTGATTCTCCGGGCTTCAAGACTGGCACAGGTACAATCTCCCCTCCTTTACCTCGGCAACGCTTAAATGACTTTCTCCCAGCCGAACATGGTGCGAACAAACCCCTCTCTTTCCTTCTCTCTGTGATTCCAGGCAACTTCACCCAGATGGTGTGGAAGTCTTCTGAGAAGGTGGGCATTGGCTTGGCCACTGATGGAAATGGGCAGTTCATTTGTGTGGAGTTTTTTGACCCCCCTGGCAACATCACTAACCCTGGCTATTTCCGTGACAATGTCTTGGCTAAGGTGTCACGGGAGCTCTAGTTCAAAATCTTGGGCAGATATCTGAAAAAGGGCAGGGTGTTCTTCTTATCTTGTTTCATTTGGTTTTATATTTATATTTAAAACCATTGCTTTTTGGTTGAATGTTTCCAGCTTTATTTAACCTTATAAACAGAAGGCAAGAATTGTTCATGTAGTAACAATGGAAATGTCCATAAAAATACCTTCAGTCCTCACCCCTTTTTGCCAATGCTGCCATGAGAGTGCAGCATCGAATCACTCTTCTATAACTGAAAGCTTTTTGTTCTCTGTAATCAGTAGACTTGGTGGGCTCACAATAATGCACTTAATTTGTTAAATCAAGTAAGGGGATTACAAAGCTGTGTGATTAGGGTTTTTTGCAATATGAATAAGAATTCAAGATAAACAGTAAAAATCCTTTGCTTTTTGTGTGATTCATCAATGTGATATAATGATGTGTCAAATCTAACCTAAAAATTCCCATTACTTTGACATGAGCTGAATTTAACCAAAAAATATAATAATACACACACACATTTTCTGAACCGCTTCTCCCATACGGGGTCGCGGGGAACCGGAGCCTACCCGGCAACACAGGGCGTAGGGCCGGAGGGGGAGGGGACACACCCAGGACGGGACGCCAGTCCATCGCAAGGCAGCCCAAGCGGGACTCGAACCCCAGACCCACTGGAGAGCAGGACCCGGTCCAACCCACTGCGCCACCGCGCCCCCCTAATATAATAATACTTTTACAGAATATCAAAGGCTTCTGGAAACAATTACAATTTTCTTCTTCCAGAGGAATCACACCTAAATTAGATGAAAGATTTTTCCAGTGTTGACCGAAAGTCACGCAACCATTACCATGTACAGTAACTAAAGCATGAGGTAAGGTGGGAACTGGGGGGACTGCCCATTTTGGGGGGATGGGCATGGTTTTGCCTGCACTTCACACAAGAAGAAACTGTCAAAACCCTCCAGGAGGTTGAAAGTAAACAGATCATGGAGCCATATCTCACTAGAAGCATAAGTCAAGGTTGGCAGGGAAAGCCCTGATTGGGTCCTGTCAGTAGTGGGCCATGCTGATTGGGTGGTTTAAACAGTCAAACCTGGGACGGAGTTGAGCTGACACTTCAGTTCCTCTTTGACAAGCTGTGAGAGAATGCAGGCAGTTTTCCAGGCTGGTTATCAGTCTGTCAGAAAAAATCACCTCTTTAGTGGACTGGCATTGGTAGAATGACATTTTTTAGATTGATATTAACAAGGAGGAGTATTTTTACTGCCAACATCCACAGGGTATTCAAGTACTGCACTACTCAAAGTCAGTCATAGAGATTTAAAAATAGGTGGTAAAAGAGTGGGGCAGCAGGGTGTATGGTAGTTAAAACTGCCACCTTTGAACTTGGAGGTTGAATGTTTATATTCCACCTGCTGATATAATACCATAGTAAAGTATTCTTCTAAGTAGCTTAATGCTTTGGAGAAAAGGAGCCAGGTATATCAATCAATGTGATGTAAATGTCAGTGTGAATTTATTGTAAGTCTACTTTGACTTACAAGTTTTTAGGTTTCATCTGCTTTTTATCTTTGGTTCCATACCCACCAACAGCATAACACAACTTCTGTATGAAATCTGTCCTACAGATTGCAGACATGTAATTTTGTGGTAAATCAATCCACATATAGGGACTTCATTTCGTTAAGGCATTCATTCAGGAAGACAGTCATAGCCGGTGTTGTTTTGTAGGAATATTTCTTAAAATTCGTCATCTCACATTTCTCCCAGCTAACTGTGCTGACCTCGCTGTTCCCAACCAGCTAGCTGACAAAGATAAGATGCAGTTAAAAAGCAACGCAACATTTCACTTGTAATCCAGATTGCCGTGTCAGGGATTGACATTGGGAATGGACAGTGAGGGATGCTAATTGTAGCACGGTCCTTTTATGATTAACCTTTTTAAATAGCTAATTACTGGGCAAACAACATAGCATGAATTGTACATGAATTAGTAAATACAATGGCTCCCCAATTTACAAACTTATAGTAATTAACTTTTTGAGATTGTGATCTTTTTGTGAAGTATTTAGTATTTGAAGAGAGCTACCATACCAACTTCAGCATTCAGCTAAAGCTTCATCTGATGTGTCAATGTACAGCAATCATGGACAATACATGCTGCCTTAAGTTTGTCAAAAGAGTGGAGAAGTAAACAGCTGGTGAATAAATTTCAGATGATCCTTCTACATCTATCAGTTTTGAGTCATCAGTGAAGTTCTGCCCCTCCATCATCTTCCACCTCCACATAATGCTTCTGGCTCTAGGTTTATGGGCAGTTATTGTCTGCACTTTAAAGAAAATAAGATACAACTTACAGTGTTTTAACATTTCTTAAAATTATAATTTTATTTCTTACATTTCTTTACTTTGTAGTTTTTTCAGAACTCAAACCTGCAACCAAATCCAGAGACAAAACCAGCATTACCCCCATCTGGTCTGCTTTTACATTCTTTGTACAGTTCCTTAAATCAAGTATTCTTTGAATAGCTACACTCCCACAGCACCAAACACAGTTGCAGGGCAACAATGCTGCAGTGTTGCCAAGGTGTTTATTTACCTTAAGGACTGCTAGAGGATATGTGTGCAGTAGTGGTGCACAGGCTTGAATGATGTTCTCAAGCTATTGCCGTGGATCAGATTTCTTTTTAGAGTCTGAGGTTAAAGAGCCACTTTGCACAAAGAGTCCCTTTCTTCAGGGTACTAGAAATACCAACAGTGTTTATTTGAACAATAGACTCAGAACTGGAACAGCAACCTCATATTCCACCCTCATCCCACTGTAAACAAGGTCAAGCAGGCTGCTTCAGATGCTCCAACAGCACCTCCATAATTGCTACCAAAACCTCTATCCACTTAAACACAATACACTGTCCTATAGAGGAGATTTAGCATATTGTAGCTCTTCAGTGCTGACGTGAAACAGAGGTTCCCTTCGAAGGCTCCTGTGGAAATGAGAATAACAAACAAAGGTATGTAACTAACCCTACATCACAACATAATTCAGCAGTGGCTGGGGAGAGATGACTCTCATGTAGATCCCACAAGTTATTCCAGAACTTACATTCATTCAGTGCTCTCTGATCCGCATTAATCACGTTGCTCATGCATGCTTGCACAGAAAGACGTGCTCAGCCAAAGTCAGTTAAAACCAACGTCTCTCTGGTTACTTTAGCAGATTAAAGTCACCACAGCAACAGCTTATCTGCCTGAAGAAACCAGGCTATTGGACAAGAATTCTATGCGTGACACTTCTGAAGAGATAAAACAGGATAACAAAGGGCACTTGTAGATCTTTCAGCAACAACAGGGTGATCTTTTTCCAGCTGGGGGGTGGAGGAAAACAAGAAAACAATATTTTTACAGCCACACACTTTCCTGCTGGCGATACTGAGGTTCCTTACTTGCTGTCAGAATGATACCTTGTGATACACGATCACTTGAGTGACTTGAGAAAGGGTCTCAAGTTGCTGATTGCATGTGCCCACAGTTATGGAGCTCAGCCACAGGCAACAATAATACACATACAGAAGTTGGATGTGGTAAAATTGTGTTAATTTATTGATATTTGGGGATTCCATAAAAAGTTTTTTAAAGGATTTTAAAGAAGTGAAAGCAGAGGGAAATTTGGACATAGAACCACCATATGTGTAGGGTTTAGGGTGTAGGGTTAAGAATGTAGACTGTAGGGTGTAGGGTATAGATTGTAGGGTGTAGTCTGTTTCCCAGGGTGTTTTCCTTTTGCTATCCATACACAGAAAGGCTTCCTGATCTTTACAGAGCCCCCTCCACCTCATCACCAGTAAGTTTCATTATTGATTCCACTCATAAATTTCATCATTAACAGTCATGAGAACAACATGGTAGGGAGCCACAGCAGCTGGATCACAGCAACCCCAGCCTTCTAAGATGTGTGTTTAGCCACCTTCCTCACTACCCTTTATATCTTCCAGCCTGTCTACCTTCTCTACATCCCTTTCCTTATATTCCACTCTGCCTTCATTCTCCACTCCCTCTTCCACCCCCACTGTTTTCACCCAGTGCTCCATTCCCACCTTGCCTGTATATTGTATCCTCAACTTTGAGGTTGAAAGCTGGTGATCAGGGTTGGCTGATGAGTTGGACAGGGGACCCCGGTTCTCCAGAGGCTTTGTGAAAACAAGCCCTGGACTCCATGTATCAGGTTTCCCTGCAAAAGCCGTTTCCTAGCAGTGGAAACAACAAAGGCCAAGAGATGAGATGAGCTCCTGTGGTACAGTGATCACAGCAGCTGTGGGATGGCTGGGGGGGAGGTGTTAAATGTATGATACAATATATATCTTGTAAAGGAACATCTCAACTGGATTCAAAATTAAACTTTCAAACAGTGGAATCTGTCCACCTAGGGCAAATTTAAAGCTCACCAGAAACCATTACATGTATTTTTTAAACGTCAGATATTGATTCATATTCATGTGAACACATATTCAATCAGCACAATGTAAAAGTATTAGCTGACATACATTTTATTCTTATTCTTATTCTTATTCGTTTGTTTTTAGTTCTTATACTGTTTAATTGTAATATTATTAACATACATTACATTACATTTACATTTATTCATTTTGCAGATGCTTTTGTCCAAAGCGACTTACATCTCAGCGAAAGTACAATTTATGCATTACATTAAGAGAAAGAGACATAGCTGCAGACATGTGAGTCTCAAGGAAACCTAGTTTGTTACCGACCACTTGCTGCACCGAGGTTCATCGTTCAAGTAAGTGCATAAAACACAGGATAGACAAATCCTGATACCCCCCCTACCAATTTTTTTCTTTTTTTTAATATTATAAAATACACAAATAAGCAAATGCAACACCAGAGTAGTGGCTGAGTAAAGGTTTTAAAATAGATACTAATATACTAAACTGAGACTTTTTTTTTTACACTAATACATTTTTTGTGTGTTTTACAGCCTGTGTAGATGTACTGTTTGGGTATACCCTTATTTACACTCACAGACATGGTGAAACAAGGTAATGGAAAATAGGTCAGTGGAATAGCTGGCTCTGTGCTGTGATCCCACCTGCACTACCCTACCCAGAACACCACCAGCCTATCTAACTAGTTTATTCTGGTTCTCTGCCACAGCAGGTGACAGCCGCACTGCACATACTGTGTCCTCTCATGGGAAGGCTCCACAGCAGGTACAGCATGTCCCTGTAAGGGTTGCCACCTGTGATTCAGGCATAGTTACGACCACTGATCACACCGCCGCTTTGCACCTGCTCCCAAGTTGGGTGGAGGTGATACAGCAATACTGATCACAAAATATAAGATTCCAAGATTCCAAGGCATTTAGCCCAAAGGACCCTGAGGGTGGGGGCAATGCTGAGACATGTAATTCTGTCTCTGTAAATGTCAGACATTGAAGAGCTGATGATGAGCGACTGGAGAGCAAGGCTGAAATATACTATCACAGAATATTTGCCTTGTCATACGTTTGTCTTGTCTTATTCACCTCAAACCCTAAAAAAGAAATGTGATCCATGATAAGAGCTTGAGAACAACATCATTCAAGCCTGTGCAACACTACTGCACACCCGTCCTCTAGCAGTCCTGTACAGTACAGTACAGTAAACCTTGGCAACACTGCAGCATCGTTGCCCTAGCTGTATTTGCTGCTGTGGGGGTGTAGCTATTCAAAGAAAAATACATGATTAAAGGAACTGTACCAAGAATGTATAAAGCAGATCAGCTAGGGGTAGTGCTGGTTTAGTCTCTGGATTTGTAAACCAGCTGGCTGCAGGATTGAGTTCTAAAACAAAAATACAATATAAATACAGTTGGTTCCCTACTTCATTTACATTTGTTCATTTAGCTGACACTTTTTTCTAAGGCAACTTAAATGAAGCTACCTCCAATTATTTACCCATTTCTACAGCTGGGCAATTTAGGATAATTACTAGAGGTGAAACTTTGGGTCATGATTCAAACTGGTATGTTAGGTGTATTTATGAAAAAAATAAATAGTAAATACTTCTCAATAAAGTTCTTAATGGCCAAAAGTTTTTAACTCAGAAGTTCATAAATAGGGAATCCAGTGTATAAAAAAGAAAAATGTCCTCTACTTAGGGATCTTCTAACAGCTTTGATGGAACATCATTTCTATCAACAAAGGCTTACGTTTAACTGACATTAAATCTGAGATTCAGATCAATCAGAATCAGAAGAGGTACAATATCCACAGCTCTGACTGGCTCCAAGGACACTAAGTGGGCATTTCTTTCTCAAACATCAGTCCATAGGTATTTTATGCATGTCATAAACTCTTTCAGAGTGTTTGTTCAGCATCTGTACAATTTGTCATAAGTTACATTAAATGCATACAGATGTTTTGATGGAAGCTAATGACTGCATGCCATGGTGAATGAGACTTGTCTATGTGAAACAGCACATCACCTTATTAGCATCTAGCAACAATATTATAAATAGCTATAAATTGATAAACTTTTTTTTAATGTAGAATCCATTAACTTCACTGACTCATGTATGAGAGCAGCTGTACATAGTAAAAAAGACGTAACACTGTAATTGCTGTGTTAAATATGATTATCATTATTATCACTAGATGTTTAAATGTACATTTCTGTAAAACGTGTACAATACTGCTTAATATTGCATGTGGTGGTGTCAAATGGACTGATACCTTATTTTAACTTATTATTGTTCTGTACATTTGAATCACTGGGGTTTAATATCTACAAGACAGCCGGCATTAAAACTGGACAAGGACCGCAGCCACCAGATGTTGACCATATCTAAGATCTGAACCATTCCTCTTATGGAGCACTTTATTTAACTTGGTGAAATAATGGTTGGTTACCTTTACCATTATTAGGCGTGCTTAAGAAGAAAGACAGGAAAAAACAAGGCGTTGCTTAGTAATACTGACAAACACTGGGGTTCCTTTCCCTCTGCAAAGTTAACTTGTGTTGGAGGAATACCTATTTCAAGACCAAAGACAAATCAGCTTCTGTGCTGGAGATCTTTCAAAGGGCAAAAACTGTGACAGCACAAACTATTCAGATATTATAACTACTTTTTCTGTAATGTTACAACACACATATTTTCCACACAAATAATTAGGTGCAGCATAGAGGGTCAGCAAGTACCAACGTGGTTACAGCATCTGCTCCCTTGTGATCAAAGTCCTGGGTTTTAATCCCACCTCCTGTAGTACCTTGGATCAAGGTACCCTTCCTGTAGCCTACTCATACAGTAAACATATGCTGTATAAATGGGTAAAATATTGTAATATGTCTTTGAGAAAAGTGTCAGCTAAATTAATCAATTATAATACATATTTTAATTTATCCATTTAAGCATGTCTCTGCATGCAGTTTTGTCAGCCCATAGTAACTAGTATCCTAGCAACGACGACATGCACAGCAGACGTTTAACGGATGCAACATCCATCAATACACTTTGTCCTCCTGTTAAGTACCAGCTCATGCCTCACAAATAGGAAAAATTCTAACGTGGGGTGTCTGAATGAATAAAAGTGACGTAAAATGCGTACACATTCTGGAACAGTATTGTGTTATTAATATTAGGTAAGGTGTCGCTCATGCACCCCGAATGAGCTTCAGCAACATCAGCGGACCAGCACGCTCGATGACCGATCACTTAGTTCTTTCAGCCAATGATATTGAAAAATCTGAGATTGACAGGTCTCGCGACCAATAGGATTTTCGCGAATGCCGGTCACCTCATGAGGCGAGAGCTGTATAAAATCACCGTCCTTGGTGTGTGCGCAGGTAGAAGTGGTCGGTCGCTGCAGTGGATTTTGGAAGAGTTTGAGGAATTTGTGTTCAAAAAAAAAAGTTTTTTGTTATTTTTTTCTTCTGCGAAAATGAGGGAGATTGTGCATTTGCAAGCCGGCCAGTGTGGAAACCAGATCGGTGCTAAGGTCGTTGGAAAATTTTAATTTAACAAAAACAGCCAGGGTTTTTTTTTTTTTTTTTTTAGAGTTTAGCTTGCAATAATAACTTGGATTTTTTTTAAACTGAATTGTCTGCCTGGTTGATTCGTAAAAGTATTAATGCCGTATCATATGTTGTAAGTAAGGTATTTGACTGAAACTTTTGTATTTGATTGCAAAGGAGGAGAAGAAATGGGGAAGTTCGCCGTTTGTTGTGTGGGTTGCCATGGCGATCGCTGTAGTCTATTCGCTCCTGCTCACGGCTGTTCGCGGTGTCTGTGCTGTTGCAGTTCTGGGAGGTGATCAGCGATGAGCACGGAATTGATCCCACTGGCACGTACCATGGAGACAGTGACCTGCAGCTGGAGAGGATCAATGTCTATTACAACGAAGCTACAGGTGAGGATTCCGAACTCCTCTGTGACACATGTTCACTGTGATACCCGGGGATTTGTGTGATGAATGATGCACTGCTGGAAAATAAAGGTTTAAATATCTGTGCAGGCGGTAAATATGTCCCAAGAGCTGTTCTTGTGGACCTGGAGCCAGGCACCATGGACTCTGTGCGATCCGGCCCGTTTGGTCAGGTCTTCCGGCCGGACAACTTTGTCTTTGGTGAGATTCACTTAATTTACATATTTATACTTTCAGTCTGTCACGTGTCAACTGAGGCCCTGCATCTTTGGGATCCATCTCAAGTTAAACGTACTGCTTTTACGTTTCACCACAGGTCAGAGTGGAGCTGGCAATAACTGGGCAAAAGGCCACTACACGGAGGGTGCCGAGCTGGTGGACTCCGTGTTGGACGTGGTGAGGAAGGAGGCAGAGAGCTGTGACTGCTTGCAGGGTTTCCAGCTCACGCACTCCTTGGGTGGAGGCACTGGCTCCGGCATGGGCACACTGCTCATCAGCAAGATCCGTGAAGAGTATCCCGACCGCATCATGAACACATTCAGTGTGGTGCCTTCTCCCAAAGTGTCAGACACGGTTGTTGAACCCTACAACGCCACGCTGTCTGTGCATCAGCTGGTGGAGAACACAGATGAGACGTACTGCATTGACAACGAGGCCCTGTATGACATCTGCTTCCGCACACTTAAACTGACCACACCCACCTATGGTGACCTTAACCACCTAGTGTCAGCTACGATGAGCGGGGTCACCACCTGCCTTCGATTTCCTGGCCAACTGAACGCTGATCTGCGCAAGCTGGCAGTCAACATGGTTCCCTTCCCTCGTCTACATTTCTTCATGCCTGGGTTTGCACCCCTCACCAGTAGGGGGAGCCAGCAGTACCGTGCCCTTACAGTACCGGAGCTTACTCAGCAGATGTTTGATGCCAAGAACATGATGGCAGCCTGTGACCCACGACACGGTCGCTACTTGACTGTGGCTGCCGTCTTCCGCGGCCGCATGTCCATGAAGGAGGTGGATGAGCAAATGCTGAATGTGCAGAACAAGAACAGCAGCTACTTCGTGGAGTGGATTCCCAACAACGTCAAGACAGCTGTTTGCGACATTCCTCCTCGTGGCCTTAAGATGGCCGCCACCTTCATCGGCAACAGCACGGCCATCCAAGAGCTGTTCAAGCGCATCTCCGAGCAGTTCACCGCCATGTTCCGCCGCAAGGCCTTCCTCCACTGGTACACGGGCGAAGGCATGGATGAGATGGAGTTCACTGAGGCCGAGAGCAACATGAACGACCTGGTGTCTGAGTACCAGCAGTACCAGGATGCTACGGCCGAGGAAGAGGGAGAGTTTGAGGAAGAGGCTGAAGAGGAGATGGCTTAGAAGGCTGTTCCTCTTGAATGACTTACCTTATAAATGAATTTCCAGCCTATCTACACTTTGTCACTGTCTTTTTTATCAGAATGTCTAATAGGTTAACAGCAACCTGTCATTCTTGACTCTACAAAATCTTGTAAATGTAGGCACTCAGAATCATGTTATAATCAATCATGTATTCCTGCTGCTGTACTGTTATGCTGATATGCACCTATTACTTTAAAGATTCTTAATAAACATTCTACCTGTGAAGAACATTACAACAGTGGGAAAGATGTACAGTAAGTACTGAACACTCTCATTTTGCTCGTAATGGATTGTGAGATCTTTGGCTACCACAGTGTCTTCTGCACCCAGATTTTTACATCTTTTCTTACAACTGTTGTGAATTCTTTCCAACATACACACCTGAAACACAGGATCACTGTGCTGGTCCTTCTGTCTCCAGTCTGTCCTGGATTTTTTGTCAACTTATGTTCTTTGATTGAAATCATAACTGAATAAAATGCACAATTCTCATGAAATTAAAACTTGGCAGAAAGGGTCAGCTTTTTCTAAATTGTTTCAAGTAAAACACATTATAGGTAATATATCAGAGAACCATTGAAGGTGGATTTTTCTTGAGAAACTTTGTTTTTAATAATTTAATGGAGCCACTGGAAAAAGTGTCAGAGTTCTGCGACCAATAAAAAAATGGTTTTGTGAGAATATGGACAGAGAATCACAAACTTAAAGTTGAGTAACTAGTTTTGTTCTGGTCATTGTTCTAGATTTCCTCCTTGACTCTGTCCTCTTCCCAATGTGAACACAATATTTCCTGACTCTGCCCTGGGATGACTTGTGCCTGTTAACTATTTATCTGCTCAACTGTTCCAGTTTGTTAAAAGTACATCTTTTAAAACAATGGTTTTGCACAATATTTTAAAGAAGTATTTTAAGTTATCAGTCCAAGTTCAAGGAAATCACTTTGAATTGCTCCATTAAGAATATCTTGCCATATAATGGGTAAATCATTATAAAAAGTGGTTTATTGTTATATTCAGGGTGACATGGTAAACATTGGACAAGCAGTTCCTTGGACAAATATGTCAGGCAAATGAAAATAATAATGATCTGGAAATCAAGCTGGGTTACACCTTCAAATGGAGACCATTTGCCCTTTTGGAGGTATTTTTTTTTTTTTTTTTTTTAAACACAAATTAATGTAACTTTTTATGGTCAAAGTCATGGTTACTACACAGAAGAGAGGCGATGGGCCCAATCACAGGTGCTCAGGTTTTATTCAACCTGGCAGGCTAAATCTTGTGGTTGAAGAACAGGCAAAGGGTCACCGAGGAGCAAACCTGGTTACAAGGAGAATCCAAAACTCCTCATCCAAAAACAAGCTGTGAGTCAGGGAAACCAGGGAGCCTATAGGAAGGAGGCAGACACACAAGGGAACAGGGACCATGGAGGGAGACGAGGAAACCAGGTTCTAACCCAGTTGTCAAGACAGGCTGAACTGAGGTTCTACAAGCCGTTGCGTCCGGAGCAGGCCTTTATACTGCCGTTCCTTGATCAGCCGCAGGTGTCTCTGGTTGCGTGGGAGCAGGGAGCGTGACTGAGAAAAGACTAATTTAACTAAACAGATAAGCAGCAGCTTAAGGCATTTTGCCACTACATCTTATACAGTGTGACAATGGAAAAACAATAACATGCAGATTAAGTCCAAGTGAACCTCCTCTTCCTTCCTTCCAGGTGCTATCATACTGGATGGAACTTTGTGCTTCAAGAGAAGAGAGAACAGCTACACACAGTAGCTTAATAGCTCATTGGGTCAGATTGAGAAACTCAGACGGAGAAGAAGGGAAAGGGAGACTTTGCCATGGCAGGTAGCATGGCAAGTAATTTAATGGGCCCAAAGTTGACTAAAAAGTTTTAAAATAAAGCGACAGGAATGTTAAATTACACTGGAGGTCTCAGTCCACCACAGCTCATGACCTTGTTCGCAAGAGGTGAAAAACACAATGGATATAATGAATACATGTTCTTGTATTGTTTATTGGTTATACTACCGAAAGACACACACACACCCACATTTTCTGAACCGCTTGTCCCATACGGGGTTGCGGGGAACCGGAGCCTACCCGGTAACGCAGGGCGTAAGGCCGGAAAGGGAGGGGACACACCCAGGACGGGACACCAGTCCGTCACAAGGCACCCCAAGCAGGACTCGAACCCCAGACCCACCGGAGAGCAAGACTGTGGTCCAACCCACTACGCCACCGCACCCCCTTACCACTGAAAGAGTGGTATAAAAAATTGGTCCAAAAGATTTTTTAGAATACATATTAGACTAATGAACATCCAAATCATGTACAAGCATCCCTCAATTTACAAAATTAATCAGTTCCTAAAAATTGTGTGGATATCAACATTTCAGATACAGAAAATCTATTTCCCATTATTTTACATGAGAAAAATAGTGCTTTTCCAGCCTATCCAAAATCCCGAAACCAGTTTTCTAAAATATCACTAAAACAATGTAAAACACCTATAACTATCAACCCATGATTTCATCACAATATAAAACACTAATATTTACATCTGAAGGGGGTGCGGTGGCGCAGTGGGTTGGACCACAGTCCTGCTCTCCAGTGGGTCTGGGGTTCAAGTCCCCCTTGGGGTGCCTTGCGACGGACTGGCGTCCCGTCCTGGGTGTGTCCCCTCCCCCTCCAGCCTTACGCCCTGTGTTGCTGGGTAGGCTCCGTGACCCCGTATGGGACAAGCGGTTCTGAAAATGTGTGTGTGTGTGTGTGTGTGTGTGTGTGTGTGTGTATTTACATTTGTTTATTTAACAGATGCTTTTCTTCGAAGCAATGTACATCTCAGAGAATAATAAAAAGTGCATGTTACCTTTGCTCTCTTTCCAGACTGTGCTTGGAAAAATCAGGAATCAATCAATCTTGGAAAAATCACTTTCTGTCTCCATTATTGCTCCAGGTAATTCCCACTTTTCTTTTTATTTGATCAGTTCTTGGCAGGAAGGGCAATAAACCAAGAAGGGATCCACCGAACAGTTTGTGTTTACTGGTAACAACATTTTAAAACTGCACACTGCTGCTGAAACGCAAATAACATACCCAAAAAAACAGCCCACTAAACTTTTCCTGCAAATTGCTTTGCTGTCTCCCTAATCACTAAATAAAATGGAACACACCCAATATAGCTGACAGACACTCCTGTGGAATTTCGTACACTTCCCATAATGCCATATTCTCTTAAAGCAACATTCTCATATTCCTAAAACACCATCAGACGGGGAGATCTGAATGCAGATATGTACTTTACTACTGACTTCCACTTCATTCACACAATGCCTGACTTTAAATTTTTTTGGACAAACTTTGGACAATTTTCATTATACTGACTCTTTGTTCTGAAAATCAAAAATTGGGTAGCAAAAGCCAAGAGCCAAAATACCAAAAATTCAGATAGAGTTTGTAAATCATTGGATGCCTGTATCTGGAAAAATAAAATCAGCTTAACTTTGTTCACTAACAGTTGGATGATTTTTTACTGATTAACAATGTTATCACCATGATAGCTTTGCCCTTGTCTGATCCTACTATATGACTTGTAGACTCACTGGACAAAATTTATGAAATATACCCAACTAGTATGCAGTGAGATCCTCTGTTGTTTCCAAAACAGCCTGAATTCAGCAGGGGTGCTGGGCACATTCCAAAAGTTTCTTGGTTCGCACTGACTTCACATAGCTCTCAGCAGTTGTTTTGGTAGCAGATTCATTCTGCTAACATTCAATCTCATCCAAACAACATTGTATTGGCTTGAGAAGTAGGGTCTGTGAAGGCCACTGGAGTAATGGCATTTTTAACATTTCCCTCACTACTGTACAAGCTATAGCCCTCTTACGTGACATACTGTCAATTGACCCCTACTGTGGTAGACGAAGAATAGTGGGTATTCCAATTACGTTCTTCCAAATGGGTTTTTAAATCTCCTCTTGTCGTGACCCCATCTGCCAGTACATTGGCGACACCTTCTGCACCCTAATGGGAGGGTGGATACAAGGCAACGCCAATGGGTCCCCCATGTGGAACCTCAGAAATTAATGACTGCTGTTTCCCACTTGGCCTGTGGTTGCTGAAACACTTCCTGGATTTCTGAACTTTTACCTGTTTTGTCCTTGACCTCGATTTCTGTCTTGTCCCCTCAACAAAGATCGCTGATCGTCTGACCCTTGCCTGTCTCCTGACCATTCTCTCACCTGCTCCTTGTTTTCCATTAAAAGTGGAAACTTGCACTGCGCTTCAGTCCATCACCTTCCTGAGCCCTGCTGCCATGACAGAAGGTTCCCTCCAAGAAGCCAGACTCAGCAGAACTCGCCCATATGCGGAGAACCTTGGCTTCACAAGATACCCTTCTCAGCGTGCATGACCAGTCCCTCAAAAGGGTGGAAGAAATGTTTGATGGGCTGATCAACGTGCTCCAAGCCAAAGGGGTTCTCCAACCCACAGAGGAGGGTGAGTCTGTTCCCCCAGAAGAGGGCGCTGCGCCAGCACTCCAGGGCACCTCATACCCAGGTATGCACATCACCACCCCGGAGAGGTATGATAGAACACCGGAGGACTGCCAAGGTTTCTTGATGCAGTGCGAGCTGGTGTTCGCCTGCTCCCCCCGATGTATCAATCTGACAATGCAAAGATCGCGTTCGTTATGGTGCTGCTAGTTGGTCCGGCACGTACCTGGGTGACGGCGGGGTGGCGCACGTGCATGAAGACGACCTACGCCGTCTTCTGGAAAAAGTTTGAGGCGATGTTCGATCATCCTTACACCGGTCGTTCGGCCAGTGACTGCCTCCTGCACCTGCGTCCATGGCCGATTACGCCCTTGAGTTCCACAGCCTGGTGGAGAAGAGCGGTTGTAACTCCACCTCTCTCCTTACCTGCTTTCGAAAAAGGCTCCAACCCCAAATACAAACTGAGCTGGTCTATCACGGGGAGAATTGGAGCTTTGACCGCTTTATGGAAACTGCCATCGCTGTGGACAATCTTGGCCGGGACCGGGCCCCACGACGTTGGCCGACTTTTTCACCTCTGCTGCAGCCCATTGAGGAGGTAGAGATGATGCAGGTGGGCCAGGGCAAGCTGGACCCTGAGGAGAGGAGGTGTCACCTCCAGCGGCACTTGTGCCTATACTGCGGCTCCCTGGGCCACGTCCGGTCAGTCTCTCTGGTGCGGCTGCCATGAGAGACCCACAGGGAAGCAAAGGTGAGTCCCAGGGAGTACAAGGATCAACTGATTTTGCCGGTATATATTGTCTGGGAGGGACACATCTTGCACTCCCATGCTTTCGTGGACTCCAGGGTAGCGGGTTGTTTTATGGATATAGGATTCGTTAAAGTGCACCACATCCCCAGCCAGACCTGTGAGGTTAAGTTACGTGTAAGTGCCCTTGACAGCTAACCCATACAGTCGGCTGTGGTGGACACCTGCACCATACCGCTCTAGGTCGGGATAGGAGCATGTCACTGGAAGGACCTGACCTTTTTTCTGATCTGTGCTCCAGACACCCCGATCATTCTAGGCTTCTCGTTGCTGGTCTGTCATAACCCAACATTCCGTTGGAGTACTAGGGAGCTGGTGGCCTGGGGCGATAGGTGCCAGCACTCCTGCCTGTCACTTACGTGTTGGGCGGCGTCTGTAGAGGGAGTTGCAGGGCTTCCCCCTGTGGAGATGCCCCAGGAGTATGGGGACCTTCTGGAGGTCTTTAGTAAGACCCAAGTAGCCAAACTTTCCCCTCACTGACCCTGGGATTGTGCTATCGACCTGTTGTCGGGAACGACACCTCCCCAGGGCTGGGTGTACCCCCAAACAGAAGGCCATGCAGGAGTATATCACAGAAGCGCTGTCTTTGGGCCTCTTCCGTTCCTCCACCTCACCCGCCTCTGCTGGCTTCTTCTTTGTGGGTAAAAAAGATGAGGGTCTCTGTCCCTGCATTGATTACTGAAGGCTGAACGCCATCACCGTCTGGTACCCACATCCCTTGCCCCTGATCACAGCAGCCCTACAGAGAATTCATGGAGCCACTATCTTCACCAAATTAGATCTCTGAAACACATACAGTCTGCTCCATATCCAAAAGGCGGATGAGTGGAAAATGACATTTTCCACATCCCTGGGCTATTACGAATATCGGGTCATGCCTTTTGGTTTGTCAAATGCTCCCTTGGTCTTTCAGGCTTTCATGAACCATGTTCTGGGGAGACTTCAACCGCTTCATGATAGTCTACCTGGATGACATTTTGATCTTCTCCCAGACCAGAGAGGAACACGTCAACCAGGTACGGACAGTATTACGACAGCTGCTCCAGCACTGGTTGTATGTCAAGGGGGAGAAATGTCTATTTCATCAGACCCAGGTCTCCTTCCTGGTTTATGTCCTGAGCTGGGAAGGGGTTGCCATGAACCCTCGGAAGGTTAGTGCAGTGACAGCCTGCTCTAGGCCCACCACGGTGAAAGCACTCCAATGCTTTCTTGGCTGCACAAATTTCTATTGATGCTTCTTTCGAGGATTCAGCACCCTGGCGGCTGCTCTCTCAGCCCTCACTACCCATAAAGAACACCGACTACCCTAGAGTGATACTGCCAAGAGGGTATTCCAGGGCCTGAAGACACGCTTCACCTTGACCCTGGTGCTCAAGCATCCCAACGCCTCTCTACTGTTCGTGGTCAAGATCGATGCCATGTCTGTCGGAGTCGGGGCTGTCCTCTCCCAGCGGCAAGGGAACCCACTAAAGCTGTTTCCTTGAGCGTACTTTTCTTGTAAGTTATCATCGTCTGAATGCAATTATGACATAGGAAGCCGGGAACTCCTGGTTGTCAAACAGAGCGGTGCATCTGTTCGTCGTACTTACTGACCACTGTAATCTTGAGTACCCCGAGAAGGCCTGCCGACTGAACGCTCATCATGTCCGGTTGGCCCTATTTTTCACTCATTTTCATTTCACTGACCAGATTCAAAGAACGTCAAGGCAGACACCTTGTCTAGGGTCCATGGCCTTGAGCTCACACGGGACTAGCCCGAAGGAATCTTCCCCAAGGGGTGCATCGTGGGTCCTGTCCGGTGGCAGGAAAACCCACAGGAAAAGAGTATGTGCCCAGTTGACTGAGCCCCATTGTTGCAGTGGCCCCATGAAGCTCCTGAAGCCGTGCATCCAGCGCACTCTCTCCCTCCTGCAGGGGTGGTTCTGATGGCAATCCTTAGCAGACAATGTCCAGGACTATGTGCAGGCATGTGCCACCTCCGCCCAGGCTTGGACCCCATCGCTAAAGCCTCCCGGCCTCCTGGAACCGCTCCCAGTGTCGTCCCGACCCTGGATCCACATTGTGGTTGATTTCCTGGTGGACCTCCCCGCCTCAGAGGGTAAGACAGTGGTGCTAACGGTTGTAGATCATTTCTCCAAGGCGTGTCGGCTGATCCCACTTCCCAAGCTACTGTCTGCCTTAGAGGTGGCCGAAGCACTCTTCCACCAGGTTTTTCGGCTGCACGGGCTCCTGGAGGACATCATCTCAAACCGGGGGCCCCAGTTCACCTCTAGGCTATGGAAAGTCTTCTGGGCGTGTCTAGGAGTCAAGGTAAGCCTGACATCTGGGTATCACCCACAAGCCAATGGAGAAGTGGAGCGGCTGCAGCAGGAGGTCTCCAGGTACCTCCGGTCCTATTGCACCTAGAGACCACACCAGTTGGCCCGGTACTTACCTTAGGCGGAGTATGCACACAACACCGCTTCCCACACCACTACAGGACTCTCTCCCTTCCAATGTGTGCTAGGATATCAACCGGCTCTGTTCACTTAGCAGACCATTCCTAGTCACCTCCCTGAGGTGGAGGACTGGCATCGGGAAAACAGAAGCGTGTGGTGGACCGTCCAGGCCCACCTGCGCAAGAGCTCAGGGAGGTACAAAAGGCAGGCAATTGCCACCAGCGAACCCTCTCGTTCCTGCCCAGGCAATGGGTCTGGCTCTCGACGCGGGATCTCCAGTTGAAGGTGCCCTCGAAGAAATTTGGGCCCCATTAGGCCCGTTTAAGGTCTTACGGCGGGTGACCCCTGTAACGTACTGCTTGCAGTTACTTCCAGACCTTAGGGTACACCCCACCTTCTATGTTTCCCTTCTGAAGCCCTGCGGGGTCTTGCTCCACCAGCTGGCCGTCGCAATGTCCCAGCCCCCTCTTGTGCCGGTTGATGGAGATTGAACCTACACCGTCCGGTCTTTGCTCGACACCCGCCGACAACGGGGACGATTACAGTACCTCGTTGACTAGGAAGGCTACAGTCCGGAGGAACGGTCCTGGGTAGGTGCCCCTGACATTTTAGACCTTGGAAGGGGATGGGGGTACTGTCGCGACACCATCTGCCAGTACATCGGCGACACCTGCTGCACCCTGATGGGAGGTGGGATAAAAGGCAACGCCAATGGGTCCCTCACACGAAACCTCAGAAATGAGCAGCTGCTGTTTCCCACTCAACCCACGTTTGCTGAAACACTTCCTGGATTTCTGACCTTTTGCCTGTTTTTTTTTTTTTTTCCTTGACCTTGATTTCTGTGTGATCCCGTCAATGAAGATCACCTGACCCTTGCCTGTCTACTGACCATTCTCTCGCCTGCTCCTTGTTTTCCAATAAAAGTGGAAAATCGCACTGTGCTTGAGTCCGTCGCCTTCCTGAGCCCCGCTGCCATGACACCTCTTATCATTAGCAGCCAGTTGGCTATACAGGTGTTCCTGAGCTCATCGATAATGTGCAAATTATGCATTGTTTATTAGTATTTGTTTGAATTTAATTTTATTTTTGCTTCTGGTATCAGTTTGCTTGTTGGGTTCCTACTTCACTTATTGCTGCATCTGTAAATTGTGGATGAAAGCAACACTCTTATTGGTGAAGTATCTGATCTATGATGCCATCCATGCCAAAAAATACAAATGAAAAAATTGCAATACGTTTTTTTTGACGTCTTCTGAAGCTTTCTGATGTCTTTCTGACATCTTCATTACCAAAAACAAAACGTAAAGTACAAAGGACAGATTTTGCTTATAATTAGTCAAAAGTGAAACCTTTTACACCAGCAAACAGCAGACAGACAAGATATCACATGTTGGCAGAGAAAGAAATATGGCACATAGGTATGCAACTTGCTTGCATAATTTCACATACTTTTAAAAAATTACTGCCAATACAAACACTATAAATTTTGTCATGCTTTTCAAAATCATACCAGCAAATTATCTTCCTTAGTTGCAGTGTGAAAATATCATGTGACATTTCATGCCAAGTTATTTACACTTTTTTTTTTTTTTTCTCTGTTGTGCTGAGACTGAATCCAAAATTAACTACAAATTATTGGATTCATAAAAATTCATGATACTATAAGTTGCTTTGTAGACAACTTCAGCTAAATTAATAATGGAATATCTTGAGAAAATGTACTAATACTGCATTTGAATTCTCAGCTGTTGGTAGTGATAAGTTACATTTACACCATTACTTTAGCAAATTTTTATAGAAAATATTGTGTCCCCTCCCCCTCCGGCCTTGCGCCCTGTGTTGCCGGGTAGGCTCCGGTTCCCCGCGACCCCATATGGGACAAGCGGTTCAGAAAATGTGTGTGTGTGTATTTTTATCTTACATTGTTTGGCACTTTTCTCCAAAACAACTTTCAATGAACACTATATGTAGTGTTATCAGCCCACACCTTATTCACCTAAGGTGAATTCATACACCATTGAAACACATTCTGGAACTTACACACTACTGGTGACTTAGAGTCACCAAACTACCTGAACAGCATGTCGCTGGACTGTGGGAGGAAACCAGAGGAAACCCATGCAGACACAGGGAGAACATGCAAACTTCACACAGAGTGAGCGGGGATCAGACCCACATCCTCTTGCATGCCCCAGGCGCTGTGAGACAGCAGTGTGACTTACTGTGCCACCCATATTTATGTTACCCTTATCCAAGCCTTAAGTTTTAAAAGGCACATTCACACTAAGCGGTACAAGAGCTGAAGTGAGGCAATCAGAGAACTTGATGAGTGAATATGGCAACTGAAATCTGTGTCATGAGGGGGTTTGGTTCTCGAAGTGCACAACTTTGTGCTAGAGAGTAACTGAGGTGGAGTATACTGCCCCCTGCAGGAACCTGTAGTTTTTGAATGAAATTGTTCCGGTTCCCCGCGACCCCGTATGGGACGAGCGGTTCCGAAAATGTGTGTGTGTGTGTGTGTGTGTGTGTGTGTGTGTGTGTGTGTGTGTGTGTGTGTGTGTGTGTCTGTTGCCTCCCTGATCATCCCCCTCACTTGTTGACTCTTGTGCTCCTCCTGCAGCCTCATCTCAGCTATCCTGGCTGCCTCCTTATCCCTCAGGAACTGGTGAAGTTTCCCAAACTGGCCCTTAATCTGCCCCTCTGTGTGCTGATACTGTTCCTGCAATGAACACACACTTTGCTGTCATCACAACACGTCCATCACGGTCAATAGTACTTCTGCAGGGAAGTGTTGTAAAACGGCACGTTAATACATTCTGCTGTCTGTTCCCAGGCACGTTTTGGGCTGTTAAAACTGTCCAACTTCTTCTTCAGCCCATACTTTCTGCCCTTGATGCTCCACTGGAAGAGATTTTGAAAATCAGAGCTGAAGACACTATCTCCGAATGACAAGAAGTAAGGTGGACACCAATGCACTGTAAATTCTCTAAATACTCTCATAATGCAACAATGAAAAATTGTGAAATTATGTTTAACCTAAAGGCTGCCAACTGAGCAAGTCAGTGACGAGACCAACACTACTCTTCAATAGCTTTAACAGTGGGAAGTTCCCTGAGTCAAACGTTCATTTTAAATGACACAGAAAATAAAAATTTCTGTACGGCATGTCTGTCATGCCTCCACTCAGCGGACGATCAGCGACACCTGCTTCCAACTCAGGGAACACCACATAAAAGGGGCACCCCAAAAGCACCTCGATGCGGAGCCTTGCAGATGTGTCACCGCAGTGCTTTTCCCTTGCTTTTTCCTGTCTGGCTTTTCTAGTATTGTTCTTTGGTCTGATTTTGTATTTTGTCTTTTGTCTATTCCCATCACAGGGGGCGTGGTGGCACAAGGGGTTGGACCGGGTCCTGCTCTCCAGTAGGTCTGGGGTTCAAGTCCCGCTTGGGGTGCCTTGAGATGGACTGGAGTCCTGTCCTGGGTGTGTCCCCTCCCCCTCCAGCCTTATGCCCTGTGTTGCCGGGTAGGCTCCGGTTCCCTGTGACCCTGTATGGGACAAGCGGTTTGGAAAATGTGTGTGTCTGTTCCCATCAATGATGTTTGCTAATTGTCTGACCTTGGACCACCCCTGACCACTCTTGTGCCTGATTCCCCCAAAATAAAAAACAAGAGACCTCACTTGTGTCTGTCATCTGTTCCAGACCCCATCATAACAGAAGGTTCCATGGATGCAGCAGAGCTCAGGCACCTGTGACATGCGGTCTTGATGCAAGGCACATGGATCAGGGCTCAGGAGCAGTCCCTGAAAAGGATTGAGGACATGCTCCATGGACTACTTGCAGCTCTCCAGGACAGCAAGATCATCCATGTAGCCGAAGACCCTGCTGAACCGGAAGCCCTTCCTTGCGAGGTCCCCAGCGTGACTCCTCCAGAGGTCCCAGGACCAGAAACCCCCCTGACTACTCCAGAAAGGTTTTATGGTTCGCCTGATAACTGCTAGGGATTTTCAGTGCAATGTGAGCTGGTGTTCGCAAGCTCTCTGGAGACGTATCAGGCGGCCGAACCCAAGATTGCCTTTGTATTGGCCCTCTTCACTGGTCTGATGCGGCGATGAGCCATCACTGCCTGGTCCACACACACCTGGATGATGTATGTGGCATTCCAAAAAAAGTGTGACGCAGTCTTTCACCACCCGCTCTCTGCCAAAGCTGCCGAAGACCGACTACTACAGCTCTGGCAGGATAACCGCTTAGTGGTGGACTACGCCCTGGAGTTCCAGACGTTCGCCGAACAAAATGACTGGGACGACGCCACCCTACTAGCTATCTTCTGGAACGGTCTCTAGCCTCACCTCCAGACTGAGCTGGTCTACTGGGAAGACGAATGGACGCTGGACTGTTATATCAAAACTGCTATAGCTGTAGTCAACCTGGTCTGCAAGTGGGCTCCCAAGTGGTGGCTGGCGGTTTCCCCATCTCTTTCCCTGGAGGAAGACCTGGAGCCTATGCAAATCGGGTAAGGACACCTGACCCTGGACGAATGAATACGCCATCTCTGGGACCGCCGGTGCCTGTACTGCGAGGAGCCAGGGCATTTCTGGCCCTCATGACCTTTGCACCCTTCCTGAGGAACCCAACAGGACACACAGATTAGTCCTTCAAAGTGTTCAGGGCAAGTCACGGTGCCTGTTAGCCTGACCTGGTCTGCGCAAGTGTTGCGGACCAGGGCTGCGGGTGCCATGGTTTCCACCAGGAAAGGAAGCATCGGACCCAATCACGATGCAATGGGGGGTTTTATTCGCACACACACACACACACACACACACACACACACACACACACACATATATATACATACATTGTCTGAACCGCTTGTCCCATTTAGGGTTGGGGGGAGCCAGAGCCTAACCCGGCAACACAGGGCATAAGGCTGGGGGGGAGGGGACACACCCAGGACAGGATGCCAGTCTGTTGCAAGGCACCCCAAGTGGGACTCAAACTCCAGACCCATCGGAGAGCAGGACCCGGTCCAACCCACTCCCCCACCGTGGCCCCAGGTTTTATTCAGGGAAATCAAAACTTGTAATCCAAACAAACAGGCAAAGGTCACCGAGGCACAGATGTTGCAATAAGGAGAATCCAGAGATGAAATCGGAGAGACAAGCCGTAGTTCGAAGAAGCGGGGAAGACGAGGAGGTGAAGGACGAGGGAATAGGGAATAAGGAACACGGAGAGGGTCAAGGACTACAGGCACTAACGCGATGAGCAGGTAAGCTGAACTAAGGTTCCGCATCCAGAGACGCCCTTTATACTCCCGTCTCCTGATCAGCCACAGGTGTCCCTTGTTGTGTGGACGCGGGGGGCGTGACAGTACCCCCTCTCCCACATGCGGCACCTGCCACTCAGTGACGGTTAGGAGAACGCCCCTGGGGCCTGGGTGTGGTCCAATCCGGATGGTCCCTGTGAAACGTGGAGATCAGGACAGGGTCTAAGATATCAGGAGCAGGCACCTAACACCGTTCCTCCAGCCCATACCCCTCCCAGTCCACCAAATACTGTAGCTTGCCTCCCTGGCACCGAGAGTCCAGCAAGGTCCGGACTGCATATGCAGGCACATCCCCTACCTGAAAGGGGAGAGGCGGCGTGGTGTCCAGCGGTGTCTGGTGTAGGGATGTGGCACAGGACTTAAGGTAGGACACATGGAAGTTAGGGTGTACTTGTAGGTGTGGGGACAGTTGGAGCTGATAGGACACTGGGGTGACACGGCGGAGCACCTTGAAAGGACCAATGTATCTAAGATTGAGTTTTTTGGCTCGGTGGTTCCAGCGGAGGCCTTTGGTGAACCACCAGACTCATTGTTCTAGCATGAAGGAGATAAAGCGCCAGCGGCGGTCTGCCTGTTGTTTGACTCTGTCGCTACTCCACAGCAGATGGTTCCGGACTGCTTGCCACACGTCCGCACTTGCCTGGCGCCAGGCGTCTACAGCAGGTACGTCAATGGAGCCAGGGTGCCATGGAAACAGAGGGGGCTGGTACCCTAACACACACCGGAAAGGGGAATGTCCTGTGGACATATGGGTGAGAGAGTTATGCGCATATTCGGCCCACAGTAAGTACCTTGGCCACTGCTGAGGTTTGCTGGCACAGTAGCTGCATAGAAGCAGCTGAGTCGCTCGACTTGCCCATTTGCCTGAGGATGGTAACCTGACGTTAGACTTACGGTCACTCCCAACTTCTGCCAGAAGGCCTTCCAGACTCGGGAGGTGAACTGTAGTCTGCGGTCAGACACACTTCCGGAGAGGCAGAAGACATGGAGAAAGAGGAACTCTGCCGTTTTGAGGGCTGTAGGGAGTTTGGAGAGAGGAACGCAATGACAGGCCTTGGAGAAACGATCGATGATGGTGAGCATGGTGTCTTACTGTTGGAACTCAGAAGGTCCACAAGGAAGTCAAGGGTGATGTGGGACCAGGGATGGTTGGGCACCAGCAGGGGTTCGAGGAGTCCTGCAGGTTTCAGTGTCCAGTGTTTGACTTGGGCACAGGTCATGCAGGCTTGGACAAAGTCATCGAGGAGTCAAAGTCATCCTCTCTGAGAGAAGGCCACCAGAAACATTTTTGGAGGATTGCCTGAGTCTTGCCAAAACCCGGGTGTCCGGAGGCTGGGTGTTCATGCGCCCACTGCAGGATCGTGGGTCGCATGCAGGTCAGGACGTATAGGCGCCTGGCGGGTTTTTCGGGAGGTGCAGACTCAGCTTCTTGGGCTCTGTGGAGATCCTGACGAAAGTGCCACTAGACAGAGGCCACTACACAGTTCTTGGGGAGGATGTACTCTGGGATCTGCAAGATGGGGTCTCGTTCCTGCATCTGGGACAGGGCGTCGGCCTTTGTGTTTTTACTGCCGGGCCTGTACGTCACTGTGAAGTGAAAGCGTGTAAAGAAAAGAGCTCACCTGGCTTGTTGGGGATTAAGGCTTCGGGCGGTTTGCAGGTATTCTAGCTTCTTGTGGTCCGTGAGCACAACAAAAGGATGTACGGACCCCTCAAACTAGTGCCTCCATTCTTCGAGAGCCAACTTGATAGCCAAGAGCTCTCAGTTATCGATATCATAGTTCTGCTCAGCTGGGAACATCTTCTTGGAGGAAAAAGCACAAGGATACAGTTAAGCAGGGTTTCTTTGTCGTTGTGACAACACTGCACCTACCCCTGTCTCTGATGCATCAACCTCAATGACAAATGGCAAAGAAGGGTCTGGGTGCTGAAGAATGGGTGCGGAGGTGAACCGCTCCTTCAAGTAGTCAAAGGCCTGTGGAGCATTTCTGTCCAACAGAGTTGATGTCGCTTACCTGCAATCAGAGCAGTCAACGGGGCGGCGATGGTACTGAACTCACGTATGAAGCGACAATAGAAGTTTGCACACCCCAAGAACCTTTGGAGGGTTTTCACTGTCGTGGGGCGGGTCCACTGGAGAACCGCTTGTACCTTGTTTGGATCCATAGTCATGCCTTTGTTGCTCAGCATAATCCCCAAGAATGAGATCTGGGTCTGGTGGAACTGACACTTTTCTGCTTTCGTGAAGAGGCGGTGTTGCAGCAGGCGGCGTGGCACCTGTCGGACCTGCAGGACATGCTGTTCTCTGGATTGGGAGTAGATCAGGATGTCGTCCAAGTGCACTAAGACACCATTATTCACCAGATCCCCCAAGACATGATTAACAAAAGCCTGAAAAACACTAGGTGTGTCAGAAAGACCAAAAGGCATCACCAAATGTTCATAGTGATCCAAGGTATTGCTGAAGGCCGTCTTCCATTCGTCCCCCTCCCTGATCCTAATCAAGTTCTATGCACTCTGAAGATCTAATTTGCTCACTTGCTCTAGAGCCGCCATGATCAGAGACAAGGGATTCAGGTACTGGACAGTGATACAATTCAATCCTCTATAATCTATGCATGGACAGATACTGCCATCCTTTTTCTCTATGAAAAAGAATCCGGCAGATGCAGGGGAGGTAGACGGGCGGATTATACCTGCAGACAGTGCTTCTGTCGCATACTGCTGCATGGCTCTTTGCTTAGGCAGAGAAAGCGGGTACACACATCCTCATGGAGGCACCGTCCCTGGAAGGAGGTCTATGGTGCAGTCCCAGGGCCAATGAGGGGGCAACGCCGCGGCCTGTTCTTTGCTAAAGACCTCTGCTAGGTCACGATATTCCAAAGGAACCCTCACCGGTTGGAAGGTGTCCGAGCACTCAGTCAAGGTAACTCTGCATGGTAACCACAAGCATTTCCTGTCACATTGAGGCCCCCAGGCCACCAACTCTCTCTTACTCCAACAAAAAGGCTGGGTCATGCAGGGACAGCCAGGGAAAACCAAGAATAACAGGAACGTCTGACAAAGCAATCAGGTAGAACTGGATCTGTTCTCTATGGCAAGCCCCCACTCCCAGGAGCAAAGGCTCAGTGCAGATGTCCACGATCCCCTTCCCCAGCAGCTGACCATCAAGTGCACTGATTCGCATCTTCCACCCACATGGGAGCTGAGGAATATGGTGCTTCTTAGCAAACCCACTGTCCACAAAACAGCCCGCGGCTCCCGAATCTACTAAGGCCAGGGTGTAAACCGTATGCTCCCCCGATGATAAAACGACCAGAATCGTAAGGCGATTACCCCGGAGGGCCCCAGTCACCTTGGCTTTCGGACAAGCCTGGCAGTCAGCACGGAGGTGTCCCGGGCAGCCACAATACAAACACAGGTGGCTACGAATCCGGCGTTGTCGCTCTCTGGGAGTCAGCCAGTTGTGCCCTACTTGCGTTGGTTCGGATTCTTCCCACAGAGTAGGGGAGACAATCGTGGGAAACTTGGGGCGAGGACTCCTGTCTCAAGCGAGATTGTCAAGAGCCACTGCCATCTCAATTGAAGGGGTCAAGCGTCCATCTGTCCCCCCAATACGCCAGCTCCGCTTTCATCTTGGTGCTTAATCCATGCCGGAAAGTGACCAGGAGGGAGGTTTCATTCCACCCACTCTGCTCTGCTAAGGTTCGAAACTCCAGAGAGTAGTCGGCCACAGAGCGGTTGCCTTGTTGGAATTCCAGCAGGCGCTCACTAGTGACACATGCTGACAAGTGGTGTCCAAACAAATGTAAAGAATGTCCTGACAAATTTAAAATGAATCCAGGAGCTTTATAGTGATAACACTGACATTGTTTTCTTCAATGTAAATACTTAAATTCCGAGCAGACGAAGCTCGTTAGCCCTGTCAGGCTATCCATCTAGGAGAAGGACACTCTGACATAACACCTACGACCCAGGGACCTTGTTGTCACCGTCCCAGCTTGCTAGGCCATGGCAGATGAACCCCAGATATAAAGGGTGGGGCCAGTACTGTGCACACTGCACTCCACCTAAAAACTGCACAAGCTCAAAGGGCATGCCCACATTTATGACCAACATCATCATTAAGCCATGCATGGGAAAGGGGCAAAACAGCAGGTGGAAGATGACACTGGAAGCCACAGTTCCGATCCTGCATACAGGCGGTTCAGGTTTAAGGGTCGTCTGATGTTGACCCCAGAGACAACGACATCATTCGGCAGCATCCTGAACCACCAAGCAGCCTTCTCTAGGGACAGCACTGCTTGCTCCACACAGAGAGGGGCCTAGAAAAGGTAGCCTAACCAAAGCTCATTTCCATTTCCCCCAGTTGGCTAGCCACGGTCAACGGGCATCTTCAAACGTGATCAAACAATAAAGAAGAAAAGGCAGGCACCTGCCTCACAAGGGGTGCCAGGACTAAAGCTCACATGCTGGAACATCAGAACCTTGCCTGATGCAGCAGACAGTGGTTGTCCAGAAGACGCTCCAATCTAGTTGCCCGTGAACTTGCAAGGCTAAATTTTGACATCACAGCTCTTAGCAAAGTCGGCTTCCCAGAGAAAGACAGCCTTCAAGAACATGGTACAGTCTACACCCTCTACTGGTCAGGCAAGCCAGAGACTGGCTTTATGGTCAGGAACTCCATTGTCTCAAAACATGAAAACCTGTCAACGGGTCACTCAGACCACATCATCTCAATGCACCTCCTACTTCGAAACAAGCAGCATACCACACTCTTCAGTGTGTATGCCCCAACTCTTCCAGAAAATCCTGCAGTAAAGGACAAGTTTTACACTAATCTGCACAACCTCGTACAGAATGCCTCAGCAGACGACAAGGTCATTATCCTCGGCGACTTCAGTGCCAGAGCAGGCAAAGACTCAGAAGCCTGGAAAGAAGTACTTGGCAGACATGGTCTTGGAAACAATGCAATGCAATGACAACGGGCATCTTCTGTTAGAGTTCTGCGCGGAGCAGCAACTCGTTATTACCAACACCATTTTCCAGCAGAAAGACAGTCTGAAGACAACCTGGATGCATCCTCGGTCCAAGCATTGGCACCTCATAGATTATATCTTGGTGCGCCAGAGAGACCTTAGAGATGTCTTACTCACCCAAGTAATGCCCAGTACAGCGTGTCAGACGGAACATCGTGTTGTGCGTTGCAAACCTCTGTCTCCACTTTAAACCCAAGCCAAAGAGGGGAGGGGCTCCAAGGAAGAAGTTTCAGGTTGGCAACCTCCAGTCAGCTGACGTAAAAGCTGAATGCCAGGTGAATCTTCAGTTGAGACTCAAGGGTCCTGGTTGCTCCACAGACTCCTCTTCAGAAGTGCTTTGGGAACACCTAAAATCCACCATTCTGCAAACCTCTAAAGAAATCCTAAGATTTTCCACAAAGAAGAACAAAGACTGGTTTGATCAAAACGATCAGGAGATCCAAGAATTTCTGGCGAAGAAGAGACGTGCCCACCAAGCTGTCCTGTCGTGATAAGAAAGCAGCCTTCCACCTTGTATGCTGCAACCTCCAGTGCAAGTTTCAAGAGATTCAGAACAAGTGGTGGACCAGTCTCACAGAGAGAACTCAGCTTTGCGTAGACATCAGTGACTACAGAGGGATGAAGTCCTGAAGGCTGTGTACGGCCCTTCACACCAGGTTCAGAGTCCCTTGCGCAGTGCAGATGGCCGACTGTTTTTCACAGACAAAGCATCCATCCTGACCTGGTGGTCGGAACATTTCAAGACTCTCTTCACTGCTAACTACATGGTCCAAAACTCAGTAATACATCACAGCCCACAACATGCAGAGAAAACAGAACTGGACAAGATCCATACTCTAAAAGAGACTGTCAAGGCCATTAAGCAGCTGAAAAGTGGCAAGGCAGCAGGAGTCAATGGAATCCCACCTGAGATTTGGAAGCATGGGGGCCCAGCACTACATACCAAACTAAAATGCACCTTTATCCTGAGATTAAGAACTTTTCATTTATTAAGCAGATGGCAAAGCAGTTTCAGTTGTGTTTTGGTGCAGACACAGAGGCGCAGTGGGGTACATGCACCAGGCCTGTGTGTTTGGACATGACATTGACTCTCACTCTGGATTTTCCATGTCACCATGTTCATCTGGGTATCTCCCACAATCTAGACATATTAAGGTGACATGGTGATTCTTAATCTGTGTTGCTGTGTTAGTAAATCAGTGTGCCAGTGTTTTATTTCCCTGCCATAGATGGGTGTACTCTACACACCCTGTGCTTCCAGGATAGGCTCTGGACCACCATGACCTGGACAAGCAGTTGCTGATAAAATGTTTATGTCAACTGTTTCTGAGGAAAAAGTTTTATATTTAACATATACTGAATTATTACATGTGTATTTAGATTAATTGAAATAAATCTTAAATTAATATTAAGAATATTAAATGATTAATTTATCTGATCCGGACCTCAGAATGAGGGAACTCTGTGATTAATGGAATATTACACTTTTACTGTCCTGTACATTAAATGTTTGATTAAGACTACTCAACAAATAAAAACCAGCAACCATGGGGATGTCACAACTTGGACAGAGAATCAGACTTGAAGGATTGGTCCTAGTAATTTTTCTAGATTTATTTCCTCCAACTCTGTCCTCTTCCCAAGATGAGCGCGATATTTGATGACTCTACTATGGGGTGCTTTGTGCCCACTAACTATTGGTTGTTCATTTAGCGAACACGTTTTCCTCAAAAGCTAATTACTAATAATAATAGTATTATTAATAATAGTACCATATTAGGTTTATATATTTAAACAGCTTATTATTATTCACTCATTTATAAGAGTAACTGCCACTACATTAAAGTCAGCTTTTGGTGACCCTTCGGTTTTCATGGTACAGAAGGGATTACCTTTCCATTCTGTGAACACCTGGGAACTGTGGGAGGAAATGTATGCAAACACAACTAGAACATGTAAAATACATACTCGACCTGGATTCGAACCCAGATCCAGAAGCGAGAGCTATGAGGCAGTGGTATAATTAGCCAAGTCACAATTTATGGAACCACATAACTATTACTGCTGAAGCAAATTTATGAATTCAGACCTATGTTTCAATCAAAAAAGTAGTGGTTGTTTAACTTTAAACAGGACTGCATTTAATAGATATTTTATGATAGACTGATAAAACCTGCCTTCATATGCAGATGAATAAATCAGTTTGGTTGAGTTGAGCTAATCATCCTCGTAGTACATCCACCATCGCTGCTTTACAGCACAATGATATGTGTTAAAAATCTGAATTTTCTGCATGGCTGATAATGATTTTTTAAACTAAATAGACAAATAGCAAAATAATGTAATTTATCAGTTCATGTACAGTCTATCCAGTATTGAAACAATAGCAAAACAATGTTTAATGTTATTGAATTTTTTTTGCTTCAGTAGGTGGCGCCACAGAACTATGACTAAACTATGTCAAAAGGAAACTGACAGGCCAGGCTCTGTGGTGGGTAACTAAAACGAAAAAAAGCTGGGGAGAATTGGAACTTCTTATTAGTTTTTTGGATATGTGCGTGTACCCCAGTCCAGTAAACTTGTATCTTATTGCATTCCCAGAATAGATGTATCAAACTATCAAACTATTAACTATCCCCTTGTTAAATCTCAACCCAAACTCCTTTCCTGATCTTATGATACACAGAATGTCCGGTATTATATATCTGGCATGGAAATGGATTTTAATGTTGTGGTCTACACCAGAAGTTCCCTCTGTAAATAAGTAGATGACTGAAGTATTTAAATCTCTCCCACTTATAAAACCGATATTTGACTTGCATGAGAATCCTAATGAATTTTGGACTGTCTGAACATCCTACTGAAAGTTATTACATGCTGCTACATGATCATACCTGTGATATATTGTAACTTTTTGACAGTCAGCCCTCACTCTATGTATGTGAACATAATTTTTATTTTCTCAGTCTTCTCTCTCTATCTGTATACTGTTGTGACCCTATGCCATTGTAATGTAAAATCAGAGATTGTTGACTTTGCTTTGCAAAATAAAAGAAGATTGACTAGGATCCTGCATATGTTTTTACAGACAAGCACATAGTGTGGAATAAAGCTCAAAATGCATTAATCAACAATTCATCTCTGAGTAAAACGACAGCTGGATGGATTCTGATGATGAAGAACCAATTATCACCATGACAACTTGACCTGTCTCTGGTCCTACGTTATGTCATCTATGTCCAGTGTTTCATAAATGTGTGAGGACTAAGGTCTATTTTAGCAACATAATTAAGAGCTCAAAGATTTAACAAGTAGTTATTCATTTGAAAAGCTACACTTCCGCCATCTTGATAGAGATTACTTCTGTTGAGTTTTAATACCATGTTCTTCTTCTTACGATGATGATGATGATTGTGATGATAATAATAATAAACTATTACTATACTAGCAACATACAATGTCAGGTTTGTACTCTAGATTTGTAAGCAACTTACTACTATTTACTTAACTGTCCAACTCGGTCATGTGGCAAAATGTATGTTAATGGGAAAATATAACTGTCATTTCATCTGAGCACAAAGAAAATTAACTTCTTTCTTAGACTGAATACTGAATACTAAATTTAGGGAAAAAGCTTTGGCAGCCTTTCCCACTAAAATGAATGGGGATGCTTTGCCACCTGCCCTCCATTTTGTGTATGTATACAATCACACACCACAATCTTTCACTGGTGCCTATTGAAGAATCTGAGAAAGCCTAATTATAACTAAGAACTTAATCCCAGTATCATCAACCAAAAACACATATAATTGCACCAAGGGCAGGCCTTTAAGGTGGTATGAATTTCATTAATTAAAGAGACAAGAGTATCTGACCCAATTTCATGGACCATTGACGGAGCTGTATTGAATTGCTTCAGAACTGCCTGAGAGTAAGGGAAAGAGACTGCCTGAGCTGAGATCCTGTGCTCTATATCGGGGAGAGGAAGAAAGATCATTATTACCAGAGTAAGACTTATTTTTAATGTACAGTGTTCAGCTGGACCATGTCATAAATGTGCTGCCTTGGCCTCTGTCTCTGAGTAGTAAAGGACATCTACTTTGCATGGTCTTGCAAACCTCTTCTATAGGCTTACAATATCTTCCTATCTAGATCAGTGTTTTGCGGTTCAGAGAAACCTTTAAGCTCTAGGGCACAGCAGCGGTGCCTGATTCTTCATCCAGAAAGAAAGCCATCATGAGAGGTAGGGTTCAAGTTAGTCGTGGGACTTCAAGAGACTTGGATCACAGCTTCTCATCCTGCAATCACTGAAAGTTTGAACCACAACACAACAAATTTTTTAAATATGGCCAATTATATACAGAAAAAAACCGGCCTTCCCCCATACCTCTGTTCCTCTCTTATCCTGTCTACTTCTCTCATCCTTCTTTAAACAGGACCTAGGCCATCATGCCACTGAACAGTGGCTAACATAATCCAAGGAGTTAAGTGGACCCAGGAGTGAGTGCAAGTATTATGTTTGGAGCAAGCAATCAGACTTTGACAAATGTGTTTGGTAATAGGTTCATTAGTCAACCTGAAGGATCCATAGTGGAGAATTGGGGAAGAAGTAGAAGTCAGTCCATAAAAACACACACACACACACACACACACACACACACACACAGACAAAACACAAGTAAACAAAAAGCGCTTAAAACTCCAAAATTTCAAGAAGGAAATACCTGCTTTAACTTGTGCTATGTATCTGTGAACATTTTGTAATTATTGGCATATATTTATTAAAGGTGTCTAAAATGTGGCTTGATCTTCATCCAGATAAACAGTCAAATTAAACAAATAGCAAAATTATATATGTTGTAGCTGGCTTGCTTGCCCAGTTTTTCTCAGGAAGTATTGCTGTTTCTATTACTGTCTTGATTGCGATTGGATAAGATTATTCCGTGCACACTTGGTCAGCACTCTGTGTCACTCTAAAAACAGAGTGTAGCGTATAGAGAGCTCCATAAGAAGAAATTTGACTGAACTGAAATTGAGTCTTTGTTGAAAGAGTTAGTTCCCTGCTTTTTACATCAGAGATCTATTGAAGTGCAACGTGGCCTGATCTGAAGGGGTTTCAGAAGAGTTCAGAAAAAGGGTTACTGAAGCTCGTAAAGCTGCAACATGCGACCTAAAGGCATTTCTAAAGACCTGGGCTGTCTTTAGAATTTTAGTGCTGCTGATACTCTTTCTAAGATTATTCCAAAAGCATGCAATATAATTCTCAGTGACATAACAAAGAACCCTGGGGTGAAGGCTAAGGATCCACAGGCATCACTTGCACTTATTAAGTGTGCATGAGTCAAAAGTAAGAAAAATAATAAAGATTGGCTGTCGTGAGAAGTTACATGAAAGGAAACCACTGCTGTCCAAAAAAATCAGCTTGTCGCAAATTTGCTAAAGACCACTTACATGTTCTGCAATATTCCTGGATCATTTTCTGCTGACAGATGCAACAGCATTTAAATTTTTAAATAAAATTTCAATATGTTATCTTTGGAGGCAAGAAGACACTGCATACCAACATTAAAACCTCATTCCACTGGTAAAACTTGGTGGAGTGAGTATCATGGTGTTGGGCTCCCTCAGGTCCCAGAAGGCCTACAATAATTGTGGGAACAACAAATTCCAACACAGATCAGGGTATTCTATAAAAGAATATCAGTGCATCTGTCTGTAATCTGAAGCACAAAAGTGGTGGGTGAAAATCACCCCAGACACAAGAGTGAAACAATAGAGTGGATTAAACAGAAGAAATTCTGGATTTTACAATGCAAAGTTAATAAAATGACCTGCAATTAAAAGTACTGAACCATTGAACCTTTGACCATACTGAAATTCTGTGGCATGACCTGAAAGAAATATTTATGCAAAACATCCTGGAAAGTAAATGAACTGAAATAATTCTGTAAAGAAAAACAGGCAAAAATAACTCCCAACTGTCAAGCTCACAACTGTGTGCCCCGCTCCTGCACTTGCAGCTGATCAAGGAGGCACAGGATAAAAAGACAGCTTGAATACTTCTCCATGTGGAACCTTGTCTAGAGCAGCTGCAGCGCTATGCATCATTCTGAGTTCTTCACCAGTGTGTTTCCTCCTATTCGGTTCCTCGATTCTTTGCTCTTGTTTTCTTGGTTCTGACTTCTGCCTACCCCTCTGTACAAGGTTTACTGATCGGCTGTGCCCCCCGTGACGATTCTCTTGCCTACCCCAACTGAATAAACAAGCTACCGCATCTGAGTCCGTTGGCTGGATCCCGGAGTTCAAACATGACAGAAGGTTCTGGCACTACCTTGGACTTAGTGGTGCTTGACTGCCTTCGCCACGTCATCTTGACCCAGGGCGCCCTGCTGGGTTCTCACGAACAGTCTCTGCGCCGGACCGATGAGACCCTCCAGGGACTTGTGTCGGTGTTCCAGGCTAGTGGGTTTGCACAGGGAGCTGAAGCACCCGCTGCACCAGAGCCTCCTGGATCGTCCACTTATCATCCTCCTGCATCCCTATCCAGCCCCCTACCTGGAGACCCCTCTCTGGCTACACCGGAAAGGTACAACGGGGCATCTGAGAATTGCCAATGTTTTCTTATGCAGTGCAAGCTTGTTTATGCCAGCGCCTCATCTTTACCAAGCAGACAAAATCAAGATTGCCTACCTGGTCTCGCTCCTGATGGGTCCTGTGCACCACTGGGTAACTGGGGACCGGAAGACCCACACCTCAACCACCTAGACCACATTTAAAATGCGGTTTGAGGCAGTTTATGAATGCCTGCTCTCTGCCTGGACTGCCAGCAATCGCCTTATGAGGATCCTGCTGGGCAACCGTTCAGTCACTGAGTGTGCTCTGGAGTTCTGGACCCTGGCTGAGCAGAGTGGCTGGAACTCCGCCACCCTCCTGGCGTTGTTCCGGAATGGGCTGCATCCCCGGATTCAGGCAGAGCTTGCCTATTGCAGGGAAGACTGAACCTTTGATCGGTTCCTGGAAACCGCGATAACGATTGATAACCTGGCTTGGGAGCATACCCCGTAGCCGTGGTTCACCGCACCAGCGCCTGACCACGCGGGGGAACCCCAGAACCGATGCAGACTGGGCAAGGCAGGTTGACCACCGATGAGAGACAGCATCGTTTCCAAGACATGTTGTGCCTTTACTGCGGTGCACCTAGCCACTTTTGTACCTGCTGCCCAGTGCGCCCCGTATAAGGAGCCCACCAAGACTACCAGGTTAGTGTACCATGCCGATCTGATTCCCAGTTAACCATACCGGTGGTCGTGGCTTGGGCCGGGAATCAGATATGCATGCGCACTTTGGTGGACTTGGGGGCAGCCGACTGTTTTTTGGATATGGGGTTCGCAACAGCTCCTAGCACCCCTAAATGAGACTGTGACATAACGTTATGGGTCAGTCCACTGGATGGGCAGCCGCTGGCCACCGGAGTGATGGAGTCACGTACTGCTGTCTTGCATATAATGAACGGTGCTTATCAACAGGAAGAGTTTGTATTTTTTTTTAATCAGGGCTGCTGACATGCCGGTCATCTTGGGCTTCCCCTGGCTTGTTCAGCACAGCCACGTGTTCTGATGGATCACCGGCGAGCTAGTATCTTGGGGTACACAATGCACGCGGTCGTGCCTGCATCTCTCCTGTCAGGCCGCCTTGGTTGAGAGCCCGAAAGGGTCCCAACTGGTGGTGATTCCTCCTGAATTTTATGATATCCGCGAAATGTTTAGTAAGACCCAAGCAGTGGCCCTTGCCCCATACCGGCCATGGGATTGTGCCATCAGCCTCTGGCTCGGCACTTTGCTGCCATGTGGCAGAGTCTATCCCCTCTCCCTCCTGGAATAGAGGGCCATTAGAGACTACATTATGGAGGCATTAAATGCAGGCATCATCCTGCCCTCAACATCTCCGACTTCAGCGGGGTTCTTATTTGTCGAGAAGAAGGATGGGGGCCTACATCCCTGAATAGATTATTGAGGTCTCAACGCCATCACATTTATGTACTCTCATCCCCTACCTCTGATTACTGCTGCCTTAGAGCAAGTGCTCGGAGTCACCATATTCACCAAGCTCAACCTCCGGAGTACATATAACCTGATCTGAATCAGAGAGGGGGATGAGTGAAAGACTGCTTTTAGCACCTCCTTCTGTCACTACAAGTACCTCATCATGTTGTTCGAGTTATCAAATGCACCATCAGTACTCCAGGCATTTGTCAATCACATTCTGATCTTCTCTAAGGCCTGGAACTTACATGTGCAACAGGTATAAGCAGTGTCACAACGGCTCCTCAAAAACAACCTGTTTCTGAAAGGAGAAAAGTGTCTATTCCAACAGCCACAGGTGTACTTCCTCAAGTCTCAAGTACATCCTAAGCAAGGAGGAGATGGCCATGGACCTAGGAAAGGTCCGAGTAGTGCTGGAATGGCCACGACCGAAGACTGTGAAGGCCGTCCTGTGGTTCCTGGGACTCACTAAGTTTTATTGCTGGTTCATCCAGGGGTTCAGCTCCATTGCTGCCCCCCTAACGGCACTCATGGCAGGTAAGAGTCCTTATCTGTCCTGGACCGACGACGCTTAGCACACCTTCCAGGAACTAAAGAACAGGTTCAGCACCTGTCCTACACCACCCTGACCCCACTCTCCCCTTGATGGTGAAGGTGGATGCCTTGGTAGTGGGAGTTGGAACAGTCCTGTCCCAGTGGCAAAGGGATCCCACTAGGCTCCATCCCTGCACCTATTTTAGCGGGGTACTATCACGCCCACAACCGCGTACCCCGCTCCTGCACCGGCAGCTGATCAAGGAGGCACGGAATAAAAAGACGGCTTAAACACTCCTGCATGCAGAACCTCGTCTAGAGCAACTACAGAACTTCATACTGTTCTGAGTTCTTCACCAGTATTTCCTTCTGTTCGGTTCCTAGACTCTTTGCGCTTGTTTTCTCGGTTTTGACTTCTGCCTACCCCCCTGTATGACGTTTGCTGATCACTAACCTGTGCCCACCCCTGACATTTCTCTTGCCTACCCCAACTGAATAAACACACTACCATAATCTGAGTCCATCGGCTGCATCCCGGAGTTCAAATATGACACCAACCACCGTATAGGACTGGTAAGCAGTTACGGGAAGTGTTTGGTCATGGGTATAACTGTGACACAAAGATAAAATCTGTTACTAAATCTATTGGATCACATACTTTTTTCTTTCTTGACCTTCAAAATGTAAATAATATCAAAAAATGTATTAATTTCATATCTGCGCATGCTATTTGTTGATTCGGACAGAGGAAGGAGATCGGGTCATGTTTTAGAAGTTACTCATGGCGTAATTCAGACAATTTCAACAGGTGCACAAACTTTTTCTCACAGTTGTAACAGCATGGTTACTGCCTTTTCCTCAAAGCATATTATTCATCCAGCCAGGCCTTTGGTTCCTTGCAATTTGGCACCATTCATTTCACAAGGCGGTTGTCTAGGGAATGCAGGTGTCAGCCAGTGGCGTTTCCAGCTGCTCTTTCCACACTCTCCTGCCCATTTATACAAACACATGTGCCCCTGTTACGGATAACCTTGAGTTTATAAAAGGTCCACTTAGCAGAATGTCTGAGGAAATTCAGAGCTGGGCAACACTGACTGAGAGAAACACATTTTGACACTTGTAAAGAAAGCATATTAATTTGTTCTCTTAGGGCACATTTGAGGTGTTTAAAGGGCATTGATTTTTGGATTCTACAAAGTATCATCACTTTACATCAGAAATGTCAAGTCAGAGTTTTCTAAATTTTAATTACTTGTGTAGCAATTGCATAAATTAAGTTTGACACTTCACATTTACTACTGTGTTCTGGGGTTTGAGTGACAGCTCTGTTGCAGGACCACATTTCTGAAACCATTTTGTCTTGCTTGAAGGTGCTCCAAGTTAAGCGACTCTTGGTTACTTATTGATATCACAGGGGCTGTGTGGCTCAGATCGTCCTCCTTCAGCATTATTCATGGACAGTACCCTGCTGCTGTGTATAAACCTTCTTCATAGATTCTTCCAGGTTCTCGGCCTTTATCGAGGTGTATGTCATGTGATCTTGGCTTCAGCTTGTGCAATATTAGGCAGACTGGGCTCAGGCCATCAGGGGTCATCAAGTTGCAGGTCTGTGTCCAGTGATGAGTCGCAGAGTTGCGGGAACATGGATTTTTAATTACTTTTTAGGAAGCTACTGTCTTTTCACCAATAGTCCAGGTCTCAGTCATCCAGCAGTGTGTGGGAACCTCACTGCACTCCAACTACACCCTTTTTGTGCCCATAGATGAGTGCCCTGCTCATGAGTGGATGAGAAGCTGGGCAGTCGTGGTGTATGAAACACACAATGTCCTTTTTGAGCGCAGCATCATTCCAGCAGTATGTAATGACCGCCAGGGGACAGTAGCGGGTAAAAGGGAAGAAAATCTTACTGGAGAGAACAAGATTCCTCTAAAGGTGTATCCAAAATCGAATGAGACCTCCCGCCGGTTACAGTTCCTGAGGAATGAAATATATGTACTACATTTTTGTTGTACTTAGTTGGAGTATTAAAATTCCAGATAGTTTCAGTAGGAGACAGAGGATAGCAAACCTGCAAACCCAAGGTAACAACTCAGACCTTGGAGTTGGGGAAGGAAGTCTGGGGATCTTTGTATTATTCCATCCATTCATCCATCCATCCATCCATCTATCCATCCATTTTCTTTCCCGCTTGTCATTCTAGGGTCTCTGTGGCAACAGGGAGAACAGAGAGGCCAAACCACCCCAACTTCCTGTAGCTCAGCCCAGGAGATTCCCAGCCATTCCCAGGCCAACTGTGAGATATAATCCCTCCAGCGGGTCCTGGGCTGACCTCGGGGCCTCGTCCCAGTTGGCCGTGCCTGGTATACCTCCAAAGGGAGGCGCCCAGGGGGCATCCTTATCAGATGCCCAAACCACCTCAACTGGCTCCTCTCAATGTGGAGGAGTAGCGGCTCTACTCTGAGTTCCTCCCGGATATCCGAACTCCTCACCCTGTCTCGGAGAGTAAGTCTCTTTGTATTACCCTTCCTTTGGTTTTATTAGATCCATTAGAAAAGCTTTTGTGTATGATGACGTTCTGTAGACGTGGCTGTTGATGCGGAGGCCCAGTCTACTGAGAGACTGTTGTGGGAAGTGTTTCCAAAAAACACTTTGATGGTACAATTCACAATTCCTCGTATCACGCACTACTGTTCTTTACATTGTAGGTGGTGCAGAGGAAGTGTCAGATTAAAATGCTGTTGCTGGGCTGAATTTGAGGGTCACTTCACCGGACTTTAAGTCAGAGAATCAGAACTTGAACTGGCATCTTCGGAGAACTGGCAAAATGTCATCTAATTCCAGTCTCCTACATTGCTGTCCCTCATGTGCTACTGAAATTACCACAGCAATGAATTCCAAACATACATTTAGAAAAACCACTGTTTCCTTGTTTCTTACACACTGGTAGAATTAATATCACTTAAAGGTTGTCGGGACCCAATTATCATGTGTCTATGATGCTATTATTGATTTATGTTCACTGTATTTTCTACTTTGACAGCACTGTCCCAGATGTGGTTCTAAAACACCTTTGAAGCTGAAAATTGAAAATGAGATGAAAAGATAAAGAGAGAGAAAGAGGTGGTGGGAGAAGAGGCAGGATAAAGTGAGAAGACAGAAAAATTAAATAAATGGAGAAGGAAAGAGAGAGGAGGAAACAGGAACTGCATAGCAGGGCTGTGTGTACCCCAGTCTCTTCCCTTCATCTTGGGTTGATTTACATATGGCAGATTCTGTCCATCCGTGATTATTTCCTGATTCTGAGGCATATGTGGTATACATAATACCACAAAGGTTTATAATTCACAAAGGGTTCTTGTTTTGGGGGTCGCAGTGGTGCAGCGGGTTTGGGCAGGTCCTACTCTGTGGTTGGTCTGGGGTTTGAGTCCCGCTTGGGGTGCCTTGTGATGGACTGGTGTCCTGTCCTGGGTGTGTCTCCTCCCCCTCCAGCCTTACGCCCTGTGTTGCTGTGTTAGGCTCCGGCTTGCCATGACCCTGCTCAGGACAAGCGGCTTCAGCCAGTGTGTGTGTGTGTGTGTGTGTGTGTGTGTGTGTGTGTGTGTGTGTGTGTGTGTGTGTTGGTTCTTTTTCTGTTGCCTTTACACATAGTGTACTTCCAAAAAGAGAAATACAGAGTAAAACACATGTGTGCAGATGGGGGTCCAGACAATCCCCTGGGACAAAACTTGTTTTCTTGCAGGTAATCTCCATGGTGGCTGAAGTAGTAGTAGAACTGATGCCTCTATTTAACACCCTTATATACACAACTGATTTTTTCTTCAGAAAAAAAAACAGGAGCTTCTGTTATTTTTTAGTGTAATTAAGAAGGTCTTTTCCTACTTTACACTTCAACAGAGAGGATTGTTGGCCTTTTGTCATTTTTTATTTTTTAATATAATTAAGGTTTTTTCTTACTTTACACTTCAGATAACGTTTTTTCCTATTTTACACTTCAACTGAGAGGATAGTGTTAGAAAAGAGGGGGTTTTGTCCTACACTCGTGCGGATGTCTATATGCCACATGCAAGAAGCAGCAGCTTTAGTTTTTAATCTTGAGTGATGAAAGATATTTAGCACTCACCATCCCTCAGCAGACCCCCATTCTGATCCATGCAATAATAAGGTGTGAGCATGCCTTTTTGTTTTAGTCACATGTATTCATTTGCAATCTGTCTTCACTGCTGCCCTCCAATATTTTAGAATATATCTAATATAACACTAATCATTGCAATTTAGGTTGACAAAAGCAAAATTTTGTGAGAGAAGTGTGAGACCAAAATTGTGGCCACATCTAGCTGCCAGTCATGTGCAAGATATTTAACTGCCCACTGACAAGCACGCATATGCACTGGCTTGCAGCCCACTTTCAACTCTAATAATCTGAACTACCAAAACATCCTTTCTGAAAAGCTCCACTATGTAACTTTTCAAAGCTTTAAAACTAGAAATGTATATTGATATTGCTCCTATTGCATCAAGAGGTTGAATCCAGTTATTAACTGTAACTAAATAACATAGAATGAACTCCCGCATAGCAAAAACTTGATATAGTGCTGTATGAACATTTGGCTCACATACTTTGCTTTGGATATTTCTTACTTTTATATGGGCTATTTTTACCACTATACATTTATTAATTCAGCTGACACTTTTCTCCAAAGCAACTTAAAATGTTAAGCAACTTACAATTACTTATCTATTTGTACAACTGATAATTTTACTGGTGCACTTTGGGACAAGTACCTTGTTCAGTGGTATTACAGCTGTAGGTGGGATTTGAACCTATGACTTTTGGCTCCAAAAAGACCCACTCTAATCACTACACTACCAGCTGCCTCTGTACCAAGTATGATTTTAGGTACAATACTGTGGGTGCATGAAAACAATCTTTCCACAGGAATAAACAGTAATTTTACCACTTTATAGTGCTCCTCCACCTGCCAGGGTGATTTCACAGAACAATTAGGCCCATTACTTGAAGAATTCTATAGTTATTCACTGCACGAATTTCCACAAATTGCTTATTCTCTTATATAAATTTTTTTGGCCATTTTGGGATGTAGGCTAGAGCTGTTGTGTCATAGTGTAGCATAAAGTCAGATATGCACCTGGGTGGTGTGTGAGAACATGGGTTCGATACCTGCTCAGTCTGTGTGGAGTTTGCGTGTTCTCTCCGTGTCTGTGTGGGTTTCCTTCAGATGCTCTGGTTTCCTCCCACAGTCCAAAAACATGCTGTTCAGGTTCACCCATAGTGTGTGAGTGACAGACAGAGTGTGTTTCACTGATGTATGGATGAGTGACCCATTGTAAGTAGTGTATCTAGCAGTGTAAGTCACCTTGGTGAATAAGGTGTGTGAGCTGATAATAGAATAGAATAGAATACACTTTATTATCCCATTTCTGGGAAATTTGTCTTGGACAACCATGACACAGCCAGTACACAACACCGGACTCACGTAAAACAATACATACCATAACATACAATAAATAAAAAATAAAGCAACAATCAAAATATATTAAAAATCTACTGTATACCAATCTAAAAATCTTAATTTTGGAATTCTATATTCAATAATTTAACCACAGTTGGCACAAAAGAAATTTTATAACAATTTGATTTACACATCAGAATCCTAAATCGTCTCCCTGGGGGTAACATGTCAAAATTATCATGTAGAATATGTGTGTCATCAGCAGCGATTGTTTTAGCTTGTTTTAAAATAGATACCTCGTACAACTCCTGTATAGGTCGTTTCTCTTCCCACCCTATGATTTTTAGAGCAGTATGTACTAGTCGTGCAAGTTTCGATTTTGATTGGACAGTCAAGTGCTGTAATACCATATCTTATCAAGTTCTCAAAAACAGACTGATAAAACAGAAACAAAATCTTCTGGTTTACCCCAAATACTTTTAACCTTTGCAAAAAATGTAGTCTGTGCTGCAATCTAGAACACAGACTGTTTATGTGAGAAGACCAACATAACAAATTATCTATATAAACACCCAAGTATTTATATGAAGAAACCTGTTCAATAATATTACCATGTATTATTACAGAATAATGATCCCCCACAGATCTGGGGTCGAAGATCATTTCAACAGTCTTCATTTCATTTAAAATCAAGGAATTATCACTACATAACACTACATAGAGTTAATTGGAAGTCACTTTGGAGAAAAAGCATGTCCTAAATAAATAAATGAAAATGTAAATGTACTGCCTCCCAGTTTATTCATATACCAGATGCTTTTCTCCATCTCCAATCTCCTTTCTGCTGTGGCAGCGGTCTTTAGCGTGAGCGAACAAGTGCTGGATGGGGCTATATGGAGGTTCATGAGCAACATGATCTGGCTCATTGCTTCACTTTATTTGGATCAGGACTCAGAAGAAGTGTCCGAAACTCAATGCTTTGAGCCAGATCGCTGTTTTATGGTTCTTGTTTTTAGGTGGGGAAAAGTCTTGTGCTCCATTTCTACAAGCACATCCACCATTTCTGCGGTTCATGGCCGCCCCCCCCCAGTGAGATATACTTCTGCTTTCTGTGTGAAGGAGTGGTAGCCTGTAAAAACAGCCTGGCAGCTATAGTCCAGGACAAGCAGATGATGTGAGGTTGGGAACATGTAGTGTGAGGTTTTTCAGAATTCGTGAGAACAGGAGACTTGCTGTAACGCCTGGGATATAGAACTTTTCTGAGGGGTATAGACATAGTCAAATTCCTAAAGTTTAAATCTGGAACTGTGTCCTCTGACAGCTCCATTGTTGGAACTGTTTTTACATGAAACCTCATCCACTCATTTTTACTACTTGTCTTTGTTTATGTTCCGTGTCCCTCATATTTTTTGCTATCTGAATTATACTGTCTTTGTATTAATTTTGTTTGTTTTATTATTGTAATTCATTGCAAATTTGTTCTTATTGCCTTATTAATGTACTCTAAAAATCCTTCTTCCTTGTAAAGGCACTATATACCAGAAAGTATATTCTTATTATCATTTAGAAACAGACTATTATTACTCTCATGTAGTGTAACTTATGAAAATAAATTTAAAATCCTGATGCTTTTGTATATTTAGGTAATTTTAATAAAAAGAAAACAAAAGGGGTTTGTAACCTCATTTTCTTATTATACCAACATCTAATCAGTCAAAATCCCACAGGATGTAGAAGAAATTAAAAACACGGACAAATTTTTATATGGTTTGGAAGTGTGTGTGCATGTGTGTTATTTGGGTGGGTGTGGGCAATGAGGGGGATTAGTAAAAAGGGACCCCCCCACACTTCTTCATTGCCTGGACCTCCTGCCTGCTGTAGGTCCAGACCTCAATAAGTCATTTAATAAGCTCCCACCACCTTCTGCCAACACCATACAATCATCTCTAATCACAGCCAGTAATTATGCAAATAAACCCTGTCCGCCCTGTTTCCTGTGGAGAATAACGGGTAGTAATAAGGTCAAGAGTTTGACCCCAGTGTAATGTAACCCTCTTTTCACTCCAAACCCCCGGCCAGTGAAACCCAGACTCAAACTTGCTTGTTGTTGACATCTTTTCTGGCCCTCAACCCCAGGCTAGATTATTTAAATTTAGGACAAAGCCCCCGGCTGATCCATACACACACACATACAGCCAGGTGCTCCCACAGCGAGGATGCTGGATGCCGTCGACTTCCTGCTCCCTGTAAATGAAGTACAAATTGAATTGTGTAGCGGGGAGACCTGGCTGAGTGCTGAGAGGCAGGAGTGATACAGCCTCGCTTTAATTACCAGATTAATGAGACCTTTCGAATCCCCGTCTCTCCTGGTCTCTCTGTCGGCTGCTTGCACTGCTGCCTTCCCTGCTCATCTTTTGCTTTTTTTGGGAAGCATCCTTGTCTTTGGAGTGACTGCAACATACAAAAAAATTCCTCGTTATGTATAGTGAATTTGCTAACTTTCACGCAATTATTTGCATGGTGACATTTCCAGTTTCCCTACGTAAGAACTTACATACAATTAACCCTTTGAGTTCACTGCCCTTTGTCAAATGTACAACAGGTATCCCCTTTCCTGGGATCTTGTCACACCCACGACCGCATGCCCTGCTCACGCACCTGCATCTAATCAAGGAGGCACGGGATGAAAGGGCAGCTCAGACACTCCTGAGTGCGGAACCTCCTTGAGAGTAACCGAAGTGCCTTGTCTAAGTTCTTTACCCTTTGTTCTCCTGTTCTGATCCTGGACCCTTCGCTCTTGTTCTCCTGGTTTAACTCCTGCCTGCCCTTTGGAATGACATTTGCTGATCAACTGTCCTCTGCCTGTCCCTGGCAATTCTCCTGCCTCCGCCTCTTATTAGTCCTGCTACCGCATCTGATTCCATCCGCTGGATTCCCGAGTTCTGTCATAACAGATCTGAACCTGACATATCCTGACTGAGATCAACAGACTGAGATATGAAGTTTTTTCCTCAAATTTTATTAACATTAACATGTTAACATTTATTAATATTTACATAATTAATCCATTCCTGAAAACAGTGAAGATATTGAAAGCTTAATTTCCATTATCTTAATTGGGAAAAATAATAATGGGATCCCAGTCCATCCAAAAAGACCAAATCAATTTTCCCAAATATTATTAAAACACCGTAAAACACCTATATAACTATTAACCCACTATTGTTGCATTGTCACACCCCCGGGAATGAGCCAGGTAGCCTCACCTGTGTCCACTTGGGAAGACTGGGCATATAAGGGCTCCAAGTCGACACTCGGGCGTGGATTCTTGCAATTGCCTCATGCTTTGCAATCTCAGCGTTCTTGCCATTAGTGCCTTGCCTGTTTCCTGTTCCTGACCTTTGCCTGTTCTCCTCGACCACGATTCGAATTATCCGGTTTATGACGTTCGCGCCTCTCAGACCTGCGCCTGTCCCCGACCTTGATTTTGCCTTGTCCCTGGAACCTGGTTGCTCACCTGCACTTGGGTCCTCCACTTACCTGTCTCCAGTGTTCGTCCCTGACACGCATGAAATAGAACACATTACATTTACAATTCTTCATTTAGAAGAATCTCTTCTCCAAAGTGACCCATGTCTCATAAAACAATACAACAATTGTGCAATTTTGCGTTGTAGGTCCGTTGCTGCTGTCCTTGGTGTTTCAGGTAAGTGTAGTTGTTTTGCTACCGCTTTTTTCCCGACGTGCATTTGTGTTATCTAACTGTGTGGATGGACACAATTGGTTGTGTGTCTGTGTATTGTTGCGTGGCACTGTAAGTAATTTGTTTGTTAAATAGTATTTAGTGGTTTGTTGGGCGAACGTTCTCCGGATCATTTCTGTGTCCCGTAGCGGGGAGTGGACGTGACACTGTGGTTCGATTAATCACATCTGTTTGGTTGTTTGTTTTGGTTGCCATTTTTGGAGTAGTTTCGGTTTCGATAAGGAATCTCCACTAATTGGCGATAGCCCAATTTAAATAGCGGCTGGTGATCCTTAATGGCAGCCTCTTAGTGCAAAGACTCGGGGTGCAAAGGCAAGAGAGTCTACCTGAGGGAGTCCACCGAGGGAGGACACTGGTACAGCTATCCACGAAGGATCATGCTCCTAACATGTCGACAATCAAAGTCTTCTACGAAGTGAGCCGTGCGAGTTCGCCACCGCCGGAGACTTGGGCACTCTCGCTGCTACAGTAACCTGGTCTATCCTCACCTGTCAAACCTTCCATCTTGCTTTACTTTCTCCATGGGACTCTGGAATTGCCAGTTCGCTGTGAGAAAGCCTGACTTCATACCAGCCTACGCCTCTCATCTCTCACTGGACCTCCTGGCCCTAACTGAAACCTGGATCACCCCAGACAACTCAGCCACACCTGCAGCACTCTCCACGAACTATTCCTTCTCTCACGCTCCTCGTTCCTCCGGCAGAGGTGGAGGCACAGGCCTTCTCATCTCTCCCCGGTGGGAATACTCTATTCTTCCTCTTCACTTGCATGATCTGTCCTCATCTGAATGGCATGCTGTCTCTATCACTGTCCCAGTCACTCTTGTTGTGGTTGTTCTTTATTGCTCTCCTGACCCTCTTGGCTGCTTCTTGGATGACCTCAACATCTTGTTGAGCTCTCTGCCAGAGGACAATGCTCAGTTGATTCTCCTGGGTGACTTCAACCTGCATGTTGATGACATTCATGCAGGCAGCCTTCTGTTGCTTCTACAGTCCTTTGCTTACCAATCACTCTTAGCTGTTTTTCAATCCGCTGTCTGTTCAGCTAAAACTTTCTTCTTCCACAACAAAATACAGTCTGCATCTAAAAAACCACACAGACTCTTTGCGACCTTCTCACCCCTTCTGTGCCCCCTGCCACCTCCTCCTCCCTCTTCTCTCATTGCTGATGACTTTGCTTTGTTTTTCCGAGACAAAGTCAAAGCAATCACTGCCAGGTTCTCAGCATAAACCTGCTCGATTCCCACGAGACCTCCCTGCGAAGCTATCCTCTCCAAATTCAAGCCGCTCTCCGAATCAGAAATCTCTGACCTCATGATACTGCGCAGAGCCACCACCTGCTCGTTCGACCCGATCCCATCATCACTTCTACAGAACATTTCCCTGCAACTGTCCACCTTCATCTCTAAGATCATCAACTCCTTGCTCTCCTCTGGCTGTTTCCCAGCTGCCTTCAAAACCGCTCTAATTTCACCCATGTTAAAAAAACCCTCTCTGGATCCCAATATGGTTGAAAATTACAGACCGGTCTCTTTCCTCTCCTTTCAGTCTAAAACCATAGAGCAGGCAGCCTGTGATCAACTGTCTGATTTCCTCACCCGAAACCGTCTCCTCGATAGTTATGAGACTGGTTTCAAAGTTGGTCATTCCACTGAGACGGCCCTTCTGGCGGTGTCTGATGCTCTCTAAGCCGCTAGAGCCACCTCCCTCTCCTTGGTCCTCATCCTCCTTGATCTGTCTGCAGCATTCGGCACAGTCAACCACCGGATTCTACTCTCCTCTCTTAACCAGCTTGGGATCAAAGGTGTGGCATTAAGATGGTTTGAGTCCTACCTATCTGACTAATCCTATCAAGTGGTCTGGCGGAGCTCTCGTTCTTCTCCTCTGCCTCTCTTAACTGGTGTCCCGCAGGGCTCGGTATTGAGTCCTCTTCTTTTCTCGATCTACACCTCCTCTCTCGGTCCGGTCATAGCCTCCCATGGATTCAAATACCACTGGTATGCTGATGATACTCAGCTCTTCCTCTCCTTTCCACCTGGTGTGTCAGACATCTCCGCACGCATTGCTGCCTGCCTGTCGGACATCTCTTCGTGGATGTCTGATCACCACCTCCAACTCAACCTCTTCAAAACAGAGATTCTTTACCTCCCAGCTGGCCTGTCCTCCTGTCTCAATCTATCGACCAAACTGGACAACTCACTCATCTTGCCTACCTCCTTGGCTAAGAGTCTGGGAGTAACGATTGACGTGAGTCTGTCTGTCTCTTAACACATCGAAGCCACAACCCGGTCCTGCAGATACATCCTGCATAATATTTGTAGGATCTGTCCTTACCTCACAGGGGTGCGGTGGTGCAGTGGTGCAGTGGCGCAGTGGGTTGGACCGTGGTCCTGCTCTCCGGTGGGTCTGGGGTTTGAGTCCTGCTTGGGGTGCCTTGCGATGGACTGGTGTCCTGTCCTGGGTGTGTCCCCTCCCCCTCTGGCCTTATGCCCTGTGTTACTGGGTAGGCTCTGGTTCCCTGTGACCCTGTATGGGACAAGTGTGTGTGTGTGTGTGTGTGTGTGTGTGTGTGTGTGTGTGTCTGTCCTTACCTCACAATTGACTCTACACAACTACTTGTCCAGGGCATGGTGACTTCCTGTCTGGACTACTGCAACTCTCTCCTGTGTGGGCTTTCTGCTACTGCCATCAAACCTCTGCAGCTTCTACAAAATGCTGCTGCATGAGTTCTGTTTGATTTGCCAAAGCATTCCCATGTATCTCCTCTTCTCATTTCTCTGCACTGGCTTCCTAAAGCTGTCAGAATCAAATTCAAGACCCTGGTTATTGTCTACAAATGCATCAGTAGAACTGCTCCCAGTTATTTACAGGTCTTGATCAGCCGCTACACCCCAGCTAGACCCCTTCGCTCGTCACTTCTGCTCGCTTGGTGGTCCCGCGCACGGAGGTTCTCGGTTCTGGCTCCATTGTGGTGGAACGACCTTCCCCTCTCACTCAGAATTGCGGAAACTCTCTCTACATTCAAGAAGGGTCTGAAAACTCACCTTTTCCGGACCCATTTCGTCCAAGTTCTCTCCAACTCATGTACGGTGTAAATGTTTACGCACCGTAACTTCATGAGCATCACCAGAAAAAGCATTTATTCAGCTATTACTACAGCATTGTTTTTGTTTGCTTGTGTATCTTATAATGTTATTTTAAAAAAAAAATGGTATGGGGGTTATCAGGATTTGTCTATCCTGTGTGTTATGCACCTACTTGAACAATGAACCTCGGTGCAGCAAGTGGTAGGCAACAAGCTAGGTTTACTTGAGTCACATGTCTGCAGCTGTGTCTCTTTTTCTTAATGTAATGCATAAATTGTGGTTTTGCTAAGATGTACGTCGCTTTGGACAAAAGCGTCTGCTAAATGAATTAATGTAAATGTTAATGCACAAAAGTACATTGCACCAACAGACAGAGCGATCTAGATGCATACACTTGAATCACTTTGTGATTATCAAACACTTAATGAGGTTACTAATGGGCATGTATCCAGGCAGTATGTTTTGGAAACTAACTGCATTTTCGTTATATCCAGTAGAAAGCAATACACATTGAATAATGAAATTTGTTAAAAAATAAGTTAAGGTAAAAATTAAAAATAAACAAGCGAGAAAATTTCTAATAATGAACTGTCAGTACTCATGGAGCAAAGAGAAGAACAGTTGATTGTGAGTTGTGGTGGGTGGCGTAGGCTTGGCAGTCAATCTTGCACTGAAACAGCACAAATGCATCAAACCAAAGTGAACTCAAGACAGAAAACCAATAGGAAACAGCTGTACTACTGTATATTGCTATACTTCTGCTGCACTTGCCCAACGTCAACTGAAAAATGTTTTTGGGTATAATTTGTACAAATTTTTTTAACTGAATTTTTGTTTTGGAAATAAAAAAATGGGTATCAAAAGCCAAGAGCCATTATACTGTACCAAAATTTCTGATAAAGAGAGCTTGTAAATTGATGAATGCCTGTATTAAAAACACCCTAATGTACATAAAAGTCAAAACACCATTACGAAAACAAATATGAACAACAAATCTAATATATCAAGAAAAACTCATACAGTAGTTGAAATAAGACAGCACCCATATGCTTTTAAGAACACTCATAAAATTACTTTGTTACGCCCACGACATCGGACGGGATAAGTGCATTTTCAGTGCATCAGGGAGACGAGGTATAAAAGGGGTGCTCAGACTCACCAGCTCGCAGAACCTCGCTTGAGCCACCACAATCCCACCTTGTTCCTTCTTGTACCCCTCGGATCGATTCTTCTGGCTTCCTGACCTGCAGTATTGTTTAACGGACTTTAACGTCTCTAGTTTGCCCTTGTTACTATGTCTGCACCTCGATGACCTCTGCCTGTCTCGACTTCACATCTGCCTGCCCCTTTGGATTTCAATGTTGCAATAAACACCTGCAGTTTGGTCTGACAACTCCGCTTCGTGTGTTCAACCATGACAGTCATCACTGTTGCCACTAAAAATATCAAATACACACCCAAAAACAATCTTTGCCAAACCAATAAAATATAAAATACCAAAAAACTACAATTTTCTGCTACAAGAAATCAGAGACACCAACACACTCTAACTGAAATAACTGATACTGTCATTTTTCACACACATTTTCAGAACCGCTTGTCCCATACGGGGTCACGGGGAACCGGAGCCTACCCGGTAACACAGGGCGTAAGGCCAGAGGGGGAGGGGACACACCCAGGACGGGATGCCAGTCCGTCGCAAGGCACCCCAAGCGGGACTCGAACCCCAGACCCACGGGAGAGCAGGACTGCGGTCCAACCCACTGCGCCACCGCACCCCGCTCATTTTTCATTTACATGCATCAAAATATTTCAATCATTATTTGTTACTTAAGATATTTCCAGTTTCATATAAACGCTATTTTACAGACATTTTGATTTAACGGGCATTCTACAATACTGGACACCCTCCACCATTAAGTCCGTTACATGGAGGATCTACTGTACCTGAAATACTTCTACTGACATATTAAAATCAGTGCTGCCACAGCTTTTCAGGCATTGGGGAGTCACATGACCATTCTGGAGTTCAAAAAGGTGCAGTACAAACCCCATCAATGCCTGTCCTTGGTCATCCATCGACCCTGATCAGACCCATATTCTGGTGTTTTGTGCATAAAGCCCTATTCAGACTCAGTGTCCTGCTTCACGCTGCTCCTTTAAGACGAGCTGGGTTTGGTCAGCTGGGTGAACTTGGCTCGGCTAGTTGTGCTTGATCTACCACGCAGCAGCAATCGGGCTGCACGCTCATTTACAAGCTGTGCAAACACAGAGAGTCTGATTGTGCTGCCCGGGTAAAGAAAACAGAGGCAATCTGTGTGGAACTTCGCAACCTGGCCTGCCTGCTGCTCGCCCCCTGCGGGGTTCAAATGTCGCCATCTAGGACATGTGTATACTCCCTTGCCCTTTCCCTTTCTCTTACTTACTGATGTCTCCTCATTGTCGTTCTCCACCGCTCCATCCCTCTATTTCTTTCAATGCTTGCACTTGGGGCAGAGTTTGAAAGGGAAGTGACTTGTTCATTAGAGCATCATCCCACACATTGGGCCACAAGGACAAGTAGCAATGGGTGAGTCTCTCTGATTGGCACAGCAGTACTGGAAAAGGATATGAGATGATAGGATCCACACAGGTCACCTGCAAAGAGCTAGAGCAGCGGGAGACATTGTAGTTAGAGGTGCCACCTTTGGACTCTGAGGTTGTAGGTTCAAGTCCCCCTTCCTACTGTAGGATCCCTGAACAAGGGACTCAGTGTGGATTACTCCAGTAACAATTACCCTGCTGCTAAAATGGATAAATAAGCCTTAGTTGCTTCAAACTGGCTTTGCACAACAGTGTAAACTAAAGGAGTGAATGTTATACAGCTGGTTAATTTATTACTAGGGTACAGTGGGGATGGTACCTTGCTCATGGGTATTGCAGCAGGATGTGGAGCATTGAAGTTCAAAGACAAGGGCTCTGTCTGCCAGACCACTTTTTGCTCCATTGCACCTCCTGCTGTATAAGACTTACAGTTATATTTACATTTATTTATTTCGCTGGTGCTTTTCTCCAAAGTAACTTACAGTTTTAGTCTATCTGCAATTATCCATTCATAGACCTGGGTAATGTTACTGGAGCAATTTTTTAGGGTAAGTACCTTGCTCAGGGATACTACAGTCAGAGGTGGGGTGCACAAGACTTGATCAAGTTTCTTACCCTGAAGTGATACAGTAAAGAATACCCAGCTGTATAAATGGGTAAAATAGTGTAAGTATCTCAATACTGTAAGTTACTTTGGAGAAAAGTGTCAGATAAACAAATTGATATCAATGTAAAGAGCACTCGGGGGCAATGGAACATCTGAGACCTTCTGCGAGGGGTTGTGGGTAAATGGGGTAGGGAAGCTGGCTGGGGGCCATGAAAACCCCCACCCCCCTCAGTGTGGCTCCAAACGGAACCAGATGGACGAGTTTATGGCCAATTAGCTCCGGCGCTGTGAGAGGAGGCTCACCTACACAATCGTACAGTCGTTCCTTTACCGCAGCCTCCCAGCGGTCCAAACCCTGCATTTCAATGCAGCCCTCACTCCCTCACTCACCCCACGGCCCCCACAAGGGCAAGACCACCTGGAGCTTCCAGTCACGCAGCTGAGAACTCGACAGCAGCAACACCTGGGAAAGTGGCAAATTAAACACAACAAGGTGAAAGTGAAGGGCAGATGCCGTTACTGTGTTTTTTGTTTTCTGATTCACACTGTTGAATCTCACCCCGCCTCCCGCCCCAACCCCAACCCCCATCACCACCCCCACTAGAGTCCCTCAGAGCATACTGACGGCTTGCGGGCAGCTGTTCCTTTTCTGTCAGCGAGCCTGTTAGCGTACAGGGGGTGTGTTTCTTCCATGTTGGATCAAGTGGAGGGGGGTGGGGGGACCAGTTGGTTCAGAGTGTCACATGCTGTTACTCTGGGGGGGGGGGGGGGTTGCCCTGACACTTGCCCATGTAGTTCATGTATGTGCATTTCAATAGTCCACAATTCTGCTAACAGGGCAGGTAGCATATTTAGAATGAAAGAACCCAGGTTTGAATTCCACCTCCTGCTGTAATTTCCTTCATCAAGGTTGCTACCATGAACTGATACACACACACTTACATGCTGGCTGAAACCGCTTGTCCCAAGCAGGGTCGCGGTGAACTGGAGCCTAACCCAGCAACACAGGGCGCAAGGCTGGAGAGGGAGGGGACACACCCAGGACAGAACACCAGTCCATTGCAAGGCACCCCAAGCAGGACTCGAACCTCAGACCCACTGGAGAGCGGGACCCAACCAAACCTGCTGCACCGCCCACCATGAACATAGAACATGGAACAAAGCCATGTAATTTCCTTAAGGTTATAGGTTGGTTTGGAGAAAAGAGTCAGCTGAGTACAGGCATCCCTTGAATATGAACTGTTGTTATAAGAATTTTTGCTATAACGACTCTTGGCTTTTGATGCCTAATTTTCAGTTTACGGAACAAAAAATCAGTATAACAAAATTTATCGGAAATCTGCCCAAATAAGTTATGGGTCATGGCGCTACGTTCAGGATGTAAGGAAAACACAATTAGTTCCACAACACACTGCTTACAGACTAGCTGTTCCTTACCTTATTGAGTGTTTGGTAATCATGAAGTAATGCACATGACATGTCTGCATGCACATCTATCCACCTCTTAGGGATGTGAGAGTGTTGCACTATGGGAAGTGTAGTAAATGCCACAGATATGGCTGTAATGATATATAGGCATTTCACAGTGTATTGGTAGTACTTGGGGAAATTTGTTTGCAGTTTTTGGATGGACTGGGTACAAATTATTCTTTTTCCATTTTCAGACAATGGGAAATGGGCTCTTCAAATCTAAAAATTCGATATACGCAGCATTTTCTGGAACAGATTAGTTTCGGAAATTGACGGATACCTCTAAATAAAGGTGACTCTTTGTCCAGGAAGTCTAAATGAAACCATTAACACAGTGGTTCTGTGTCCTGTTGCTCATGCACCATGGTGTTGTTGTGATGATGCAATATGTGTGACCCCATCATCATTTTTTTAAGATAAAATGAATACAAACAATTCAGACACCAAGGCTAGCTGTTGCCCAGCAAGGGATACAAAGGTGTTCAGTAAAGCATGCCACACAACTTTACAGCAGCTTTACTGAGCGCGGAGGAAATGACATCACATTGAGAACACGTGTCATTCATCATCCGGCCCCATTATTAAAGACACTTTCTGGCAGTTTTTAAAGTTCTTTTTAGTCTTTATATTTTTTATTATTTGGGAAGTGAATGAGAAGTAGAGGGGTGAAAGTGTGACCCCCCCCATGAAAGGCTTGCCTGGGGTGGAGAAACAACAAAGGGGTTGGGGATTTAAGGGTGGCGCTGGAATGCTGCAGGAAATTTGGAAATTATCTCTGCAGCAAATGTAGCCTGTGTGTGGTCACAGTACAGCTGGCCAGCTGCTGATCAGAGTGGCCACATGTTGTTCTGTTTTTTGCTCCGTCACTCGGGGTTTGTGGATTGAAGGAGGTGTCTAAAGGTGTGTGTGTGTGTGTGTGTGTGTGTGTGTGTGTGTGTGTGTGTGTGTGTGTGGGTGTGTGTTTTGTCCATGCCAGAATGGAGAGGCAAACCAAGAACACACTTCACAGGATTGTATATTTCCATGTTTTATTTTCCTTTGGTTATAACCAGGAACACATGTGGATCTGGACCTAGTCTGGCTAGTCTCATCTGCTCTCCCATGGTGTTCAGCTCTCCAGCACAGGGGATTTCAAGGCATCTTTTGACGAGAAAAAAACATGCCACACCCCTGACGCTTCCACTGTCTAACAGTGATGGCAGCAGACAGTTTCTCTACTAGTGCCAACACACCGGGACTACGAAGCCAGCTGAGCATAACTGACATATTGAAACTGTGACTCATCCTTGATTTCTGGATGCAGACTTGCGGACTAAAGAACTGAGACTAGCTATAATCGACAGTAAAGGGAGGACGTTTTCCAGAAAGTTCCAATACCATGTTGGGAAGGGCTGTCGTCATCACTCTGCCTAGCTTCTCCTGACTCTTCTTTTCCTGTGATGGTCCACTTCGCTTGGTTGGAACACAACTGCTTCTGACCCCCCCCCACACACACACACACACAAAGTAACTCTGTCTCACTATCAAAAGAGCTGAGATTGCCTCAGAGGGGTCTTCTCAGGTCCTCTGCAATCCCCATGAAACATTCATCCTGCATTCTGTTGCTGTGCATATTATTTATTTGCAGATTGCTGGCAGCAGAGTGTTGAACGAGTGAGCGCGACAAAAAAGAGCAACTTGCGGACACACATCTCCGTTTGCAGAAAATCCACTCAACGGTGTCTAAACCACCTTGTGGCTCTTCAATGGATCTAGCAGACACGGTAGATTATTGATGCACCTGGGTTTCTGAAAGTGGAATAACTGAGGCAGTATCCAAGATGGGACTGAAGCCCATAACCCAAAGGCGTAGAAATCAGCACTCTAATGAGCCCCCAACGGTCCCCTTACAGCCTGTTCTTTGGCCGGCTTGTTCGGAGCTCGTGCCTGGAGAGGCTGGCAGCTGGGGTGAGGGGGTGGAGGTCTGCTGGAAGGATCAGACAGAGGCTGTCTTACGCTACTTGGCCCTCCAACTGCCCCGAATGCTTGGTTGGTGCAGGACAGTCGCATGTTTTATCTGTGAGCAGATGAGTTTACCCTGGCAACTGAGAGCCATGAGGAGAGTAGTTGTTGGAGCCGTCACTTTGCAATTGAGGGACATGGGTTTTAATCTCACCTCCTGCTGTAGCACTTAATCACGGTATTTCGCTTGAATTGGTGCAGCAAGAATACCTTGCTATACAAAAGGCTGGATTTATTGCATTTATTTATTTATCTGACACTTCAGCTCAAGCAGCCATAACAAGACAAGGTGACATTGCTCACTGCAAGGAGATGATTATATTAATTTAGCAGACTTTAAATCATAGCAGCTCTGTTACTACTACAATTCATGCATCTGACACTTTGCTCCAAAGTGACTTACAATGTTAAGCTACTTCCAGTGGTTTATACAGCTGGGTAATATTCACCGCTTCTGTCCAGAGCAAGTTTGTTGATCAAGGGTACTACAGCAGTATAGGTGGGATTAGAAGCAGCTGCCCTATGTGCTGCCCTAGAGTTGGGTTTTCTTATTATTATTATTATTATTATTATTATTATTATTATTATTATTATTATCATCAAACCTCAGGGACCTGTGCTAGTTTCAAGTTTAAAACTTATGTCATGTACTTGGTGAAAACCATAAAATTCTTGGGCTACAGTTCTCTTTTCCTACAGTAGAGTATATTGGGGTGGGGTGTACAGGGTGTGATCCTGGAGAGCCTGAGTCACCACCCCCTTCAGGAGTGTAACAACACACAGATCCCTTAATGCATTGTCCATCTTGCAAGTTACCAAGTAACACTTGAAGTATTAGGCAGAGGGTCTCACTCCAAAAAAAGTGTTACAGTCTCCCTCTGAGGATCCTATTTCCAGCGAGCAGGGCTAGAGTATGGGTGTTACTGAAGGCCTTCAAGGTGAAGGAGATGCTGCTTTGCCACTGAGGCTCATGCTTCCTATAGTGAAGAATAGTGAAGACAGTGCATCTCAACCACTTGCCAGCAGTCAAAACCACATAGCGACAGATAAGAGAAGGCAGTGGTCTGATGGTGAAAATAAATAACTTATGCACCCAAGGACCTCTATGTATCAAGACCTGAGTCTCCATTGAAAAGGTTCAACCCAAGCAATTCTAAAATCCATAGATTCAGTGGCAATAGCCTAGCAGCTCAACCAAGGTGTATAATATCCAAAAACATTCCCAGACAACCACTTTCTGAAGTAGAATATCAAATCAGTCCAATTCAGATCTCGGTCAAAGCAGTAAATGATACCCAACAGTAAGACCAGTAAAGACCATACAGCTCCGGAAGTGATACTAACCCCTCTGATTGACAGGCATCAGATTTTGCCTGATTCACCAATGCCACCACCTAACCCCCTGTTATGAAACCATCAGAGGAAAGAAATGACATAGATGGTCTTTTTCTGCAAAATTTTGTGGAGGCCAAAGCAATAAAAGTAGATGAAACACCATATTCTTCAACAGCTGTCACACAACTTGGTGAAATACATTTGTTGGACTCTAGCTGAGGACAACAATTTTCAGGTCCCAAACAATGGAGGAGATAAAGTTTGGAGGAACATAAAATCCTGGAGCTACGTCTAAAATGGTCTAGGAGATCTTTGTGCAAACTGATGTCAGTCAATGTCAACCCACCAGATGTCATTTATTCTGGATAACAGATTCTGGAAAACAGATGCTGTGTAAGTAATCCTTGTCATCATAGGTACAACAGGGGTTATTGCTAAATCCATCTAGGGATGCATTGAAAACCTCTCTTAAATTTTAACATCTCTATTTTACAAAGCAAATGGTGGTATGGGAAGCATCCATTATCAGCCTTGGCACCGTTAGCCTGGCACCGTTAGCAGCGATTAATAACATATTTTCCTTTGGGCTGGCCTTGACCAGAAGACCCTAATACTAACTACACCTGAATCCTGGAATTTACCCATACATAAGACTTTCAACTCTGCCCTTTTTCTGGAGGACTCTTGAAATGGTATAGTTTGAATACCATCTGAAAAAATCAGAATAAATGTTTTATTATTGAGGGGGATGCGGTGGCGCAGCCAGTGCCCGCTGTGTGGCGGGTCTGGGATGCCTTGCGCTGGACTGGTGTCCCGTCCAGGGTGTGTCCCTTACCCCTTCGGTTTTGCGATCTGTGTGGCCGGGTAGGCTCCGGCTCACCGCACCCCCGCTTGGGACAAGCGGTTCTTGATATTGGTTGGTTGTATTATTATTACTATGATGATTATTATTATAAAGACTTGTTAATAATAATAATAATAATAATAATAATAATAATATGGCATAAATTACATTTTTGCAGTTTTATATTTAAAAAGGGAGAACTTCACTCAGAGTCATTGGATGAAGGTCCCTGCTGGGTACTCAAACCTGCTGCTCTTCAGTAATAAGTCAAAAACTTGAACCATTCTGCTACCAGATGGCCTTTTTGAAACCCTTGACAACAACTCAAACTCAGACTAAAGTCTCAGAGCCCAGAATTCCAACCAGTGGGAGGTCCCTGGTCATAGGGGGCAAAGGGGCTTGTATGGGCGGAGGCTGATGAACCGGAATTCAAATCCACCAAGTCCTCTGCCGGTGTGTGCTGGCAGGCCACTCTTCAGAGATCTTACTGCCGATACATGTCATGTAGAGTCACCCCTGGGTCCCGCAGCAGTGTGGCACGCCCGGCTTTGCGCTGGATAAATGGGCCCCATTAAGAGCAGGCCAATTAAAGCGCCACAGCGCAGTGGCGATCCTCTCTGCCAATTAGAGGCTGAGTCATGCAATTAAGCAGCCGAGGAGATGGTTTGGCGGGAGCCCCCGGAGCCCCACATCAGAGGAACCAACTAATGAGACGCTCCTACTCTGCGGCAGGACGACTCTGTGCCGAGGGGGTCCTGATGTCCCAGCTCCTGTCGTCTTCTCTGCACTGCTGAGCAGAAAAGGCTCGGGCAGTGCCGTTTTAATATTTCAATATAAATATGGTAAGGAAGTTTCGTACACAATGATTTATAGATTTTACCCAGCTAAAGGTCATCAAAAAGGAGTCAAACTGCTCTTTTTGAGATACCTGCTCAGAAACTGCTTCAGAGCTGTTCTGGAAAGACCTGTGCAAGAGTCTTCAGTGGTCGTTATAATGATTTTTCTTTATTAATTAATGATGCATTGGTTGGTTTCTGTGACATTAATGAGGAAAAGAAAAAATAATATCGGACGATCTTATTTTAAAATTACGTTGTAATGGTTAATAGCGATTTCCTGACGACATCAAGGAGCATATCAGCATCACTTTAACCTCCTGTAACTGAGACTGTAAAAAAAATATTGCAGTGTCACAGGTAGCTGTTTCCATCATTTACATTCATTACTTAGCAGACACTTTTCTACAAAGTAACTTACAATGCATACTATGTAGTGTTACTAGCCCACACACCTTATTCACCAACATGACTTACACTGCTAGGTTACACTACTTACAATGGGTCACTCATCCATACATTGGTGGAACACACTCTTGCTGTGTCACTTGCACACTGCACTCGCAAACTTGCTCCGATAAACTTCTGTGTGCGTACACACAGTGAAGGGTTTGAGCACACCTGTGGAGATCTCACACACACACTCAGGTTGAAACCATTTGTCCCAAGCGGGGTCGGGGCAAGCCGGAGCCTAATCTAGCAGCACAGGGCACAAGGCTAGAGGGGGAGGGGACACATCCCAAACAGGACGCCAGTCCATCACAAGGCACCCCAAGTGGGACTTGAACCCCAGACCCCCCAGAGAGCAGAACCCAGCCAAGCCCATTGCACCACCACATCCCCTTCCCTGTGGAGATTAGTGGAATCAAAACTGCATCTTGCCAGAACTGTGAGGGTCACATGTTTAACTACTTTTCAGCTATTTTGATGCCAGTGCGAGGGTTAGAGATTAAGGTTACTGTTGGGGAACAGCGGTTAGGGTTAGGAAATAGGGGTTAGGGTTAGAGTTCAGAGGTTGGGGGTCAAGATTAGAATGGAGAGAACCTATTCTGAAGAAAAGGTAAAGCTTTATAATGAGAACATCACCAGTGTACTCACGCTGAATACATTCCTTTGTCGTGGTTCTGCACTAGTGGTGCTTACATCTATGTGCAAAACCTGTGATGCGGTATGTGAGTGTGTGTGTGTTTTGCATGAAAAGCCCTTTGGGGCACAGTTAAGACCCAGCAGCCCTCCGTCTCCCCGCCTTGCAAATTATTGATGTGCCACCGTTTCCGCAGCAGCTGTGTGACAATCTGGCAGCCGAAGCTCGCTTGCAAATCAGGCAAAGGGTTATAAGATTATCCCTGGGCGTGGAGCTATGCTTACACTGAGTTTGCCCTTGCAGCAGTGTGTGTGCGTGCGTGTTTCTGCTTGCTGGAGGTGGGACGGGGCGCCGCAAAGGTGAAGTTACACACTTGTCAAGACGAACACAGAGGTGGGCTTCTAAAAGACAGTTCAGATGTTACAGTCACACACACCAGGCCTTACACACTTTGCACACAGCAGAAGACCTTAGTAACCATGAGAAGGTAAAGCAGCCAACAGGATGGGTCTCTCCTTGGCACAGAATCACCGAGGTGACTCATTTCACTGCGGGTAAGCTTGCATGTGAAGCACAGGTACGCATCTGTGTAAGAAAGGCCTGTGTGTGTGTGTGTGTGTGTGTGCGTGCGTGCAGAGTTAATTGGGAGGTGTGGGTGGGTTTCCGGGTGTGGGAGGGGTGCCGAGGCAGCCAGGGACCCTCAGTGTTGCTAATTCATTTACAGATTTAATTAGATGGATGGAGCCCTCGCAGTTATTAAAAACAGCGAAGAATTGTTGCCAGCGTTACAGCACTTTTTAATTACGGCTTCAGATCCCCGCTTGCTGACGTCTGGGGAACTAGTTAATTAAAATCCTCATTATTTTACTTTTAATTAGTTCTCCCCTCTTTTGTTTCCTCTCGCCATATGGCCATGTTCCGTGGTCAAATTAACTTAATTGAGCTAATTAAGCTGATCAGTTTAATTATTCAAAGCGTTCCGATTGGAAAGATTTCTCTTGGTTGCTCTCGCCGAAGTTCCGCTTGGTTTTGTCTGTGCCTTTCTTGTCGCACAGCTTATTTTCTACTGGGCTTTGCAAGAAGTCTCATCGTTTTAGTTCTAATCCCTTTTTCTTCGTACTTGGAGCTGTTCTTTGGAGTTCTGGTTCAACGTCGGAGCTTGTCTCGTTTCCCCTGCCAGTTTCCAGCCGCACTACTTCGGCATCCTATTCAGCGGACGAGTTTTTGTCAAAACAAGGTCCCCTTTTCCACTTTCTGATTATCAAGACTCCAAGCTGGGTTATCTGTGTATAGGACAGAGTTCGGACAGGGAGATGGGAGGTGTGAGGGTTGCACTGGATTCACAACAGCATTCTGCTGCTTTAAAATTTGGATTAACGCAATGAGGATTCTGAACCTGGGTAACGATAATCACATACGCATCGTCTGAAACCGCTCGTCCCAGGCGGGGTTGCGGGGAGCCGAAGCCTAACCCAGCGACACAGGGCATGAGGCTGGAGGGAGAGGGGACACACCCAGGACAGGATGCCAGTCCGTTGGAAGGCACCCCAAGTGGGACTCAAAACCCAGACCCACTGGAGAGCAGGACCTGGTCAAACCAGCTGCGCCACTGCGCCCTCCGATAACCATAATCCCCCTCTGTAAGATTCTCAGGACACACAAAAACCAAGTTCTCATTCTTGTATGTAATGTTTTAAAGCATCCCATGCAACCGGACTCTGACCCCTAGGATTGGAAACTGGGGTATGGACCTGTAACTGTATGAACTGTAAATAAGAGACTGATGGTAACATGAATAGTTGCGCAACCATAGAAGGGTTTGTGAGGGACTGGAAGGGGGTCAGCACCTGTTGCTTGTAACCAAAATGGCTGAAGGTGCAGATACGAGGAAAAAGAGGTTCTTTGGACTAACAGTTTCTTGCACCTTGACAGTTCGGGGTTATGGACACCTACATGTCTTTCTACCTCAATGGAGCTAGGAACTACTCTTGCCATGCAATGAAAGGCCCACCTGCACTGGAGACCTGTTCTACAGAGAATAGTCAAAGTATAACCTGCATTTGTTTATTCCTCATTTACATGTATTTATTCAGCTGATGCTTTTCTCCAAAGCGAATAAAAAAAGCTCATTTCACCAACAGACGATGTTACTGGCAAATCCAACAACAGAGCTTCAACTCAGCATGCAGGCCATAAGTTTTGTGCTCAGCCATCGCTTTCTCTGTCGTCTGGGAAAAATAGCTCAGCTGTTCTGTTTTTTTTTTTTTCTTCCTCTTTCCTTCTTCACACAACAGGAGGTGAGGAAGCTCATTGCAATTACACTAATTTGCATGTGTTAATTTGATTAATTAGTGACTGTAAAAAAAAAGGGGAAAAAACTTTTCTTTTACACAAGCCACATAGCAATCCATGCACCTGCAAACTTTCTGATAAAAAGATAACTCATAGCAGAGAAGCTATTTATGCAACCTGCTAATTGGCTTCTGAATATGTTGAGCTACAGTAATTAGTAAAATGCAGATGAGCCTTGATTGGTTTCAATGCAAAGAGTAACTTCTGGTGCTTGGAGGATACAGATTGCATAGTTCCCCCCCCCCTTACTTATCAAGATACAGAGATAATTGCAATTATGATCATTTGCATACGTTAATGAATTTGTCTGATGCTTTTAAAATCATCAACGTGGAATAAATAGCTGATGACATGTCAACACCTATGTGTGTGCGCAGAAACTCTTTTTCAGAGGTATCATTTCATTGGTGCCTTCCTCATTCTCATTCAAATAGCACGAGCCACATTAGTTTATCGATTTGTTTGCCTGTTTGTTCGATCCAAAGCCGGAATCTCTCGCGTCGGGTTTCTCATGAGGCCAGACTACTGAGATCTTCATCCAAACCTCTAAGGATGCAGGGGGGTTTAGGGACAAGCTACTGTACCTTTCAGATGTTCAGGGTAAGTTCATCTTAAGACAGGATTCAAACCTGGATCCTTCCCCTGCCAGGTGACCACTAAGCACTACGCCACCTGCTGTCCCTTACAGGTTATATGCACCATATACTCTGAAATTAGTAGAATAAGCACCAATTTTAACTAAGTCGTTCAATTTCTATGCCTGCAAAGTAACGGATTGCTTAAACAATCTGTCTCTGCTATTTTTCCCCACCACATTGTGTCCTTCCAGTGAATACAAAAAAAAAAAAAAAAATCCAGCATATAATCAGGTTCTTTAATCAAGACAGGAAAATAACAAGTAGCTGGGTTAATTACAGTTTAAAAGACTCAGCTCGATGAGCAGAAATATTAATCAAAATCCCCCAGGTCTACAAAGAAAAACTTAATTAATGTTGACCCAAATATTGCACAAATGATAAATGTCTGCAGCAAGGAAAACTGCAATAGGCGTGACAATGTTTCTCCAACAGCCACTTTCATATGATAAAATATAAATTGATTTATGGTTAACATATGGGCATTTTGGTTGGGTTTTGAGACTCAATTGTCAACCATCTCCCACGAGGGGGTATCCACTGAAAGGTGGGCAGTAACAGGAATCCAGGTTTCCGTTCCCACAAGATCAAGACAATGTACAGTGTGGTTTTCCCAGCCGAAAACTCATAAGGGCCGTCCGTCCTCTTGTCTCTGTGACCTTCTGCAAGGGCTTGGGATGAGGACCACAGTGTCAACAAACCTTGAGAAAAAGAGGGGGGGGGGGGGAAAAAAAAAAAAAAAAAAAAAAAGACACCTTCCATCGCCCAGAATCGTGCTTCCATTTTCATAATCACACAAACGAATGAAACAAAATGCTGATTTCACCTGGATGCCGTTCTCACTCCTCATTTCGGGATTTGACTCTGAACAAATGAAGACAACGAGTTGACAAATCAGTCTGGCAGAAAATACCTCGAGACTACAGGACAAGATGTCTTTCAGCCACTGAGGTGTTAAATTAACAGACGAAACACCACCGAAAGGGGGTTAAAGCACACGATAATGATTAAAATGCCTCCCTCTTTTTAAAATCATACATCGATGAGTCTCTGTATGTTAGCGATCCATATTTTGGAACCTGTTAAACATTGGACTGGAAAAATTATGTCCAAAGTCACCACCACAGCAGCCAGAGACACAAAGGCAATTAGAGAAGATGAGTGTAATGGTCAGGGCACTGGTCCTTTCATCCCATCGCTGAGCCGGGCCCATTTACACGCTGTTAAAATTATGTGACACATGATGCCAGTAGAAAAAAGGGAATTTTTGTCAAAATCACTCATATGACATGTGAAAGCAGAAGCTGAATTCCAGCTCTGGTGAAATGAGACTCTGGGTCCCCTCTTGGGAAGAGATTCCACACATGCACAAACACACATACACAACTCACTGTAATCATTGCTATTATTTTTGTTATGTTTCATTAAGCCATTTTACAGCATTTTGAATCGACTCCCACCGGAAAACTGGAAGCAACACAGACATAAAAATCAAACCGTATTTGGACACACGTCACATTAGCATAAAAAAAAAAAAAAAAAACTATTTACAGTCGTCATTTCAAACTTTTTTCTTCCATGAGGTTTGTCTCCATCTTTCTACTAAAACCTATAAAACCAATTTTAAGACATGGTAGAGCTATTTCTTTGCCATCCATCATCAACGAGAACAATCTCCTGGAAATGTACAGAACAGGCCATAAGATTTGCGACTAGTTTCTCCTATTCAAGTACATTTCTGTTTTATTTAATAACAATTGCCAGATAGAGGCAAATAAAGACCATCTTGCCAAAAACAACATGGGTGTTTTAAATAACATGTATAATTTTTGGTAAAACAAAAGGACCAAACAGTAATAAAGAAAAAAAAATACAGGAATTCTGCATACCATCAAGTCCTTTTCCTTTGCAGAATGATGCTGTTCTGCTGTGGCTGGATAGAAAACGTGAGAAAGAACAACACTGAGGTTTGTGCTTCTCCCAGGAAGTGTTCGACCCACGTATGACCGACGGAGACAACTCTGCGACCGGTTCTCGAAGATGCGGTCTCTCATTGGTCCGCAGTCTCCATCTCTTCCAACAATCCTCTGCTACGCAGGAACAATACGCTTCTCCCACGGGACGCAAGAGCAAGTCACCTCAGTGAGGGGAACCTTTAGTTTGGTTGCTGCTCCATCACCATCATACATTGTCTACTTCGCTGTTTGTTGTGTCCATGTATGCACACGTTTAAAAATATTAACAGGTTTCCATAAATCCTTCCTCTCTCTTCAGCTGATGCTTTTCCTGCAGAAGTCCAGCTTAGGAACAACTTATTACCCTGATTGCACAAGGTCACTATTATGGCGATGTGGAATGGTCACGTTACCAGTCCTTTGGACGTTTCCAGAGAGGGGGGTGAAGATACAGGTGAAGGGGGGTGGGGGTTTCACTCCTATCCCTTCAGCAGACCTGGACACAAGTAGTAAATTTATGATTGCCATGCACAATAAGACATCTACAGTTATTCATTTAGTTGATGGCTCTCTCACATGTGAGTTAGTGTTATGCTGCCTGCAATGATTTATCCACCAACAACTAGATGAATTATTTTCTTACTTCATTAATTCAGGTTAAGTACTTTGTTCAAGGGCACTACAGTAGGGGGTGGGACCTAACCAGAGTCCAAAAGCAGTGTGGCTTGCCACCAGTAACACCACACTACTCAAAATTCTGCACCAATCAGTGACTGAATGCCTTTAAAACAAAACCCAGATACATATAGTATCTATGTCAAGTGTGAGTACACTTGTGCGAAACCAGTTTTTGTTCTCAAAGCATTTGATTAACCAGACTGATGAGGAAATGAAGCACTGTATCTATCCAGAATTTCTGCAGCAGTTGCCAGAGATGTAGGACACTTGTTCCTCCCATATAGGTATTACCCAGGCTGCCCCAGTGTACTCACTTTTCACTGGTTCTGTATAACCATTTCAGAAGACTTAGTAATTTGTAATTACATATTACAGTACAATTTTAGCCTTGAACACTAGACTCCAAAGACCTACATCCAAGTTCATTCAATGCCTGGTAAGCAACTGCGGTTGACGGAAGCCAAATCTTGACCTCCTCACCTTCTGGTCAGGGAGAGGGGTCAGGTGACTGCTGAGCAACGCGCTGCCTGGCCGGTCCTGTTCGCAGAAGATGGTGCCGTTGACGTAGTGGAAGCGGTCGCCCGGTACCAGACGGTTTCTGCAGGTGGCGCATGCAAAGCACTAGGAGACAGACAAGAGAGATGTCTGGATCTGGATGGAGCAGAGACAAGGAAGTTCGGGCAACTTGCTACACCTTATCCAAGTGTTTTACATAATATTTTACTCTGTACTCATAATTGCAGGCTGATCAGTTGCTGAAATCTAGCCAGCATTGCTGTAACAAAACCACTGAAAGATAGAAATGTACATAAACATGAAAATGCACACTGCTGTTGCTGCGTTGATGAAATGAAACACACAAGCAATTGTGGAATCGACCATGCAAGATGACAGGTTCAGGTACATGTGAATCTGTCACCTCATTCTTTTTCCACCAGAACATTGAAAACCCCAGCATCTGTCCCTCTTCATGCGGGAGGCCTCTTGGTGGAAGACAGTCTCACCTTGAGATGGTACACGTTGCCCTGCGCCCTCATCACCATCTCGCTGGCGGGAATGGACTGTCCGCAGGCGCTGCATGCACCGCTGTGTCCGAACAGTCTGGTGATGGCACACAAAAGGTCAAACAAACAGTCAGTCCTCCTGGACACGACCGCTTATTTAAAAATCATGGGGGACGGTCAGACCCCCTTCCACGTCAACTGCAAACAGATCCAAAAGTCAACCTTAGGACAGTTCCTGTTGCGAACACTTATCATACACATCACCACCAATACGAGGGACAAACTAGAGCAGAATTGTGATTAAAATCACTGGATCTCATCCTCCAGCCCTTGTGAAGGGTTTTAATTGGCTTGGGGGATGAAAGCCAAGCAAATTTTCAGTGATGCATTTTCACAAAGGCAACCCTTTATTATGTAGTTCGTTAAGAAAATGGCATAATCAGACGCACAGGGCCTTATGCTTACGTCCTACGTGGCTCCGAACACCTGGACAAACAAGGGTTAACCCCTTTGGGGGGTGATGTTTAAATAGGAATCATTATGGCCGCTTTTATCAAAAAACTGCAATTACACCCACTTGAGCGTGGCACTGGCCAGGCTGGTTTGGCTGACGCCTCATCTCCATCCCCCAACCCTGCCCCTATCGCTGTCCCAGTTCTGGCTGCAAGCAGTAATGAATTTTTGATCTTAATCCAAACAGTAATTTAATCAGAGACGTTGGGAGCGGAGCTCTGCTCTCGCTAATTAATGTTCTGTCCTTTTATCGAACTCCAGCCTCCACCATCATGGTGGAGCGCTGCCCTTTCCATCGCCGGTGTTGTACGTGCTCGAATGTGCCGTGAGATACACGCGTCCAGCCGACCGGTGACAATGAAGGTACAAATGCAGGTGTCCACCGATGGCACCCGCAAAGAGCTGCTGTGCACAAAGAGCAAATGACTGCCAGAACCAGAGATTAAGGAAAGAGAAAAAGTGGAGGGAAATTGTCTCGTCCTTATAAGACACTACTCAGCCTTATTGGTCGTCTCGGTCTTGTTAGCTCAAGGACCTCAACACCAACTGTGCCCAAAACAGTAACACTAGTTTCTTGTCAAGGAACACCTCCAAGAAACAGAACCACCAGTTCCAACAGTTCTAAAAGAAGAATGGTAAATAAAACAACCTGGTTGTGTGGTTATTTGTCAGTCCTTCAACCAATGACAGGTAATTATGGAAAATAAATCAAGTAGCAAACTGACGATATCAAGAGGCTTTTCAGCAAAATAAATGACTGACAAGTGTGACATCGCTTCCTGCCTTTGTGCAAAATAGTAAGTTGGTAAGTTATAAGTAAGCAAAGTAAGCTAGTACATCAAGGCATAGAATTTATAATGATACCAATTCTGCAGTATGCAAAATTGCACATTATAATGTGTACGCCTTGAGCACACCCTAAATGCAATCCAGACTGAGTCAAATTTTAAAAGAATTTTTTTCTAAGCAGAATACCTTTTTAGGGGGGTTGAGAGCAAGATTTGGCAAAACTAGTTTTCAGGTCCATATAAGGAACACCCTATTAGTAGCCCCAGTCATTGGGCAAATATAACCCTTACAATCTCGGGTAACTACAACTCTTAACTCTTTGCCTCTTGAAATATATTTGGATCATTTACATTTTTTCCCCTCATAATTTTGTCTCTTTGCCCCACTGCCCAACTCCTCACTTATCCTCAACTAATCATATCAGTCTCCAGCTCCTCCTACTCATTATTTGCTCTACCCACACACCTCCCACCCATCATTCAGCCATTCAAATCACCCTTAGCTCCTCCTACCCATCATTTGCCCCACCCAAATTCCTTTGCAGATCCTCCACTCGTGCTCACCTGATGTAGTCGTTTTTGCAGAGGATCATTCCCCCCTTACTGTAGCAGGAGGTGCCAATTTCACCCAACTGAGCGTGGCAGCAGGAGCACTTGAGGCAGCGGGTGTGCCAGTAGCGTTCCATAGAGAACAGCAGAAAGCGGTCTGCTATCCGACCCCCACAGCCTGCGCACGCCCTTGTGGGAGTGCCACCACCCCCTGCCACCGCCACAGATGACGCCGACGCCGACTCCACCCGACTGTGCACCATCGTAGGTCTGCAAAACAAAAGTGGGCCAGTCTTACCTCTTTGTTTAAATAAGAATCCAGTAAGAACCCGTTTCCACCAAGGCCCCATCCTTGTAGCCACCGACCACATTTTCTCCAGACCGCTAAAATTATGTGCAAGTATTTCATCTAGGCTGGCATGCATTTGTATGTTTATAAAGATCTTAATTCTCATTCTGAATGCAGAAACTTATATCCAGTAGAGTCCCCAGCTACACCGAATTCAGTGTTTGTGAAGTTTTACATTAAAGTTGTTGTTGGACCCAAGATGAAGAACAAAATAACAGAACGGTAAGATGAGTTTTTCCAGCCTTCACTTTGCTCTTCTACATGTGGTACAGCTTCCATTTGTTTGCAATTAAGTCAATGATCTTCAGTGGTGGACACAGGGAAGAGGTTGGGTCTACCGTGAACTGTCAATGTTGTCATAATTTTATGCAAGTCGCCACCTTGGACCTCTTCTCTGTGGAACTGCACAGAAGAAGAATCCAAATGTCCCCACACACACACACACACACACACACACACACACGAGCCAGGACACTTCTACATGTGGGCCAAACATCTGTTGATATCATGACATCATGTCACGTCTTACCAAACAGGAGCCGAGCTCCATGCTAATTACAGACCCTATATGCCTTTAGCTTGTCTCTTGCGGCATAAGCCCTTGTTCAGTGGAAATCCGCATTTTTATTCCATTCAAATCTGAATGGACTTAGAACACATCTGGAGATTATCTGATTTTATTGCCCTTTTTACGAGGACTATGCCATACAGCATCGTTGTACCATATTAGCTGTGGTCCGTCAGCATTTGGGATTTTTCACAAGTTGCCCTCAACATAATAGTGTTATCCTCAAGTTTATAAATCTGAGGCCTTATTAATGGTTGTTTATCAGCTTTACCAACTTTAACTCAGCCCAACACAATAAACATCGAACTCCTAATGTATTAATACTAAAGTTCAGGAACATCTCCCCAAAGCTCTTCATAGCCATAGCCATCTGGGTTTGATTTGAGAGGACCCGAGTGCTAGAAAGATTCCACGAATAGAACTGAATACCACTTTCTACCTAAGCACATATGTTGCATGTATAGTGACTGAACATGTTTGTAACTGAGACAGCAGTGTGCATAAAGTTTAAGGACATGGCTTTTAACCTGATGGTTGTTCAAGTCCCAGGACAAGTCCTAGTATATTACCATTGAACAGGGTACTCAACCTAAAATTCAACATTCAAAAATAAATCTGCATTAAATTAATGAAATTGCAAATTCAGACAAAGTGCAATTTTGTTAGAATATTGAAATTGTGTCAGCAAATTTAGAGGTGGCATAATGTGGCAATTGGAAAGTCCTCTGAGGCTCCCACTCACTTTACTATGGAATTTCTTTACTGCCCTGCTGGAAAACACACAGGCACGGCTCAGAGTGGTCCAAGGGTCATCAATACCGACCGCCAAGGGGTTTCTGATTGGACGGGTCAATGAAGACCAGTAACAGGAAGCCCCCTGTGACCCTAGAGTTGTCTCCACAGGGGGAGGTTTAATGGGCCCATGGCCTTGTACCAGCTGGTAGAAAATGTTCCCACGCACAGGGTTGGTGCCGTGTAGGGACAACGCAGCTTTCCTGTTTCCTCTATTTCAAACTAGATACCCCAGGGTGTGAAATACCACAGAGAAAGCAAACCTTTTGAACACTCCCATTCTCCAAAAAAAAAAAAAACTCCCCCTCACAGCTGCATTAAGATTTCCAATCAAACAGCAGGCTATCATTTCCTGCCATTCCTCCTCTTCACAGCAAGGGGGCACTTTTCAAAAAGGACCTCCAAACATCTAGACTATTATCACCAGTCCCTTGACCTGGGCTCACCTGGCTGAGGTGTTACTGGAGTAATAGCCAACATTCAGAGGCTAAGAATGATTCTCCACTGACAGCTTGTCTTCACTATGAAAATCTCACAGTATATTCATTCACCAGCCAACAAACAAGACGCTGTCCCCTGAACAAGACACTCTTTCAAAGACACAAAATACCACTTCTTCATGAAAAAGTCTGCAAACTTCACTGAACTGAGCACACTATTTTGGCACATTATAATTAATATTTTAGCCACTGTGGCTTCAGGCATATCCCAGAAAAGGAAAACAACCCACCCTAGGGCTTTATAGGACACAGACTCTTCCAAAGCAAAAAAACATGACCCACCGGGGCAAAGAGAAACAACTGACCGAAAACAACCTTAATCATAACTCTGCCCCATTAGTTAGGGCAAGTATTACTTGGCTAGAGGATGGAATTTATGAAAACTAATACAGGTGATCCCTTATAGGATGGTCATTGTAACTCCAGGTGATTGTAAGTCTCATTTGTTGCAAGTCAAGGACCACCTACAATCTAAAGTCACTATCACCACAGCTCAAATATTTTGTTGAAAACAGTGTTAAGACGTTCTGGAGAGGTCACACAATCCTTAAGACATACGGAAGACACCCCACTTCTAAATGACACTTCTCTGAGAATGTCTGTGCAATATGAGTTTGAATGTGTATGATCTACTGCACACATCAGTGCCTGGATACCTAGGACCTTAGAGTCACATCCTTTGTTCTCGACATCATCTCAGTGGTGGATCCTCAGCCTTGTGTCGAGTACCAAAACAAATCCCCAATGCAATGGCAGTGTAGTCAAAGGATTCTGGATGACATCCTAAGACTTTTGGTGTGACAACATGCTTGATAATGATACTCCTGATAGTGTGACAGTTCTTGAAGCATCATTAACAGCCTAGTATGCAAGTGTCCTTTCTGGTCCTGTCCTTCTGCTTTATTTTAGAGACAGTGCATTCCTGGGTGTCTCCCAACAATGTTCTGGAACTGCTGAACCCAACAGTCCCTCACCCAGAGCCCATCACATGCAGCCACTCATTATACTAAAGAGACATGATTATAGAGGTGCAGAAGATAGTCTCTGGACTTTGGACAAAGACACATCACACCTATTTTCTCTAACCTTCTCACAGCTTTCCAGAGATGCCTCGATCCATTGGAATAAAGAGTATGACAACCCCCCACTCACATCCACCTGCAGCACTTTGTTAACTAAAAGTTTGCATCAAGTAGGTTGTTCCAAATGCACACTACAAGAGGCTTTTCTCGGCTGAAGGACATGGGACCATCTGGCCAAATTCTGAGCCCATCAACCACCATTCCACAACTGTCCTCATGCGCTCCACCCAGCTCTGTGGACTCACTGCCAGACAGCCTGTGCCCCATTTCATTCACACCCCTTGGTCCCGTGTCTCATTCTTTACCCCAACGTGGCTGCTGGAGAAGCACGGGTCCACCGTCAGCAAGCAGCTGCAGTCCTTCACAAGGGACGCCATTCATGGGGGGGGGGGGGGTGCAAAAACAACTTAGCCAGACAGCCTGGACACCCTTGGTTTTTCCTCCCTACATTTCATTACCTCCAAGAAGTTTTTATACTTTGGCAATGTAGCCTCATGTTTAGACTAACAAATAAGGAACATATCTTCTCAGTGGTGACTACAGCAAAGTAAGACTAATTAAATACTGAGCCATTTAAAAATATGGAAAAAGACCATCTGCAGTTATAACCTTAAAATACATTAAAAAAAAACTGGAAATGTCTGAAATGCCATTCACTTCTGAAAGTTATTAAAAAGTGAGACTGAGTAAGCTTAGATTTCTGAATTGCACTTCTACTGGTCCTCTCACTTTAAATGTGTTCTAAGGCACAGGGAAATATTCCAACCTACTTAAAACTTTTTTTTTATTTTAGCATCAGTTTCAGAGGTTACATAATTCTCTCATTTGTTTCAGCAGAGCCTGAAAACTTCCTCCAGAGCAAAGAAAAATGGAACCATATGGTGCTTGAAAGACCAGCGGTGTCCTTAAACTTTTCATTAATCTAAATAAATCTTTGTAACTCAAAAGACAGAATGTACAGAAAGGATCTTTTTAATTTTCATAATAGGTTTCTGTGACTTTGGTAACCATACAATCCTCAAATTTTTCATCAACAGCCATTAAGAAAGTTTACCACTCATTGTTATAATAATATAGTGGAGCAAAGACATCTTATAACTTAAGTAATGTAATTTTCTTTCAAATGTATACAAATACAGATGGATGTAGAAAATAGTGTAAGTTGAACTACAAGGTAGGAGCCATATTACAGATTTTGGGAACCATAGCAAACCAATAAAGGTTCCAGTTTACACCCGGTGAACATCTGTCAGGTCTGCGATAGGGCTGTTACTGCAGAAATGTGTCCGTGTCCATCTCATCATCCCATCACCACATCATCTTCTCATCTGGTCAAAGGTGGAACCTGGCTGTGTGTTTCGGAGAGTCAAAGTCAGGTCAACTGGACAATACAACAGCTCTTGATGTGGAAACGGCTCCCACGCCACCGCCAGCATCAGTCCCATCCTCCAGAAGATGGGACACCCATCCGTCACATTTAATAATGCCCCCAGGGGCAGAACTGCACACATCTCTGCTTCATTAGGATGACTGTTTTTAATTAGCACTCCCCAAAGCACTGTGAGGCCACTTTTAATGTGTAACAGGGGGATTCCTCTTCCAGTTAGAGGTGGGCAGTTATGATGAACAAACTTCAGAAAGGCAGTCTTCAGGGCTGAGCATGAGCATATATGGAACTCACTGTATCATATCACCTATATTGCCTTTATTTGTATAAATTCTGAACAAAACATATTAGCAATAAACACCTGGGAACATACAGCTGTTGTACTCAACATAATGGCACCTTTAAGAAGAACATTCAACAAAAACACAGATGATGCTCACCTGGCCGTCGTGGCAGGTGGATCTCAGGTATAGGGAGATGAATTAAACACAATCCACGTGGAGTGAAAGTGTGTCCAGGTGAAGGAACAACCCCTGCAGATTTGGTTAGATGGCCAGGTGGTCTTTGGTCTGATTCTGGTCTAACGATTGTATGATGATAGTCTGATCTGCTGGTTTTCGATCAGATCTTCTCTAACTGTAGGTATTTCCAGAAGTGAAGCTCAGAAGAACCATCTGAAGAACCACATTATGACTTCTCATTCCCAAGGTGGAGAAAATACAGCAATACAAATACTCCCAACTGACACACAGAAGAACGGATGAGTTGCTGCTGAGACCTTATCTTTCGCTTACAGATAGACTCTTTTTTCAGACAAACACGAAGAGAAGCACACTATAACGCCCACCACCATCCCCCCACTGATGTGTTCGCGTTTTCAAGTGGTTGCGCGTATTTAAATACCCTCTCGATTGCGTCACCGATGCGCGGATCATTAAGCCAATCAGCGAAGAGCAGGCGGGGTCTCGCACAAGATGATTGATGGCCGCCCGTGCCCGCGTTAAACGAGCCGGGATCACCCCACTTCCCATCCACACCGCGCGAGGCTGGACAGAGGAAGGTCCACTTCAGCGAATAGGGCTCAACTTGCAGTTCTGTTGTTTTGATATAACGCCTGCGTGGCATATTTTATATTATTACCTTCTGATGTAAAGGAGTTAACCCCTCAGCTCTGTCAATATTATATATTGTTAATATGTTATATTGTGAAAATAATACTCTGTATTTGGTAAACTGAAGGTGACGCTAAGATTATTATTGTTATTATTATTACAATAATAATAACAATAATAATCGTAATAATAATAACAATAATAATCTTAGCTTCACCTTTCTTGTTTATTTTGTAATACTTAGCCTGCGCACGTCCTACGTATAATGAGGGCATATCAAGGCATAAGCAGCAATGAGTTCACTCTTCTTTGTTTTTTGGACGATGCATACGAATAAGTTGTCTTGTACATTTAATTCATTTAGCAGATGCTTTTCTCCAAAGCAACTTCCAATAAATTCTATGTAGTGTTATTAGCCCACACACCTTATTCACCAAGGTGACTTACACTGCTAGATACACTTACTTATACTGGGTCACTCATCCATACATCAGTGTAACACACTCTCTCTACTACTGACACACACTAGGGGAACCTGAACATCATGTCTTTGGGAGGAAACCTACAGAGAGAACATGCAAACCCCACACAGACTGATCAGGGATCAAACCCACATCCTCTCACACCACCCAGGTGCTGTGAGACAGCAGCCCTACTTACTGTGCTACCATTCCACCACACCTTCATCCAACCATGACATGTGACTGTGAGGTTTTTACACTAAGGTACTTACACTGCTTTACCCATTTATACAGCTGGGTAATTTTCACTCTTATCTGTTCACAGAAAGTATCTTAAGCAAGGGTATTACTGCAGGAGCAGGGATACAGTCCTAGGTTCTTCAAGTGTGAAGCAGCAGCTGGCAATGAGTGTTAACCTGACATAATGTTTACATTTATTCATTTAGCAGATGCTTTTCTCTAAAGCCACTTGTAATGTCAGGGTTATAGTTATTTACCCATTTATACAGCTGAGTAATTTTAGGGTAAGTACCTTGCTCAAGGGCATCACAGCCAGAGGTGGGGAATTGAACCTGCAACCTTTGGATCCAAAGGCAGCAGCTCTCATTACTACACTACCCCCTGTCCCTCTGCATGTTCTTCTTTATCTGTCATTTTTATCCATGGTGACTTAGAGTGTTAGCTACACTGCACTGACATCCCTGAGTAAACATTCACACATTTATTAATGGATATTTAGGATCACCAGTTTGCCTCAAATATGTATTTGGACTGTGGAAGGAAACCAGAACACCTGGAAAGCATGGACACTATACACATTAAGCCAGAATCAAACCCAAAACCCAGGACAGAGCTGTGAGGTACCAGGGCGACCTGCTGATCTGAGCCACCAAACAGTGTTGCGTATGATCGTGGTCACGATTCTACACCTATCTCATGTTCTGCTCATGGAGAATGAACAGCTGAACTACAACTGGAATGTTTTGCATTATGGTCACAGTTTTTTATATCATAATAGAAGGCTAGAATGACAGTCCATTGTTCAGAGAACAAAAGTCTGACTCTCTCAGTATAATACATATTCTTTGTAGTTCACAGTTTTGGAAAGTGCTTTTTTGACTCCATCTTAAGAAATATAGCAGCATAGTGCTTAGAGCTGCTGCCATACATTTAAATTAACTGGGATCCACCTCCTCCTGTTGTAGTATGCTTGATCGAGGTCCCAACCCAAATCTGATCCAATAAAAGTCACCTACCTGTATAAATGGGTAAATCAACATCATTTATTTTGAAGAAAGACGTTGTATAGATACATAGTCAGCAATATTCTCACTATTAGATCTATGTTTGTAATAATATCACGTTGAATTAATAAGTGTTTAGCATAAAGAAATGTTGCAGTAAAAGGCCCAGCCAATTTCCACACTGGCAATAATTAATTAACGTTTTTCTAATGTGTTTGGACTCAGTTAAACCTCTGGTGGGCAGAACAGGCACAGCGTGCAGCGACACCTGCAGGACAGAAACGAGAGCTGCAGCCTTCATTTTAATTTTACTTTTATGCTGCATTTCAATCACAGCTAATTGATCTTGTTATTTTTTTCTTCATTTTGCACATATTGTTAAATATCATTCATGCAAAAAAGCAATCCTGAAAGGACGGCGAGTGAGGACAGCACACGGTTAAATCCTAGTCTGAGTCTTGTGAAGGAGGTGGGGTAGTGGGGCCAGAAGTGGGATGAGTTGCACAAACACTTTCCTAGGCCAAAAAAGATTTAAGATCTTTTATGTCACTTTATATCAGATGATTTATCGAAACAGGGTGAACTAGGAACCAAGCCTTCAAAGTTCAGCCCTGTGGCCCTTGGGGGAGGAGATGCTTTTCCTCTCTCTCAATCGTCGCAGACGACAGTGGCACTTGTTTCCAAGAGGAAGGGAGTGATTTGATTACATCTGCTCTTTGCCTGCTGTGGTTTCAAAAGCACAATAGCTTCCCCCCAGCGAGCCATGATCCATTCGGATTCTTTTTCGCAGGCACACGTGACAGTGTCACATTCCTGCACGGCTATTGTCCTCCTCGAAAGGGGGCGTGGTTCTTTTGCCTCCCCTGCACCATTGTCGAATGGAATACCAGAACTCGATATCCTCGTTGTAAGACACACTGACCGGAGGAGGAGGCTGCTCTTCAGCACTGGGTATAATGGGGTAGTGAGAGAGGTGTGAGAATGAATGGGTGCAGTATCCAGTGGAGGCCAAAGAAGGGGACAAAGGCAAAGTGAGGAGGAGACACAGGTGACCCTGTCGAGGTGGTTGTCACAACAGGTAACAACTGCATCTAACCGGAAGGTTTAATTGCACCAGCCCACGAGAACAAACACTCCTTGAAGTCAATGCACATTTCCCCACCATTTTTTTGCTGCCATGTCAGGTAAAGTTACCTTTTGTGGTTTCATTACCAGCTTATAAAACATTAATTCAACCTGGAGGTCTGTCAGACCGGTCGGTGCACACCTGTGACCTAAACACCTGCCCATGGCAATTGACTTCATTTCTGTCACAGTGCCCTACCAGTAGGGGGCAGCCTTCCTCCTTCTGTTTGTAGAGTCCTCATAGGAGTAGAACTTTGCTTTTGTAGTAATTGCAAGGCACTGATCACATATCAGTTCATATGAATGCATTACACATGAGCAAGCTAAAATCATATTAATGGTCTCTGATTTTATTACAAAAAGGGATCTCAGAGAGAGAGCATTTCAAATGATATATTTACATGAATTTCTTTTGCGCCTCTTTTCAAAGCATCTTGGTGATTTACCTGTTTGTACAGCTGGGTGTTTTTTGCTGAATCAGTTCTGGGTCTGGGTACTTTGAATGCGTGGCAACATCTCTAAACACTATGCTGCTATATTACATAGTATAGATTGAAAAAGGGAGTTTTCAAAACTATTAACTACAAAGAATGTGTCATGTTGGCATAGTCATGTTTAAAAAATGAAAAATATTTAGAAAATGTAGGTTATAACAATACCTGATCTCTTGCTTTCCATCCATATTATGCTTTTGACTCCGCTGTTACATTGTGTTGCATCCTCTCAAAAAATTTTGTAGAATTATATGATAAAATAAATACTGATGATGACAACAGACCCTATCTGCAGTATTGCAGTATTGAATTAAAATGTTAATGGAGGAGGAGACACCTGTCCACCTTAAGTCACACTGTTCATCTTTCGGTTTATGAGGTGTTTCCTGTTCCTCTGTCAGGCCGGTGCTGAAACTCACAGCCTCTCGAGAGGCCGGCCACCAGTCTGCTGTCCCAGCCAAGGTAGACAGCGGCGGCACGGCATCAGACAGTGCAGACACCTGAGAAGAAGTCCTTCAGAAATCAGACATAACCCCCACCCCCATCCACTTTGCCTGGGAAAGAGGGAGTCACTTCCCACTTTGGATAACAGGACACCCTGTATTACTCTCATCAAGTTTTCATGACTTCATAATTCATAGATCTTTCCATTTTCCACTGCAAGGGACAGGGACGTCAAAGTTTACACAGAACAAGTCCCAAAGGTAGGTAACAGTCTGCTTATTTTTCAACCAGTACTATGAGTTATACTTTCACATGCCCTGAGCTCTGAGTTGTGCTTTGACTTGTGATCTGTATTGGTCTCTATCTTTCCGTCTCTCAGGGTTAGATGGTTCTTTGCTCTTTTTCCTTTCTCTTCCTCCGAACCTGTCATCATTATGATCATTTAATGTAGTGTTAACACTGTATATTGAATGCGTATGTAACATATATATTCCAGTTTTTCTGTGATATTAACAGCCTGTAGTTCTTTTCTTACAGTACCAGTCAAAAGTTTGAGTACAGCTTGAGCGTATAAATTTTTTTTCATAACTGGCAGCATTTTGTGTCGAGGTAATTAGTTTAAGTCAGCCTTTAGTTTGCTACTTGGTGAAATAGTTTTCGTGCAACTGTGAGTCGTTTTTTTGGGTTTCTATCCTGCTGAAGAAGGAAGGACTGGCCAACTAACTGCAACCCTGATGGAACTGTGTGTTTTTGACATATGCTGTTATAGCCAAGATAGCTGAGATTTCCAGGGACTTGGTAAACCTCACCAACTCTATGACCAGCAAGGCAGCCCCCCTTCGTCACACTGCCGCTACCATGCTGGACTGTGGAAACCACACAGGCACAACCCTTATCCTCTCTGCATCGTAGAAATGCTCACCGACTGGATCAAGATATTTCATATCTTCGCTCTTCAGTCCATAAGACCGACTTCATTCCTTAATGGTTCAGTTTCTATGTTTTTTGGCTCAAGCGAGTCCAGTTTCAAACAGCTGTATTCACAGGTGTATTCATTTGACTCTTAAATTCTCTGGCCAACACCACGGAGTTACCTGGCTAGGCATAAATGAGGTCACTCCACTCCCTGCTTAGCCAGAAGGCAGCATCCAGACAGAGGAGGCCGAGTGGGTGGTGTTCAGTGGGAGAACCCACTGTGCAGAATTTGGGAGATGATTGCAATGTTTGCCATAGACGAGTCGGACCTAGATCCGCGCACGTCATGGCGGGAGACAGAACAAGCCAACCTCTGCTCTGCCACGTCATTCCAACACTGTTGTCGCCCATTCAGTAAGAACAGAGGAGACCAAGGTCAAGCAAGGTCTCTGTCAATACCATAGCTTTGCAGGTCTTCATTCTGAAAATTATGATTTTTGAGCTCTCCTGGGCACCGCTAAAGTTCCACAGAGATCGCAGAGAAGCCGTTAAAATACAATGTGTGTGCAACATATCACTTCACATTTACATTTATCCGTTTAACACATGCTTTTCTCCAAAGCAACATACAACACAGAGTAAACAAAAGTGCATTTCACTAATAGATGGAGAGATATATGTAGATGTGTGATTTTCAAAGTACAGTCTAGTGATGGTTTATAGAGCTGATTAGAGATCAGGGGAGAGGTGAGATCGAAAGAGATGTGTTTTGACTCTTTTTGAGTGTTGAGAGGGATTCTGCAACTCTGAGGGGCAAGGGGAGCTCATTCCATCATAATGGAGCCGAAAACAAGAAGCTTCAGCCTTTTTATCATTGGACCTCTTGAGCGTGGGACCACCAAGGATCCAGAGGTGGAGGAGGATAGTAGTCTGCTGGGGCATATTAAGTAATCAGCACATGTCTATCTGAAGGTTTTTGATGACTACTTATACGTCAATGCTATAGAAATTAAAGATGAAGAATGATCATTTTATAAGTTAATGAATGGTCGCTTTACTTGTATTGCGGGATAATGCTGCTATATCTTTGACCGATTTTTTTGCATTTGCCTCTATAAACGTGTGACTCCATCAAAGGAAAAATGTTGCAGATTCTGAAAATATAATGTGCTGCGCAAAACAAGAAATCATAATATTTTATGACAGAAGCAGGTGTCACATCCAAGGTCTACACTCTCTGATACCCTATGCTCCTGGGATAGTCCAGACCACTGTGACCCTACACTGGACAAGCAATTACTAATATTGCATGACTGATGCATGAATGACAGTAGACCTTTTGAGTAATGTGTAAAGGTGATATTTAAAGAAATGAGCAAATATAAGTTCAATCAATACTATGCAAAGCAATATGTGAATTAAAGTCAAGATATACTTCAATCATCCTCAAAAGATCCAGTAGGGCAATATCAGAATGTAAAACACAAATGTCTGTAATACAAGTGTTGTTATCTTTTTACTCATGTATTTTTAACTGTTCACAGAAATTAAATTCTGCCACGCTTTCGTACTTTATTTTCTTTTTAGAAACACACAGCAAAAACACTGACAATTAAATACAATAAAAGTGAGACTTCTCATTATACACATTAAATATTTTGAATGATTCTCTCGGACATTTAAGGTACACTTCAAAAAAGAAGCAAGTTTACAAAAACAATTTGCTCCACCAGCTGTGAAGACTGTACAAAAATTCAGATCACAATCACACATACAAGATTAATCTAAAAGTTATGTACAATGACAAATATACAGTATTACCAGAATTATCCCCCTAAGACAAAGCCCTTCATTGTTGTCCACTCTAGTGGGCAAATGTTTTGAAGTGTACCTCCCAAACTGAATATGCTATAATGTTCGGTATTAAAGCACCATACAGAGGACATTCTGTGCTTTTAAACGACACCATGTGTTTAGGGGTGGGTCTTTGAGAACTTCATAGAAATCTTATAAATTTGTCCAAAAAACTTTTTTCGTTGGGTCTCGGAAGGATACACATAGTGATGTATATGTGTAGCATAACTCGGTTGCTACGGTAAACATTGTGATCTTACAGAGAGGGGGTAAAAGACAGCTTCAAATTAAAGATGAAGCAGATGGGCAGTTCTGGAGAGGAGCGTGCATTTACAGTTTCGTGAAGTGCTTTACGGTTTTACAGCCTTGTGATTTATAAACCTGCCAATTATTCATCATCAAACACTTAACTTTGCTACTGAGGTCAGAGAGAGTCCAGATGGTCCGGAAAAACCCTCCTAATCTCATAAATCATAAATGAGGTGCATGAGATGAGCCATTTGTGTGATTGTTGTTGCTGGTGGGAAGGGGAGACACTGAGTCCTCACCCCTGACACAGTTGGACATTGAGTCCCACCCTGGACAGTCGACGACTGCAGCCACACACGGTCCAAACCCAGGCGTGTCCGAGTGGACAGCGGGTCTCAGTGGCTGTAGGTGTGGATGTCGCTGGGCAGGCTCGGGGAAGCTGGGAGGCTGGAAACAGGACAGCTGGTATCACAACTACAGCGCTCCACCCACATGACGTCGCGCGCGAAGCCCCGCCGGCTTCGACAGCGGAAGCGCAGGCGCACGGTACGTGTGAGCGAGGGCACGCAGCAGTGTCCGTCTCCACAGGACCCACAGGCCCTGGGACGGTACCGGCGTGCTGTGGAGCAGCCTGCAAACGTGATCCGCACCGGCTTGCGAGGCCTCACCGTGTGCTCGCACCTGCCTCCCTGGGTGAGAAGAGCAGAGTGAAAGGAGGCGATGGAGCTGCTGAATATGCTGTCTTTCATACATACACGTATACACACATTGCCTACAACCACTTGTCCCGAGCAGGGTTGCGGCAAACTGGACCATAACCCAGGGCGCAAGGCTGGAGAGGGAGGTGACACACCCTGGACAGGACGCCAGTCCATTGCAAGGCACCCCAAGCAGGGCTCAAACCCCAAACCCACCACACAGCAGGCACAGGCCAAACCCACTACGCCACCATACCTCCCTTCACATGTACATATTGTTGCTAAAATTAAAATTAGAAATCGATGTTGGGAAGTGAAATATGCTGAGGCTCAGCACCATGGCTCTCCAGTGTCGTCATCTTACTTACCTTGAGAGAGTAGCCAAGGTCAAGGTTGCATGGTCGCACCTGGCACAGTCGCGTCTCACTGTTGAGTCGGCACGCCGCGTTGCTATTGGTTACTCTGCTGGACACGCCCATCCCACATGTGGCGGAGCAGGGAGACCAATCAGTGGTCTGGGGGAAGCACTTGGACATGAGCTGGGCGTGTGACACCGGAAGAGTCATCCCTTCTGCATGGGGGATGCGTGTCAACAAGCAACACACAGTAAGTCTCTATGACCATTAATTAGTAAGTCCATACATTTTTCTCAGAAATATGCACATTTTCCAGTTCATTTATTTATGCTTAATTGCACTTCATTCATTTATCACTTATTCTGAAATTTCTGTCTGAAGCGGCACAGGCACGACCTGCCTTTGCTTGCTGAGCTGATAGAGGGCAGTAAGAGCACTCGGGAAAAAATTATTTAATCGCCATCATTTTAGAGGAGTTTTAATTTCCAGCCGTTTTAAATGAGTTTCAATTTTTAACATAACTCACTGCTAATAAAGACAAAGTTCTGTTTATTGATGATAGCTTTAGTCGAGGTTTTTGCAGAACTTAAATGTCAATAAATCGAAGGATGCCTGTATGATTGAGCTTTCGTTGACTGTGAATTGTGGTAAAAGTGACTTAAAAACAAATCAAATTACAAACAGATTTCTGCTCACAGTTATATTTGCAAGCTGAGGAGTCAGTGTAGTTGCCAACAGCTCTGGACTGGTGAAGTTAGACCTGTGAGACAAGATGCCCACCGTCAAAAAGGGTCCCGGCGCTGATGTCCAGGGCTGAGGGTATCAGCACGAGCTCATTGCTGGCTGGGTCAGGGTGTGGTTGAGGGACCGGGGGGGATCCTGGTTGGGGCTCCCCTGAGTCTTCGGCGATGTGGTTGTCATCATCGCAGACCCACTCGTCGCAGCAGCTCCCAGGCGGCCTGGCGAGTCGCAGCCTGATGCAGCGCCAATCGGGCAGGGGCACCCGGTGAGGGCACAGCGGCATGCAGCCCACCACACCATCCATGCAGCTGCATTGGTGGTGGCAGCTGGGTCGGAAGTCTTCGCCGTGCTGGTAGAGGCGCCCATCGAATTCGCAGGGCCGCCCCTGGGCCTCAGCTGCAGGGTGGGAACATGTATGACATGTGTTTTCATATTATTTTTTATAACGTATTTGCGTCAGCACACTGCAGAGGGCTCCTCTGACAGAACCTCATATATTACATTATTCGCCATGATGAGCTCATGGGAAACTTCGTGTCTTTGTGTGATCAGCACCCCGCCCCGCCCATCCTCACCTCGGCACAGGCCTCGCTCCGGGTCCCCGCCAGCCCCCATCTGGCAGCGCAGGCCCTTGATGTGGTCGCAGGGTTCGCTGGGGCCACAGTCCTGGTTAAACTGCCGTGCGCATACTCTGCAGCAACCGCAGGCGTCCGTGGCCCAGCTGACCCCCGTAGGGCAGGAGGGCAGCGACGGGGGGCAGGAACACTGCTCGGGGCAGCCACCTTCCACCTGGAACTGCAGTGGGAGATCGAGACAGGTGTCAGAGCGAGCAATGGGGCTAGGGGACAGAAGTCAGGTAGGTGTCAAACTTCGTCACGTTTACACTGCGTTCATTGATTTATCTTCTACTTTCCTGTAACAACTTAAAATGTAAACTTACAGTGAATTACTCATCTAAACAACCGGGCCATTTTTTTCTGTATCAGTTCAGTGTTAGTACTTCGAACAAGGGTCCTACAGCTGGAGGTGAAATTCATGCCCGAGTTCTTTGAGTGCACTGTTGCAGCTGTAACCGCTACGTCCCCTGCTGACCCTTCATGGACGCAAAATGCATACATGTACAGTATCGTGCCCAAATCAGACCACCGCTGCACAGGCTTTGGTGGGGTCCAGAGCCCAGGACACTGTTGAACCCCTTAAGTTGAAATAACCCTACAGTGTGAGTGTGTCTGTTGCAGCAGAAGACATCTTTCATCGGGATTTTCTGTCTCCCTCTACACAAGAAGCACATGAGTCTGTAGCAGGAAACTTTTCATCTCTGAAATAAGCCATAAAGCCTGTCAAGACACCCCTTGAGGTGGTCCCAGGAGGTGGAGCTCTACAGTGACAGGTAACCCGACGTGTGTGGAGGTGTGTGTTGCTACAGGACTCACCGCCAGGGAGATGCAGGACAGGAGAAGAAGAGCAGTGGGAAATCGTGGGTGTTTCCTTTGTCTCAGAAGAAGCATGTTTTTGTTCTGTCCCCCGCAGTGATATGAAAAAACGACCAAACACAGAGAGTTCCCGGGAGGGGAGCTGGACACCGATGACCACATCCAGCTGCAGGTCCGAGGGCTGAGCGTGAGTGTTGCCCAGAGTGCCTCCAGGAGTCTCTCCAGTGTGTTTCCACACGTCCGTCTGCTTATGTAACAGCAGGGAGTCCCTTCTTCAATCCTCCTCGCACCCGTATGCCGCTCACACGCATGCAACCCGGCGCAGCTCGGCTGCTCTGAGAAGCTCCCCCACGGCACTCCCCTTTATAGGACTGGCCAGACAGCCCCCGTTACATCAGCTGAACCCCCCCATGCATAGACACACACACACACACACACACACACACACACACACACACACAGGAGGAGGGCAGGCGGCAGAGCAGCGCTTTGCACCGAGAGACTCCAAGCAGATTTTCAGTCCCACAGACTGAGGAGAGATGGAGGGGAAATAGAGAAATTACAAAGGTAATGAGAACAGACAGAGTGTGTTTGTTTTCTGAAAACAAAGAACCAGCTGCAGCCAAAAGAATGCGACCACAAATTTGTAAATATGCACATTATATATATAAACTGGTCTCCCGTCCTGGGTGTGGCCCCTCCCCCTCCAGCCATACGCCCTGTCCTGCCGGATTAGGCTCTGGTTCGCTACGACTCCGCTTGGGACAAGCAATTTCAGCCTGTGTGTGTGTGTGTGTGTGTGTGTGTGTGTGTGTATATATATATATATAGTTGTACAGCAGCACTGATGAAAAACAGACAAAGACACACCTGAAAACATGTACTCCGTGCTGGAAACGGACATCCCCAAAAACACTTCTCTGAGAGACACATTCCAGGAAAAGCACTTTTGCTCCATGCCTAAACCAGCTTGTTTTTACTGTGAAAACTAAACACTTCATTGTCCAACTATATCAACACCGATTCATTTTTTTAAAAAGTGTTTTCCCTGTGGTTCAGGAAGACCCGACGTTGGACCTCTGTGTCGGAAACACTGTAAATGTACTTTAACACATATCGGTGAGATTATCTGTTAAGAGCCAGACTAACATCTCCTCAGGCTCCACAGGGCATCCAGAACTTTGCACCGGCGTGGCACATATTTGCGGTGGGCATGCCGACTTTCATATCATATTCAAACACGCAAATGTGACCTCTCTGGGTTTCCCAGCCCAAGGGTGACTAATGAGGCCTGTCCACAGCATTTGGGAACTAAAGCTTTGAAGGAAGTAGTGCGGGGTTGAAAATGTTACATAATGTGGCGCGAAAGGATTATGGTAGTGAACATATTGGAAAATCACCAACATGCTTCTATTTATTATTATTATTTAACTGACACTTTTCTTTCAAATGCTTCAAATTGTGAGGCTTGTACCCTGAGCTGCTTACAGTGATTTATCCATTTACACAGCTGGGAAATTTTTACTGTCCAAGTTCATTGTAAGTGCCTTGATCGAGGGTACTATGGCAGGGGTGGGGATTTAATCCCGAGTACTTTTATAGCCACTTGATGCCCATGTCCTTTAGTTCAATTCAAGTTTTTTTTTGGGTAAAGGCTCGAGAAGACATGAGAAACGTAGCTTCCAAATTAGCTTCATGTACTTCTAGTTAGTTCAAGTTAAGCTCATGAGGTGGCTGCAAACAAGGTGATTTTGGGGAGGCATTAGAAAAATACACACTAAAACACTCAGAAAACAGAGGAAACAATGTTAAAGAGGAACAGACTTGATAGGAAGAGTAGATCGTATGAGTGACTTTGGGCAAAAGCGTGGCGAAGCATGTTAAGTCAACTACCCCCACAGACATTTCTGGAACAACAACCAAAAGGAATTCTCTATCTATCTATCTATCTATCTATCTATCTATCTATCTATCTATCTATCTATCTATCTATCTATCTAAATGAATAACTAGAACCAATGCATTAAAAATCAAAGACAGCTCTTAGATTTGTCATATCCTCAAAAAGTTATTCCTGCATAGTGAAACAGAATTTATTTGTGTAATTCAGGAGGGTTTTTAGTTCACCAATGAAACAATAGAACATTCTCAACATTTTTTTCCTGCTGTGTAAACAGTCTGGCTTCCAAGACGTGGAAATAGCACTGTGACGCCTTTAGGGGGTATTTATTATGTGTCTATTACACATTTTTCACATGCTCCATGTCCATGCAAACACTTCTTAGATGTTGTATGAGAGCACCAAAGGTTGAGAAAAATTACCAGAACAAACATGTCCTATTTCTCCAGAGAAATGAGTCAAGATCTGTGTAGCTCCAGGGACTGAATGAAATACTAGATACTAGAAATAGTCCTGGAAAAACAAATATTGTGAAATATCTGGTTTAAAAAAAAAAATGTTTTAATTCCCACTAAATGAGTATATAAACACACACATGGGGATAAAATGTACTATGATGTGGCACTTAAAACACTTCACCTGTTTATCCAGCAGGGTAATTTAGAACTGCTGCCTTTCAATCCAAAGACTGCTGGTCCTACCACCTACTATTGTAAAACCCTTGAGTAAGGTTCTTACCCTAAATTGCTCCAGTAAAATTGCCCGGCTGTATAAATGGGTAAATAATTATAAGTCGTTTATCATTGTAAGTTGCTTTGGAGAAAAGCGACAGCTAAATGAATCAATCTAAATGTAGTTTTTACTGTAGTAAGTTAGAGAAAGGCGATGGGAGAGTGGACTTGAGCTTAGTGGAAAAAAGATATTTTAATCTGTACAACACAGTTGTGTTTCGGCAAGCTGCCTTCATCAGGCATGCGCATTGCGTAAGGTATGCAGAAACCATTATGATGTCAATGTTCTTAGGTAAACAGATATAAAGACAGTCAATCTAACAGACATATAGATAGATAGATAGATAGATAGATAGATAGATAGATAGATAGATAGATAGAGTGCCTCCTGAGACAATACTCACTGATGTTTTATTTGCTTTTATTATCGTGTCTGCATCTGAATGTTTTCATTATATGTGATCTACCTTTTCTGCATGATGCAGCACTAGGCTGTGCTACACCTGCACAATTTATATTGTGATCACAAATGTGTACATGGAACCAGCAATAAACGTAACCATAAAGGCTGCACTGGAACAGTTACAGTCTGCAGCAGATGCAACGCCCATCTGATGCCACCCAAGGGGCTACAGATGGACGTGACATTGCAGGCGAGTGGTAAAAGTTAAGAGTCAGACTCCTCATGGACACATTCAGTAGCTCATCAGTACACAGCAGCTGAAAACAGATGTTGTAAAGCAGGCATGTCAAGCACTAAAGGCCCATGGGAATGTGCACTCCCATCTCTGAGGAGCTGTAGTGCTTACAGCTTTCACCTTGTAATCAGTGGAACTAGGCTCCATTCCTTGCACCTTTTGTACCCTTGATCAAGGCACTCATGCCAAACTGATCCTGTAAAAATGACCCAACTGGATAAATGGGTCAATCATGCAGATTGCTTTCTGTACAAACCGAACATCAGAAGATACCGTGCACAAAGGTGTGAATAGATTATTGAAATATTAATAATCCTCTCTTCCATGTAAGTAAATTGGGTATTTGTTCAAAATATACAATATATTTTAAGGACTGCAGCCAATTTCCTTGATTTTATATATAAGACCTCTACACTACCCACTTAAATACTCATAAACACATCCACACCTTACATCACACTCATAAATCAAAGTCTATGACAAGAAATGAATGGTAGTAATGTGAGGAGAACAGAGACACCAACACAGGACCCTCGAGCCCTCGTACCTGTGTCAGTACTAATCCAGGTGTGCCTTGTCTTACACAGCTGGTCTTACAATGGGGTCCATTTAACTGCCCCCAGTTGTAACGGCACAGGGTACGAGGAACAGGGGCCTGTGTCTCCACTACCTCCACAAGAACCTGAGCATTCTTTAATACTGGTGATGACAAGAGAGGAGAAGAATACACCCCCCCCATGCTTCCCACAGCCCTGCATGTACAGAAAATCAATAAACTGGTCATTGTGTGGTCAGCATGACCAGGTGTGTCCTGGACACAGATACATACTAGATTTAAACAGTAATTACTTCTGCCTGCTGTGTTCCATTGAAAGCGCTGACCAGATGTGGGCCAGCTGCATTTGTCCTATATGTTATGGGTTTTGAAATGATGAGAAATAAATTCCATTTGCATATTTACTTTTATTTATCAAACTGATGCTTTTCTCCAAAGTGACTTACAGTATAATTGAGGTTTCTAGAAATAACATAGCTGTTTATATAACAGGGTAATTTTTACTTTAGTAAGTTAGAGAAAGAAGATTGGAGAGCAATCTTAGCGGAATAAATACTTCAAGCTTAGTGAAACAAATACTTTATTTTGTATGACTCGGATGCTTTTCTGCAAATTGTCTTCATCAGCGTGCATGTACGTTACGTAAGGAGTGACATGTAAACAATGCAGACACCATTATGATGTCATTGTTCTTGGACGAACAGCTGAAACGATGATAAAATGGTAACTAAGGCGAAGGTAATGGGAGCAATATGAGGACTGTAAGTACAATAATAAAAACATACAAAACAATTGAACAAGGGAGGGAAAATTGTCATAAAAGAGACAAAAATTGATGAACTGAAAGTACCAGTGATTTTTACTGTATCAATTCAGGGTAAGCACTTTGATCAAGAGTAATACAGGAAGAAAGGGGGTGTGGTGGCGCAGCGGGTTTGGCCAGGTCCTGCTTTCTGGTGCGTCTGGGGTTCAAGTCCTGCTTGGGGTGCCCTGCGACGGACTGGCATCCTGTCCTGGGTGCCTCCCCTCCCCCTCCAGCCTCGCGCCCTGTGTTGCCGGGTTAGGCTCTGGCTTGCCGCAACCCCTCTCGGGACAAGCAGCTTCAGTCAATGCGTGTGTGTAATACAGGAAGAGGTAGGATTCGAACCTGGGCCTTTAAGTGTGAGGGAGCAGCTCTACCCATTACATTGATAATTTTCCAGATGCTTTTCTCCAAAGTGATGTACAATTACTATGAACTAGTATTTAGTCCAAGGTGATTTACCATGCTAGATACACTGAACTAAACTCCATACAATCATTCACACATTTATACAGCAGAGCCATGTAACATACTCCTTTTCTCACATACACACACACACACACTCAGGGCAATTCAGTCTACAGTTCATAGAAAGCACATGGTGTCTCCACACAAATTGAGCTGGATTTGAACCCATGTCCAAATCCACAGCACTCCAGGTACTGCTGCTACCTGCTGTGCCGCCTCGCCTCCCGGAGACCATTCCAGTGCACGCTTTAAAAATTCCAACAGAGCAAAACGTTTAATACTGTGCTAATAGACAAAGAAGTCCGTTAGTGATGCAAAGTGGTGGTTACAGGACTCTCACATTGCTTTGGACATCCAGGATGGGATTATCCCCTCAAAGTTTCCAAAAGACACAATGCAGCCGCTTGATTAGCTCTGGAAAGCGCTTTGAGGTTCTTGTCATCGTCAATGTTGCTCTGTGAAAAGAGGGGGGAAAAGGAGTGTAAAAGATCAAATGACCTGTTGATTCAAGGTTTTTCTCCCTCGCCCGGTTTACCGGAGGTGATTTTTTTTTTTCTAGTCCTGAAAAAGCAAACAAAAGAACCAGTCAACGAAAGCTAACCAGAAACCGGTCACAGAACCTGATGACTGTGTGTGTGTGTGTGTGTGTGTGTGTGTGTGTGTGTGTGTGTGTGTGTGTGTGGGACAGACCAATCAATCAGAATGCGAAATTAAGGGACAAGCAAATGATGGTGCCAAACAACTAGGATAATTGTGCAGGAGACACTTGGAGATATATGCTATGCAAATATAATAAAAGTCACTGTGTTAGTACACAGACCGAGATGTTTCTTTTTCATAATTGTTAGCCGACCTGTTCTCAGAACCCTGGTGTGAAATGGATCGTCTGGAGGAGAACCACTGCCCACAAAAAAAAAATCGCAGATGGTGGCCATATTGAACTACTCCAGACATTTCGTGTTAAATGTACCCTCTGTAACCCCAGGGAGGTCTGAGGTTTGAGGGTAGTGGGACCTCCTGGACGGACTTCACCTCCAGGTAAGGTTATGATCCATTTCACCGAGCTGCATTCTCATATGGTATTTGGCGAAGGGTGCGAGTGTTCAGACGTCAAGCTCCACATAAGGGAGCCAAGCGTGGTGTGTGTGTGTGTTTGAGGGGGGTGTTTGTTTGCTTTGTGCGATGAGGCTGTGACGAACTTGTGGGTTTCATCGTGGTCAGGACTCTGGCTCACCTCTCCTCATTCATGATGTTCCACCTTGGCGCATTTGAAATTTATGCTTCCCCACTGACCTGATGGAACACAGTAAGATTTTGGGGAAACAACAGTTTATTGTAGGGAGTCCCAGCACCAAAAACCTTAAATCAAAAGCTTGAAAGTTCTCATTTTTGGCTCCATTGTGGCTGAATGATCTCCATCTTTCACTTGGACCTGCTGAATCCCGTGATAGAGCAGCATGTTTGCTAAAGCAAAAAAAAAAGGTCAAAAATAACAGCAAAACAGCAGCATTATCCTTCAGTGCGAATACTGAAATTATTTATTTGCCTATACAATTATTATTATTAATCTTGAATTTATGTAGCATGAAAACCTACATAAGATGTGACGTGAGAAAGGTGGTTGCTATAGTATGCCTGATGTATCTGCTGGAGTTAAAGCCATTCAGGCTGACTCACAAGAGGTCCAAATATAAAAAGTCCAAAGGTTTTTGGGTCTAGCTCCATTGTGGTGGAATGAGCTTCCTCTGTCCCTCATAACTGCTGAATCCCACTCAATATTTAAGAAAAGCCTCAATCCCACCTCTTTTGGACCCACCTTTCTTCTGATTTCCTGTCTGTTTCAAGAGTGGGTCTGCTCAGACCCACTCCACATTGTGTTATTCTGCCCTACCGCACATGGTAGTTCCTTGTGTGTTGAGCCATTACCAGGTGAAGGCCTCAGCTCCATCACAGATGAACATCAGTTTGGGACATCAGATGAGAATTTCAGCTCTCTCAGCTTACTCGCCCCAAGTGCACTGGTCAGTGCATCAGTGAGGTCTGGCACTAAGGATTAACGGACTACTGAGGTCACCCCTTTCAGTGACCCGGATGGGTGCCTTGCTTCATCTCATTTCAACAGCTGTAGCAGGACCTTTCTCCAATGTGCCGAGAGGAAGGTGCATATATTTATGTGCCACAGGGTCCTTACAAGGGAGCTGAGTGAAATCTCAGAAGTGATAGGACCCCAGAAACAGCTATACCTCCACCACAAGGGCAGACTCAGTCCTTGGTGATAGAGTGCACCTACAAGCCCTCGGGAAACCACACTGGTGGAAGGAGACAATGTGTTGCAGAGTATGACATGGGCGCTTTGACCTTTTCTGCCGGCAGTTGCTGGAGCAAATCCATCACCTGGCTGTTCAGACCTGAGCTGGCAGCCCTTGTGCCAAGCATTGCCGGCCCACCACAGACGGACGTCTGCACCCCTCTGCAGAAATTACCACTCAGCAATGACTGTTATCATGGAGTTTTTAGTCTCCAGCTCTGGATGTTGGAACAATAAACAACCCCAGAAACCTTAAGCGCTTCTCTCGGTTGTGGTGATGTAGTAAAACCAGGCTAGAGCAGCTGGAGCCAGTCATCGCCTCTGCTCTGCCATCACCTTCCTCTCCTGCTGGGTCTGAATGAGGTCCACATGTCACCGCGACTTCTCTCTGGTCTCCTCACGTGGGCTGATCCTGGAAGGAACGAGGCTTGGTGCTCTAAGGCACAGTCACTATGTCCAGCCTGGACAGTCCAAGTCAGCCATGAGTGTGATGGCAGCAAGTTCTAACTTTTATTCACTTAGCTCATGCTTTTCTCCGATGCAGGTTACAATGATTTACCCATTTATCATCATCAACGCCTTCCACCCCTCCTGGAGCACAGGCCACAAACTAACCGATTTATAGAGCTGGGTAATTTTTACTGTATCAATGCAGTGTAAGCACCTTGATCGAGGATAGTGCAGTAGGAGGTCAGATGCAAACCTGCAACCTCATAGCCCAAAGACAGCAGCTCAAACCACGACACCACTTTTTTTTTTTTTTTCCCAATACTGGAAAATTGCTGTGAATATGTAACTTAGTCAAAGGATCTAACGTTCTTCCACCAAAAAAGTTCATATTTGCACTGCATGAGGATTCCAACATGTTCTAGAAGGTCCGGTCATCCATTTTCAGCTTCTTATTACTATATGAGCAAACCTGCTAAATATTGTACCCTTTTGCTCTGATATTGTATTATGTACATGTATGTATTTGCAGTTTCTATGTATGTTGTTTCTGTCTCAATGTAGCAGTGACTCAATTAATAAATATAGAAAGAAATATGAGATAATAAATAGAGTAATATAAGATCATAAATAATATAGTAATATAAGATAATAAATCATATAGAAATATAAGAATAAATAATAATATAGAAAGAAAAGATAATAAATATAGTGTGTGAGTGAAAGAGAGTGTGTTCCACTGATGGATGGATGAGTGATCCATTGTAATCAGTGTATCTAGCAGTGTAAGTCACCTCGGTGAAGGTGTGGGGGCTGATAACACTACATAGAGTTCATTGGAAGTTGCTTTAGAGAAAAGCATCTGCTAAAAAAATAAATGTAAATAGAAATAAAAAACAGCTACAAGAAGCATCATCATGTTCATTATAACCTAACAATGACATCAAGAATAAAATAAATGTTTAATGTTTCTTATCTCACCCTTCCTAGTGTTGTTGTTTTTAATTTTTATTCTAGGGTGGAAAGGGGAGATTACCGTCTGACCCGCTTGCGTCCGGTTAAACGGAGACAAATGTCAATTATGACATCTCAAAGGCAAAATTCTTGATGACTTCCCGTCTAGAAGGGACATATTGAGACTACCTTACCAACACATTTTCCTGTTTTGACTAAACCGTTTCTTTGGAATGCCATATCTCCAGTAAACAACACACCAAAACTAGAAATAAATAAATATATATTTTTGAAGGAGAATTGCTCGAGCTGAGTTCCCTCACGTTCACAGTGAGGAATTCTTTACAATGAAATCACAACATTGTGGTCATAATGTTCAGTTCATAACCCTTATGAACAGTTCCATTTATTGTAGCTCTTCTGAAGTTATGACAATGAAAAGGCGGGGAGGAGGGGGAGCAGCAGGTTTGGCCTGTGCCTGCTCTCTGGTGGGTCTGGAGTTCGAGTCCTGCTTGGGGTGCCCTGTGATGGACTGGCGTCCCATCCTGGATATGTCCCAGCCCCCCACCCTGTACAACCAGGCTAAGCTCCAGCTCACCACAACCCCGCCTGGGGCAAGCAACTTCAGTCAGTGTGTGTGTGTGTGTGTGTGTGTGTGGGTCTAGGTGGTTATATTCATGTTATATCCCACACCCTTTCTGGCTAGTTAAATAAACAACCGTGGCAAAGCTTGCTCATCTTTTCTAGAAGCCTTCCCCGCTTTGCGTTATAAATTAGAATTGCGGAAAATGATTTTGGTTGAACCCAACAGTCAAAGCCTGCTTTATTGTGGAATTTCCAAGGTTTTCATGTGGTATATGTGCCATTGTTTTTTAATCAAGACTTCCATAAATGAGGTATGCATGAGATTTAAACTCAGCGTGGTGGCAGAACTTTTATTATTGGGCTCGCTTTAATTATTATACCATTAACAACAAGTAGTCGAAGATACTTGAAAAGCCGGGTGTGACAGTCATAATGGCTAACAATAAAAATAATTACTGATCATAGACAATCTGCCTCTCGCTCTTCATCACTTCTGATGGCACCGTATGGGTGCTGGGTGAAAATGAAATAAAGAGGGGGAAAAGCTGAGTTCATCACCCACCCAAGCTATTACTCCAGCAGGAGGAAAAACCAGCCACAGGGAGGCAACAGCACTCATTTTTACTGGAACAGGGATTGGTTTTGTGGCTTTATAAGGTACTTAAAGTGGCAAAGATGGCCCAGCAATCTGGTGTGGTGAAGTGGCCTGTGTTTTGTTGCGCCCTTCCCTTTCCAAAACATTGATCGTCACGGGTAATTGCACACTGCTGTACAATACCATTCATCAGTTCCAATGAGACCTCTGGCACACACATTGCCTGGGCTGATGTAATAACGGGGAGGTCAAAGGTCAAATGTGAAACTGGCTTTTGAACAATATGCTTCACTTTATTATAAATTTGAAGGCTTTGATTCAAGCCAGGCCAGCTGTCCAGTTTGTGGCCTTAAACTAAAGTTCCCCCCAAAAATGGGATGTTTGCTTTTGTCCAATCGGTGAGTACAAAGGTGTCTTGTAAGCCAATGAAACAACAGCATTGCTTCATAGGGATTACGATAATGACTCCAACACATTCGATCTGCTATCTTTCATATTACTCAGTAGGTAAATACTATCATAATTAATAATAGTGATCATAATGTTCCATCATCAGTGCCATTCAAACATGAAATAAGATACAACTATGGTTTTATTTTTGTTCTTTTTCTGTGTTGTAGTACAACAAAGGATTACAATGGGCTTTTCAATAAAATTTAAAAAAGCAGGGTATACTGCCAAAAGCTTTGCTTTTTACTCGATTTAGATTGATTACATGATGGCAACGTAATTCATGTTGCTGCTTTGTTTTGAAATTCAGTCTGTGATGGCTCATTTTGTTGCTATGTATATGACAAAGTCACTTTTCTTAAACTTCGACAGAAAAAAAGCAAATGCTTTCTTCGGGCAAATGACAGATGTACTGAAGCTTTTTAAAAGAAAAAGGTACCCAGTCTTCCAAATGTAAGCACAATGTTTTTTCCTGCTGTTCAGGCAGTAAACATGAATTACAAACTCCTTCTATGTATAATGTTTCCAAAGATTTTCTTACACAGAGTTTCAAAATCCTAGCTTAAGGAAGCTAAAAAAAACTTTGTTTGTTAAATGAACTAACGAACAAATGAATGAATGAATGAATGAATGAATGAACCTGTTTTTCTCTCATTTTGTCAGTCTGATTCTTAAATCTCAGACTGCGTGGCCAAACAGGTTGGCCAACAGCCAACAGCCACTGGTTATGGACCATAGTCAAACAGTGATGGTGGGTAACATTTGAGCTCATTGATCACCGTCCTGTTGTTCCTTTTTATAATGAAAATGGATAAAATAGGTAATAATTCCTAAAAAGAAAAGGCCACATTACTGACATCCAATCCATGGTGTACTCTGCCACATACCCTATGTTACTGGAATAGGCTCTTGACCACTGTATCTCTGCACTGAAGAAGGTGCAATTAATAATGAATGATTGATTGAAGGCTACATCAATAGTAAACTCTATTTACTGACATCAGTATCTGCAGCAAAACTGCGCAATTATGAATAACTGCATTGTTAAATGTACAACGCAGGAAATACTGAGAAGCACAAAAGCGCACTTAAAACAATTGTAGTGACATCATTTTTTTTCCAGTTGACTCCATGGAAAACAATGACTACTTTGAAAAAAGTTGCATCATGTAAAATATGTTAACTGAATTTTAAACGAGGACAATTAATTCAACCTCAAGATGTTTAGGTAAATGGTGCCGCAAAAGCTATTAAAGAGAAAGGCTGGGGAAAGCTGTGGTATAACCACTGTGTCTTGGATCTTTGTGGTGATAAAAATAATAATGTGTGCTGCTTGGATTGAAAGAACACACTCCTTCTTTCCATGGAATTATATAGATTGAATTTCTTGCTCATGAATATAGCGAGGCCACACACAGCTGTTAGTGAGCTCAGGGCTATTTCACAAGCTGGCGTAAGAAGCTGTTCTCACCTTCAATGCGAGTTTTCCCCACACGGTCCTGTGTTCCTCAGGGGACTTGGTCATCGGTCTGTGGGCGTCCCCTCTTTTACACTGGTACTGGTGAGGTGGGATCACCTATAGGTGCCTGTCTGGCCTTCCTCAGCATTCATCAGCTGGAGCTCTCAGCAGATTTTGACAAGCTCATGAATGAACAATTGTTGCCACTTGGAAGCAGAGGAATAGGCGTGTTAGTGCCTGGACATCATAAAAAACTGCATTACAAAATTAAATGGAAGTTTCTGTACAGGAACCATATACAGTAGGCAGCTGAGGGTTCGAACATGCGTTTAAATCTGGATGAGAAGTTCTGCATTACTGAGCGCAAAGGGACAGTAAGCAGGTCAGAAAAGCAGATGGTCAACATTTTGTTTGCCTTCACTAACAACTACTTTGCATGTTGAAGAAAACAATGTGAAAAATTTGATCCACTCTCAAAATTTCAAATTAGATATAAACAGGTTGCAGTACTGTAGCATAGATGGTAACACTGGTGACTTGCAGCTTCTGGGCTGTGGGTTTGGATCCAGCTCAGTCTGTGAGGAGTTGGCATGTTGTCCCCCTGTTTGCATGGGTTACCTCCCATAGTCCAAAGCCAAGTATTTCAGGTGAATCAGTGACTCACAATTGCCTGTAGTATATAGATATGCACGATGAGTGAATAAACGTGTGATTGTCCTGTGGACTGGCATCCTATCCGGGATGTACCTGCCTCATGCCCTATGTCTCCTGAATAGACTCTGGACAACTGCAACGCCTTCACTGGACAACAGGTCATTGACAATAGGTTGATGAAAACACTATGCAGTAAGATGTGATCCTTCAATATTTCTGTTACAATCAAGCCTCCAAACTGCAGCACTACCTAGCAAGAAAGCCTCTTTAAATAGAGTAACTAAACTGAGATTCATTACATTTTAGGAAACGAAAGGTTAATTCCTAAAATATGTAAAATCTTACATAAATTCATTATTTTACTATAGACAACTGCTGACAAAGCTATTTTCCCAGAAAATCATTAACTTAATTTAGAGAATTTTAGTTTTTAATGGTGTGCTGACACAGAAATGAAGGACCATGATAGGATATGTGGTTTGGAAAATTAATCAATTCTTACATAACGCAAGAAAGAGTTGTGTTTTCTTTGAGTTTTTATTGGTCACACTGTCTCATTAAAAAGTAGTAACCCACTGCATCACTCTGCTGACAAAGAGGACTTGGAACACAAGTTTAGGTGTTATAGCAAAACTAACAAAATATTTTCATTTATTTAATTTTATTTTTCCAATAGGACCGTTTGTGTGTGGGAGTAAGGGGGGCAAAGGGACACAACTCATTGGTTTGACCCAGACAGGCCATTCAACAACACTTGGACCATTGCACTTGGCTTAAATGGTTCATGAGACTTCTTTGCCGATAATTATAAAGTATATTATAAAGTGTCATAAAATTTTATGGAGCTACTCATTTGATGTAAATTGATTCATATGGTGAAAAGAAACAAACTAACTGTGCTTAAAAATCATGCATCTGCACCCAAGTCTCTTTCTGCTATGTAGGCCTAATGTACACATTGTGTTTTCTATGAGATGTACACCACTTTGGAGAAAAGTGTCTGCTAAATTAATAAATCTAAATGTAATTAGTGTTCTTTTCTTAATCCCTGAGGAAAAATACACCTCAAGCACATCGAGACACCTTGTCACAGGCAGGAGAAACGGACAGTTTAAGTCACAGTTGGCTCCACCTGCTTCCTATGCACAGAACATTATATAAATAAATATATTTTACTACCGTTAATAAAAATAAGAAAGTTTAAAGTGTACACAGCACAGCGCTTATTGTAATTATTGAAGGACTGCCTAACTGCAGCGAGAAAATAAAGAGCCAGTGCACAGCTGCTTTGCACATGCGCAGTACTGTCCCGCACATTGCACTCTGGGACTGAAGATTTGCGGATAAATATTTAATTTACAGGCTAAATAAAAGTCAACTCTTCGGGTTAGGCTGGGCAGTACGCGATAGCAATCGGATTTTATTAAAAAGTAATTAACAAAAATTATTTCCTCGATCGCCTGATTGGGGTTAAAGGTGAGAGGTGACAAACGCAGCCTCGCGCGCTGTGAGGTCATGGCTGGAGAAGTGTGAAACTTTACAGACAAATTCTCCAGTTTTTTTTCCTTCATAAAAATTATATATACATAATATTACGCCTGCTGTACTCTTACTGTTGAATACAGACAGAACGGCGTCGTGAGAGATGGCGGAGAGACCCGAAGACCTGAACCTCCCCAACGCCGTTATCACGCGGATCATCAAAGAGGCGGTGAGAATGTTTTTTTATTTTTAATTTTTAATTAAACTTCATTTTTTTTCCCTCCTCCCTGTATATTTCAGTCAACTGGAGAACCGGCGAATTCACGTCACTGTTACGTGAAAATAAAATGCTGAGGTGATCAGAAACGATATTACTTGTACGTACTACTACTACTAGTCAAGTTTGGGTTCGGACTGTGGGTTTCCACGGGAATTCTCACTTCCAGGAATAACGTGGCGGACAGGCGATATCTAACCAACAGTGACAACTAATAATACAGCAAAACAAAAACGCTTTGTTGTACTTCAACGTAACGGGGTTGAAAGGCAACCTCCTCGATTGATTCGTGGGTTTCTAAAGAAAACATGATCTCTATGTTAAAGAAAACATGTTCTAAAACTTAGTTTTAGAATAAAATCCACTATACGTGATGCGCGGGAAACTTGTCGAGTTTAAATACTTTTTTTCCCTGAATCTCGAGACGTAATCGGCGCGCGGGAGATTTCCGCCCTCGTGCCTCACGCGAACGGTCTCGCGGCCCCGCGGTGAGGTATTTAGCGTTTGTGTCCGAACAGCTACGATGCTTAGCTGTTTATTTTCACCCAGCTACCCGAGGGAGTGAACGTGTCCAAGGAGGCGAGGAGGGCGATCTCCCAGGCGGCCAGCGTGTTCGTCCTCTACGCCACCTCCTGGTAGGAGCCGGAAGTGCAGGCCACCCTTGACTGACTCTTAATCAGAGCTGTGCAAAGCGGCGTATAGTGATTACTATGGTATTTTGCTGATACTTTTGTCCAAGTTGACCAGCAAGGCTGGATACACTGCACTCCTGTACAATCCTTCACCCATCTTTCCATCGGAGCACAGTAACACATTATGGTCATTATTTGCTTGCTTGGTCTTTTTGCTGAACCCTCGCACTTTCTGCTGCACTGTATGTATAATTTGGTGCAGCAACCATTATGAGAAGTTCACTTTGGGATCTTTGGCTTAAAGTTTGGCAAAGCCTGTTGCTTGTGTTTTTATTCTTTGCTCCCCCCCAACCTTCTCGTATGGCACAAGTGCAAACAACTTTGCAATGAAGGCTAAAAGGAAGACACTAAATGCAGGGGATGTGATGGCAGCCATGGAGGAGATGGAGTTTGAGCGCTTCATTCAGCCACTTCAGGAGGCTCTGGAAGGTGAGTGAATAAGCCTTTACTACCTGTTACATTTCTGCACTGGATGCATAATGATTTGTGCAGTTCAGACTGCTTTGCACTCCATCTACATGGATAACGGTGTTTGGCTGATGCTGTGCAGCTTCAGTAATTTTCTGAATTACGTGGCTTTGCCATCCTGTAACTTGTCTGGAAAGGTCAGTTCCTTTAACAGTTTTTGTGGACAGCATACAAGAAGGGCCAAAGGGGAAAGAAGGAAGCCTCTGAGCAGAAGCGCAAGGACAGAGAAAAGAAAGCAGATGATGAAAATGACAGGAGCAAGGAGGACAATGAAGAGCATATGGATGAAGAACAGGATGATGGAGAAGCAGAAGAGGAAGTGGAGAACTGAACAATGCTTTCCTTGGCCTGTTGACATCATGACCTACAACTGTCAGTCCTAAGGAGACTGCCCCTTGACTGATTAACTTGAACAGTGCCCACATTGTTCAGGTACAGAAACTTTTAGAATGTGAAAATGAGGGCTTTGTATACTACAGGAATGATGGGAGACTTACTGTTGGAAAAGCTGTTGATGTAGATGAAAAGCTTAAGGCCCTCATACCCTCTCCTTGGACAGGTGGTTTGTGAAAATGGCAGTTAACCTGCTCTGCTATAGCTATCATTTTCACCGAGGGGAAAAACAAACTAGAATTTATAATCTTAATGGGGGTTTGTTTCAGTCCATCCCTGAATGGACAGTGCCCTCTTCCCCTAGTTTGTATTTGCTTTGAATAGAACCATTTGTTACTTTTGTAAATAAAGTAATTTACAGCTTTAATTGGTCAGTGTTGGATGGATGACAACTTCTGGACCTTAACTGCCCTAATCCAGTGCATGGCTAGTTTATACACATAGTATACCACATGTGTACAGCAGTTACAATTATGACTAGCTCCCATGGGCCATGCTGTGAGACCACCACATAGACAGACATACAACCAAGAGGTAGCATCATAGCAGGACTTTACTCCAGGCAGTAAGGGCACTTAAGGGTATAGCTCATAGGAAGAGCTGTGTCATGTGCAAGGAGTTCCTAGACTGTCACCACAACCTGTGCTTAGTAAGATTTCAGTCAAGGACCACAAAGTAAATAAGTTTTATGACTTTATTTTTGTCTTCCAGTGCAACAACTTACTCCTGAAAAGGGGGGGGGGGGGGAGAAAAAAAAAAAAGTTACATTAGTTGAAATAAACACGACAGCAGCGATTCATATGTATCCTGAGAGAAACTTACCAATGGGCATTCCACCTTGCCACTGTTGATATCGTCAATAACGTCATGAGGAGGACGACCGTCGATAGTGCAGCCCACAGACTGGGCCGTGCCCAGGATCTCCTTAATAGTTCCTGCAGATGAGACATTGCACAGCATTTTCACTCCTGTTACATTAAAGGATTTTACTCTACTTTTGGGACCCAGAACTGAGTTCAAACCTCTCATACAGTGTCCTCTGGTTCTGGGAGGACAAAGTATTTTATTCGGCTAATGCACTTAGCTCAACATACTTAGTCAAGCCATTTACCCCATTTATGTTCCACTAATGTATAGATGAGTTACACTACTTACAATGGGTATCTAGAAATGTAAGTCACCTTGGTGAATAAGGGGTGTGGGCTGATGATACTACATAGAGTTTACTGGAAGTCACTTTGGCAAAGTGTCTGCTAAATAAATGGCAATGTAATTTTGAATAGCTCACCATTTATGTGAAATTCAACAGATGGGACACTAATGAGACTTGAACTAACAGCTGTTTGGATAAATCTCTTTGCACTCACCAGAGAGTTCCCTGGCAATGGAACGGGGCCTCATCTGGCGAGCAATGTTGATGATTTCCTCGAAGCTCACGCTGCCACTGTGCTTAACTGGTGGACAGTGACAAAGATCTCAGAAGGTGCTGTATAGCAAACACTTGCATATTTGCCTAATTAACAGAGTATGGAATCTCAAGCTTTTAGTAGCAAAAACAGACATCCAATGTCAACCAGGAGGAGAGCCCATGGGAGGCTTGTTCCAGGCCTTTCGGCACAGAGTTGCCCACTGTGTCTGGGCAGCTCTGCTTCCTAGAGCTGGGTCTCTCTGCGCCCCCACTGGAATATAACCAACCACTTGTATAGACAGGCATAGTGGCAGGGGGCCTGTCCCACTTAAACTAAACTTCATCTCAAAATAATAACAGCAGACAACACTCACTGTTCTTGACCTTCTTCCTATCACGAGGGGGCTCCTTCAGGGCCTTGATGATCAGAGCAGATGCAGAGGGCACCACCTCGATCTATAGTCAAACCAAGCACAAGGCAGGTAAGGACAAGTGTACTTGGAGGGAGGAAAAGAGGAGAAAAGAGTTAGCTGTAGGCCGTACCGCTGCCTGCCTGTTCTGGATGGTCAGCTTGACGGTGATCCTAAGACCTTTCCAGTCACCGGTAGCCTTGGCAATGTCGTCACCCACTTTCTTGGGAGACTGAAAGACGGAACATTGAAAATGCATTTTAGAACAGCCCTGATCACACTACTGAAGACTGAAAACAGCAACGGTAAGGTTTGTGTTCCAGGCCTTTCGGCACAGAGTTGCCCACTGTGTCTGGGCAGCCCTGCTTCCTAGAGCTGGGTCTCTCTGTGCCCCCACTGGAGTATAACCAACCACTTGTAGAGGCAGGCATAGTGGCGGGGGGCTGCTACTGCTTTCGCTTCCTCTAAACAGCAAATTCCCATCTGAGCACCAGTACAGACACTTACCAGACCCAAGGGTCCAATTTTAGGGGCCAGAGCAGAGGTGGCACCAACTTCTCCTCCTGTGCACCTCATGTACACTAAGACACAAGAACAAAAATTAGTACTCCAAAATGAGGCCTCAGAGACAGGCAAGAAGAAATGCAGTAGGGGCAGCAGATACACGGTAACTACTCCGGCCACTCCACTAACTCAAATTTGAATCCTACCTCCCACTGCAGTAAGCTTTGATGAAAGCACACTGAACTGATAGTTAAAAAAAAAAAAAGAAAAGAAAAAAAAAATTACCCAGCTTATAAGTGGGTTCATAATGTTAAGTAGCTTGTCAGTCTCTTTGGAGAAAAGCATCAGGTAAATGAATGCAAACTAAGTTCTTATAGAACTACCATCCTATGGTAGTACATTAAACAACCCACAAAAAGATTAAGTGCACATAATACCCTTAGTCTTACAAACAACCAGATGTAAGGAGTGGCCTGTATGTAGGGATTTGGCAGTATGGCTTCTATGCTCTCAAGGACAAAAGGAAAGTCTGAAAACATGATTAATTTACTGAAGATTTATACAACCAAACTTTCCTGGCCACTCTCCACATTTAGGCATAACAGGATTTACCGTTCAACCTTTTCATTTTCAGAAGCATTTGCCATAACTATATGAAAATGCTGAGTAACAAATTGTCTCACTGCTGGGAGCCAAAATGCCAACAGTTCCAGTTCAATCCCTGCTGCAGCATCCTTTGGAAAATACTTAAATTGTCAATTAAAAATATCCAGCTGTGTTCAACAGCTTAATGAAATAAAATCCAAGGGATAAGAATCCGTTTGGTTCCTACATTAAACTTTCTACAGGGCAACTGCTTTTCCACAATTTATTAACACTACCCTCAAAGTCCTATAAAAACAAGCCAAGTGCTGAGAAGACCTAATGTAAGTTTATGTTTAAAAAGAGGAAACCACTCCTTTCATTTAACAAGACTACCCACACACTTCACATCTGTTGCAGATTCTGCTTTTCATTAATAATTACAGTCGTAGTATTTTCCACTAAAAAAAGTCTTACAAACACATAAGCCACTCATATTGGACAGGATTGTGCTTTTGGACCACAACCAAGACTGCACCCGAAACCCATACTAAAAGTTGTCTGTCCCATCAGAACTAAACTCTCCTTTTCATTTATATGATGGGAGAACAAAGAGGAAAGGCTCATCTATGATCAATCCTCATTATCCTCCTCATTAGCACCTTGCCAAGAGAATATTCAAAGTGACTCTTTGCAGTCAGTCTTTTCATGCAGTGCACACAGTATTGATAAATCAAATTAATAAGAGAATGATGTTTACTCAGTGATGTGCAGTGCATAAAAGCACAACTGACAACCATGTAACACTGGTGACATTCTGTCAAGGTCAAATATGACCAAGTTAGCAATAAAGCTATACTGTAATCAACCAATACTGTAAACACCCCAGGACATCAATACACATCATGTCAAATCCTCCAACAACATACCCATTTAAACACTAAAAGTTGCCCTGGGGAATGTCATTATCTTGTTTTAGGTTTAAAGTACCTGAACACATACATAACATTTTGTATTCATTCATAGTACAATAGGTCTTTCAGGGTAGAAAAAGCTGTAGTAAGAAAATTGAACTACCAATCTTCAGGTTACACATTTATGTTCTAACGCACGCTCACAGGCACTGCAATTTGAAGCTTCAAAAATTACATTTAAAATGATTTCTGTAGAAATCAAATTTCTGAAGAAAGCTAGAATATACACTTTAGCCAGCCAATTTCAATTTACTTTTCAAATATAGCTTACTGTGGAGTACAGATGAAGTGTGCACTTTCTTCGATTAGGAGAACTTCAGAATTAAGCCATCAAGTCAGATTACCAACCATTTGTTAATTTGCTATGTTCACCTTTATTCATTTGACACTTTGCTAAGTGGCTCTGGTCATTTATTAAACTACTTAGTGATTACCCATTTATACAGCAGGGTATTTTTCTTTTATCAATTCAGGTTAGGTACCTCAATCAAGAAATACTACTATGGCTCAAGTGAGGATTTGAACCTGGATCCTCCTATTGAAACTATACTACCTGCTGCCACAAAAGGAAATCTTAGGCAACTCACATGACACATTTGCATGCTTTAATACATATCTGCTAAACATGCCACCAGAATATAAACCAGGATCATCTTGTATCTGCAAAGAAGCAAAAGCTGTACCACTGAGCTATAGATGCTATTCAGCACAGCCTTAGTTAGAATTCACCAGCAAAATCTACTCCAACGCATAACCCTTAGATTAGTCCAGCAAATATTCCCATGAGTTTTCCCTTGCTTTCCACCATTGACTTCTTGCAGCTGCCTTTACGGAATTCAAGACTGACAGAAAGGATCTTCAACCCAACATGTCCAAGACCTGATCACTTCAAGTTACACGGCCCAGCAAGGAATACTGCACTCCCCCATGTGTGGCTGCTTGGATCACACTCAGGCCAAAAACATCAGATACAGCACAGATGACAAAACTAATGTACTTCAATCCTGCGGTAACCTAAGTTATATAAAAAATTAATCGCTTTCAAAACGACGCATGAATGATTCACATGCAATGCACGCGGCCTGCGCCGACCAGAGCAGATGTTCATAACCAGCTCCTGAACATCTCGTGGCAGCACGTGGTACACCGCCCATGGCACACGACAGCCATTCAGTCGTGTATTCGAGTACCAATAGTATTTTTAAATCAGATTACTTCTGTAACAACTTCCACAAGTACTTACCCGACCAGTCACGTTACATAACATAAGTCGGTGCAAGTTTCCCATAAAATTCAAGAAAACAAATCGGTGAGACTAGTCATACACACTTAAAACACTTGAACAAGATACAAAAATATTTTACTAGAAAAATAACAAAACATTTCTCGAATAGCTAAAGCAAAACATTAGTAGGCTCTTTTTATCACGTTATCAGCTTGTTGTTGTGCGCTAACGTCCGGGCCTAAGGATGTCGTGACATTTTCCTCACATTAGTCCACATACCAATTTTAACTTCGTTAGGGTCGAACTTAGGAGGCATGATGGTGCTGTCGAGGTTGAGTTCACTTTAGTTTACCACGGTGAGGGTGTCGGATGAACCCGGATTCGGGACGACCGAGGGCAGTTGCACCGTCACCGCTTCTTACGTGAAGAAAGGAAAGTCAAAACCAAAGGGACAGCTTTTCAACGTCCAAAATATCGCGAGAGTAAGGCGGCCATATTTTTGAGGTCAACGACTCGTAGGTGACGGCCGCAGATTGCCGGCCATGATGAGTGTGGCAGCGGTTTTCCGGTCTACGGAACAGGACTTATCATATCGCGGTGTTAGAACGCCTCTGAAAGCGCAATGTGAGTGTGGAGACGAAGTGCCTCACATTTCCACTTTCTTTTTGATCAAAGTGGTCACGAATGAAATAGTTTACCTGTACGCTATCTTACTGTGCGACCGTTAGTGAAGCCTGGTTATCCATTCGGTCTCGCAAAACTGTCCGGCCGAGAGGTACGTGACGTGACTACAAAACAATAACAAACAAAGTAGCCACTGACACACGGTTCAGTTTCTTTCGGTCACTACTAGACGAGACGAGGTGGCTGTCTGATTTTCTCGTTGCTCTCACCCACCCGTCTATACTCTGACTTTAGACTTTAGTACAGTGCTGCACCGAAGGTTACTCGTAGGTAGTGCATAACATAAAAAAACACGTGAGACTCGAGTCGAGCGCACTGCACTCTACTGGCAGCGTTCAGCTGCTTGTCACGTATGATATGTGTCTTGTACAATGCATGGGCTGTTTCTGCCCTTTGGATCCTTCTCCATTTGTTTACAATCAAACAAAGGATGTTTAACATAAACAACCTCGTTTATATGCTGTGTGTATTCATATTGGATTAGAGTTTCCACATGCCAGTTACTCTTTACTTACTTCTAGTATCTAGGTGTGTGATTTTAAAAATATATGTTCATTTCTCTTCTGCAGGGGGACACATCCATTCTCTTCTAGGTTGCTCCACCCAGTTGCGTCAAACTAAGTGCCCCTGGGGTTTCAAGCACCAGGGGGGCGGGTACAGGAGGGCCGTGTGCCTCTCGAGAGCTGTGACCAGTGATTGACAGGCGTACCCAGGATGCCTCTGTTCTTCAAAAAGAGCAAACCCAGCGATGAGTCCCAGAAGCGGCTGGAGTACCAGCTGTGCCTGGTGCAGTTACTGTTATTACTATCGATAAGGTGCCGGTTTTAATTGAAAGCGTGTTTCAGGTGGACCCGTTTGAGCAGCTTGCATGGTGTGCCTTTCTCAGTGGTCCAACAGCAGGACCCATCCTGGGGAGTTCAATATTCAAACTTCTACTGACTGTAGTTTTCCCCCAAACAGTGTAGTTTATTCTGTGGAATCCCCCAGTCAGGTGGGTGATCTTCATAAGAGGCTCAGTTTACCGTTAGTTCTTGCAGATGAAAAGTAATGAGTTTGCAAACCTACAGAGCTGCACCTAAAACACACTAAAACACCAAAATGAAGAGACTGCAAACAATAACTTGATTACACCAGCATATTTGATCATATTTGTGATGGCTGTTATTACATAGTAAACTTATTTGCATTTTGAAACATTACAGCTAATGTACCATAGCGTTTCAGATTTGGAATATGGTAAAAATGGCCCATATAACAGGAAAAAAATACCTCTATATAGAGTCAAAGGCTGAGTGTCTGAATCAAATGATGCCTATTTTGTTATATCCTATTATTGTTATGCTAGATCCTGTTTTGAGGCAGATGACCGAATATACATTTGCAATATGTTTATATAGCTGATGCTTTTGTCCAAAGCAACTTAAAATGTGGAGAAAAGCATCAGCTAAACAAATAAATGTAAATGTTGAAATGGTATAATACAATTCCATATGCTGTTATATTGGACTGAGAATTGAAATATGTTTTATTCTTTCTTGTCTCATTTTTCCAGGCCAAGGAAGCTGGTGCTGATGATATCTTGGACATATCAACCTGTGAGCTCACAGAGGTGAGCAGGAAATATATTTAAGACCCCGACTAGGATTTTAGTTTTTTTTACATATTCATAGGATACATACATGAAGCAAAGATTATTGAAATTAACAGCAAAATTGAGTGGCGGAAAGTGAGTAAGAATATACAGTGAAAATGTATATTAACTACTAAATTTGATTTGGTGTACTTTTCAGTTTTGAGGTCAGGTTCTCAAAATTGTCAAAAATTGTAAGTTAGATATTTGGGTTTTATTTAATCAGTGTTGTTTTGTGTTATTCACTCATTGTTGCTGTCACAGTAACTCTGAGATTCTATGTAATGTATGTAACTTAATGTATTTTTTGCCCCCTCCAAGGTCCCCCCCACTGCCCTGTCCATTTGTAAGGTCCTGCAGAAAAAGGTGAGACTACCTGTTTGGGGGAGGTGAGAGGAAGTGGGAGAAAGTGCGCAGAAGTGGGTCATTTTGAGTGATGGGTCTTGGGTTAGATTGTCAGGGTTGGAGAGAACAGTGGAAAATTGGGATGAAACTTCAAGTTCTTCTTTTGCTGTTTCCCACAAATGTAGGTTTTCATTGTTCATGGAAACAAGCTGAGGACTCTCCTGCCGAAAGGATGCTCCATCACTTCACTGGTGACATTGAAGGTTAGTGGGAAGATGGAAAAACTTGTCGTATAGCCTGGTCACTTTTTTGTCACAGTAACATTTTGTAAGTCCCTGAATTTATTTTTTAACACATTTTCTCGGAGGGAGTGGCATATATTATAGTTCCACGTACAGCTCAGTATTTTTACTGAGACAGTTTGAATGAAGCAGCTTTCTTAAAGGTTGAATGGCTGACACTTGACTGTTAGCCATTTTGCATTCTTCCATAAAAGTCAAGCCCCATATGTGAAGGAGCCCTTGACCTCTGACTTTGTTGTTTTGCCCCTCTTCTTGATTATCACAGGTTTTTAAATTTTTGTATTGGGAATAAGAATATTTACAGGCAAACAGGAGTAATAGCAACAGTTATCAAAATCTGTTTTTAACACATAATATAAAATAACAGGTTCATATCACAGCAATAGCATCAGGATTAATCACACACACATACACACTGGCTGAAGCCGCTTGTCCTAAGCAGGGTCGTGGCGAGCCGGAGCTTAACCCGCCAACACAGGGCATAAGGCTGGAGGGGGAGGGGACACACCCAGGAGGGGATGCCAGTCCATCACAAGGCACCCTAAGTGATACTCAAACCCCAGACCTGCCAGAGAGCAGGACCCGGCCAAACCCACTGCGCCACCGCACCCCCTCTTATGAATTACAGTCTATTCAAAAATAAGAGGAAAAAAGAACAGAAATTGATCAATTAAAAGTAAACAAAAAAGAATATATAATTATCCCATAATGTTTAATATGTGGGGGTGCGGTGGCGCAGTGGGTTGGACCGCAGTTCTGCTCTCCGGTGGGTCTGGGGTTCGAGTCCCGCTTGGGGTGCCTTGCGACGGACTGGCGTCCCGTCCTGGGTGTTTCCCCTCCAGCCTTACGCCCTGTGTTGCCGGGTTAGGCTCCGGTTCCCCGTGACCCTGTATGGGACAAGCGGTTCTGAAAATGTGTGTGTGTGTTTAATATGTAAGACTATGTAGAAATACATATACACTGGTACTTGGAAGTTTGTGAACACACTTAATTTTCTCTATTTCTGATCGAAAACATAATCAGATTTTTATTCAGGAGCCGATTGGAAGAATATTCTGGGGACAAGTGAGACCAAAATAGAACTTTGGCTTATATGAATATGCCAATGTATGTGATATGCCAATGTAAATATGAATAGGCTTGAATGAGAAGTGCTATGTTTGGCAAAAGGCAAGCACTGCATTCCAGCAAAAGAACCTTATCCCCTCTGTGAAACGTGGTGGTGGCAGTATCATGGTTTGTGTCAGCTTTGCTGCCTTTGGACCAGGACGGCTTGTCAGTATTTAAGGAACTACGAATTCTGAATTTTACCAGCAAATTGCACAGGAAAATCTCATGTTATCAGTCTGTGAACTGAAACTCAGGAGAAAGTGGGAAGGACCTGAAGCGGGCATTTCATGTGAGAAAGCCCACCAACATCGCTGAGCTGAAACTGTTCTGTAAGGAGGAATGGGCTGTAGTTCTTCCAAGCCGATGTGCAGGACTGATCAGCAGTTACCAAAATGTTTAATTGCAATTATATTTGCGCAAGGGGGTCACATACTGTTGCTACACACAGATATGTAACATTGTATCATTTCCCTCAAATAAATTAACAAGTTCAATTTTTTTGTCTCATTCGTTTAATTGGGTTCCCTTTATATAGCTTCAGAATTTGTGTAAAACTCTGATCATGTTTTACAGCACATTTATGCAGAAATGGAAGAAATTCTAAAGGGTTCACAAACTTTCAAGCACCATGTGCATATATAAATGTATTTATATGTATGCTTGTAAATATTCCCATCTATTAAGGGGTGGCAGAGACTTCCCTTATACCTGCTTATATAAAGCTAATTTCTTTACGAAAGCAACACAGTTTTGAGATAGAATTGCTGAATTTTTGTTTATGTACATAAAATGTTCAATATATTCAAGATGTTTTTATTCTTGTAGTACATAATGTCTGATTATAACAGGTTTTGGATCTCCATGAAAACAATCTCACATCACTTCCTGAAGACATTGGCCAGCTAAAGGCACTGCAGGTCAGCATATCAATGTAGGGAAAATCCAGATTACACCAGAGTATATTTGTACTGTATGTGCATATGTTTTCTTGGTCTTTCTTAGGTTCTCAATGCTGAAAAGAACCAGATAAAGGCACTACCAGAAACCATTGGAGATCTCCACCTTCTGCAGACCCTTAATGTGAAAGGTATATGTTGGGGGATGTAGTCTTGGAGAATGATCTTAGATGACATGTTGTACTAGTTGTCAACTCTGGGTAATCATTTCAACTTATCAAAACAAAATATTGTAGCTTCTCATCTTGCAAACACAGCTGGGACAGGAAGGCTCTTTGTAACTCTTTGTAAACATTTTGTTCAGAAGTCTTACATTGGCTGTAAATCGCAATCCACAAAAGCTTAATAACATAGATATACCTTCATTTATTTAAATTTTATGTTTGAGAAAAATCTCAAATATATTTGCACGAAGGGAAGATTGGCCTGCTTTGTTGCCTGGAATCTGTCACCAGTTAGTCATGCATTGAATGACAGGTTTTTAGTGTTCTTGGTGTTGTTGTTTATAGTTTTGGTTTTTCGGTTTTGCTTTTTGATGGATCCTTCTTATTCTTCTCATTTCCACTTCACTGGTCACTTGTTATTTATGCTGTTTTTGGTAACATGACACTGTATTACCAGGGTTTCATCATGACATGAGTTTTCCATGTAAGGTTACCACCTGGGAGATCATTATAATTACAAGTAGGAGGATTTAAATGTTCTTAAAGTGAATAATTGTCTGCTTAATGGTGCATTCATAGCTTAAAAAGGACTGAGTTTATCTTGTTTTAGCTTCAACAGTAAAAATACTGTCTTGCCATTTTAATGGAAAGGATTCTCATTTGTATTCTCTTTTAATTTGTAGAGTCTTTCTGCAGCACATCTTCATAAAATATTCCCAGACCTCTTATAAGTTTTTCCGGTAAATGTGTGGTTATCGCAACAGCTGAATAAATTGTCAGTAGGTCTGTGGGATTATTTTTATTAACTTTGGAAGATAAACTTGGGTTTTTTGGATTTTCTTCAAGCTGTATGAAAACCCATACTAACTACTTGTGACCCTTTGCTTTTGAATTTATTATGTACTTGAATATATTTGTATATTTAGAGATTTTTGTTCAAACAAAATTTAGAAAATAAATTAAATTAGAAAGGTAAATGGAAGAACATATCTTTGAAAATTTATATAGTGAAAATCATCTTGAGCCAGGTGTTCTAGCAAGATACTGTAGATACTATGAATACCTTAGTTTACACACTTGGTGTGGCGTGATTTGACTTTAAGTGCTTGGGATGAGCAAAAATCATTAACAATTGAAAATTCTGAATTCTTGGAAAAGATCCATTTTGTATTATTTTAATTATTTCTGGAAATGTATTATTTTTTCTTATATTTTATTGTGTCTTTATTAATTATGTTTATTTGTTCTTCTTTTTGTGTGCGCTTGTGTAGGGAACCACCTCAGCAAGTTGCCATCCTCGCTAGGCCGCTTATGCAGCCTGCGTACTCTGGATATCAGTGAGAACCAGGTGAAAGAGCTCCCCTTGGCCATGGCCAACATTAGAACCCTGGAGGTGAGTCTGAGTGTTGTGGAAGGCGGAGCAGTCGAGAATGAGGTAGGGCCAAAACTACTAATGAAAAATATTAAAATGACAGCACTGACATTGTTTTGGTGAAGCGTTGCAGCGTTGATCCACTTAAGAGTCTTACCAAATTGAGTTTATTCTCACATTACTTATCACTTGTGGTTAGACCGTGGCAGACAAATTGTGTCAAAACAAAGTTGCTTACTATACTTTTGTTTGTCATGCCTGTTTGTTGGCCAGTGTCTGACACTGGATGCCACCCAGATGACCTTCCCACCTGCCTCTGTGTGTGCTGGAGGCACCGAGGTCATCCAGCGCTTTCTCTGCTCCGGTGAGGGGATGAGCATCAAGTTCTGCTTCTTGGGAGACTACATAGAGCAGGCCCTGAAAAGGAAGCTCTGCATGTTTTTTTTATACTGTACTTTTATTTAGTGAGCAGATTCTGTAAGTCCAAACAGCTTACTTTTCCATCTTGATATATTTTATATCTATTTTCTTGGGAACATAGAATGTAAAGTAACAAGGAGTGTAACATAAGGATCTTTTGCTCCTACATCTTCAATAACTGCTTGTTCAGTGCAAGCTCCTGGTTGTCTAGAGTCTATTTCAGAATCATAGGGCCTGAGACAGGGTACACTTTGGACAGGACACCAGTCCGTCACAGGACAATCACACACACTCATTCACATACACTTACAGTTAAGGCAGTTTAGAGTCACCAGTTTTACCTGAAACACGTGTCTTCGGACTGTGGGAGGAAACCAGGGCACTCGAAGGAGACCCACATCAGCAAAGGGAGAACATGTAAGCTATGCACAGACTGACCAGGAATCAAAACTATGTACAAGAGCTAACAGACCAAGAAATGTGTGGCACCAGCACTACCCGCTGTGCTACCATGCAATGTCCTATATACACACAGTCTGAAAATTAGGGAGTGCATCAAGTTTATTTTATAATTTATAACTTTGCTACATGTGCTTTGTTTTACATATTCCTTGTTATTAAATAAGACCTGTTTCACATTGTATTCTGTCCTTGTGTGTGCACTAATGCAGTAATTCCTGTTTCCTGTGTTTGCAGAACTAGGTGTGGAGTACTGTCCTCCCTCGCAGTACCTGCTGCCAGTGTTGGAGCGCGATGGAGGGCCAGTGGAGGCAGACTGCGTGGATGGGGAGCAGGAGGCCTGGCAGGTGGGCTGCCCACCATCTCCAAATGAGGCAGAGGTTAAGTGGCAGCAGGCATATTAGTGTTCAGGTCGCAGGTTTGAATCAAACCTCCTGCTGTAATCCTCCTGAGCAAGGAATTCACTGTGAATTACTCTATTAAAAGTTACCCGGATGTATAAATGAATAAATCACTGAAAGTAGCTTAACATTGTAAGGCACTTTAGAGAAAACGTTGAGATAAATTAATAAATGTAAATGTAAGAAGCCCTTCCTGCACGTGGCCCTGCATCAACAGTGCTGAGTAAACCTGCTATTGCTCCTCTCTTTGTCCATAGAATAAATTCCTGGACTACGCAAAGAGAAAGGTAAGGATTTTTTTTTTGCTCTTCCCAGTGGTGCCAACCTGCTCCTACGCATGTATTTCCTGCTGTAGCCCATCTCTAACGACACGTTTCCTCCCTCAGGAGCAGAAGCAGCAAGAGAAGCTAGAGTTTGAGCGACGCCTGGATGAGGAACAGAGGGAGCACACGCAGCTGTTCCTCCTCAACCACTCCCGGAAGGAGGATATTCTCCAGTCTGTCAAACAGGTGAGCGCGGTAGAGCCCCCCTACCCTCCTTGGACCTGTACAATCACCACATACCCAAACCTGTAACCAAAAATCCTGTAGTGAGAGTGAAGTGTGCTAACTGCTGCACCAACTGTTGGCTGGCTGGTCTTCCCAGGAACAGGAACGACTGGAGCAGGGCGTGATGCAGCAGCAAAAAGTCATGGAGCTGGAGAGGCAGCGTCTGCTGGACCAGATGAAGCTAACAGAGATGAGCATCTCTAGCCGCATTTCCCATCTGCTCCTGGAGAACAAGAGGTGTGTCCTTTGTGTGTATGTATGTGTGTATGTCTGTGTTTGTGTGTCTTGTAGGAACCTGCTGTAAGGAGGAACATACCATAATGCTGTTTTTAAAAGTGAACTAAAATCGAGCCACAGGTTGCATAGTGGTTAGTGATGCTGCCTTGCAGTATAAATGTTTTTGGGATTTGGTTCAAATCCCACTCCTGCTGCAGAACCCTTGATCGAGGCACTTATGATGAACTGATACAGTAAAAATTACCCAGCTATATTAAAGGACAAGTCATTATAAGTTTGCCTTTCTAACGGAATAAGTTGCCTTGGGCAAAGATGTCAGTTACATCAGTTACATACCGTTGGTTCTTGGTTTTTGCTCTGATGTGGTAGAATGAGCTCCCTCTGTCCATCCGAGCTGCTGAATCTCTTTCAACATTAAAGAAGGATCTCAAACCCGTCTCTTCCAGACCTATTTTTCTCCTGATCTCCTGACAGCTATATAAATGAGTCCAACACCATCTGCTATGATTATCTGTGTATTTGCTATCTGAGTGTCACTTCTGTAGGCAGCTGCTTAACACACAAGCTGTCCACCAATAATCCTGTGTTTGTGTCTGTAGCTCTTCTTCTGTTCTCAATGCCCTCCTATTTACTCAAAATGTTGTTTTAGAGAAGGGTGCTTATTAAATGAATGTGTAAATGTTGATGTGTTGTGTGTTCCTGCTGAACCTCACCAGCTGTCTCTGTGTTTCAGGCAGAAGAAAAGTGCAGAGTTCCTGCAGGCCCTGGAAGAGGACCGGTGAGTGAGAACAGCGTGGGGCAGCATGGGATAGCATGCAGGGAGAGCAGGAGACATACGGGCGCTTTCAGGCCCTGATGACTCCCTCTCTCCATTTCCACAGCATTCACCTAGAGCAGCTGACCTCCATCACGCAGGAGGAGGCCAATTCGCTGCGGAAGAGGGAGGTGGCTGGTGAGCTCATACATCCCACTGTGTCTTTTGATGATGCAAATGAGCGGCATGCTTGTGAAACAGGCTTAATGGATTTGTGTGTCCCGCCTGATCCGCCACCACCTATGTAGCTGCCATGCAGAAGATGCTGTCAGAGAGCTACTCGCTGCGTTTGCTGCAGGAGGCCAGCGAGACACGTAGGAACAACCTGGTGACGGAGACCTGCCGGAGGTTCGTGGGTCTCACTGAATTGATGCTAATAGGCTAGTTGTAGCTAACTGGACAGTGAATTAAGAATTACATGTACATTTATTCACTTAGCAGACATGTTTCTCCAAAGCAATGTACAGATCAGAATAAATTAAAGTGCATGTCACCAGCACACTTAGAGACACAGATGCAGAGACACCATTCTTAAAGTGCAGGCATTCCAATGCATTAAAAATTGTGTTATAAAATAGCTGTATATAGAATTGAGAGTGAGATTCTTCTGACAGATAATGTAGTGAAAGGTTATATCAGGAGAGAAGTGGGTCTGAAAGATGTGCTTTGAGACTCTTGAACACTGACGGGGATTCAGCAACTCTGAGGGTCTGAGGTAGATCATTCTGAATTGATTGGTGCTAAACTGTTTAGCCTGTGTTTGACAAGATGCAATATGGAGCACAAGACATGTGTAAAGCAGTAGGTCAAATAAGTGGGGCTGTTTTGGAGGGTTAATCCGCTGAAGAGAAATGCTTCAATAATATATTCAGTTTTATTTTTTTTTATTTATTTGGTTATGTCTGTCATCCTGTTCTGTAGCCTGGAGAGTCTGGATAAGAAATTTGATCAGGTTCTGTCTCTGCAGCAGCTGGACAAAAGCAAAGCAATCGCCCAGATCCTGCAGGAGGTGAGAACTTGCAGAAATAATGGGGACTGTTAGCATATTTAACACTGAGTGCAGGTCAGGGACAGACATGACCTGAAAAGTCCATTTGTGGGTTTTATATGTACAGTTATTCATTTAGCTGACGCTTTTCTCTAAAGTGACTTTTAGAGATTTACCCACTCATACAGCTAGGTCATTTTTATTGTACTGGTTCAGGATAAGTACCTTAGTCAAGGGTACTATAGGAGGAGATGGGATTTGAACCTGGAACCTCTGAGATGGACTAAACCATGACAGATGCATCAAACACCCTAGATAAGACATAAATTCACTGCAGGGCTAAATATTTATTATATATTAAATTACAAATATAATGTATTTGCTTTCATTTTGTACTTTAGCATCCTATTAATATGATATCTTTTACATCAGTGAAAATGTAATTTGAACCTGGAACCTCTGAGATGGACTGAACCAGGGATTGTCCCTGAGTGTCAATGAAAGCTCCTACACTTTGTCTCCTCATTCACAGGAGGAAATGCAGAAAGCAGCGTTCGAGGCCCTGCAGCTGCAGAAGGACAGCGTGCACGGCTTCATCCGGAACCAGGTGGGTGTGTTGGCCCCGCCCCCTACAACTGGAGGTGGGGCCTGAGAGTCCACATTCCAAATGTGTCATCGGAAAGGTTTTATGCCATTTATATTTGTTGTATGTCCTGAAACTTTGGCTGATTTTGTTATCAAGGAGGGTGGGGGGGACCCACATGGGCCATGGGCCATGCTCATCCTCCAGTCCCCACCGGGGTGGGCAGAATTATCATCATCTTCTTGACACACACCAGTCGTCTTCAGTGTGTTTTTTTTTTTTTTTTTTTTTTGATTTACCCCTATCTTCATGCGCCTTGTCTTTGTGGCAGTCAGCCGGTCCCTGCAGCTCTTCATCCCTCTCAGCCAATGAGTTTTCTGTAGAAGATGACACTTTACTGGCTAAGCACATTTACACATACAAGGAATTTGATGTGTTGGATGTCAGGCACATTTAACATACAGAACAATATTAAAGTAATAGTGTAAGTCTAAGGTAACAAACACTATAAATACTGCACATATGGTACAGTTGTTTCAGGGGTGTGAATGAGCATATCTAATATGCATGAGAATAGAAGAAAAAATATTTGGGGAATTAAATATAAAAGCATACATTACCCAGGAGGCCCCTGGGCATCTGGCGCTACGTGCAGTGAATGTCTCTGTAACACAACAGATACGTTAGGCACATGGCGCATCAAACACCAACACCAGCTGCCCCTTTTGAGCCCTTGTGTGAGAGCAGCAGCGGTTCACTCCTTGTGTTCTCATGTTTCTAGATTAGGCTAATAGAAGCTGAGTTAAGGCAGCTGACTAGACTGGAGGTAAAGAGGCGGGATCTGGATGCTGAGAATCTGCAGGTACGTCTCAGGGGGCGGGGGACCGAGGACCAATAACAGTGAATCTCTTTGGACTGGATGCTAACTGCATGACTTACCTGTGTTTTTCTGTGTGTTATGTACAGTCCTGGGTGGCAGGTTTGTAGATGTTCATGGGTGTAGGCTGATCCTCAGAAATACAGACCACTCATGACAGTGGCACCTTGCATGGTTAAGGTTTTTGGGGGCATACAACACACTGCTGTAGCTGCCCTCCACAGTGCCTTCTCACATACGGTGTACTTCTGCAGACCACAGCGGTTACTTTTTGAATAAATCAGAATACTTACCTATGTCCCACATTTTGTTTGCGATTCCCTGCTCAGCTTGGCCTTGGTTTGTTTTTATGCATCAGCTCCTCTCACTACCCCATTGAACTCACCCTCCCTTCAAATACGAAGGCACCTTCATCCCATCCCTTGCCGTCACCTCAGTTTCAGTGGGAGTAGCAAAGAAAGGAGATGTCACTCTGCTCACGTATTAGGACTAATGTGGGCATGTGTGCGTAACTGTCGATGCAGGGTCTTCTGTCTGAGCAGCGCTCTGCCCTCACTGACATGCTGCAACAGTTGCTCAAGCAGAAGGACCAGAGGGAGCAGGAACTTCGCCAAATCCTGGTGAGCCCAGATGCCTCTGTTTTATACTCGAAATTCCTGGATACTCCTGTCACCAGAGTCTCAGCTGATGACAAGATTCTAGAGAGAATGTCTTCGGAACCTGGTTCAAAGGATGCCCCTCCAAAGAGCACTGATTTTCAAACCTTCAAACCTTCCTCTTTGGCAGGGCGAGATGGAGCAGAAGAGCGACTCGAATCTGCAGAACTACTGGATGATTCAGTACCAGAGGCTTCTGGATGCCAAGCCCCTGTCCCTGCGCATGCAGGTAGGGCCCGCAATTTGGCCTCATCATGGCACACACGCCTCACACTGTACATTGAAACAGTGCAATGAAAGGTAATGCAGGTGGTGGAGAAACATGCTGTTTTACCAGCTCCCAACAGAGGGCAGTACTGTGCCAAAGCTACTTTTTCATTCACTTTCAGTAAACACATTTTCCTTGGCAGCACTGGTCATGTGACCCACCCAGTACTTAATAATCAGAGGTGACAACAGCAGTCTTCAAGCTCCAGAACCCCTAATTTGTCTTCACATTGCCACCTCCTTTTGTGACCCTCAGTGCATGTGTCCCCCAGCCTGCCCTTCTCCTTTGGTTAATGGACAGATATGTTTCTGGCGCTGAATGCTCTGTGTGACTGAATGCGTGAGAGAGACCCAGCAAACTCCCTCATTGTCCTCTTCTCACCCCCAGGAGGCTGGAGTGGAGAAGGAACTGGTGTCTCTGCTGTGTAAACTGTCTGCTCAGCACTACCTGCCTGTAGTCGCTCATCACCGTGTCACTGCAGAGTCTCTGCGTCACATGACCCAGAGCGATCTCAGCAAGGTGCTCACTCACCTCTTAACATTTGTTAATACATACATGTTTATCTGTGCGTTTACCATCCTGCTGCCTGTGGTCCTTTGAGCGCGACAGTCCTGGCCGATGTCTGGACGTGTGTGTGTATGTATATCGTGTGTATATCTGTCATTTGTGCCCACAGCTGGGAATCAGTGAAGTTGGGATTCAGAAGGCGCTTCTCAACTGGGCCAAAGAAAAGACAGTTACTCCCACTAAAGGTACCCAGTGAGCCATCTTCCAATATGACCATGTCACTCATTTGTTCTCTCAGCCAGAATTTAGACATGATGTCTGTCACCAGAAGAAGCAAGAGAGATTTGGAACAAGCTTATTTTTCGCAGATAGATGCACGGTAGATGGATGGATGCAGCATGGATGATGTCACCATGAGTAACTGAATATTAGAGCACTTGCTCAGGATTACAGCAGCATTTCCTTTTGCTTCCTCGAATTTCGTACCTCTTACTGATGTTTTTAGATGGCTATACCACCCTTACTGAGAGTGACCTCCCCACAGAGCCCCTCACAGTTTACATTTTCCTGCAGTTTTGTTTCTGCACTGAGCTGCACTGTAAAACATTGATCCACAGTGGAGCAGAACTTGTTTCAGATGCTCCCCCTTATGAGTAGGACAGCTACTGGCCACCAGCTTTATTGTGTGTGTGTGCTGGGATGCCGCATGCAGCAGCCGTGTGGTCCCATTCTATTCTGTTTCCCTTTTCCAACAGTGGTCCAGCTGGAGGAGGAGGAGGAGGAGGCGGCGGCCGGCCCACTTGTCCCCAGCGCTCCCTGTGTGCCCACCTCTCCACCGTACTCACCTGTCCTGGGAGTTGTTCCTTCCGCACCCAGTCTGGAAGAGAGGCCTGGGAGTTCAGAGTGTGTGGTGTGCATGGAGAAGGAGGTATGAGAGGCGGGACTCATTCACAATGAATTACTTCCACAGCTATCCTTGTTATTTAAAGAGCTGCCATTGAGAGTATAAGCAAACTGCTAACTGGACAGCTTCAGCATTGACAGCTGGAAATTGATCTTTGCTGTTGAAATGACCTGATGACTTGTTTTTGTGTCCAAATGAATTAATGGTGATCTTTTGCATGTTGATGACTAACCCCCCTCTGTCTCTCATCCCCAGTCCCAGGTGATCTTCTTGCCCTGTGGCCACGTGTGTTGCTGCCAGGTCTGCAGTGATGCCCTGCAGACCTGTCCCCTGTGCCGGAGCCATATCTCCCAGCGTGTCCGCATCTACCACCCTTAGAGAATGCTCTGAGGTGGCAGCCTCTCCCTGTGCTGCCTTCTTACTCTGGCCCTGGTGCCTGAGCTACTTTTCCCACTGTTTTCTATTGTGACAGCACTAGGGGGCACCACACAGCCAACTCCCCCTGTTGCCCCATCACTTATTTCACCAGTAGATCCACCCAACTACTGTACTACATGTCCATTTTTAGATTTGCCAAGAAATATCAGTAAAGCAGTGAGACATCATCCTCCAGTGTCACTGAACTCACCGAATGACCTGAAGGGCTTTGTCATTTCACTCCAATTTTACCCCGCTCTCCCTACATGCCTTACGTGTGTGACCTTACCCCACTGCTCCCACCCATTGTCATCCCCTCATCAGCTTGCAGCCTGCCTCTTCCAGCTCACCCACTGCTGGTCTCCTCAGTGAAGTGCTCTTATTCTGCCAGTGGCTCACTTGTGCAAGGGCTAGAGTGGCTCCTCAGTGCTGCGCCAATACCCAGCTGGGAAACATTTTAAAAAGGGTTTTAGAAATAGTAACAAGTTAATTAAATATGAAATGAATGGACTATTGAGATGGTTTGAGTACTGTATTTTGGGAAGTGCTACTGAATCTCGTACCCAATCTCCACCTTGCTATTCACACACCACCTGAATCCCGAGTGCCCATGACAGCATCTGACCTGCATGTCCCCACAGTATTTTTTCCTGTAGTAGAAGTGCTCTTTGACATTCCCAAATACTAGTATCTGTCACAGTAAAACATATATAGCATGCTTTTGTATTTCGCATTGCAAGTCCTTTGTCGTAGAAACACATTTTCTAACCTTGCTGATTTATCCCAGTGCCCTGCTGACCCTTCGCTCAAGGCTCTAAAATCATTCCCTGCCTTTTACTGTGAGCGTTGTGTGTCCATTTACCCCCCCGGCTGCATCCATCTCTGTTCGCAAAGAATGCATGTGTGTATCAGTCTTCCTCCTGTAAGATTTATTTTGTTACTATAGATTTTTGTACATGCCTTAAACTTATTTGCACTTGGTATAGGACAGAGTTACATACCTTGGAGCTGTATGTATGCATGTGTTGTGGGAGTTTTACATCAGTTGTACACTAGTACTTTTTCAGAAGCTGCTGGCAATCACCTAGTCCTGCACCTCCTGCTTTTCCCTCTCCCATCATTGTTTATTTGAACCAGGAACATCTGGTACCCATGTGTAAACATCTGCCTGCCTGGAAGGTTATGTGATGCGTGCCACTCTTCAGCATCGCACCTGCTCTAAGTGAATGTTAAACCTATGCAAATAAACTGGCTCAGACCTTCTGTGGACCCTGGGCTGAGTTTGTGTTCCTTCCTACATGTAGCAGGGATAAGAGGTAAAATTATCCATTCATGAGAATTTGTTAATGTGAACATATGGCAGTTTAGCCTACAGATACAGATGGGAACAGTATATTGAAATATTAAAAATCCTTTTACTGATCCTGCCACCCACAGGAGACCCAGCAGTACTCTAAACTTCAGCCTCCTATAAAACCTTAGATACTGGGGGGAAAACACTCGGATAGAACACAGGTTTGGTAACTGCCTGCAATATTCCATTAAGACATGGGCAGGAGGAATCTTAACAGGCAGCAATTATGAAAAATGATTTATTGCCTATGCTTGACTGTGGAAGCATCAAACAAAGCAGAGCCCATACTGAGATAAACAGGAACCCAACCTCGGTGGGAAATGCTGTTACTACTTGTGTCGGCACTAGGGAGTGGAGAGCTGCTTACTCAAGTAGGGGTCAGTCATTTATACACTTATCTCCTGGTGGTGTGTCTATGGAGTACCTTTGTGTGGATTCCTCTGGTCCTGATAGGCTAGACACTGCTCTGTGCTCCATAAGCCCACCTTGTGGTAACTCCTCAGGCCCCAAACAGCTAGACACTCCTCTGTGTTCCATAAGTTCAACTGCTGGGGAAACGTCTGGCCCTGACTGGGTAGATGCTCTTCTGTGCTCCTTAAGTTCACGTTCTGTGGAAAGCCCAGGTTCCGATTGGCTGCATACCGCTATACATTCCATAAGCCCACCTTCTGTTGATTCTTCTGACCCTGACTGACAAGACACTGTTCTTTGCTCCATAAGCTCACCTTCTGGGAACTCCTTCGGCCCCAAGGGGTTGGACACCGCACTGTGTTCCATAAGTTCTCTTTCTGGGGAAATGTCTGGTGCGGACTGGCTGGATACTCTTCCTTGCTCCTTAAGCCTACCTTCTATAGAAGCCCCAGGTTCTGACTGGCTGGATGCTTCTATATGTTCCATAAGCCCACCTTCTGCAGACTCATCAGGGCCTGAGTGGCTGGGTATTGCATTGTGCCCTATAAGTACAACCTCTATGAACTTATCTAATTGTGACCTGTGAGGTGCTTGCTCTTCCTGGAGCTCACCTTCCATGCAATCCTCCACCTTTGAGAGGCTGGACTCTGCCTCTTGTTTCCCGAGTCCACCTTCTGTGGAATCCCTGGCTTTTGATTGGCTATATTCTCCATCTGGTTCATTTTCATGTGGGAAACCATCTGATTTTGACTGCGTAGATTCTGTCTCTTGGTCCTTGAGCACCGGTTGTGGGCAGTGCTCTACTTTTGACACACAGAATTTTCCTTGTGGTTCGTTGAGCCCACCTTCTGCAGTATCCTCCACTTCCTGTTTGGATTCCTCCTCAAAATCCTTCTGTTTTTGGACTGACTCTTCTTCCACTGAGACAGGTAGCCGATAAGCCCTACTCCCCTGCAGCTGCCCGTTATTCGTATTTTGCATGTGTGTACAATCATCATCTCTCAACTCCAGCCACTCTCCCTCTTCTGCAGTTGCCTTTCCTCTGCTCTCCCTGCTTGGCAGCTCCTCGGGAGTTTGTGTCTTATGGTTTTCCATTTCCTCAAGCAACTCATCATCCTTCCCACACTGTTGTACCTCCTGTAGACAAGTTTCTGCATTTCCCTTCTTCTGTCCACCTTCATCTTTTGCAACCTTTCTCCACAATGCCAGTTCAATTTCATCAAGCAACTTCATTGTGACCGTCTGAAAGTATGTCAAAATGGTGTACTGTCATCTTTTTAATCTGTAAAAATTTACAGAGGAACAAACTACAGAATGTTTGAAGAAAGAAAGGAGAAAAAAAAAAAAAAAACCCCCACACGCCACAACTGCTGTAACCTGGACATTCGGAACTACTCCTTCCACTGACTGGTGTGAGTAAAGCAGTGCACAAATCTCACAGGTACAATGATGTCTCCCCAATTAAGTTTTACTCTGATAAGGCAGAACAGTAGGTCGTGTGCTGGAGGTTCTCATACCTTCATAATGTACATGACTGTCTCAAGCACAGCCTCACCACTGTACATCTCCTGCAAATCAAACTGGCCCTTGAGGACGTGGAACACACCATTCATCACACGCTTCACCTGTTAGGAACAGTGGACATTGGAGGAAGGAAAGTTAAGGATACGGAATGTGGATTCTTTTTGTTTCTGAGTGAGATGTAACCAATCCTTCAAAAGATGTTATCTAAATTGATTTTTTCTTTTGCTTGCAATATCACAGTAACTAAGTGATATTAGTTGCTCATGGGGAATGAATATGAGGTCTGGGAGATGCTGGGACTGTACCGTGTCTCTCAGGCGCTGTAGCTCCTCCCCCTGTCGCTGTTGCCACTGTAAGCACCATTCTTCCACATCGCAAGACTTCCTAGGCCTGGAGAGCTGTGGGGGGACAGAGACAGCGCTGCTCCAGCTGCCTCCCAGCTGCATGCCCTGCCAGATCCCCTTAAGCAGGCTGCTTTGCCTGACCTCTTCCAACTCCTCAGCACATCGTTTATGTTCCTCCTGCCATTTCCTGTTCCTGTTCGCCAGGGTCTGTTGGGGTCAGGGAGTACAGGTAGAGCAAAAGCAAAGCAATACACAAGTGTCCTAAATCTCTGGGAATTTACTGCAGAAGAGGTGGGAAGACATGGTGACTCATTTCCTCATCTAACTTGTTAATTGAGTGCCTGGAGAAAACAAACCTATTTCCTGTACATGTACTCAAAGTTTTGATTAGTACCAGTACACATCCTTCCAGTATTGAAAAGGCATGCACGCACACCAAGACAAACCCTGCAGTCTCCCTTACTTGTTCCAGTTGCTCTTTGTCTATTTTGACATCTTGAAGATCCTCCTCTAGACGGCACACTTGAAGCTCCGCCTCCTTGCGCCTCTGTCTCTCCGCACGGTGCTGCTCCCGCATAAGCTCCAACTCTTCCATCACTTCTGCACAAAGCAAAAAACTTTACATCACTAAGGACCCACCAGGTAAGGTGGGGATGTAGCTCCTTATCCTATTTGGGTGCCATGTACAGTCAAAAGCCAGGTGTTCTGCACCTGTGACCTGCAGCTCTAGTGAGGCGTCCTGGGCAATGAGTCTCTCCTTCTCCTGCAGGGCAGCGCTCAGTTTAGACTTCAGTTCCTCAACCTTCTGCTGGTATGACACAGCTTCCAGCTGCAGTTGACATAGGCGTGAGGAAGACGACGCCAACTCCTCTGCAAGCTGCACCTGAAGCATTATGGACAAGAGGCATAGATTCCTCAGGGCTGTGGGATAGGCAGGTAACGGGACAGCAAGAAACTGGCAAACAGACAGGAAAATGGACGAGATCCCCAGCAAAAAGAAAAAAAAAAAAAAAAAAAAAGGCAACATAGGATACTAGAGAAGCATAACTACTGAGCAACTGGTATGACAAGAACACCATAAGGAGCCACCTGTGTGTGAACAAAAGTCAAGTACTGCGCTACCTTTTCCTGCTCAGCCTGCAGGAGGTGTTCCTTGTTCCGTTCACTTGTAGACTGGACCAAGTCACTCCTCTGCTCAAGCAGCAGGTTGTTCTGCTCCATGTACCTAAGAGATTGGGAAGAGAAGGTTAGAATAATCACATCTACCCATTAAGTGCTCCAGAGCCATCAGCTCAATTCTACACACAAATCTGAGTACAGAGGTGACATCATTTATAACTTTCAAAGACAACGATGAAGAGGGCAAATGTCTGTCTGAGTGTATAAAGACAGGTAGGTCCAGCATTCCTTGCCTCTGGACCTGGTTGATGAGCTCCCCAATCTTAATGTTCTGCTCCTTGATATGCAAGCTTTTCTCAGAGATGTCCTCCCTCAGACCTTCATTCTCCTTCATGAGAAAGAGGTTTAGTGTCAAAGGGACATTTAAAGAAGATGACATTGCATTCATCTGATGTAGACATTCAGATCAGGCAAGGACAGTACACACCTGGATGATTCTCTGGATGTTGTGCATGATTGTTACAGTGTCCATGGAAACAGGAGACATGCCCATTGGTGGCCACCATTGTTTCTGGAGTCCATCCACCTGGCAGTAAACTGTGATGAGGTCAGAGCTACCAGCACAGGTGTGGAAAAAAGCATGCCATTCCGCAAACAGCACATCGCCAAAATTCACAAAATGGTGAACAACACTGACCTTCGATGCCAGCAGGTCAACTTTATCAACCACTTTCCCGACTGCCAATCGTATTTCAGTGCTGTGCTGTCGGGCTTCCGTCATCAAGAAAGATATGAGATCGGTACCTGCGGTGAGGGAGGAATTTTTTTTGATGTCCTTTACCTTAAGTTTTGTAAGAGTTGGTGAAAAATTATTTTTGGCAAAAAAAAAAAAAAAAAAAAAAAAAAAACCACTGGTGGCAGGAAGGAGGATCTCATACCGTTACAAAGCACAGCATCTACTGGAAGCTGCTGGATGGTTTCCACAGAGAAACTACTGCAACCAGCGGTGGTCTGTGCATAGGGAGCCAATCAGCGTATTGGTTAATTGATTAATAAAGACCGAGTAATTTTTAAAATATATTACTAGCGCTTTTAGCAACACTGATTCCCATTTGAAGTGCTCAAATTTTTATGAGATCCAGCTGATGGCTGGCTTCAATTCACCAACATCAGCTAGAGTGACAAAATACTTACCATTGTGTCTACACTATGGTACAGGGGGGCAGGGATGGCCTCCGAGAGAAAGGAAAGCTTGGTCTGTTCCACTCTGGCTTTCGGGGATATCAGTTTACCCTCAGCAATGTCAGGGTTCTGGAGACCCAAAAAAGGAGGAGGGTGAAGACGACTGAGCTTACAGCAATCCAAGGTGATGACAAGGTCAAGTTTTTAATTTAAAAAAAGAAAAAAAAAAAAAAAAATCCATGCAGGAGGTTGGTTTACAGCTCACCAAGGGCTGCTTCCTCAAAGGAAGGGACTTGGCAGGTGATAGGCAGTCCCTTAGAAGAGAAATCAGGACACAAGGGTGACCCCACAGGCTTGTCCTCAACAGAGGACAAGACAGGAATCCAACAATGTAATGAACCAAGTCCTCCTCCAACACAGCTACATGTGGGGATACCTTTGTTCGTTGGGGATTGTGTTGGGAAGCTGTGTTGACATACTGGAGGATGAACTGATTGAATCATCACGCCGAAACACTGCAGGATTGAGGTTCAGTCCCTTGTCCTTTGCAGGTTTCACCTAAGGACAAGGTTGGAAGCAGGTTTAGTGGATCACATATGAGCAGAGTGCTATGAATCTGGGGGGGGATTAGAAATTCAACGGTATAATGTGTCAAACCAACTCTCCACCTGGCGTATTTCTGTCTCAAAGATGAGCGTGCTGTCTGCAGGCACTTGGTTCAAGACACCCTGTGACCCATAACCCAGGCTTGGGGGCACTGCCAGGAACCGTCGCCCACCTTTTCGTGATCCCAACATGCCTTGCTCCAGACCCTGACAACAACAAAACACAGGATTAATTCCAGGAGCACCTCAACAAATCCATCTAGTGTCCTCATTGTAGGAAACATGCTTACCTTGATCACTTTCCCAGCCCCGATCCTCAGTCTCAGTGGCTGGTTTCGGCTGATGGTGCAGTCAAACGCCTAGAAAGACACAAAGCTGGCGAGTGAGTACCTGCCTCCTGAAAGTGTCAGGGAAAAAGCTCACGTCAACTTCGTAGTTACTAAAAAAAATAAAATAAAAAAAAATAAATAAATGGTTCTTTTTGATGGGTTGGAATGAGCTCCTTCTGTCCCTCAGAGCTGCTGAATCCCTTCCAGCATTCGAGTTCCAAACCCATCATTCAGACTCATTTCTTTCCTGGTAGCTACACAAGTCCACAACCATCTGCAATGGTTACCTATATATTTGCTATATGAATTTCACTTCTATAGACAGCTACCAGAGGAATAAGAACCAGCAACATGGTGGTATCAGATCTACAAGTTGTGTATCTACAGTTGGGGGGGCGTGGTGGAGCAGCAGGCTTGGCTGGGTCCCGCTCTCTGGTGGGTCTGGGGTGGCTTGTGACAGACTGGCATCCAGCCCTGGGTGTGTCCCCACCCCCTCCAGCCTTACGTCCTGTGTTGCCGGGTTTGGCTCTGGTTCGCTGTAACCCTGCTTGGGACGAGCGGTTGCAGCCAGTGTGTGTGTGTGTCTAGTTTGTGTGTTCCATTTACATGTATGCATCTCCAAAGTTATGCAATAAGTTTGTGCACGAGTTAGCTAGAGAAAAGCCTTTGCCCGTGTCTCTCCACCTGTCCCACGGTGTGCTTCTGCAGCAGCCAGCCAGTGTAGTCCACCTCTAGGGTGTCTCCGCACTCAGCAGCATGGCCTTCTCCCAAAATCAGGTCCTGCACAATGACTGCATCCAGCGAGGGAGCGCTGTTCATCTTTGCTAAGCACACCTAAGTTTGGATGAGAAGGTTTGCATTCAGAATGGAAAAGATGGGGCAGCCAAACAGGTCCTGGAAGTATCTCTTTCACCTCTTTACAAAAGTCCACTCTGGCCTTCTCTGAGTCGAACATTATTGACCAGTTCTGCTTGTGGTCATCATAGAAGCTGCCATAGTTACCCGGCTGAATCTGCAGGAAAGAGCAGGAGGACGGTCATGAATGGGGCTGCCTGACCATGTACGGTTGTGTATGATCAAGTAGTGATCTGTGGTCTCACCGTGAACATGAACCCAGGGTGGACTGTGGCAGAGGTCACATGGTCCTGTTGGTTGTAGTAAAGCAGAACCTTATACTACAGGACCCCAGAGGAAAAAAAGAGGATATTTTTTACTTTCAATATCAGAAACAGGTAGCACTGGTGCCTCACAGCTCCAGGTATGTGTGTGACTGTGTGTAAGTGAAACAGAGTGATTGTCCCATGATGGACTGGTGTCTCATCTAGCATGCCCCCCCTCCCCCCCGTGTCTCTGGGATAAGCTTTGGGCCACCCCAATGCTGCAATCAACAAACATTTATCGACAGTAGATGGATGAACATCAGAAACATAATTTTCTCTTTTGGTTATGTCTCTGTCTGGGTCAAAACTATGGGAACTCAGCTAGAACAAAAAAAACGGCTTTTGATTAGACTGATATCAGCTGCGTCAAGATAACAGTCTACTGACTTGACAGATTTTTTTTAAAGTTTGCAGTGTCCTGCACAACGTGACACACATTTAGCAAAGATATCCGTTTATTGACCAATTTATTGAACTATTAACATATCAATAACTGATTGGTCAACAGACCAGTGGAATGGACCCCCGACGGGCACCTGGCTCTCACCTCCCGTGCTACGTGGTTTCCGAGGACTGCAGCTCCAGTTTTGCCCAGCTTCTCATGCTGTCCATTCACGCTGTTAATACACATGTGGAGGAATAGTCACGCATGTGTGCACTGGTGTACAAGGACATACAGATAGAATTTCTGTGCATCTGTCTGACGGACATGCCAGCACAGCAAGGGACTCCAGCTGATACCCGGGTTTGTACTCACTATCTGAAAGCGTGGACTGCCGTGGCCAACAGGACAGCTGGGATAGTGGGGGGCGGAGCTGAAGTCTGTATCTGCGAGGCTGCGGATTAGATTACAGAGCAACCTTAGTGTCACAGTCAAACTGGCCATTCGGGGCAGAGGTCACTCCTACCTGGGGAGGCTGGGCTGCCCCGGGGCTGCCTAGGAGCTCTGTACTGGAAGGACTGGTCACTCTGACTCGCCATTTCATCCGCTTTGAAGAGAGAGGCCAGCTTAGTCCTAAAATCATACACAAACACAAATTAAAACAATGTCACAGGACCTTTTATCACTGTGCGCCCCCCCCCCAAAAAAAAAAAAAAAAAAGGGGGGGGGGGGGGGGGGGAGTGTTAAGGTGTTGTTAATTTCTTCTCTGGTCAGACCCTTAACTGACAAAATACTAAAAATTCACAATAACTGCCAATTTACTCCCATTTTGCTTCTTTAATTGCATATGGTGAATTTAAAATTTGGTTTTATTATAAACTAACCTGACATTAATGCTAAAAATTTAATTGAGGCAATTTTACAAACATCCAAACATGTCCAGAAGGACATTTACATGACAGCTACACTGCAATACATGACAAACCCATCTTATTTTATCAAAAACACAGAGGAGAAACAGGAAAAGACACTGAAGAATTAGTAAACTGAATGATTGTCTGTTGTCAATATTTATTAATTTTGCTTTTCTCCAAGGATCACTTATATCAAGCTACTTACAATTATTTACCCATTTGTACAGCTGGGTAAGTTTTTTACTGGAGCATTTTCAGGGTAGGTACCTTGCTCAAGGTACTACAGCTGGAGGTAGGATTCAAACCTGCAGACTTTGGCTCCAAATGCAGCTGGAGCTCTAACCACTATCCTACCATTATTTAATCTTTTTTCATTATTACTCATCCAGCACATTTTAACCCACTGAATGTAATCAGCCCTAAACCAGATCAGTACCAACACACTGATGAAATTTGTAGACAAACTTAGGTCAATCTGAAAACTAGCCATGCACACAGAACTGGGACAGACAGGTACACACACACTGTTTTTGCTCAACATGCAGAATACTGACGCTGGAACCTCCCTCCAAAGGTAGTCAGTCGTATCCCATACTTTAGCCATGTCTTCCACCCACCCTACTATCCTCTTCAATGTGAGCTCATTGACACGCCTCCCTTTGCCCACATCTGACTCCGCCCAGTCCCCGCCCTTCAGTCAAATCACCAATAAAAATCAAAGACGCGCGAACGTTGATTGGTGGATTTGTTAGGGGCGTGTTCTTATAAGAAATTAAACAGGTGCTTTTCACCAAGATTAGCCTGGTCTATTTATTAATAATTATAAGAAAATAGACAAAACAGATTTCACAACATACATAGCCGAACACTTCAGTATAAATAACAGTTCAGTACATACAGTCTTAAAACATCTGGATGCCACTGGGTCCCAAATACAATACAATACAATACAATAATAAAATCTGTTACGCTGAGTGCTAATTATCAATCAAGTTAAAGACTTAACCCGTCACTTTTGACTTGCTGTGGAAAAAGTCCAGTTTATCTGTTGGACAAGCAATTCTGCGTAGTTCATATTAGTACCAGGTTGTGACCAAACACAGTGTAAAACTCGATAGGCAGTTTTTTCACCCATGGTATGGAACTGCGTGTGGGAAAAACTAGTACAAGATTAAATTCCAGCCAATTCAAAAACAAAATCCACCGACTCGGCGTCGTAGTCCAGGTTCGCGTTGTTTGCTGCAGCGGTGACTAGTTAGTACCAAGCCGCGCACGTAAACTCATCAAATGAGCGTGCGGTGAGAAAATCAACACTACCTGCATATCTCAAAAAAACTCACCCTTCAGGGAGCGTGCAATATCACCGGCTTTCGCTACCGCAAGCGTGCCTTGCAGATGGATTTTCGTAAGGACTTCAGAAATTCTTTAGTTCTGCTAACCACATCACTTTACGAAAACAAACGCCCCCTACCGGGCCGTACAAAAAGTGAGCAGCGGAGCCCCTTCCTTGTAGTTTCATTGTCGAGCAGGTGATCATCGCACTAACCAATCGGAACACAGCAGAATAGCCAATCAGAATACAGTGTTATTTGAACCAATTGGGAAACTCGACAATCATGGGAACGAATTGGAATGTACGACCTTAAGGTCGGCAATGAAAAATGGCGGCTTACGGGAGCCGGGGTGTTGTACTGATGCAGTTGAAATAAAAGTCCTCTAGTAAACACCGCTGTAGGAAGTAAAAACATCCAGCCAACGTGGCACACTACAAACGCATTTTTTTCAGGTTTGTACCTTTATTTTCCTTTTAAATGAGTGATAGCGAGGTTATATCCATCAGTGATGTTCGTCAGGCTGAGGAGGAGAGCGTGTCACTCTGACACACTGACAGTCAGGGTCATTAATTACTGAAAATCCCAGTAAGTAGGACTGTGAAATAATGCCACGTTTGCCCTTGGTAAGATAACTTTGGGTCTCAGCAGTGCTGAGCTGTGGTGTGTGGGCACGTGAAGGTCTCAGGTGAGCTGTCCACGCCGGTGTGTCTGTCCCTCAGGTCAGGATGGCCTCCTCTCACACCCTGCTCGTGCTGTATGGGAGCCAGACGGGAACGGCCCAAGACACAGCCGAGCGCATCGGTCGCCAGGCCCAGAGGAGGCACGTCAGGGTCCGCGTGGTGGCACTGGACAGCTATACTGTGGTCAGTGGGCTGGGGGACCAATGTGCTAGCGAGCAGGGAGTAGGAAAGAAGAGGGGCTGAGAGATGGGCGGGGTTACGTTGCGTGGTGGGCGGGGTTACGTTGCGTGGTGGGCGGGGCTACGTTGCGTGGTGGGCGGGGTTATGATGTGTGGCGGGTGAGCGATGGGTTGGGAAATCAGGAAGGTAGCTTGAGAGATGGTAGGCTGGTGTTTACCTCCAGTAGAAGAATAGTCCTGTATTGTGGAGACTTCATTCATCCTCCCTTACAGGCGAACCTGATCTCAGAAGCCCTGGTGGTGTTTGTCTGTGCAACAACTGGCCAGGGTGACCCTCCGGACAACATGAAGGTGTGCATTGGGCCAGATGTTCATAGCTGACAGCCCATGTTTGGGTGTTCCCTTTTAATTTAATTAATTAATTAATTAATTAATTAATTAATATTTTCTTTTTATTGTGTTCAGCATCTACATGTACGAAAACAGAGATACAGCAAAACATATGTTTTGTTTATTGATGGCAGAAAAGGCTTGTTCACTGTGAATATAACAGGAATGTGGCTGTGATCAAAAATTATAGCACATAAACATTTTTATGAATGGTGGAAGCCTTTTTTGGTGGTGTTTGAAACACAAGTTCCTTCCCTCCTCAGAATTTCTGGAGGTTTCTCTTCCGGAAGTCCCTGCCTGTGGGTTCCTTGTGTCGTTTGGACTTTGCTGTGCTTGGCTTGGGTGACTCCTCCTACCCCAAGTGAGAACTTGTCCCCCGAGCATCCATTCTGTCGCTCTACAGAATCTTAAATGTGCATCTTATGTTTGTATTTAACTGATGCTTTGTTGTAAAGCAACCTACAGTTTAAAGCTAATTACTTTTCTGAGGCATGACTCTCAGCTAACATGAGGTGTTTCAGTTTAGAGATCTAATGTTGCTAATAGTAGACTGAACAGCAGTAACCTGTGCTTACTTTATCAGCATGTTCCAGAAATGTGTTTATAAAAGTGTGTATACTGGGAAGTGCACCAGCTCCTCAGCTTACAAACACACATGGGACTGAAAGGGATTTCTTTGAAAATCCAAAGTCACTTTTATCACTGAATCAAAATCATTACAAGCTTAATGACAAAGAACTCCCTTGATTTATTTACAGATTGTGTCAAAAACTGCAATAAAGCTATCATTTTAGAAAAATCATGCATTTTTATTGTAATGATTTTATAAACTTAGAATTAAATTTGCCCACTGACTATTGTTGACCAATTCATCCCATAAACTTGCAATGTTTGCCACATTGTTATTGATCATCAATGCTCACGAAAAGCAGCAATAAGATGGAAGTCTGTTTAATTAAGGCGGCCCCACACGCCGCTTCTGTTTGAATGCTCTTACTTCCATATGTTGGCTTGGCGGGTGAACACAGGTCTCATTTGCTCTATTTGTAATTAATAAACTGGAAAACATTTTACTTTGAAATCTGTAACCTGATTGTTCATAACATGACTTGTTCTTTGTAATTCTGTTCTTTTTTCTCGGAGGTTTAACTTTGTTGCCAAAAAGCTCCATAAGCGCCTGTTGCAGCTGGGTGCCACTGCCCTCCTGCCCGTGGGACTTGCCGATGACCAGCATGACTTTGGGTGAGGAATACATTGGACCCAGGACCTTTGCTGCTTTGAGCCAAAATGGCCACCTTTTCCTGAGCACTCACTGATGCAGCAGCACTTTGTATTAATCTTATAAAATTTATATTTATATGTTGTAGCCCAGATGGGGTGATTGACCCTTGGCTCACTGCATTCTGGGAAAAAGCACTGGCCTTGTTTCCACCACCAGCAGGACTCCAACCGCTCAGTGACACAGAGCTGTAAGTTTACTGTTTATAATGTAAACTCCTTGTAATACCTCACTGAAGCCCATTCTCACTCTTGTTTTCCACCTGTTTTTCAGACTTCCCCCTAGATATGTTTTCCATTTCATGGATGATGTCACAGAGAAGCCAGCTGATTGGTCCCAGGATAATGAGCATGAGAGAGAATCTCGGCTGGAGCACTCCTTTGTGGCACACATGGTTTCCAATCAAAGAGTGACCCACCCGGATCACTTTCAGGATGTGCGACTTATTGAGTTTGACATCACAGGATCAAACATTGAGTGAGTATCTAAGATCTCTGTAGAGAGAGAGCAGCTGGTGACACTGTGGTTAGAGCTGTCACTCAGGTCTTAGTCCCAGTTCCTGCTGTAGTTTTTTACTCTGACCCGATATAGTAAAAATTGCCCAGCTGTATAAATGAATGTCATTGTAAGTACCTTAGTGTACAAACCTAACAGTGTAACGTATCTTGAACGTGAGATAAAAGAATAAATTACCCCCAATACTCCCATAAAGGATCATTCAAAAATGTCTCAAAATTTTGATGTTTCTTTTAAACTGCTTTTTACTTTTATCTCATATTCCTACTCCGAATTTGGGCAGTGTATTATACAGTGGCTATAAACAACATTCACCCCCTTGGACTTATTCCACATTTTATTACAAAAACAACTGACATTATAAAATATGTTTAAAATAAATGGCTGGTTGTTTCTCAGGGTGATATGTCAGGATTTTTTTATCACTAGTCATCAGGAGTCATTGAACCATTGACCAGTGAGTGAATGTGTGTTCGCGTGATGGCCAGCTTCAGTGCAGGTGATGTGGTGATGATACGACCCAAGAATGCCCCAGATGATGTGGAGCAACTGTGTAACCTTCTGAGGCTGGACCCTGAACGCCAGTTCAACCTGAGGCCCACAGATGGCGCTGCAGGTCAGGACAGTGTGCGCCTCTATGTTCACCTGTTTTTGTTTTTAACTTCAACTTTATTAGAAGAAAGTTATTAATATTACACACAGTTAAAAACAAGTTTAAATAAGTTAATAACCAAACAAATTTAAAAACAACTACATTTCTTCCGGTTGCTCAGCAAAACTTACTAAGATAACTTCACATGAAATACACACACACACACACACACACACACACACACACACACACACACACACACACAGAGAGTCTGAAACTGCTTGTCCCATACGGGGTTGCGGGGAGCCGGAGCCTAACCCGGCAATACAGGGCACAAGGCTAGAGGGGGAGGGGACACGCCTAGGATGGGACACCAGTTCGTCACAAGGCACCCCAAGCGGGATTCGAACCCCAGACCCACCGGAGAGCAGGACCCGGTCCAACCCACTGCGCCACCGCACCCCCCCTACATGAAATACATTGTCACAATACACACACACACACACACACATTTTCAGAACCGCTTGTCCCTTACGGGGTCACGGGGAACCGGAGCCTACCCGGCAACACAGGGCGTAGGGCCGGAGGGGGAAGGGGACACACCCAGGACGGGACGCCAGTCCGCCGCAAGGCACCCCAAGCGGGATTCGAACCCCAGACCCACCGGAGAGCAGGACCCGGTCCAACCCACTGCGCCACCGCACCCCCCCTACATGAAATACATTGTCACAATAATGTCACATAAAGTCTCTTTCCAATAACACATTCAAAGCTAAAAAAAAAGATCCCCTTCCTGGCTTCAAAAAATACAGCTGACCTACATCTTCAACACACCCATGAAAGGATCGTCCCCCATTACCGTCTCACCTGAAACATTAGATCATATACATACATCTCCAAAACATATAAAATACTTCTTCTAAAATACAATATAAACATTACCAAACCCCCTAAAACATGAGATAAAACTAATAAACAAAAAAGTACATACACATGTAATAAATTATAATCATCAATATCAAAACCATTTAAAGGTGCTCAAGGTAGCCAAATAAAACAAAGGCTACTAAAAAATCTGTGAGCAAAATCCTATACACATAAAATCCATACATATTAAATGAGAATAAATGTTAAAAAGAAATATAAATATACTAGGGGGTATAATACAAGAACATACAATATATCTTAAAGAGATGCTATTCCATAAAATAAATGTCCATCTTCACGGCTTCAGAAACATTCTTCCATGAGGCCTTTCCACCTGTGCTTTGCCTCATGGTAGCTCCAGGCGATCACATCCCACACTATCCTGAATTTCAGTTCAGCTTGAGTTTTCAAACAAACACCATAGATTCACATTTTCAACCTCTTTCGGACAAGGTTAATGTGTGCATTCCACAATTCTCTCTTTATTAAACTTAGAATCAACCATATCCTACCAGAGGCTGCTTTATTTACCTTGGGGGACAGTCCCTTCATAATGTCATCAAAAGTCAACGCCATCTCGCTGTCTAACTCCCTGCTCAAGGGCTCGACCAGTGATCTTGAAAAAACATGTTTAATCATTTCCGCACCTGAACACTGGAGTCGCGAGCAGTCAGGACATCCAATCAACCAGTGCCTGTAAAGTTTTTCCATTACGAGCAATCTTTTCGTGAAGGCACTCCCAGTTTAGATCCTGCAGCCTATTGTTGAGCCCTTTTGGCTGAATTTGGGTCCACGTGTCTTCCCCAAGGCCCAACATCACTCGCGTTCCCCTCCTCTCCAGCAAAGCATTATATAATGCTTTATGCTTGAGGAGGGTGCTAGCATCAGTGTTTGCTGGAGTGATCTTACTCCATTTCACCATCTGTTTGTAGTGGTCTGGCAGAGACTCGGCTTTGGGTCCAACATTAGACTCCAAATTCACCAAATGCCGCAAAGGGAAAGACGCCCAGAGGCTAACAAAATGCTGGTGTGGGTGTTCCAGGGGAGCTGCTAGACGGAAGAAGTGCTGTGCAAGAAAAAGGCAATCAAATTTCAGAGGGAAGTCAGGGACCCCCCTTTCTGCCCCTGTCCTTCCCTAGGTACATCACCTCTCTCCTCACATACTCATGTTTCCCACCCCATACCAAGCCAAACACATCTTTAACAAATTCTTTCCGTAAATTGCGAGGCATGGGGTAGATGTGGGCTAAGTAAAGTAGGGTCGGGAGGACATTGACTTTCAAAATCAACACCTTACCCAGGAAGGACAGGGACCTCGCCTTCCACAGCCCCATCTTTTGTCTAGATATCGCAAGGTACTCCTCCCAGTTGACCTGGGCCGCTCCTCCTGAAAGAAAACTCACACCCAGCACTCTGAGGGGACCCCTGCAGAGCTAGAGCCCACCAAAGGTATCTTCTCTTGCTCCCCAGAATCCGAAGCACTTTACCTCTGTCTTCCAGAGGTTGAGCACCGAACCCGAGGCCTTCCAGAACATCTGAGTCGGGTGCAGTGCTTGGGCGAGTGACCAGTTGGAGCACGCAAACAAGGTGGTATCTTCTGCGTACTGGGCCAACTTAACAGTCTTACCACCGACTCCTAGAAATGAGCAGCCCATCTATTCCTGGGTGGGCCCAGATTGCTGCCGCCAGTGCCTCCATGTACAGAACGTGGAGAAGGGGAGACAGCGGACACCTCTGTCTTACCTCACTCAGCCAGGGCACCCACTCCCCGAGAGAGCCGTTGATGGAGGCTTGGCTGCCAACCCTGGCATAGAGTGTCCGAACCCACCCAAGAAAAACGGGACCAAAACCCAGTCTGCCCAAAATGTTAAACAGAAAATGGTGGTCCACCCGATCAAACGCCTTCTTCTGGTCCAGGCTGACCAGTGCTAGGGTCCTCCGCCCAGGCGATCCCGTCTCGGACAAGATGTAAATTCCAAACAGCCGAACGCCTGGGAACCCCGGATGTCTGGTCTTTGTGGACCAGGAGAACCATAACCTTCCTCAGATGCTTGGGAAGGGTTTTAGCCATTAACTTCACATCAGCGCAAAGTATGGTCAGGGGCCTCCAATTGCCCAGATCAGCTTTATCGTCTTTCTTCTGTAACAGGGACAAGACCCCCGACCTCATGCTCTTAGCTAGCTTACCTCGAGTCAGCACTTCTTGCAGAACCTCGAGGAAGACAGGGCCCAGGGCATCCCAGAATGTGGAATAAAATTCCACTGGAGAACCATCTAAACCCAGGACTTTCCTCCGGTTCGTTCTGGAAAGCACCTCGGACAGTTCCCGCAGAGTGATAGGTGCCTCTATACGAGACCGGGAGTCAGCTGGGAGGGTTGCCTGCAAATGCTGTAAAAAAAAAAAAAAAAAAAACTGTCCCGTGACAAGGTCAGTTTCTTGTACTTTAAAAAGACTTTTATAAAACTCTGTAGCAACCTCCAGCATCCGGGCCATATCTTTGACCAGCTCTCCATGCCTGGTTCGCAAGGAAGTAAAACTGGTGTCTTGACGGAACTCCCTCACTTCATTAAAAAAGGAGGAGGAACATCTTCTTCTAGTTCCCTTATTTGGGCTCCTGCAAGGAGAGCAGTAGCTTGTTGGTCATAGTCGCCTCAATTTAGCTTTTAGCTCCGTTTCTCTGACACTATTAAAATCTTTTCCATTATTATGGTGGGCATAAAGTTTTCCCAACTTTTTCTCCACTCTACTTATGGCTCTGTGGGATGGAGCTTTCCTACGGACACAATACTGTTTGGTAATAGTCCGCACTTTCGATGTGGTGGCTTCCCACAATCCGAAACAGAGCTACAAAAAGGTTTGAACTCCTGCTATATGTTAAAATGTTCATGAAAAAGGTCCCTATACTCTATGTGCATGTGTGTAAATGCAGCCCTTTCCCTTTGACCTCTGTTTCTGTGACCCTCAGCACCTGTGCCTGCTCGCCTCCCCCGGCCCTGCACCATCCGGCAGCTGGTGGAGAGCTTCCTGGATATTGCTAGCGTGCCACGGCGCTCCTTCTTCGAACTGCTGATGAGCTTTGCCACCAACGAGCTGGAAGCCGAGAAGCTAGCTGAGTTCAGCTCTGCACAGGGCCAGGAGGAGCTCTACAGCTACTGCAACAGGCCCCGCCGCACAGCTCTGGAGGTAGGACGCCATCTGGTGGGCGTCAGCACTGGAGGTGTGGCCATGCAGATCAGGGCTGCTGAGGGGGTGTGGCTATGCAGGTTATGGTGGCTGGGGATGTGGCTTTCGCAAGTGAGTTAAAAATCTTTGATATTTCCATGCTGCCTCTCTGGCTGTGTATGACAGGTTCTCGCTGACTTCCCCCACACCACAGCAGCCATCAGCGTGGACTACCTGCTGGACCTCTTCCCGGAGATCCAACCTCGTTCCTTCTCCATCGCCTCCTCTTTGCTGGTGAGGGGGGAACCCGATGGCTAGGGAGCAGGGGTCGGTAGGGCTGTGGCAGAGCTGATCAAAATCTGCATCTGTTGAATGCAGATTTAAATGTATAAATCTGTAGAGATGCGAATGCGGAAGCAGTTTTTAATGAAGATTAAAATGGAAAGAATAATTGTACTAATTTGCATGCACATATTATACACACACCGTGTACAACCACTTGTCCCCAACGGAGTCGCGGTGAGCCGGAGCCTAACCCGGCAACACAGGGCGCAAGGCTGAAGGGGGGAGGGGACACACCCAGAATGGGCCGCCAGTCCGTCGCAAGGCACCCCAAGCGGGACTAGAACCCCAGACCCACCAGAGAGCAGGCCCCGGCCAAACCCACTGCATCACTACGCCCCCATGCCCCCTGCATGTAGCACTGTACTGTACAATTATTATCACAGTCTTTTTCAAGTGCACCTAGACTTCCGGACAGCAACGTATATACATATAAAATAAAGCAAATTTATATCTGCTGAAAAACAATTGATAAAATTGCAGTTATTAAGATGTCTCCATGTTTCATATATTCTGACCTACCGCTGGAAGTGTGTGTGGATGTGACTATGTGTATGTTTGTCGTCTCCCAGGCACACCCCAACCGGATCCAGATTCTGCTGGCCGTAGTGCGGTACAAAACCCGCCTGCAGAAGCCACGTAAAGGCCTGTGCTCCACATGGCTTGCTTCACTGGACCCCACACAGGGTGAGCTGTTTTGGACGAATCTCATGTTCTCATGGACTCCTGAAGTCCAATGAATTTTCACATACACAGCAGTTTTACCTTTTAATACAACTAGGTATTTTTAAGTGCGTAATCCCCTCTCACCGCACCCCAACTTGATGTTAATTTTTTGCTGAGAAGTGGAAGAAATGAGTTCCGTGATCTGGGTTTCCCACCCTGCAGGACAGGTGTCGGTCCCCCTGTGGGTGAAGAAAGGTGGGCTGCGATTTCCAAGTGGCACAGACACCCCTGTGATCATGGTGGGACCAGGGACTGGAGTGGCTCCATTCCGCGCTGCCATCCAGGAGAGGACAGCACAGCACAGGAATGGTGGGAACCATGAGTTGGTTTCTCAAGGCACTTCATCCCGGGGTCGTACCAGTGTGTGATTGTATGTCTCCATGTGTCTGCCGAACAGGAAATGTTCTCTTCTTTGGCTGCCGCTCCGAGTCAGGTGATTTCTACTTCTGCTCTGAGTGGGAGGAGCGTCAGCGTGCCGGCCAGCTAACACTGTTCACCGCTTTTTCCCGGGATCAGGTGAGCATGCGTGTGTGTGTGTGTGTGTGTGTGTGTGTGTGTGTGTGTGTGTGTATATATATTTATACTGTATATACACACACAAACTCTCTATCTCTTTCTGACATTCTATATACTTTCAGGAAGAAAAGGTCTATGTGCAGCATCGTGTTTCAGAGCAGGCTGGGCTGCTCTGGGAGCTCATCTCCAAGAGGAATGCCCATTTCTATATTGCTGGGTGAGTGCGCCCCCTGGTGGAATCCCAGTAGTGCACAGTTGAACAAGTGTGTAAAAATGTGGAGAATATAAAGCAACAGAGGTTAATTTGAAGACTTAAAACTACTTTTCTTGTGTACATTTGTTGGTGAAAAGAATTATGAATTTAATAATGAAGAAAACATGCTGTTCCTGCAATCTCCTCCCTTTTCCATCACAGAAATGCCAAGCAGATGCCCACAGCTGTTTGTGATGCCCTGAAGAGGGCCTTCCAAAGTGAGGGGGGCATTTCTGAGGACCAGGCTGCAGAGATGCTCATGACCATGGAGAAGGCTGGTCGTTTCCAGAGTGAGACCTGGTGCTGATCGGGTTAATGCCGTCTGCTTCCAGAACAGAGCAGGGATCAAGTCAAAGATATGTGGATGTGGGTCACAATACCACCTTTTGAAAGCTTAACAACACCAGGCTGGAAATGCTAATGACAGTGTAATCAAAATTCACATGTGAATACCTCCCAAATGAGCACTTTACAGTCTTTTGCGTATGTGTCTCACATAACAGCAAGGAAGGTCAAGCTCTGTGTTGAACAGGAGCCTTATTCTATGGTTATCAAATTTATGTAATGAATTTATGCTGATGTTCAGACATCGCTATGGTTACTACTAACAAATCAGTCACTAAGCCTTAGCAACCTTGGCAGACTGGTTTGTAGAAAAGAATGCCCCCTGTGGACTGTTTAAAGGGACCAAGTGGAAAAAAACCTTGCCAATAAACTCATATCTGACAGAGACGTGTCTTCACACAATGTGTTTGTGACAACTGTAACACCTTTCCAGAAATGACATGCTATGGCATCCTGAAGAAACTGATTGGGATCTATACATGTGTAACTTGACTGAATGGTTGTCATTTAACTGCCCCAGGTACAACCTTTCTATCCGTGTCAGCGCTGTTCTGTGCCCTTGGCAACAGGCACACGTTCCCCAAGGGCCAAGCCTATTTTCAGCTTCTCGATTTTTCCGGGAACACGGAGCATTCATAGCCAGTCTGTTCATTCCTGTGAGTATAAATACAGTCACATCTCATTATCAGCCACAGTTAAGTCTGGCAGAAAGAAGGATGCCCTTCTGGTGAAATTATGGTAATGGCTGAATTAGATGGGCTTATAACCATTCTGTTTACAGGTAAGGGAGGGTGGTGTGGTATTCAGGGATGCTTATGGCAGTCATTTCTACTTATCTACAGAACAGTCTGACAGTGATGTTTCACACATGCCTGCAGAACAGGGTTCCACACAAAGAATTTTTTTTACTGTGGTATAAGAAAACAGGTACTCTTTGGCACACGCAACAGGTTTCAGCTGTTTTTGTCCACTTTAGAGGACATATGTTTTCAAGTGCATCTCCCAAACTATACATGCTTCACTGTGAAGTCCTAGTGCACCTTACAGAGCATAGTCTGTAGTTTTTAATGAAACCAATGGCTGAGGGTGAGGGTTGGACATCTAGAGGTCCTAGAACTACATCCAAAGCCATTTTATTGCTGGATTTCAAGACAGTTTGGGCTAATTTTACTACTACTCATTTTGGCTCACTGTGATTAGAGTGTCCTGGACATCAGTTGTACTGTTTCAAAATGCAAATAAATTTGCACTGTGCAGTAACTGTCACAAAACAAGCAGACATACTCATTTTATTGTAACCATTATCTTTAGTTTGGCATTAAAGGTTTTAAGTGTTAGTTGTAAACACTTTTTTCCCCTGATTTGATCTCTATACCAGTGCCTCACTTAGCATGATCATTTCACAGAACCAATCAGCTAAGTAGGAGAAACCTGTAAACATTTTGTTTACAGCAATAAAGAAACAGGGTACCAGGAGGTGGCAGTAGAGCCCAACATTTTTTCATCCAGATCACTGTCTTGAAAAGAAAGCCATCAAGCATTTTTGATGCTTCATGTCGTTATATTTTTACATTCACATGGCAACTTGGCTGAAAAGTTGTGATAAAAGTTCACGTTTGAGACACATCCATCATTGAAATGATACCATGGAATCAAGTTGAGTTCCCTAAACCCAGACACGATGGCATAACCGCATCATCCTGCCGACCAAGTCCAAAGCCATGCCCTGGAGCAGCTATAAAATGAACCCACAGGGTAACATCACATGCCGGTGGTTGATGATGGTGTGTGGATTTGCTCGATCCCCAATTTGGGGCCTTCTGGACGGACTAAGGGCCGTTTGTAATCAACCACCCATTGCCTGATGTGCAAATATATAAAAAAAAAAGGCTACTAATAACAACAACAATCATCTGAGTTTTGCAGGCAAGTCCTGTGTGAGGGAAGCGGTCGCAGCTGCTGTAGCATGACAACACCTGCAGTTGGACCACAGAGAATGTACACGCGTGTGCTGTGCCGCTCTATCTGAGCGCCAGCGTGTACACCTGGTAGATCTCATCGGGGAAGTTCTCCTGGCGCTCCTCGTGCAGCACACGCAGACCCGCCTTGCATACCAGGTCGCGCACCAGCGCCAATTCGCGGCACACGCTGCTGTCCACCTCGTCCAACACCACACCCTCGTATGCCACGTTGTCCTTCACTACGATGAGACCGTCAGGTCGCAAGCCTTTCTGGCAGCGCTGCAGGAACCTCATCAGGTGGTCATCAGTCAGGTGCCCTGGACAATGCCAAAATTTTGCTTTTACTTTAACTTCTCTTCATCAAATCTTATGTAATAAGAGTGACAACCTAATGCAAAAGGAGCACAGTTGTGTTAAAACACTCGCTCCTTGCGTTACGAACGATCGAGCTGTGAATTTTCTAAGCTATGAACACTTTATTTACATCTTCTTCAGTCCCAACTTACAACAGGGTTCTGTTCTGACGAAAGTAGAAAACTCCCTTTATACTGTATTTTATGAACCATAAGGATATATAAACATGCATGTTGCATGCACATTACATAAAAAAGCTGTTATATGTTTTCACCAACTTAACACATTGCTCACGTTAATACTAATCTAGAACAATACGAATACAATACGGTATAATTATGTCTTCAGGCTGTACTGTGATTTTTACTTTCATTTGATTTCATCACTTTCATCTGCTTTCATTTGCTTTTTGTTTTCTGCACCATCAGAACACTCAAATTTTCACTTATTAGCCATTGTAAGTAAAAATTAACTTTAATGGAATCACAGACAAAATGTTCTGGGGGGGAAAAAATTTTTTTTGTAAATAAAACAATCACTGATCGACACACTGGCTAAGAAATATGGTGTCTTGTGGCAGCCAATATAATCGTACAGCAGATGGATTGGTCGTTAGACATCACAACCAAATGTCTAGATTCAAAAATAATAAGGTTGATAAGTCCATGATGTCGTAAATTGCATGCTATAAGTGGACAACCACCTGTATTTGGCAAGACATCTATTTGTAATGGAGCGAAGACAACATGAATTTACCCACTGAGCCAGTAGATGGCAATAAAATGTAACCAAACAGAGCAGAAAACACAAAAACACATCAGTAGGATCTACTGTGAAGAACTCGCATGAGAGAGATGGCAACACAACGACTCACCGATGACCCACTGGATCCAGATCACGTCATAGCGGCCTGGCTCTGGCTCAAAGTCCTGCAGGCCACAGCAGAAGTAGTTCTCCACCCTCTTGCCCTCCTCACCCAAGTAGGTCTTGGCTTTGTCCAGGAACTCCTGGGTCACATCTACCAGGTCCACAGTGCGGAACAGCGGCAGCAGCAGGCGCTTGGTGATGCGTCCGATACCCGCACCGCAGTCCAGGGCACAGCTCGTACCCGTCTTTCCCTTGCCATCCTGAAGTTTGCAGGGGGGGGGGGGCACATGTTTGCAAACAAGCCGAAATGTGTCCATTACACCTAACAGATTTTTGTGCATTATATTACCAGGTTGTTTATCTAAAACATCTTAACCATGATGACTGGGGCAATTAATTTACTAGCTTATAAAGCTTTGTGTTTGGACTGAAATGAGTCGCATACTGTGCAATAGTAGAGCACTACTCGCCTGAGACTTGAACCCATATTCTTCTGGCAATAAAAATCTGTTCCTAGCTGTCATGCAACTAGTATTCATTTTAAAAATAAAAAAAAAAAACACCACTCACACCCAGGAATCTTTGCAGAAACTTTTTGGAACCATTGATGTCTATGCTGGAGATGCTGCCATACCCTCCCAGCATGCCATCCACCGTGGGCGGGACTTCCTGCCAGTAGCGCTCTGCCTTGGAGTAGAAGGCTGTCTCATCTTCCACCGCATCCACCATCCTGTTCACAGAATAGAGCCCACATTCTGACTGACATGCATACTGGCAGCTGTTACTATTCTGAGAAGGACAACTATTTGTGGCGTTATTTGTGCTGCTGTGCTCTGCGCTGGCTCACAAACAGTTGAGTTACAAATTTTCTAAGAGATGAACCTTTTCTGGTTTATTTTTAATTGAATTTTCTTCACTTACCCATAACATAAAATTTCTCTTTTTAGTGGAGGAAACACAACCCGAGTTTCCCTGCCGAGCCAATAGATGGTGGTAAAGTGAGCCCAACAAGCTATACGGGTTATGGTTTAGGGGGTCAATCAGTCAACAATCAGCACTCAAATGGAGTTTACAAAGATATATATATATATATTTCCTTTCTGGCTTTTAAAATGAGTTTTACTTTTAATGCAGATCAAAATTAATAAAAATAGTCTGACAGTATTTTTTATTTATTTCTTGCTATATCCAAGGGTTTTGCAGACTCTACCCCATAAATAATTCAAGAAATATCTGCATGACTAAGATTTACTGACCGCAATTTAATTGTAAAGTTCCAAACAAAACAAATTACAAGCAAATATTAAGTCTCAGTTTTCTTTGTTAGGTGAGGAGCCAGCCTATATACTAAAGACTAATGAAACCATGGGAATCAAAACAAATGTATGAACAATAAGAAAAACAGCAATAACTGCATTACTGATTAGTGAATTTGAGACAGAAAACATGTAGCACTCAAAGTGCTTGTGTTATAGCTTCCAGACCTTGCTGCTAGCATTTCTGACAGCCTGGACCCAGCTGTCGGCTCTGATCTGTGGGGTTGCAAAGGGGGCTGACGGGGGGGACATTGAACTGCCCTTCTTCTGTTCATGAAGAGCACAGCCTACCTGTCGGCCTTTCCGATTATTTCAAAACAGCTAAACAGATGAATCTTCTCAACGTCTCTCGTGAATCCACTCAGATCAGTACTTCGCTACCAGAAGCACGATAAATGTGTGCTTAGAAACATCCATATGTGAGCAACACCAGATGGAGCAGCGGTTTGAGTTGTCATAATGCCATAACGGGAGGTCCTGGCTTCAAATCCCTGCTCCTGCTGCAATACCCTTGATCACGGCACTCACGCTGAATTGATACAGTAAAAATTACCCAGGCGTATAAATGGGTAAATCAGTGCAAGTAGCTTAGACTATATAAACCTGACACTGCAAGTTGATTTGGAGAAAAGCGATCAGACAAACAAACAAATTGAATAAAATTAACAAATGGACCACCCTTCGGATATCCACACAGCTCACCCATGAACAATTCCGTCTCAGAAAAAAAGAGGAAGAGTGAAACAGACAGTGCTGTCAGATGGGCTTCGATGACAATGTCTGCAACGTTCTTCAATCAATATCAGAAGCTCTGCCTGCAAGGACAGTACACAGTACCGGTGTAAAACCAGAGTCATTCACCTCAGTCCCCAGACAAGAGATGCAGCTCATTACGAAGAGCTGAACATGATGCACGTGACATGGTGGTCAGTCAGGTGGGTCGGGACCCAATGCACACATGGCATGCAGAACACTCTCTGGAGCAATGACAGCAAACCCGGGGGGGGCGGCTGGAGGGAGAAAGGGAGGGAGGCTCTAAAGGGAACACCTATTTTTAGCAGGACTGGAGTGGACAGGCGACAGACAGAGAGAGAGACGTGTCGTGGAGGAGAAGACTGAGTGACTGACTGACTGAGGGAGACGAGACACACGCGCGTCCTACCCGACCCGAGGCTCGAGTGCACCTCAGTCAGGTTTAACGCCGGTAAATTTCTGTCATTATTGAGCTCCATTCTCCCTGCTGCTCTGTCCTGACAACCACCCTATTACCCGTTCGGAGTAAAGATGGTAAACTCACCTCACAGCACCGCTTTCTACTCAGACGTGCGTTCCGTCATGACACACCACCACGACACCCTCCCTTCCGTGACGTCACGTCCGCCTTCTGCATGCGCATGCGCGCTATCGCGCACTTCAGCGGTTGGGCTTTGCGTTGAAGGTCGCCACCTAGCGGCAGCGGCTGGATGTGGAAAAGTCTCAGGAGATTATCTAATACCAATCATGTGTACGAAAAAATGATACCTTATTAACATTACATTTAGCAGACGATTTTCTCCAAAGCGACTTCCGATGAACTCTATGTAGTGTTATCAGCCCACACACCTTATTCACCAAGGTGACTTACAATGTACTGTACACTACTTACAATGGGTCACTCATCTATCTTATACAGTACATCACTGGGACACACACTGTCACTCACACACTATGGGTGAACAGCATGTCTTTGGACTGTGGGAGGAAACCCACACAGGCACAGGGAGAACATGCAAACTTCACACAGACTGAGCAAGGATCAAACCCACAGCATCTCACACCACCCGGGGTCTGTTAGGCAGCAGCGCTACTCTACCACCATGCCACCACACGTACACACGGCTATGTATTGCGTGGCACATATGCCGCCACGTATCCATTATACAAGTACATAACATGTATTTAGTAGTATGAGCTTTTGTGTAAAGTGAATAACAATTATTTACTCATTTATGCAATAGGTTATTTCGCCATATGTAGCTTGCTCCTGGGAAATATAACAGTGAGTGGGTCTCAAACCAACAACCTTTAGGTTCTTCTGCGGTTTGCAATGTTTATGATTTCTCATCCATATATAATTTCTCCTCAAACTTTCCCACCATGCTAGGTATTTTTTTGGCCCTGGGTGTGAAACCTTCGATCAGGAATTCTAAAATAAATGTCTTAGGAAAGAAATAATAAAACATTCTCTTTTCCTTCGTGTCACTGTAATGACAAAAAGTAAAACGTAAAAATAGACCCGAATATTTTATGAGCCAAGTTCCATTTCAACAATCAATTTCACAAATATTACTGAAGGTTTGTATTTTACGGCATAGAAATTCTCAGTGGAAAAATTTAGTGAATGGTGCCAATATAGCTTGTAAACTGAAATATAAATTTAACAACAGCATCAATTACCATTGCTTAAGCCCAATAAACCCGTCAGTATAAACACTATCTTCCAACACCTGTCTGCTGCTTACAGTCACTTTCACATGCGTAACATTACACAAGTATTGGAAATTACAGGCATAACTCAGCCGTATCGGGAAGCAATTAAAAATAAAATGAGAAAAATTGACGGCAAATAAAAATAAGTGGAAACACTCGTGGGCCTTGCTATTCCTGCCTTCGAAATCGAGCAAACATGGATCAAAGGATTGGATTTTTGTGGCCTAGTCATTAATTGGAGACCCCCTCACGGAGGCACTGTCTCTCCCGCCCCTCCAGGCGGATCTCAGCAGTGAGTCAGTGTCAGGCTTTGTGGTGCCGGACGGCCTGAAGCCAGTCGATATCTAATCTGATCTGCTGTCTCGCCCCTCTCTTTGTCTCTCTCACTCCCCGTGCGCCTGACACTCTCCAGCTCATTAGAATTACAAAACAGCTGGAGAAATGGAGTGGAAATCAACACTTTTCAAATAAGCCTTAGTCAGCACAAACCCAGAAGCTGGGCCCCTGCTACCTCGCCTCTCTCACAGGCACTCGCTCTCCTTCTTTCCTTCTCTCCTGCACTGTTTTTTATCTGTGCCCTCGATTCAACACCCCATCTTGCTTCCCGCTAAAGGCCACCTCCCGCAAGCTGTTCCCAGTCATATTTTTACCTGAGTAATCCAGGTTCTATATCTTCGGAAATGAAAACCGACAACCTCTTCACTGAGGGCTTGAATGGAACTGGATTATTATTTATTCATTTATCTGATGCTTTCCCTAAAGTGACTTACATTAAAATCTTGTTCCCTAAACTACTGAGATTGATTTACCCATTTTTCCAGCTGGGTAATTTTTACTGTATCCCAGGACTGGGGATTTGAATCCAATTCCTTCCATTGCAAGGTGATGGCTCTAACCGCTACACCACCTGCTGTCCCCAAAAGTACCAGAACTACAACTATGTGCACACCAAAAAGATGAAAAAGAAAAGCTAATGGGAACAAAATGCTGATACAGAGGTGGCAGTGAGCTCTTACTCTTGTGGGACTTGAACCTGCAGTTATGGACACAGCTGACTTCTAGACCAAAGAGATCAATGAAACCAGTAAGGTTGGTGAGACCAGTGAGACCAATGAGAACATAAAGACCAAACAGACCAGTGAGACCAGTGAAACCAACAAGACCAGTGAGATCTGACAACTAGATCTGCAGCCACATCGGCTGCCAAATGACTGTCCCACTCTCCTCCAGGACCCTAGACACCCATAGGGAGCTCCAGATGGGCTAGTGCTAAACAAAGCAAAGCTGCAGCTTCAGTGTCGGAAGAGCCACCACACAAACATGGACATACTTATATATATGTGATGATGGGAATGTTAATGATCAGTGGACCGGTCTCCTAAACATTAATACATATGGAACCTCATGTGCTTCTCCACGGCTATGTCTACCTGCCATCTTCAGACAAGGTCCTCAGGTTCTATGGAATTCCCAAGTTCCAAATGACCTTCGCATGTCTCCTGGGTCTCCTGCTCAGCTTCACACATCTTGTAGACCTCCCACCCCCCACTACCACCCCCAGCGCATCAAGCCTCTCAATTTGAGTTGTCTGCCGGGAGCTGGCTGAACTGCGGGTGATGTGGGGAATGCGGGAGAGGTGGGGGGCGGTCAGAGTACAAGGTCACCCGGCAACACTCATCACAGTAATCACATCAGGGCCTTCATCTCCCTGACGCACACAAGATCTCACAACCATCCGTCCATGCACCATATGTGTCCTCATGAATGTGTGTCTCCAGACCCTTCGCCACACTGAAAATCCTGAGTGAGGACAGGGGTCCCCGGCTCCAAAGTTGTTGTATATCAAATGTAAATTTAAAAAAAAAAAAAAAACTACATCAAAAAAACATTATCAAAATATAAATCAATAACTGTATGTGAATATTAGTGGTTGTGATTTTTGTGAGACATGTAAAGCTTTAACTCGTCATTGAAATCTTGGTTTTTGCACGGAAGAGCAGCCGACACGTGCTGCTTATAAGAGTTTGTTCATTGTCATGTGAGTTTCGTGTTAGATCTTTGCTCCACAGATGTGTCCGTTTTTTTCTCAGCTGGAGGGATTACAGTTAGACTGGAGGCAACAGAAAACCAGACAGTGTTGGCCATTTGCGATTTGGGGCAGCAGGTGTAATGGTGGTTACAGAACTTGTACTCAAGGTTCTGACCCAGCTCCAGTAGAAATTAAACAGCTGTATACATGGATAAATCAATGTAAGCAGATTCATATACAAAACTAACATTGTTAGTCACCAGTGACAAAGATCTCAGCTTACCTTACATTTATGTGACACTTTTTATCCAGAGCGACTTACAGTTACTCATCCATTTATACAGATTTTTTTTTTTCACGGATCAAAATGGAACACCGGCCCACCAAAGGTGTCTGGTTCCACACACTGTCCAACTCAACAGGTAAAAATTTCTCCATTCATCATTTCCAACGTTTAAAATCTTTATTCAATGAATAAATCCTACAAGCTGCGATGCCAATGATAAAATCAAAAATAAAGCCAATAAAAGAAAAAAAAAACAACTAATATAAAATACATCCATTTATACAGATTTAGCAGCAGTTTAGAGTAAGAACCTTGCTCAAAGGTACTACAGCTGGAGGTGAGACTCAAACTGACAAGTTTCGGGTCCAAAGGCAGCAGCTTTATCCCACAGTTATAAGGCTTAAATTTAAAAAAGAGCAGACTCACATCATAAAAATATTTTTACTTTCCATTTTAACCTCTTTCCCCTAAATTAAGTCACTCAGGTGTTATGGCACCGAATAAGGGAACAAACGAGTCACACCTTCTTTCTCACTCCAGCAGTGGGCTCTGCGCCAGTCCACCAATAGGTGTCGCTGTAACCAACGAGAAAGACAGAGTCACGCACACCCAGGGCAACAGGCCAGCTCCCTCGCTGCTTTGGCCTGGAGGACTTTTAATTTTTTTTTTGGTTACTTGCCTGTGGCACTGTTTCAGTAATTATTTAACTAATGTAACATAACACAGAAGTAATAAAATTAAACATGCCACATGAGTTATGTATAAAATATCTGAGATGCACTGCTTTATGCTGATTACATTATATAATACACACCGACTGAAACTGCTTGCTCTAAGCAGGATTATGGTGAACCAGAGCCTAACCCAGCAACACAGGAGGGGACACACCCAGGATGGGATGCCAGTCCATCACAAGGCACCCCAAGTGGGACTTGAACCCCAGACCCACCAGAGAGGAAGACTTGGTCCAATCCACTGCACCACTGCACCACCACACCTCCTACTCTGTCATTATCGTCCATACAATATTTAAAATTTTTAATAGTATGGACTTGGTGGTATGATTTGCGATGCATTATGCTACATTCAGTCCAGAATATCAGCATTTTATATTTATGTAAGCTCAAAAAGTGTTATTTACTACAACACCACATCTGTGGTGTAACCTGTGAAATGTACAGTATTCACTTCATAGTCATTTGTGACACACGCATGCTCAAATACACACGTACAGTTGTAATCTTGTGGATTTTTGATAGTATTTGGTGTTCACCTGTGTGGTCATTTTCATGGCCCTGGATTTCAAAGTTTAATTTAGAAACTTATCTTGGTTTCAAGAAGAGAGTGTCAAATGGTTTGGCTAGCTTCTTCTGGCTTGTAGCGATGGATTAAATAAATAAAATTAAAGAAAAATATAGAACATTTCATTTTTGAGGGGGGATTTCTGAGCTGGGGGGTGCGGTGACGCATCAGGCTTGGCCGGGTCCCGCTCTCTGGCAGGTCTGAGGTTCGAGTACTGCTTGGGGTGCCTTGCTACAGACTGGCGTTCTGTCTGGGGTGCGCGTCCCCCCCCCCGACCTGTGTTGCTGGGTTAGGCTCCAGTTCGCCGCGACCCCGCATAGGACAAGCAGTTTCAGACAGTGTGTGTGTGTGTGTGTGTGTGTGTGTGTGTGTGTGTGTGTGTGTGTGATTTCTGAGCCGCACAGTTGGCTGCCATTAGGTGGCAGTGTTGAGCTTCCAGAGCTCACCCACCCTGTCGCAGTGCTGCCACATGGAAACACCTTCAGGTCCAAGGAGTCAAAGTTTTCAGCTTTTTGAGTTTTTGAAACTCTCAAGTACCTTCACACAACTCATTTGTGAAAGCCCATGAAAATAAAAATTGTCAATTAATTTCCCCAGCTTTAATTAGTTGTCTTTGTTATTTACCTGGAATATCAATTAAAAACTTGAAAAGCATGTAAAAATGTTGCAGTAGAATAATATTTTAACGTTCTTTTCGCCATTTGAATGTGGTGCTTCGCTGGTGTTCTTACCTTACCAACAACCTTCACATTTTTTTTTTCCGCGGAGATCTTAGTCTGTAATGTAACAATTTCTTCTTGACAGCAAATAAGTGACTTGAAGTCCTCATTTATCTCATCAGTCTTCTCCAGGCAAAATCCTTGTCTAGCTGTCCAAAGGCGGTTCATGTAAACGGTCAGGAAACAGTGAAATATCATAAGAGAAACAAGCTGTGAAACAGATAATAAGAAGAAAGGGTACTTATAAAGTGCGATCAATTTCAGACCCCTCCTGTGGCACATGGGCCATGTCAAAATGCTGAAATGCTGATCTTGTCCACCTAACACCCATAGACTCTCTGTCCAACACAAGATGTTGAAAAAAAAAATTAAAATAAATAGATTCCACAAAGAAGCTGTGAAGCCTATATTCGCAACAGGGTAATTATTTTTAAATATTTAATTAAGCAGTGCTTTTAACATTTATTCATTCACCCGATGCTTTTCTCCAAAGGAACTTGCAGTGATTTGTACCCACACACACTTTCCGAACCACATGTCCCATACGGAGTCGCGGGGAACTGGAGCCTAACCTGGCAACTCAGGGCATAAGGCTGGAGGGGAGGGGACACACCCAGGACGGGATGCCAGTCCATCACAAGGCACCCCAAGCGGGACTCAAACCCCAGACCCACTAGAGAGTAGGACCCGGTCCAACCCACTGCACCACCGCGCCCCCCACCCTGATTTGCACCCATTTCTACAAACTGTAATTTTTACTGGACAAATTTAGGATAAGGTACTACAGCAGGAAGCGGAATTCAAACCTCTGTCCTCCAAGTCCAAAGGTGGTGGCTGTCATCACTACACTACCCTGCTTTTGTCTAAAATTAGGTAGTTTACACTTTTTTTGTAGTTGCCTACTTGTATTAAATCATTTTGGTGTGAGTATGTTGTTTGAGCATGCCACTGCAGTGAAAGGGAGAGAGGTTTGAATGAGCAACCCACTGCTTATAAGTTCATGTCCTTAATCACCGCGCCGCCCATTGACCCCATGGGCAATAATAATTACCCAATCCTGAGAAGTGATAAAGGCAGGGTTATGAATGCTGTTTGTCATTTCACTAATGAGAGTAATTGTGATAGCTGACTTCTATCCCCTCAATAAACAGACCCTGCCATAGGACCCACGAAATCCTTAGAGATCTTCATCTGATCCATCACGTGGATTTTCTGAGCCCTGCGGCCGTAGAAGATCTGCGCCACAACACGACTTGTATTTTTCCCGGGCGGCCACTGCCAGCCTTCCCGATCTATATCCGTTTTTTCAAATGGTCGTAAGGAACATAAAGCACAACAGATCCGAACGGTATCGTCCTACCTGGTTTGCTCTTGAGTGAGCTGACGTAACTCTTGGTTTCCCGCTTCCCCCATACAATGAAGCCTGCCTGCCCGCTTGCGTAATTAGGCCTTTGCCGGTCTCCAAGTGTGAAGCCGAAGCTATTTATAAATTATTCACACGTTCAGACATCAACGGCAGTGAAAGCGGGTTTGGTTGGCGATGGGGGAATGTAGCTATGTCGAAGGATGTTCTTAACAGTGTGAGCTGTAACGACTGCCCTGCATATGTGATGAACAGTTAAACGTGTTTGTATTTACGTCTGAAAGCCCAGTGGAGATGGAGTAACTGCAGAGTCCATGGCCGTGGTTAACCTGCACCAAACTGGCTTCGCTGCAAGGCCTCAACTGGAAACCGATCTGAGCGCCATCATTCTTAAGTTATCTAAAATTAAAAAAAAAAAAATTATCAGTATTTTAATAAATTTATTTTGTCCTTTCGGCAAACCTTTGACGTGATTATTTAAGTGTTTAGTTATGTGTGGCGTAAGCTGGAGTGTGAACATTTTTCACAGAGATGGGGGTGAACTGCGGGCAAAAAAATTCCTCCCATAAATCGATTCACTGTGAACGTCAAACTTCAGGTTTATCTTCTCATAAGTGGCAGATTTATGCAGACGAAAGCTCCGTGCCCTTTGCTTTCGTGAGCTAATTCGTCACAGAGATAGGCGCAGTGGTCGTGGGATCACAAGCCCGTTAAAAAGTCTACTAATAAATTAGCCTCATCTTTCTATTCTGCATGAGGCTGGAGAGGAGACACGAGCACGACATGCATAACGTGGGCATAAGCGTCTAGGCCTGCGGTGTAGTTGAAGACCGTCGGGCGACACAGTGCCTCACGTCTCCTGAGATCAGTGTTCTGGCGTGGGTTTGAGTCAGGCTCAGCCTGTATGGAGTTGACTTGTTCTCCTGGTGTTTGTGTAGGTTTCCTCCTATATATAGATAGATATATGTTTCTTTGTGTGTGTGTGTGTGTGTGTGTGTGCATGACATGGCCCCATCTACTTCTCAGCTGCACCTGACTGATGAGGAGCAAGTGAGGCCAAAGTATTTAAATGGACTGTCAGCGGACAAGAGCATTGCACTGCAGAGCTCAGACTACTGTGGATGCAGGTATTCGCCAGAGCTCCTCATTATGTTTTTTGCCCTGTTTCTTTTATGATTTAATAAAAATGCTCTGTAAGTCCACTGTGTACACCTCATGGCTGGTCACGTCCTGATCCTGGCACACCTGGCATACCTCACTCTGTTATATTGCCATGCTATAAATGAGCGTATTATAGTAAGGAGCTTTGTTGTAGTGTATCCAGCATTGTTAAGCGGCCTTGCACAAAGGCATCAGTTATTTATGAATTAGTAATAAGATGATACTGATGTTGAAACTGATCTTTTTTCTTTGGCTTTTCAATGACAAGGAACAGGAAAGCTTAAACGATTGGTTTATTACGGTTCTCGCCCGACGTTATTCATCACATCACATGACTTGCTCTCTGTTTAATTACAGCCTGAAATTTATTTATAAGTATGTTCTTAAAACAAAAGTTGGTCAGGGCCCTTTAGCCTCCTGTTCCTGGTTCTGTGGGAAAGTACCAGAGATGCTTTGTATTCTAGAACTCTCCACAGCAAGCTGTATCACAAGCGCACGAGAAAAAAAGCATATAAAGATGTATGCCATACGGTGAACAATAATACAATAAAAAATAATCAGGGAATAATTACAGGTAAAACACATAACAATCATAATTTAAGAATCAAAAGCAATTCAAAATATAATGAAGAGTGAATAATAAAACTGTAAAAAAGGGAGCACACTCTAGCGTCGATAAGCTGTCATGTGCTTGGTTCTGTGCTGGGCAAAGAATGCATAAACCAAAGAAATAGTTCTAAATGAGCGATATATTGCTATGAAAAAATATTTAAAACGCATAGCCAGTTGCGCTGTTTTTGTTTAGCTGACTGGATCTTAACAGCTGAACAGTCGGAATCGTGAAGTCGGTGCTGGTTTTTTATTATGCTAAAGGCAACGCAGGCGGCTGAAGACTGAAGGAATGAGGGGATTAACAAAGGCATCAAAGGCCGCTGATTCACACAGCGAGAATCTGAGCACTTAAACGTCACCTGCTGCCTGCCTTTTCGCGTTCAGGCCGAACGCTGCGGTCGCGGGGCGGCTTTTAGACATGGACGCTCCCTGTTACATAATGTTGCTTGACATTGTTTGCAGTCTGGCAGCACGGGCTCCTTGTTGCGCAAATGCGGCGTGTAAACAAGGAGCTGCACTGAGCAGAAGTGGACCACAAGGGAAGGTCCAGCCCAAATCTAGGCTTGGTGGGCAGCCACCTGGTCAATGTCGCCAGGGGAGGGAAGAAAATGATGAGAATTGAGTCACCAAGGTTACACGCCAAGATAAGTGCAGATTCGGGTAAAGATCGGGGGAAGGCCGCTGCCTCCAGGTTCAGTCCGTGGTGCTCCATGGTTATAACGGAACTCAGTTATTACAGCAAAGGTCACATAAGCAAGCGATTGATTCGAATATTGGTTTTGTTAATTGAGCTTGTACCATCTTTTAGGGCGCCTTTGACTATCGATGAGCTGCCAGCTTGAATGCCACGAACCGCATCAGGGAAGACGGCGCGGAATGGCGACCGTGGTCGATACCCGCAGCATTTCACACCGGAGGACTTTGCAAGCGTTTAATGTTGATGTGTGCTGGCGCATTTAAATTAAAAGCGTGTGTCCTGGGGGGGAGCATCGATGATCTCCATACATAACCATTTCGTCAGTTTGATATATTTAGCTGACACCTTTCTCAAAGGAGACTCATAGTACTATGTTTGTGGACTTAGCTACTTGCGCTGATTTACGTATTTATACAGCTGGGGAATTTTTACTGTAGCAGTTCAGGGTAAGTACCGTGATCAGGGGTATTACAGTGGGAGCAGTCATTTGAACCTGGGTCCTTTAAGTGGAAGGAGATGGTTCCAACCGCTACTCCACCTGCTGGATGGTCCGAGGGCCATAGTTGTGAAGGAAGGCAGTTTCTGGACTGGTGGAGCATGCGGTGTGGTGTGCCGCAAATGGGGCTGCCGCTCTATTAATTTTTAGATGAATGGGAGCAGAGAAACGCCCACTGCGGTCACAGCATCACACCTGGGTGCCATGGATACAGCGCCGTTCGGGAGGTAGAAGCGTACACGCATTACAAGGGACGGCGCAAGGTTTAAATCGGAGCCAGACACGTGTTCTTTATGAAATGTCACATCTAATAAGCCGCCTACTTCATCAGAGGCTGAACAGATAAGGCTGCTTGGTGGTTAGCACGTGAACACACACGGGCGCGCACGCACAAACACGGAGACGGGATAGAAATTGTTGCACGCAACAAAGAGGAACTCGGCAATGAAATTAATATCACATTGAACGAAAGAAATGAATTTTGTGTGACTCGCATATTTCAATTTGGCTGCATTTTTTTCGTGTTGTTGTTGAACTGCACCGTGAATTAATATTCAGAGCTGGGGTTGCAAAATTATCCGCCTTTCTCCGTACGGGATATTTTGGCGGCTTCTTTTGTCTTTTTTGTTCTTGTTCTCATTTCGACAGTTAGGAACCTCGAGGTTTTTCAGTCCGCGTTGCTTCTTTTTCATCCTTTCGTCTCTTATGATGATTTGTGATCTCGCTCTCTGCTTTAAGTCAGGAAATGGCCCCGATTACAGGAACACACACACATGCACGCACACGCACACACACACTCCAGTGGTCCTCTCCTGTCCATTTACATTTATTCATATAGTCAACACTTCTCTCCAAAGTGCAACTCAGAGTAAACAAAAGTGCATCATCAACAGATGGAGAAATATAGATGCCAACATGTAATTCTCAAAGTACAGACAGCAAGTCCAATACCGCCAGTTAACCAGCACACATTACACATTAGCTACATATAGAATTGGCAGAGTAGAATTATATTTTATTTTAAACAGATAATGTTGTGTAAGTTAACACAGCAGATAGGAGGGCAGGAGAGAAATGGGTCTGAAAGAGACTGATTTAAGACCCTTCTTGAATGTTGAGAAGGATTCAGCAGCTCTGAGGGACATAGGGAGATCATTCAACCGCAATGAAGCCAGAAGTGAGAATTAATATAGAGACACACCCCTGGCTCCATGTGAGCATCTCTCCGGCCTGGCGTCCATACCTTCAACAAAATCCCCCTGGGAAGGATGGAGACAGATATTCCTCACCATGAGACATTCATCTTGGGCAACTCTCCTCAAGAGGGGGACATGGTGGTGCAGTAGGTTTGGCCAGGGCTTGCTGTGTGGTGGGTTTGGGGTTCAAGCCATGGTTGGGGTGCCCTGTGGCAGACTGGTGGCCCATCCTGGGTGTGTCCCCTTCCCTTCCAGCCCCACACCTTGTGCTGCCAGGCTGGGCTCCAGTTCACTGCAACCCTGCTTGGGACAAGCAGTTGTAGACATTGTGTGTGACTCTCCTCAGTTTAGACCAAAGAAAACATTGTATGTAGATCACCAGGTATGATGCAGGCACAAAAAAGTCATTGTTTAACTCCTTTTCTAAAGTGACTTACCCTGTAAGGTTTGTGTAGTAAGCTACTTACACCGATTTACCTCTTTATACAACAGGGTAATTTTTTCCTTTATAGTTCAAAGTAAGTACCTTGATCGAGGGTACTGCAGCAGGAGGGGGATTTAAACCTGGGTTCTTCGACTGTAGGACAACAGCTCCAACCACTGTGCCACCTGTTACTACTTACTTAAGTTTATTTGCATCTGTCTTTACTGTTATTGCCTGGTAATAATACTGAGATACTCTTCACAAGTGCTCTGTGATGGGGCCACTTTATGCAGCGTTTTGCTTTTAAACCTCGGTTGCGGTAAATGGCACTCTGACTTGGGATTGGGTGCGTGATGATGTCACAATAGCTGGAAATACAGGTATGTGTTTGGTTTGGAGAGTTGCATTTCATAGCTGAATGAAAGCAATGAGCATTTAAGACAGGCTGATTGGTTATACTGATTTGTCTTTAAATTAGTTTGTGGTCAGGGGGTGCGGTGGTGCAGTGGGTTGGACCACAGTCCTGCTCTCCGGTGGGTCTGGGGTTCGAGTCCCGCTTGGGGTGCCTTGCGGCGGACTGGCGTCCCGTCCTGGGTGTGTCCCCTTCCCCCTCCGGCCTTACGCCCTGTGTTGCCGGGTAGGCTCCGGTTCCCCGTGACCCCGTAAGGGACGAGCGGTTCTGAAAATGTGTGTGTGTGTGTGTGTGTGTGTGTGTGTGTGTGTGTGTGTGTGTGTGTGTGTGTGTGTGTGTGTGTGTGTGTGAGATTGGTTATACTGATTTGTCTTTAAATTAGTTTGTGGTCAGGGGGTGCAGTGGTGCAGTGGGTTGGACCACAGTCCTCCTCTGTGGTGGGTCTGGGGTTCGAGTCCCACTTGGGGTGCCTTGCGGCGGGCTGGTGTCCCGTCCCATCCTGGGTGTGTCCCCCTCTGGCCTTATGCCCTGTGTTGCTGGGTAGGCTCTGGTTCCCTGTGACCCTGTATGGGACAAGTGTGTGTGTGTGTGTGTGTGTGTGTGTGTGTGTGTGTGTGTGTGTGTGTGTGTGTGTGTGTGTGTGTGTGTGTGTGTGTGTGTGTGTTCACACAAGGTGCTGTGCCTTAAGTGAGGAATTGAAGGTGGGTGACAAAAAGGCTGGGGAGAGTATTGAGTAGTCAAGGACTTTCCTCCAAAGTGATGCACAACTCAGAGTAAAGAAAAGGGCAGCAACACAATCTAAAGGCACAGGATTATCAAAGTGCAGCTTCTTTGTCTGACACCACCATGTTGCTGGTTCACATCCCTCAAGCAGCTGCCTATAGAAGTGACATTCAGATAGCAAATACATAATCATAGCAGATGGTGTTGGACTCACTTATGTAGCTGTCAGGAGAGCAGGAGAGAAGTGGGTGTGAAAGAGATGGGTTTGAGGAGTTGAATGCTGGGAAGGATTCAGCAACTCTGAGGGACAGAGAGAGCACATTCCACCACACTGGAGACAAACCTGAGAAGCTACAGGCTTTTAACCTGGTGAGACCAGCAAGTGGGCAAAGATGAAGAAGCACTTCTTTCTTCTTTCATCAGGATGCAGATATTTTGACCATCTTGTAAGCCGTAACCCGAATTCTAAATTACAGCTAGGTAGCTATAGGAAGGGTGCGTTGCCTGACGATTTGGATACGTCTGAGTTCTACTATGAGATACGAACTCATGAGGATCTAATACCTTCTGCTTCAGTCTGCAGCTAACAACGTCCCTTATGCATACTGTGTACACAAACAATCTATATATAATAAAACACTGTTGAGCGAAACACGAGATTGGTTGAGCAGGAGTTAGTACACAGACACTAATGAGTGAGTTTGTTGACTACCTGATGTGAATTAGAAGAGTTTATTACCCTGACGCTGTACTCCTTCTCGCAGCCGAAGCGTTGGCTTCGCACATGTTGGGTTTTTACTGGTGAACCGTGTCTCTGAGGGTCTGTGGAACGCTTGTTTCATGTTCCGCTTCCCCATCTTTTTATTATATGATTGGAATTCAGCTGTAGACCCCCCATGCACATGCACGCATTCACACACGCACACTCACACAGATTGACTGCTTTCCAGAAGAACCAATGAGACCAAGCATAGCTCAGTTTCTTAACAAATGTGCCACCTGTTTGACCCCAAGCTAATTTTCACTAGGGGGGCAGGGTGGCTCAGCAGGTTTGGCTGGGGTCTGCTCTGTGTTGGGTCTGGGGTTCGCGTCCCGCTTGGGGTGCCTTGCGGTGGATTGGCATCCCGTCCTGGGTATGTCCCTTCAGCCTTGGGCCATGTTTTGCTGGGTTAGGCTCCGGCTTGCCACAACTTCACTCGAGACAAGCGCTTGTAGACATTGTTGTGTGATTTTCACTACAGCCTGGGTGAGACTCTACATTTTGTGGTACATCTCCAAAATAATGACGATAAATAACCTTTTTTAGACTGGGGATGAAGTGAATGCCCTAAAAAATAACATTTGTGAATGCGAGGACTTAATACAGGTAGTCCCCAGGTTGCGAACATCCGACTTACATACAAGCCATAGTTACGAACCGCTCCCTTATTGACTGGAAGCTAATTTTTTGTCACCCTGAAGTAGCAGTCAAATGAAAACTTCATATTAAGCCTATTGAATTACAAAGTCGAGTTACATACAATGGTTAGTAATATCAAACGCACTACTTTGCGACGTGCATCGAAACGCTATGTGTCTACAGCAGTTTGTCAGCTCGTGGGCGCGTGAGCCCGAGGTAGGACAAAGACTTGGTTATTTTCAGTCAGACCACATTGTTGCTAACAGTGTCTTGTGTGTTACTGTATTTGGCTTTGATTTTTTTGTTTTTACCCTCCTACCCGTGGCACCAAAGCGTAAATGTGACACAAGCGATGGTGACGTATCCAAGAAAAGGGAAATGATCACTACTGAATATAAAGTGGAAATACTAATCAATCAAACAAACATTGGAAAAGCAAGCCTTAAAGTTTCTTTCTTTTGCATGCACACACACACTCTCTCTCTGTCTCTGTCTCTCTTAGAGAGCACTCGGCAATACAAGACACTTCTGGACCTATTCCCAGTTGCGGAATCTCACTCGAGACAACCGTCCCCTCTGTGTTCTCAAAACTACCTCGCTTTTCTCTTCCAAATCCTGTCCCTCATCGGTCCCCAGTCCTGTTCCACATCTTTTTGATAACGACCACCCACTTTGTCCCCAGGCCACGAGAACACGTCTAGTCGTTTGATTCCGAATAAACAATCCTGCACTTGGGTCCAGCTTCCTCCGTGTCCTCTATTCATCATGACAGTAGTAACATTTATTATTATCTCTTTCTATGTCTCTCTATTATAGATACTGTAGTTACATTTATTATTATTCCTCTCATTACTACCACTACACCATTACATTGTATTCTTATTACTGTATTGTTATATTAAAGATGTTTTAGTGTATCCAGGAGTGTTTCTTTAATGTTTTTATGGATAGAAAGGTACACGATATACTAAGTCAAACATTTGAAAAACTGACATTAGATACCCACCATATCTAACTGTTCCGACTTATGTCAAAATCCATCTTAAAAACAGACTAAGGACACGGAACTTGTTTGAAATCCAGGGACTGCCTATACTGTGTTCACTGGAGTGGCACCGATTGCCTTTGTATAAGTCATCTCAATAGACAGTGTTGGACTGAACTCAGCTGTCCTCTTCCTTCCTGGTCATTATTTACTACGTTTTTTAGGTGAACCCTTTGTCCAGAGCGACTCACCTGAGGTGTTATGCATACTAAGTGCGTGTGCACACAATGCACACATGCACACAAATGTACACAAGACACTGCTAGAAAAAAATACCATAATGAGTTCTGTGTGCTTGTCCTGCTTACCCACTACAGCCAGATTTCTCATTCTCCCTCATCCCAGCCTTTCAGCTGGCCTCTCTTAGGCTCACAACCTTTCATATCACTCAGGCTCCAGGTTCAAAGCTCTTGGCTACGAGCATTGGTTTTATGGGCTCCAGGCTCTAGACTATAACTTTGTGGTTCCAGGCTCTGAGCTCTAGACTACAGACCCTATGTTCCTGGCTAAGGGCCCTGGAATTTGCGTTCCAGAATATCAGATCCAGCTTTTAGACTGTGAACTCCTAATCCTGGACTACAAACTTTAGACTACATGTTCTGGACCACAGCTTCTGGACTCATACCAAAAGGCTCTGGCCTTTGGGTTCTGATCTACGAGCTCCAGGCTGTAAACAATCAAATCCTGCTTTGGGGCTCCATACTTAGGGCTCTACTCTATGGGGTAGTGTTTCTGGGCTATGTGTTCTAGACTGCTCTAGACTCCTACCAAACAGCTCTGAATTTTGGATTACGGTATTCAGATTCCTAGATTATAACCTTCTGGTTCCAGATTCCTGTCTCCAGACACCACATTACAAACCCCTGGTTCTGGGCTCCAGCCTCCAGGCTGTAGACTACTAGCTTCTGGCTAAGAGCTCTATGCTCCTGTTTTGTGAGTCACAAGCTCAGCAGAGTGGGCAGTAGTGGGGAAGGATGAGGAAGCGCTCTGCTCAATTCTGACCCCCCCCCCCCGATGCCTGACAAAATCTCAAACGATTGCAGACAGCCTGGGAGGGGGAGGGGGATTCCAGAAATAGGGCGTGGAGGAAAGGAAGAACAGGAGGAAAAGGACAAGAATAAAGACACTCCTTGGTTGCACGAGCATCTGGTTCCTTACAGGCCCAGGTTCGAACGAGTGGTACCTTATCGCCCACCTTTTAGAAAAAGTAAGCATCCCTTCACCCCATGTGACCCCTGCAACTAATCAGCTCACGCACCGATGGCCAGCACCCTGTACGCCTCTGGAGCCAGGTGAGGAGCTTCTATAGCTTCCTGCAGATGTTACTGTGGAACCTGCTGGGATACACCTCCCAGGTGTTCTGCCTCACACTCCAGGTGAGTCGCTAAACACGGTAGCATCACAGCTAGAGAAACATGTAGTTGCAGTAAAAGACACTGATGGAAAATTCTAGAAAAAGGAGGAAGAAGATGGAGGGAACAAAGGAAAAAAGAAGGGAGTGTGACTTGGAGTTGCTTCCAGAATGAGATCAGTATGTAAAAATGAGTGAGAGCGAGATGGAAAATGAGGCTGATGTAGGCAAGCAATGCTGTAGGGAGGCTGAGAAGTAGTGCAGAGGCAGTGTTGTGGGTGCGAGTAAAGGAGAAGGGGGAGAAAGTGGCAGGAGGCATTTTTCTCTCTCTCTCTCGCTTGCCCTCAAGGCTGGGGTCTCACAGTGCTAATGATCTGTCTTTATCACCGCTCTCAGTGCTCCAAGAAAGACCGTTTATACCCCAGGAGGAGGGGGTCCACATAAACGCCGCGCTCCTTGCCGTATCTCACCATCGCCAGCTGGTCGCCACAGCGGCGGCTGCTTAGTTAAAAATGCATGGCCCATTTTCTCCATTAATGTGTCAGTGTGGCCTCTACTGCATCTCTGGACCAGGGCTCATCATGAAACTCTGCCTAAAAAATGAAGTGGACTAAAGATGAAGTTTCTTGTCTGTTCTTTGTGCCTTTCTCTAAGTGGCCTTGCTATGTGGAAAAGCACCAGATGGGCATTGTTTTCCATATCCAGGCTGTTTATTTTGATTTTTTGGGTAAAACAATCAAAACAGTAAATAATACTATTGATTGCACAAAAGATGTCATACTACCAGGACTACAGATGCTGGGACAGGTACCTGTGACCAAAATGGTGCAGGTTCAGATCCCCGGAGACTAAGCGTTGCTGTACACTTGAGTAAGGTAGTAAATTTTAATTACAGCGGTAAAAATATTTCAGCTATGAGAACAGTAAATTAATAAGGTGTGTTTATTGACAAAAGCATTGCTTACATGGAAAAGTATCAACTAATACCTGCGGAAAAGCGGGTAGTGCTGGTGCCTCACGGTCTGAAGATGCGTTTCAGGTGAATTGGTGACAGTAAAATGTCCTTAGTGTATGAGTATGTGAGGGAACAAGTGTGTGTGATTGCCCTGTGATAAACTAGGTGTGCTCTGCCTAGCACTCTGTGTCTCCAGGTTAGGCTCTTGAATGCCGTGACACTGGACTAGATGAATGATTATTGATAATGGATGGATAGTATTAATTAGTGGTATTTGAGTAGTTTGTGGGCTTTGGCTCCACCTCCAGTTTGAAGCTGCGTGTCAACTTGAGCTGCTAGTTTGGTAAATATGTGGTGGGAAAGAGCCAGGCTATTCCCAGACAGCCAGAAATGCCTTGAGCCACAGGTTGGCATCTATTCTGTCTCACTGGAACATTCCCCCAGCCAGGCAAAAATGGCAGCCTGCGCTCGCTGGCGCCACCTGCTGGTGGACTTCCCCTTTTCCCACGAGCTGAGTGGATGTAACCCTTCAGTGTGATGCATCCTTTGGCAGAGAAGTCCTGTTGGGGTGGGTGGGACACAGGACCAGTCTAAGTTCAGGACCAGGGCTGGCCTCCTTGCTTTTATATATGTGAGGATTTTAGGATGCAGGGCATAGCCTCTGTGGGTTCGAGGGGCACCCTTGATGACCCTAGCAACTCCTGTTCTTCAGCATCTTTATAGACAGAGCCTGACAGGTCCAGAGCAACGTGAGCTTTGCAGTGCATGCTGGATGCGGTGTTTCGGGGACAAGAGCCAGGCCATCCAAGTCCACACTTGCATTGCAATTAATGCTAGTAAAAACATGGCAACAATAGAGCAGCATCTTTTCTAAGTCATTTTCAGCATGAGCGAACTGCACACCCAGCTATAGGCTCCACACTATCATTTAAAATGAAGTGAATAAAACATTAAAAGGCATAGAAAGAGCTCTCCAAACACAAAAGGGGAAAATATCTTCAAACTACATTCAAACTTATATTGTATAAACAAGCAGCATACTTTCCACAGATACACAAGCGAATACCTAATGACCTAATGTATAGAATATATTTGGTACCATATATACCATATAAGTACCAGCTTAGTGTACATCATACAAAATGTATCATGCCCTACCTTATACTTATACCTTAGTGTATATCATACAAAATGTGCCACACATACCATGAATAGTACATATAGCACCCCATATACCATATATCACTATCTTAATGTATAGCATATACAATATATAAATACATATCATATAAGTGTAGAATACATACTACATAGTGCAAGTGTAATGTATAGCATATATATCCACACACATATCTATATACTGTGCAAAAGTCTTAGGTACTTAGATGTTTCACAAAAATATTTGCTTTAGACGGTTATTTAATTTATTTTGCATTAGTGTCAATGGGAAAGAGCATACTTCAGATTCCAAGCATTCCTTTTGCAAAAAGTTACAGTATTACGGTAAGGGTTTTCTATGTCGTTAAAAAAAGAAAATATACACACACACACACACAGTCTGAAACCACTCATCCCAAGTGGGGTTGCGGTGAACCGGAGCCTAAGCTGGTAACACAGGGCATAAGGCTGGAGGGGGAGGGGATACACCCAGGACGGGACGCCAGTCCATTACAAGGCACCCCAAGCAGGACTCGAATCCCAGACCAACCAGAGAGCGGGACCCGGCCAAGCCTGCCGCACCAAGCGGTTGTTGACGATGGATGGTCACTAAGTTTATTAATTAAGAGCATTTTTTTTGGAAGCATTCTCACGTCACAGCTTTTTTCCCCAACCAAGTGCCTAAAACTTTTGCACAGTACTGTATACATACTGTATATGCATATTAAATAGAACCAACTTAATGTTTAGTACATATATAACACCATACACCATACAGTTCCAGGTTAATGCATAGCATATACTGCATATAGTGCCATACATACATACATACAATATAGTACCAGCTTAGTGTATAGTATATGTAGTACCGTAAATATTTTTCAATGTAGTTAGTAATGAATTGTGCTGCATTAATACTGTGCAATGAAAACATCTGTCCAAGCAAAATAATAGCTTACCAACAGTTTGTGTATAATATTTCATGTATGCCATGACAGGTAAAAGTTTAACCTCGTGCACTGCTTTTGGAGCGGCAGTGGGTACGAGAGAGGCTGAATCTCATTGCGAAGCCAGGCCTTTGTGGCTATCGATCCAGGTGGAGAGATCCCGGGTCCTGGGAGATGGGGAGGAGAAGGTGGGGTGTGTTGGACCACGGCTGTTCAGGCTAACTCGTTATGTCCAGCCCTTATTGAAAAACAGTCCGGCTGCAGCTCAGCGCTGAAATTAGTTATTGATCTCTCCCCCAAGCTCTGGGCCTGGAAAAAAACCCCTTCTGCTGATTTCTTCTCTTTTTCATTTGTTCTCTCTCTACCTCTCTCTTTCTCCCTCATTCTTTCATGCTCCTGCCCCTCCCTTCAGTCCATCCACACATCACCCCTGGATTCTGCTTGCACCCCTGCTCTCCCGTGCATCGTTCTGGCCATCTCTTCCCCCGCTGTCCACTCCTTTTCATCTCCCCGATTCCCCCCTTTTTCCTGCTCTGTCCACACACACAGCCTTTCTCCCCTTCCACCTGTCAGTCTGCCTGTCAATTCTGTTCCCCCCCCAACTCCTCTTCCCTCTCCCTCTCCCTCTCTCTCTCTCTCTCTGCCATGTGTGGCTGCATCAATTTTCCGGCCACCCACAAACAGCTGCTATAACTCACAGAGGCTGGGGGGGGGGGGGGGGGGGGCATGGAGCCTTGGGGGCCGGGAGGCCGGGGGAAGCTGAAGAATAAACGCGCCCGTAATTGGTGAGGGGAAGCACGGAGGTGCAGCGCTATCAGGCCCCGTGTACGGCCTATACGGCCTCTCGTAAAACAGACACAGAAAGGGAGAAAGAAAACAAGGCGACGCTCGTGCACATTTACACACATGGACAAAAAACAATCAGACATGGGGGAATGTATGAGCACACAGATGTTTCACTTTATTTATTGCTTTCCCTCCAAAGCAACTTACAGTGATTTACCCATTTGTACACCAGAATAATTTTACTGTAGCAATTCAGGGTAGGCACCTTGACGAAGGGCTCTGCAGCAGGAGGGGGAATCAAACCTAAGCCCTTCAGGTGGAAGACAGCAGCGCTAACCATTATGCCACCTGCTGCCCCTGTGGTTGGAAAGGTACAAATCAGCAAACATACAAATACATGTCACACACACAGATTGACTGCAAATGGACATCTTTTTCACTGCACTGTTGTAGAGACGCTCGAGTCCCAGAACAGGCGACCAAAACTCCTGCCAAAACCTGAAGGTCCGTCTCACACCCGTCATCTGTGCACGACTTCCTCAGAGTCCCTGTAAAGCAGCCTCCATCGTGGAACCGATCCCGATTTTGAGTCTGGAGCACCGTGACGGCACTTGCTTCGCCATAGCAACAGATAACACGACAGCACAGCGGATGGGAACTTTCCTAAACATAGCTAAACAACAGCTCTGAGGCCACTGAGAAAACATTCACACTGTGGATTATCGTCTTAGCAGCTGTTTCTGACCAAAGTTACTTGTAGGGTAACGCTTTTTGACCTTTTCCATTTATACAGCTGCAGAAACTTTCTGGAAGTGCTGCTGGTGGCTTAGTGGTCAGCATCTTTACCTAGCACTTGAAGAGTATGGGTTCAGATCCCATCTCCCTCTGTAGTGCCCTTGATCAAGGTACTTACTTTCAACAGGTACAGTAAAAATTACCCAGCTGTTTACATGGGGTAAATCAGTGTAAGAAGTTGAGTGTACAGACCTAACATTGTAAGTCACCTTGGAGAAAAGTATCAGAGAGAGGAATGAATTGCAGCAGCTCAATGGTGTAATAGCAATACCTGGACTGGCAGTCACTTCTTCACAAATCCAATTCAATACATTTTGAAAATCCCATAAATGTTCATCTAGGTTGTGCAATGGAATGACAGCAGGGAAACCGGCAAAGTCACACTTTCAGTTGTACAACTAGCACACCATGTGACATTCCAGCTTCCTTCCAGAACATATGGTTAAGAAAAAGAGCAGCTGTCGTTAATGGGCCAGTGAATTTGGCAAACGGGCTCCAGCCTGTAGAGACAGAGGATGACATAGTTCTGTCAATCAACGTGTGCGTTATACCATCGGCGTCCACCAGGTGTCGCTACGCAACAGGTGAATAAACCATAGTAACACAGCAGTCCTTATATAAGCTCATGGTCTAAACCCTCCAAACAAAAACTGCTCCTGTATTTTACCCCACAAAAACTTAAAATCAAAACTTGAACTTAGAGCTTGGATTCTCGTTTTTTTTTTTTTTTTTTTTTAAAGCATCACAGAAGAGTAGATGAGCAGATTCATACTCATAATCCAGCTCCGGACGTCTATAGAAAGAAGGTTTAATGCGTCGCTGCATTCAACTGACACACTTTTTCTCCCCAGTAAACGGCAGGATGGAAACACAATGATACAAGTTGAAACAAGCACAGGCCCTCTGAATAAGGCAGTGGAGTTATATAATGCTTTCTGACAGAGGATTTGCCTTCTTGAACAGAGTGAGTCACTGCTGGTTTCAGAATGTGTTCGACTCCGAGCCCAGCGGTAGCAGCTGTTGCGTCCAGCGACTCGGTCCATCTTAACTGGATCATGCTGTCCTTTGGTGACACCGTACGCTTTAGTACTGGTGTAGTACAGACCTAGTGGGGGCAAAATAGAGTGTACAACTGCGACACAGCTAATGAAGGACATTGTTATGTTTAAAAATTGTATAGTTGCGGGCGGGCTGAAGGGAGGCAAGCCAGCAACAGGGATCACCTAAAGGTCTGGGAATCGATGCTGTCATCATTATTCATCCTAGACAGTGAGTATAGGAATTCAGAACAAGTCATCTGTGTGTCTGAGCTCTGTCTTATCATGGCAGTGCTGCCTGGCACGCTCGTGTGTGTGTGTGTGTGTGTGTGTGTGTGAGCGAGCACGAGAGTAAGTGATTGAGAGAGAGAGAGAGAGAGAGAGAGAGAGAGAGAGGAGAGAGAGAGAGCGAGGAGAAACTAATTTGGGCTCTAATTCCAAGCAGAGACGGACTTCTGCTCCGGCTTCGGATCAGAGACACTCTTCTTACAATCGGTCCCTCAAGTTTCAGGAGAGAAGTATAAGACATTGACAAAAACAATGAGAAACCCCCATCATCATCACGGTGTAGTGTCCTCCCAGACCAGAACGCATGGCTGGCTGAGCTGCACAGGGATGTTTTGCCAAACACACATATATGTGGACTATTATAAAGCCTTGTAAACACAGATATGTCCATGCTGACATTGATGAAGTGGACAGGTTCATGGCGTACGTTCCTGAGAGCCATGAGGAGGAACACAGAAGTAAGCGGGTGTGCTCTCAGTCACATGAAGAGCATTTGAGCCACTCTGGCCGTCATGAGTACAAGGACTCCCCGGGTCCATGGTTGCACAGCTCTGCTACCCATAATTCCCCACTCCTTCACTTCTAACGGTCAAGTTAATAGACAACAGTGTTGTCTGCTTTTTCAGGACACCAATAACCGTTAATGAAATGAGTCACCTGCCAGGGTATTCATATTACAGGTCTGACTGAGTAACCCTCCCGAACTTCCTGCCCGAGTGATTGCTGGGAGTTAAGAACGGATAGCTTTGCCGGTTGCATTTGCGTTGCTCACAAGCTGAGTCTGGGTTTTCCCCCTCCTGCTGCTTGTGCCTGAGGACAGGACCACAGTCCAGAACCCCTGTCTGTCATGTGACGCCCCCTGTGCTAGAGTCCTGGTTTCCAAACGGTAACCAGGCTCTGTCAATGAATGGCCTCCTCTCATTCGTTAGGGCGACCCCTTGGTGTACCCCCGTGCCCCTCCCCCAGGCCGCCAGTCCTCCCCCCAGCGGCTCGGGGGAGCTCGACGGAACAAAAGGCACATTCTCGCGGCAGACAGGAAGTTGCTCCAGCCCCTCCCTCTCCCCGCCACGGGCCCCCGCCGCCCTGCCTCCGCTCGGCAGAGCTGCTTGTGTTTTCTTCCCACAGGCTTCAGTGGAAGAGGGGCTTTGAACGAGGGTGGGGAAGGGGGAGCTAGGGGAACAAAGCTGGAATTTAAATACCACCCAACCCCCACCCCACCCTCAACCTCCCTCAGGCTCCCCCAACCACCCCCCCTTGGACCCCCACCCCTCCCCTCCCCCTTTATGTGTTTGTCAGAGCAGCATGGGGAGAGCCTGCAAACTGTTCACAGCCCTGCTGGAGATAACAACTGCCACTCACACAAATGGGGGAAGGTTGTGAGTATGGGTGGGGGCAATGTTTACATTGCAACACACCACCCCCCCCCCCCCACCCATTTTCTGTTTAATGCCCACTCATGGTTCTGCTAACAAGCCTGCACTTTCTGCACTTTCCTACTGTATGTTCGCTGTGAAACACGACATGTCACTCAGTACCAAAGAGTCGTTGACAAGGTGGAAACGTAAAAGTTGTCTTTTTAATAAGTGATGTACCATGTTCTCTCTCGACTTCCTTCTCCGTGCCGATCAGAGACGCAGCTCTTCTCTCAGAGCACCGTCATTTCAGCCCACCTTAACTGCATGTATTATACCCTTGTAGCATTGGCTGGCCCCCTTTTAGAGCGCCCTGTTAAATTGCTTGCACATGTTCTCCCAATATCAGAATCCAGGGAGAGGCACTCAGAGCAGAGCGATGGCAGCCGTGCCCACACGTGTGTATCCCTCCACGAACAGGCACTTCCTTCCAGGCCACCGTACTTCATCGCTCTGACTCACCACTGTCCCCATGGTGATAAACACCACGGCACTGGTTTGGTGATCTTGCCACATGGTTTATTATTCTGAACTTGCTCTCAGAAGCAAAGCATTCTCTTTATAGGTTTTGATTTTCATTTTCACCCCTAAACTTTTCATTTTATTCAGAATTGCCTTTGGATTCTAATAACCTGTGCTTGTTTTGTCTCTACTCAAAGAGCAATACGCTTGTAATGTACTTTGCCTGTGCAGCAGACACTGAGATACATTGTCTGCTGCGTCTACAGCGACTCTCACTGCTCACAGTCCTGTACATTATCCATTTCTATGGCTCGGTATGTACTGCAACAATTAAGCTTACAGTCACAACTCAAGGTACATCCACAGCTCGCTGTTTGGGGTTTGAACCTTTGATCCTTTTTAGTCACAAATCCAATTTAAGAAGCATGGAGCTCAGACAAGACAATCAGCGCTAGCTGGAACTCATGCCAGAGGTCCTTGTGCCCTCCTGCTCTTTGCCACGCAGGCAATTGTTGGAGGATTTAGCAGCCCGCTGTCCGAGGGTGGCCGGACCATCTGTGGAACATGCCAGGAGGAAAAAAACACAAAACAATAAAAATGTATCCCCAGAGTCACATCATCAGCCCTGATGAGCGTACCGTCGCCTGGCAACCAGGAGGAAGTGCGTCGCCACGGACGGCAGTAGCAGCAAGATCTTACAGGAAACCTAGGTTGAATGCAGAAACAGTCCACCTACATGTTCCGGAAAGGCAGGTTCAGGCCCAGAAGTCAACAGCTTCAAGGTTGAGGAGAGTGTGAAAATAACTTCACGGAAAACAAACTCCCGATCCTGCTCTGTGTCAGCCTTTGGGACATGGAGGTGGTAGGACATCAGACAAATTCCATGTGGGACAATGGCTAACCAGCATTTCCCCAATATGCAATCACAACACATGAGGGACAAGTGGTAGTAGTGGTAGAAAGAAAACAATTATACAATATTCGGATTGCTTTCTGACGCATGATATTCATCTCTTACCCGGTTGTTTACAACTCATTCTGTCTCAATGTTAAAGCCATACAAAGGCATCCATAAAAATAGAATCTGGGTCAGCACAGGACAGCTTTGTGCTGCTCACCACTCGTGTTAATGCAGTGACACGTTTTGTCCTGCAGTGGCGCTGTACTCAACCCCTCTCTGAGCTGTTGAAGCATTGCAGGAGGCCAGACACTGGGTGGCACTGTAGGCAAATGCACTTGTCCCCTCCATTTACCCTCAGCTCCGGACCTCATAATGTCACTGTGCTCGCTTCTTCTTCCTCACTTTTGTAGATTCAACTCTTTTTGGTACCTTCTACAGCTTGTTGCAGTTTGCAGTGCAATATGTAGTGCTATTGTCTCATAGTTCTAGGGTTACAGGTAAGAATCTGGACCTCTGATCACTGGGATCCTGTTTGGGCAAATGAGCATTAAACATGGACCTCCATGTGGCCCGTTTATGTCCATTTAAGCAGCTTAATTGAACTTATTTAACTACAAAACTGCTTACTAATAGCAGAGATGAAGAAAGTTTGGCTGCCACATCCTTGGCTCTTCCACTGTAAAGGCACCAAGTAGGGTGTACACCAAGGATAAGCTGAACTAGACCATAATGCTGCAGCACCAGGCCGAGCAGGAGTGTAGATCCATCCACTTGTCTCGGTGATAGCCCTGTTTAGGCCTCTGTAGTTGACTGAGACTCAAGACATAATAAAAGAGTGAGAATCTGAAGAGCTCAGACTGGAACTCTGGTGCTCAATACCACCTTAGTTTCCTCATTTGGAGACTGAGACTCGAAGTTTGCAAGAAACACAAAATTACAGTGTTAATGCTATACCAACATCCATGATTCTGGTGGGCTGCTGGTAGCGTAGTGCTTAGAGCTGCTGGTTGCAGGTTTGAATTCCAACTCAAGCTGTAGTACCCTGGAGCAAGGCACTTACTCTAAACACACACACACACACACACACACACACACACACACACACACACACACACACACACACAACTGCTTGTCCCATACAGGGTCACGGGGAACCAGAGCCTAACCCAGCAACACGGGCGTAAGGCCGGAGGGGACACACCCAGGACGGGACGCCAGTCTGCCACAAGGCACCCCAAGCAGGATTCAAACCCCAGACCCACCAGAGAGCAGGACTGTGGTCCAACCCACTGCGCCACTGCGCCACCGTGCCACCTTACTCTAAATATCTCCAGTAAAATTGCCCAGTTGTGCAAATGGGTAAATAATTGCTGATATCTTAATACTATAAGTTGTTCTGGAGAAAAGCATCAACTAAATTAATAAATGTAAATGAATAAATGAAAAGATTCTGCTCAACACGTCACGTCAAAGCCTCAAGGAAAAGACTTCTACAGCACAAGTTTGTTCATCTGTGGTGGAGAGGTGACAAGATTTAGATCCATCAGGGAGCAACCCTGACTGAGTATGTGCAGGCTTGGTTTAGCAGTAAGGAAGCAGAGTCCTTAGTTGGCTTGAGGTCATCAGTGAAGTTGTGACACTCAAAACCGGGAACATAACCATGGGTGGCCATCACACTAGAAGTCTCAGTAATCATCTCACCCTTCTGAAGGTTTTTCAGTTGGGATTTTTCCATAACCTGGGAATCCTTTACATAGTCCACTGTATAACCTTGTTACTGGCAGCAGTCTGGAGCACTTGACTGGCAGCCCAGAGCCGGCAGCATAAACGCCGATGGCCGAGAGTGGGAGATGGCAGCCATGAGGGACAGAAGAGAGTCAGACAGAAAGGGCAGGGATGGGGAAAAATCTGCAGCTGGCCTAAAAACAAGTCTGTGGTTGGGCCTAGGTCTTGCTGAGAGAGCTCCCATTCGAACGACTCGACTGAAGAAATGGTACGACAAAAAACGATGGAGAAAAAAATTCTTTCCGTTCTTCCTCTGAACCAGAGAGGTCGGCTGCAACGCTTCCTTCTCCTCCAGCTCACCTCTGCTCTCCTTTCCCTCCCTCCCTTTTGCTCGCCCGCTCTCTCTCTCTCGCTCTCTCTCTGTTTGCAGATTAAACGGGCGCGCGGCCAGTTTTTCATATTTCCTGGCAGCCAAGGGGCCAGCCAACTTCCTGTAGGGGAGGGGCCTGCAGAAAGGTTACATTTGCACAATGTGCCTATGGAAAAACACAGAGAGGCAGGGCGGACGGGCAGGAGGGAGGGAGTGAGGGGAACGGTGGGGGGGGCAGAGCGTTACAGCACGAGAGAGAGAACAGCTCGGCTAAACTAAACGGCTCCAGCGCCACGCTCCGTCCGGGTAATGGAAAAAGGCCTCCAGGGGAACATCGAGCCGGCCCAAGTGTCAGGTTACGCTTCTTCATTACAGGGCCCTTTCCTCCCTCCCTCCTGTCTCTTCTGTCTCCGTCTGGGGCGACATGAAACGGGCTTGTGGGGAGACCTGGTTCCAGAGGTCCGTTCCGGTGTGGGAAGGTGTGGAGTTGAGGCCGCCCGGATGTTGGGGATGCGTTAGCTGAGGGTTGGTTGGGGGGGCATCGAAATCACAAGCACATGCATATGCAAGCATGTGTTTGCGCATGCAGATGGACACACACGCTTGACCTCACCTGGCCCGCTTGCTCCACACATGCTCTTTGCCCTTTCCTCCGTTTTTTTATCTCATTCCTCCTCCATTCCTCACACATCTGTAAACCCCCAACGTACACACCCCACAATTCCAGAGCTGATCTTTCTGGCAATCGGACAATAATGTCCAAACAGTAATGGTAGATGGGGAATTTGCATATTTTTATTTCTTCTGGAACACTCTGTGTAATTTCTGAATCAGTTACAGTTTGGAGTAACGTAATCCGCAGCATTTGCTACGCTGTACCCATCATTACAGTCACTTGCAGACTGTGGTGGCTGACTGACAACCGCCGTGCTGGAGGTACCCGTCAGAGGAGGCCTTCAGTGAAGAGCAAGTGAAACTAAAATACACGTCTGTTTGTCTCTTGGGTGTTTTGGAAAGGCTAAATGAACGAACACCTACTTGAGTGGCTGAATTAAGTTGCATGAAGGCATTATCCCTCGATGGGCCTGAGCCTGAAGGTCTGTTTTTACATTACCTTAGGGTTTGGGTAGTAATCAGGCATTAGGCAGTTTGTGCTGGACTTACAAGGTGTTATTATTAGCAAACAATTCAAAGTACATGATAAAATACTAAAGAAGAGCTTTGGACAGTATTTGCATCCACAATTGTCTGAGCTCCCCGTAAATGTAGGCTTGGCTGTGGGTTTGGCCACATTCCTGTGTACCACAGAGTTATACTGTCTTAGTTTCAGATACATCCATTCAATTACCAAATGTGCTTTTATTATAGTTGCTTAGCAAATGCTTTTAAACTGAGTGACTTAAGACAGCTTGTAGCTTTGAAGTTCGCCTGTTTATTCAGCTGAAAATTTCACCAAAGCAATTCAGGTTGTGAACCTCAAGGGCCCAAGAGCAGAGTCCACATCTCAGGCTCCTTGGCCGGTTAAGAAAAAGACAAGTTAAATCAGTTTTTTTTTTTTTTCCTTCCCAGAGTGTGAGCATGTTGCAAATGGATGGTTTTGGATGATTTTGTCTTATCCTCACCGAAGGCAAGGGCTGACCCCTGTGCTCGTTCTCCGACCAACCTGTAAGAATCCTGCAACCCTGGTGGAGAGATTTCATAACCTCAGTCCACACCCTGGGCAGTCACTCCACTGGCATGGCTTCTTTCATAAGCATATTTTTCCTTGCACATCAGTTTTCTGCCTTTGAGGTATGAGATTTCTCAGACCCAAAGCCTCCTGTTGTATGTTTCACCAAGATTAGATTACTACTTTACTGTTCAGATTAACCCACGCAATTTTTGGTGAAATTTATATTTAGCTCTCCATGGCAAACGTATATATTTTTAAAATTTATTTAGCTTAAGCTTTTCTCAGAAGTGACTTACAATTCTGCTCAAGTAAGGAACTGGTTACTGAGATAGATAGATAGATAGATAGATAGATAGATAGATAGATAGATAGATAGATAGATAGATCCCAAAGGAAATTGCAGACAGAACAATCAACAGGTGGTGGCACTGAATAGCCACAGGAATAAGTAGATGAAGGTAGACTTCGATAATGAATGCTGCAAATAAAACAAGAGCAACACAAATATGTAAAAGTTTAAGTAGGACTGTCAGTTCAACACAATACAGCCAGAAGTCCATGAAGAAGCTGTTTGGATTTATTTGTTCCTTTTGAGGTATAACAGCAAAAAACTTTTCTGGGATGTGAACTGAAAACCTTTCAACCAGAAGTCTGGATTGATAACCATAGCGCCACCATCTGTCCTGGATGTGTAAATGCTGACAGGGATGGCAGCTCAGTCACAGGGCTGACAAAAGTTTGTGAAAGGAGCAAAAAGGGAGCAAAACATTGGGCATGTGGAAAGCGTCCATCAACAGGAGTTGTTTGCAAAGAAACTAAAAGCAAAACTCTTCAGCACTGCCTTCTCCTCTTATTTTAATCTGTTTTTAATAAGGAAAAGATGAGAACTCTTTTCCAACCTCACTCTGTCTCCTATCCTCTGTATGTGTGTGTGCGTGTGTGTGCGTGTGTGTGTGTGTGTGTGTGTGTATACCTCGCACCAGACGGTGTCTAGACTGAGCAATTACAGACAAGACTGTGCTCATGAGCTCGAAGAGGAGTCAGAACAAACCCAGTATTGCATGGAAAGGAAAAGAGTAAGGGGATGACAACCAGTGAAGGGCAAACTGGGGTCACCTGTACAGTTTATGACCCCTCATTTTTAATAAGGAAAGAAGGGGAACACCATTGATTTATTTCTTTATTTACCCTGTCACTATTTTTTTCCTGATTAATATAATCAGAGAACATAGGTTCTATCAATCGGCACAGCAATTTAAGAATATGGTAGGAGGAGGGATAGTTAATAAGGTAAAGAAAGGTATGAAAGTGGTTTATCATTGCATTCTACCATGTGTGTCTTTAGACTGTGGAAAGAAACACAACCGAATATGGGGAGAACATGCACACTCTACACAGACTGACCCCCAGATCAAAACCATAGCGCTGCAGATCTGTGATTCCATCGTGTTACCTGCTGTGCCACTGTGCAGATGTGTACTGAGACACTCACTCACTCACTTCACTTAATGGGTCACTATAGTTGAATGTTTGTAATGTGTTCTGATTTATTATTTCAGACATGTATCTGCTCTCAACAGAATCTGTGAATGACAGCAGATCATGATTAATTTTTAGTCACATCATAAGTCCTACCTTAGTCCTTATTTCCATACTTTGAAAAGTTCATGAGATGCACTTTAAGGAGTTAATTTTAATAACAAACTCAGTCATGTTTCTTTTTAAAGCTGGATGGCTTTTCAAAAAGGACACAAGGAACTGCAGTCCATCACTGTTTGAAGTTCACTTGGTAGGAAGTTCATGTTACCAGATATTCACTTGAGCTAAAAGGAAAGTCGAGCTGTGGTCACCAAAAACTTAAGACAACAATAATGAGTTAACCTAATTAATTTAAACTGTGAAGAGTCTTTGTTTAAAAATGATGTCTCATTGGACCAAAGTGGTACAAAAAAGACACAGCTATAGATATGAAAACATGGGGCTTTGAGCAGGCCATAGGGTGTCATCATAACAGAACCTTGGTGTTCCATGCCGGCATTGTGACCGGCAAGAGTAAAAATACTAGAATAAATTTCTGCTTCGTTCACAGGAACCTAACTTTGCCTTTCCACATTCAAGAGAAGCAGAGCAGAGTGGTTGTTCTAGATCAACTGACCACCACCCCTTGACTGACAGTCAACATCAGCTCCTACCACTTGCCCTCTCTGTGTTCTGCTCTTGCTTAACACCTCTACCCTCCTTCCTTACTCTCAGTTGCTCTTCTCATATGCTACCTACATTTATTTTGTTGACATTTCTCCAAAGCAACTTACAGTAAACTTACAAATAACTTACAGTAATTTACCAATTTATACACCTATATAATTTTTATTGAATTAATTTAGAACCTTAAAGAAAGATACTATAGCAAGGTGTGGGATTTGAACCCAAATGCTTCAAATGCAAGGACTAACAACTATGCTCTCTTCTAGTTCTCTCTTTCCTTCCTTTCTCTCACCTTTTCTTCCCCCCTTCTCTCAGTTTCTCCCTTTGCCTCTCTTTCCATGTTTCTTCCACAGTCCCCTGCTCCCCTCAAATCTCTGCTTCTCACTCCCTTCATTCCACTCCCCTGTCTTCCAAGTAAGGTTGGACAACTGTTTTCGCAGGGTGGTTGGCGGATTCTTAAAATAAAATGCTGTGGGTATGTTTACACATAGGCAGACATTTGAATAAAGTTTGATTTTAGTTTTTATAAGGTGTAGAAAATGCAAGTTTCGGAAGGAGTATAGGGTGCTAAACATGCATTCTTCTGTGTAGTGGGAAAGTAAATATTTTTCCATTTTTTTATTTATGTACTCAAGCAAAGCAATGACGGCACAAGCAACTTTTTCGATGTTTCTTCTGGCAGTTTTGCGCTGCTGATTTTATGTGATTTTCTAGAGGGGGAGGCGTCCATGTGTGGCCGTAGCTGACGGAGAACTCAGCGGTGAAGATACATTTAAAGTTCTGTCCTCCCCTCTCTCCTCTCTCCACACTCTCTTCCTTCTCCCTCCGTCTCTCACTATAACCTCTGTGGCTGTGCACTCCCACACACACACACACACACACACACACATACCCTGATGCGAATACGCAGAGACAGCTGTGTGTGTGCGTGTGTGTGTGTGTGTGTGTGTGTGTGTGTGTGTGAGACTGTGTTGCCTGCAGACGGTGCCGGGCTCCCGTTGCCACAGACAGGGTGACTTCACCGGGGAAAAATGCGTTCCTCTCCCTCCCTCTGCCTCTCTCCCAGGGCCACTGCTCACAGTCTCGCCCTCCTCTCTCCATCTCGCTCCTTCTCACTGCACGGCTACACATTCATCTCTCCGTGCTTCACATGGAAACGTGGGAGGTTCTGCACTTCTGCTAGCGGCAAATGCCTTCAACAATCAGCATAAGAGACAACACCTAGACACAGATTGCTGCTTCTCGTTCTGGTTCACAGGACACAATTTGCCTCAGTGGGCACTCTCATCGAGGATAACTCATGAAGAATCCTTTCATAGGGTCTTTGCGTAGAGTACAGTGAAGAGTAGGGTAGAGTAGAGTCTTCATGGTACTTCTAGTCGACTACAACAGGATTAGATTGTATACCCCTCCAGTCTCCAGTTCATTGACAAGTGCATCAGTACCCTCTGGGTGGGGTACCCGGACCATCCCTCAGCCCCCACGGTGCTGATTCAAGGCCTAATTCCTGCTTCGTTGGTTATCTTCCTCAAAGGCAGTCTTCCTATTGTTCTGTACAGGCCGACACTTTAAGCCAAACCATTCTGACCTTGAACCATTTTGGCCCTGCCTGCTTTTATGGGCATCCTATTGAAATGGAACTGAAAAGCAACCCTAAAACTAGCTTCCGTGCTCATATATGGTGCTGTTGTACAACACAGTAAACAGTGTAGACTTTCAAATTTTTTTCCTACATTATATAGATTATCATGAACCGCACATCCACCTTATCCTCTTGCCCAGCAATAAAAGAATATGCTGTTGCTGTGGTAGCTCTTAACTACCCCTAGAAAATTTTTCGCCCTCAGTGGAAATTAGATTGTCATGACTGCCTTTCAACATTCATTCTTACGCATCAAATCCTCTTCTGACAACACTCAATATGCAATGTGTGCAACAGGTAGCTTTGTGGTTAAAGACCCAGAATTGGATAGCTCAAGCTTAAGTTGCCAAACTTGGAGCCAAAAGGTTTAAGTCCCCAATGAAGTTGGGTGTGTAGAAAGGAACTCGTATTGATAGAGTAGGCTATTCATCAGTTTGAAAGCATCTGCTGACCAACTGAATTGCTAATAAATATGAACACAGCCATGGAATTGGAGCTCCTGAATGTGGCAGATTCTTACAGCGAAAGGCTGTCATGGTTACCTTTTCATTCCACTCTGTATTTGTCAAATAGAACCTAAATCCATTCCTGCCACACAAAATCTATGCTCTATAATACCTTTTTTTATCTGTGTGGGGATTTTCAAAGCTTCCACATTTTTCTTTTGACCAGTTCAGTGTCATCAGTTTGGCCTTGGTTTTTGTAATTTGTAAGTGCCTAATTAAGCACCTAACAAAATTCAGTTAGGCAATTTAGAGCATTGGTGTGATTTAATTGAAACACATCTGAAGCATTTTACTTGTTCTTCAGTACCAGAGTCAGAAGGTACTGTGGATCAGCCCAGAACGAGAGCCCAAGCCTGCCACCTTCTCTTGTGATGACTACAAACTGCCCAACAATGGACCTGGAGGACTTATACTGGTTCCCTGTTACTGTAAAAAGCCAGTGGTGTTGTTAGGTGGTTTGGTGTCTCTCTATATGAATTTAAACTTCATAGAGAACTTATCTTTCTAGGAGATCCTAGGAACAAATCTGAATATCTTGAGGATTTTGTTTGCAAATTTGTCATGCAATTCCTTGTTCTTGCTTACCCCGAACTGACACAGTAAAATTTACCTTGCTGTAAAAATGGGTATCACCATAAGTGACTTAATATACAAACATTGTGAGCATCCTTGGACAAAACAGACAGCTAAATGTAGGTTTTTTACCGATATGTATTTGGTTCCTATTCACATGTTGATTTTGTATCTGTGTTTTGTTTTTATGGCTTTATTTATGCCTATTTTTAGTGTGTCTGTGTATGTGTGTGTGTCTGGGTTGTGCTAGCCTTGTGGGAATTTTCCCCTCAGTCACACAAAGCAAAATACCTTTCTAAAAGTGCCAAACCATATTTGTTATCAACATCAATATTTTTCAGCTTTCACTGAGCTTGAGTTAGAAATTATTTTACTGAAGTGACAGTCAGAGTGAAATCCTCACAATGGTGTGCAACTAAAAGTGTGTGTGTGTGTGTGTGTGTGTGCTGGGAGACAGAACTCCCTAACGGAACAGATGCTAGGTGGAGGTTGGTTATCAATGTGGACTTTTAGTAGAGAAGGGGATTTCGAGTTCTCTCCAGTCTTCTAGGCTTGATGTACATTTTTCTTGGTGGACAAAGATCATTTAGAGGCAGGGGGTTTTGCTTATTTAATTTGTCTGTTTTTTTCCCTCACGCAAATGCCATGGTAATAATCCAGCAAAACAGAACGCCGCGTCCATACATGCTTGTTGGCAGGAAACCTCAAGTTTGACGTGTGGAGGAGGAGAGAAGGGAATTGGTTTTTTCTTTCACAATTCTGTATTACTGAGCAGCTCAGAAAGTCATCTGACAAAAGCATTACATTTTCTCCCATAGTGCACTTAATCTTCTTTTATATTAGTGGTTTTGTATTATTTTAGGGGGGCACAGTGGGTTGGACTGGGTCCTGCTCTCCAGTGGGTCTGGGGTTAAAGTCCCACTTGGGGTGCCCTGTGACGGACTGGCGTCCTGTCCTGGGTGTGTCCCCTTTCACCCTGAGTTGCCGGGTTAAGCTCCGGCTCCCCCGCGACCCCATATGGGACAAGCGGTTCCGACAGTGTGTGTATGTATTATTTTAAGTAGGTATCACACATTTTATTGATAAAGTGTGAGTTTCTGTGCTGTGATTTACTTCTTTTCAATTAGGGACTACATAACTACACACTGGGCAACATAAGCTAATCAACTCACTATTCAGTTAATGATTTAACAGGATATCCTCATCTTGGTATTCTTGCAGGAGCATGAATTGAGTCTTTTTTAAAGGATGATTAAAGTCTACTTGCTTAACTTAACAAGCAAGAACAAGGAAAAAAATTAGACTGTATGACACAGTAATCGTGTTGACATGTACACAGTCTGCAAAGAAGGTGCTATTTTCTGGGGCTGGGTAATTGGATTAATAGCCTGTTAAACATATAAAAATATTTGACTTCATCTAGGATGAGGTAGGCGAGCATTTTTGTTTTGTTTTGTTATGCAGAAAACAAAGGTGAAGATTTTATATCTACACACACACACACACACACTCTACAAACGCCCGTCCCAAGTGGGGTTGCAGCAAGCCAGAGCCTAATCCCGCAACACAGGTCCGAAGGGGGAGGGGATGCACCCCAGACGGGATGCCAGTCCGCTGCAAGGCACCCCAAGCAAGACTCAAACTCCAGATCCACCACAGAGCAAGCCCCAGTCAAACCCACTGTGCCACCGTACACACCTATATACACATATATATATATGTCATGACAGGGTTATCAAAACAAAAATTCTGTTAAAAAAAGAAAAAGAAAGATAACTTTCTAAATATAGAACTAGTATTTTTTGTGTCTAAAATGTCATGTTCTTCTCACCCTTCCTCTGTTGGATACTTTTAAAGATATGTTTTGCCCAGTATGCTCCCATGAGATTGAACCTTAACCAGCATGTGTGGACAGGTGAATATCCGGCCATACTCTGCTGGGCATGGAGTCAAGCGAGCCAGTTTGTCGCTGAACTTGATGGTAGCACTTGTCCATGGAAACAAGTGTGGTCTTGGAAACTTCAGACTATCAGTGCTAAGCTCTCCAAACCATGACTGCCAATCAGACAGCAATGTTGACATGCGTGATGGCTCACACCATCTCGTCCTTGAGGTGTGCAAAGTCTGTGGTAGCTGGAGATGGTTTTGACTAGCATGTTGCTAAACGTTCATTCATACTGAACCAACACTCACATACCCTTGTCATATCTGACCACTGAGGGCCGGACTGAGACAGGGACATGGCCAGGTAGTTGGATACTATGCTGTTACACCCAAAACATGTCTGGAGGCCAGGTTTACACTTTGTCTTCTATGTGCTCCCATGTTATCTCCATCCCACAGTCTTTAGCTACCCTGGGCCTCTGACCCAACCAATTACTGAGGGTCCTCTGGTTACCATGCTTGAGTGCTGTCTGATCTTTCTTACCTGTTCTTTTTTCAAACCCTGGATTAAAAAGCTGCACCACACAGTTCTGGTAAGGTGTTCCCAGTCAGCCTGCAACATCACAGACTCACGTGTGTCTCCAACTTTGACAAAATATCAAACACCTTGGTTCCTTCTCTGTCCCACCTAGAAGAGTACTGGTGCCTAGACAAGTCTCAGTATGTTCACACTTGAAAGCCCCCATATGACATTTCAAAGCACCTACCCACAACAAAAAGCCAGAACTACTACCAAGACATTCTTGAGAGGGCTTGTTCACAAACACCTTTACATAAAGAGATGTTTTTCTATGTATAACTACTCAGTATTTTTACTTTAACACATGAATGCCTAGCTGTATCCATATTCACAGATTATGTCCAAATCTATTTTTGGACAGACCTTTGAGTCTGACCTTGGAGTCTTCACCTTTACCCCAGGGGTGTGAGTAGAGAGGTAGATCAATCTGTAAACTCAGACTTATGCAGATATACTGATAGACATGATGCTTCAAACTGAGAACCGATAAACCCATGGAACCTGTAAAATACCCCAGTTGAGGAAAATGGTGATGTTTTATGGTATACAAAAAGTAGAAACCAGATCCGTCATGAATGGCTTATGTGTGGAATGCCTGAAAAAGTTTAATTAAAATGTTTCGGACTGTGGTTAACTTAAAAATGGAAGTTTACTAGCAGGACCCCACCAAATGTTTCCCAAAATGCGAACTAACAGCCATGTTTTCAAATCCAGGCACAGTGCATCATAAAATTTAAGGTAGAATTTGTCAGCACTGCCCAATACATCATCATGACCAATCCTCTTTTCTACAAACACTCATTTTTCTGATGCATTTAATTTTTCTGTGAGATGTGCGTCGCTTTGGAATGAAAGCATCTGCTAAATGAATAAATGTAAATGTAAAATGTAAATGTGCCAGCAATTCTACTACCACTAGCTATTCCCCAACAGACTTCTTCATGTTGGTCCAACTCAAGGTTTGTGGGCCAGCTATGTCAGTATAAAAATGCACAAATGGGGCTGGAGATGATCTCAGAACTCCTCCCACCTCTACATTAATAACTCCATTAGAAGACATCAAGGATGATTTCCTTCCTGGGTAGGATTGCCATTGACTCTATGTCAAGAAGGACTTTGCGGCATGATGGGATTATAAAGCTTCACTTTAACAAAGAAATGAATCGATAAGGCCTTGCTGAGTGCTGATTGGTTAGCCTCCCCAAAGCAAAAAAGACACATTTAATCTATCTGTATACCGAATAGCTGATCTGCATTTTGTGTCTCTTACAATCTATAAAAACCTTCTTTAATCTTGGCAAAGGTTTCCTGATTAAGTGATGTGTTAAAGGCCTTCAATCTGAAATTCTTAAATCTTTTCTCTCTTGGTATCGAGAAGTGTCCCGTTGTTGCCCACAGCGACCTCTTCCTGGTGTGGTCGTGTGCTTCTGTGATCACTAACCCTGAGAATTTCTGACCAAAACCATAAATCCAGCAGTCCACTGTCACAGACTGAGGAAGCTATTTGGCTCAATCTTTTCATTCTCGGCAACTCTCACAGCTCCCCTAGATGTCTGCACCAGGACCATTTGGTACATTAACAAGTTTCGGTACATTGACAAGTTGAAAACTGGTTTTTGAGAAGCAGCAAATAGCACAGTGGTTGCAGCCTTCGCCTTATAATCAAAGCACCCTGGTCTGAATCCCACCTCCTACTGTAGTACCAAGGTACTTGCCCTCAGCCGATATAGTAAAAATTACCCCGCTATGTAAATGGATTAATCAGTGTAAAAGCGTACCATATAACCTAACATTATAAGCTGCTTTGGAGGAAAATGTCAGCTAATTAGATAAATAATAACAAGCACTGTGGATCAACAGCAGAGGTGTTGACCTTGCTGTGTGCATCCGTTTTCACAGCAAGTGATTTGTTTTACCTCCATACATATTGGTGAGGAAATCACAATAAAAGAACCAAAACAGAAAGAAAACTTAACAAATGGGAGCTGATGTCTTTGAGGTAAGTTAAAACATGCTCACCAGGATGTCTGAAATACAGCCAGAAAGGCAGTGAAGTTGCTCTTCCAACAAGCGGTGCATTGACTTTTGGTGGTAATAAAAAGACCTCTCTGAGAATCAGACGGTCTGTCTTGAAGACTTCCTGCATGCCGGAGCTATTTTTCTCACAGAGTCCCTAATACACATGCATGTTCAAGGACAGCAGGGCGCTGACTAACAGGCTAAACAAGAAAACGCAGCTAAAAATGAATGCAGACATTTTTAATGCCCTGAAAACCAAGAGACGGCCTGAGGAAATGTACCCTCCTGGTTCTTATTCAGCTATATAGCAGATGCTACCATCCAGGAGATTTGGAGTTCCTCTGATATAGCAAGATGGGGGGTGCGGTGGCGCAGTGGGTTGGACCACAGTCCTCCTCTCTGGTGGGTCTGGGGTTCGAGTCCCGCTTGGGGTGCCTTGCGACGGCCTGGCGTCCCGTCCTGGGTGTGTCCCTTCCCCCTCTGGCCTTGCGCCCTGTGTTACCGGGTAGGCTCCGGTTCCCCGTGACCCCATATGGGACAAGCGGTTCAGAAAATGTGTGTGTGTGTGTGTGTGTGTGTTTTTCAGTAAACTTAGGTTTAGGGGTTTGTGTAAGGCAGTGTCTCCCGGAGACTTGAACTCACAGGGTTTCCATCGCTATGCCAACTCCTGCACCACCAGGCGAGCCTCTCCCTTTATTGCACCACTGTGTTGGGGACCATTGTGAAATTGTGTCCACATGGCAGGAATCAATAGATCACCTTTTTGCCCCGATCTCTATTTAAGCTTGTTGAGCTAGATGCGAGTCTGAGAACTGCGTAAAGAGTTAACACCAACTCTGCACTCTGCCTTTGAACGCCCGTCTCTCTTCAGTGCTGTAAAATCTAATCCATTTGCTGCACATGGAAAAAAACATGGTAAAAAAAGGAAAGCTGACTTTAATCTGTGATCCCTACAACACGAGTTTAATGTCTGTTTGTATTTTTGGTGGGGGCCTGTCACACAGAAAGATAACAAAACCGTACGGTACCGAGCTTGTCTTCCTATTAGTCAACGGTTGTAAAAAAAATGGGAAAAAAAGGACTAAGAGCGGAACACTGGTGTAATTTGCTCTAGCGAAATAAAGACCGGTGATAAAATGTTTAATCTGTTCGGTCCTCTGTGCTGCCTTTGAAATAACAGCTCTCCTTTGCTAAACTCAAACACACACACGCGCGCACACACGCGCACACAGCAAATGACACACATAACTGCATCCCCCCCCATCCCCCTCCTCCCTTCACCTCCTCCTTGTGCTGGGCTTCTATAATTCAGATCCTGTCAGGCTTGTTCCAGACTGCTGGCGCCAGTCTCTCTCTCTCTCCCTCTCTCTCTGGAAAAAAAAAAGAGCGAGCGAATGAGCAAGTGAGTGAGCGAGAGAGTCAGGAGGGGGAAAAAGTGGAAGAAAAAAATTTCTCTTTCAGGGACAAAGCCGGTGGAGCCACTCAGAGGCGGAGGAGAGGAGCACGAGTTTCACAGCACTGCACAGCCTCCAATTTTTTCATTTCCTCAAGATTTTCCCAGAATTTTCTCTCCTCTTTCCTCTTTGTTCCCTTTCCCATTCTTTTAATTGTCATTGTTTCCCTTCTGATTTTTTAGCTCTGGCCCCCAAGCCAGGATAGACACACACCAGGTCTTCGAAGCCCGTTTTCATTAACTTCCAAAACGAGGTGTATCATCTGGACGATAAGGAAAATTTTGATAAACACGTAAAAAAAAAATTTGTTTGGTTGTATCTCATCTGCTCTGCCCCAAAAAAGAAAAATAGGACTCTTACAAAATATCGAAACAAAATAAGGAGGGAAAGGTAATGTTTGAAAGTCCAGAAACCAAAGCGGTCCTCAACATTTCCTTTAAATCTAAAAATACCCACGAGAACGAATCCATCTATTTCTGGGCTAATGGGCAGACTGGTCATGTGACGCTTGCTCGGCGGAACGGCCTCGGACTCCAGCCCTCCGTGCCGCTCGAGTCTTTGTCTGAGTGGAGGAGGCATGAGGGGGTGAGGTGACGGCGCTATGTTTGGCAAACAAACACTGCCACGCTGCAGACTGGTCCATCTGAGCGACTCCTAAAAACCCTGCCATGTCAGGAGCTCTGTTCCAATGTAGGGATTGATTTTTCAAACTAAATGCTGTGCAGTTTGGACACGAAGATGCAATACTACTCTGTGGGTGTGGCCTGGGGGGGGCATGGAGGTCAGATAGGGAGCCCAGAGTTGAGAGGGGCTGTCTCATTAAAATATGCCTATGTGGATGTGACTGTGGTCACTTTTGACCTACAACAACTGAGCATGGCCCTCCAGTTCCTCTCTCCAGTGCAGTCCACCATCTCAAGGAGTAACTGGAGCAGAACCCTTTCTGTTCCAGATTCGGGTCCCATGCCCTGCCTAGTCACCCTGCCGACGACTCTGAGTGCGATTCTGCACCATGATTTTTCTGTCTCATGTTATCCCCCTCCCTACCCCTATCCGCACCCCAATGTGATCAGACTGACTGCCCTGTCTGTCTTCAGCCCAACACGTCACGGGCAACCCCCTCTTGGTCATCCTTCCACTTAGGGAAATAAATCCACGTTTGGGCTCTACCTGATCCAGAGGGCCTCTGGAACTGTGGGAGGTGCACTACTTATAGACTTATGAGTGCCATTTGATTTCCATAGATATGGCCTCAACACATTTTTTAGCTACCCAGAGGAGTAAGAGATTGTGAGATTATGTAAGAAAAAGTCAATAATGTAATCAGATGCCATTGACTAACCCCCTACTTCACTGTCTGTAAATTATTGTTCCACCATATGAAGACAAAGATTAGATTTTACTAGGGAAACAAAGACCCAGATGGCTGAGCGCTGTTATCCTTCTATGGAATGACCTGGTGGTCATCCAGCCTGGAGACCAATCTGGGATCTGCTTCTGGGCTGCTGGGATGAGGATGAATTTGGGAAGGAAGAGTTTGAGGGCAGCTTCTTGACTATTGAGGCTTCACGATGCCAGCATTGGCATTGCCGAAATTCTGTTTTGGCTATTTCCAGCTTACGTTTGCGAGCCATTATACCACTCAGAATAATTCACTTAATCAGTGGAAGGCCTTTAATTTCTTTTATGTTTGACTGCTTCTATTGGAAAAAATGTAGCAGATTGTTTAGTACATATAGGATACATAGTTCTAGTTCCACTACTAGACCAGGGTGCCACATAGGAGTGTGTAGATTTGAAAGAAAAGAAGTTTTGGTTGGATGAAGTATAGCAGTTAGCAGCAGCCATTCACCCATCCTAGAACCTGCAGTGCTGGGAGCCATGGGGGAGGGTCTGGGTTCCCTCTGCACCTGCTCCTCACCGGATCTCCTCAGACTTCCGCCTCCGCGCACCATTTGCATACTGGCACCCACTGACCGGCTCACCCATAGGAAGTCACTCGGAGAGGCTGTGTCCTGCCTGACAGATGTCTGGGGGAGGGCTGGCGGCTCACGTCCAATTTCATCTTTCGTTCTTTGTCCTGCTTTCTTTTTAATGCTCTTCTTTTTTTAACCAGTATGGGACAGATGTGTCCATCAAACTGCTTTTATGAGAGTTGGTCAGCAGCCAGGACTACCTGCTGGAGAGCTGTGTGGTATGACGGTAGCTTTGCACTTTTTATCCCACTGACCTGTCAGAGGCAGGTGCGAAGTCTGCTGTTGAAAAGACGAAGAGATCTACTTTAGCTACCATTCGGAGGGAAGGTGTTCCTGCATTGTGGAAAGACCATCCAGAAGATTTCTGTGTGAAGTGAAGGACAGTGTCATGGGAGTGTGTGTGGTGTGTTGAAGTTGTTTCACACATACACATATTAAAACCACCAGACAAATTAGGGGGCTGAATTTGGGTCCAGTTTGTAGCTCCAACACCTTAGGACAACCCTGTGGTTGTACTTTAAAATGAATACATGAATTGATGGAGTAAATAATCCAACTAAAAATGGTAAGTTGCTGTTGTGGTACAATATATATATTCTGAAGTTAACCAGTTGGTCTGCTCACTCCAGAATGTGTCCACATAGCATCTCCCTCACTAACACAACTGACAGTTTCCACATCCCAGGATGTCTTGTTTAGATCCCTCTTTTGTTACCCTGTTTTAAATTCCTGTTGCTATTCCCGTAGGTTCTTCGCCCTTACCTGGCTTCATCCTTCCTTCATTTAGACCATGATCAGCCTGAGCAACAAAGGTTTTCATCCTGAGATGCTTGGAGTTCTGGTTGAATTGCCTACTCCCAACAAACATTCCATTGAAGAGGTTGAAACTGGGAAGCCAAGTCCTATATACAATGCCTTTACCTAGATGCCAACATCTCATGTTACGCCACAGCTGCTGTGGAACAGTCCTACCACAAAAGTACACAAAGTGCAATGAGCATTGCCTCTGTCTTGGCTCAAGATCATTGCCCGGGGTTGGGCCAATTTGAAATCCCCTTCCCTTCTCAAACAACTATCTAAATCGAAGAGTTGACACCAAAGTTTCCTTGAGCTTTGTTGGGGAAAAAAGAAAACTCAAAGGCAATTTTCATTGGATGAACACTCTTGATCTGCCACATCTGGGGCTAAAAGAAAACCGAGCAGACACTCTGGGAATCCTGAGGGGGTAAGAAAAAAAGCAGGCCGAAAGGACCAGTGCTCCTTTAAGACTTTAAAAGATTGCGATCTGAAAGTGGCGGTGTAGAAATATCGATAAATGAAGTCTGTTTGCGATGGGAAAGTGAAATTCATGTTGTTTTTTTTCTCCTCTGGGTAGCTCGGCTCAATTGGAAAATGCTGGGAAAGCGTTTACCAGAACAGATTATGCTGAGAGTACGTTAAGAGAAATTACACAGCCGATGCTCCTTGCTCCAGAGATACGTCTGTATTCATTTAACTCCCAGCTTAATGGAGACGTACAAGTGGAAGATAGGAAACACTTTGTCTCGGTGCCAAGGAATATATAATAAACTGTTTTTCTCAGATGAAAAGATAACGCAGGTATCGCTGTGATTCCTACAATGTTTAATCCTTTCGGAAGAGATACTTGCAGATAGCTCAGCAGCTCTTCTGCACCGTCTCCGCTCCATGAGCTGAATGCAAACTAAGCTCTTTAAAAATCTCGCTTCAGAAGCGGTCATTAATGCACGACATTTGAGTAATAACAAGCATAATAGGTGAAAGTTTTTCCAAAGTCTGAAGATACAAGCTGGGGGAAGGAAAGCCCACTTTCTTTCGGCTCTTGTGTTCCGTTGAAACTATAAACAGGTTTCCTGCTCTGTTCTCCGACGCTCAAAACACAAAGCAGCTGGCTCAGAGCGCCGCAGAAAGTGGTGGAAAATTAACAGCGCTCTGGTTTAATTCACATGTAAAGAGCCGTTGGAGACAAAGGCAAGTGTTTGAGAAGCAGATTGCGCGTCTGCTTTTCTCTCGGAACATCGAGCCACCCTCCCTCGTTCCCTCGGCCTGTTAGCCGGTGAGGGAGAGAGAAAACAGCCCAAAATGCAGTAACACAAAGGCAGCGCTAGCCCTCCATCGCCGGCTTACTAATCGTGGCTCTTTGTTGTGCTCCATGCATGCCTGTCCCTGTCACATGACTGTGTTGCTATGGCGACGGAGGTCTGAGTAATCATTTGCGCAATGACCTTTATTCCCTGGAGGGGGGGTGCGTGGTGGAGGGAGAGGGGGGGCAGAGGCTGGAATGAAAGCGGAGCCAGCGAACGAGGGAGAGGGAGCAAGAGAGACGTGTTGGGGGGAGGAGGGGCGGCGAGCAGCCGAGCGAGGCTGTAGGGACAAACAAAAACGGGCGGAGGGAAAAAAAGAAAAGGCTCTCTTTTCTCTCAGCAGCCGAAGATCCGTTGGGTTTGCTTAGATAACGAACGGAGAGACCGAATAAAAAAAAGGGGGCAGAAAGGATTCGGTGAAAGGACCGGCCAAATAGAAGGAAGGTAGAACCAGGAGGGATGGGGGCACTCGGTCCGACTCAGTGTCAGGGGAGGGGTGAGAGATGGGCTGGGGTGGTGGGGAGGCTTTTGAATTTCTGACCATCCACTCTCCCAGCAATGGGACCCTTGGAGAGTCAGGCTTGCTGGATGAGTGCAGGTCTCAAGAAGTGAGCGTTGCCCCTACGCCGCATTTTGGTTGCTCAATCCTCCACCTCCGTACTGAAATCCTGCTGAAGCGATGTAGCCGAGGGAAGGTGCCACGGAGTGCAAAATTAATCAGAAAAGCATCCAAAACGAAACGCCTTTCCACCGGGGGACGTGTGCAGACACGGGTGGGTGGGTACCTGTACACACACGTGTGGTTTGTGGAATGCCATGCGTGTACAGTTGCTCCGTCGTGTCTGTGAAATTGCGATATTATAAGTGTGGAGCCATTCGTTCTACCTCGGCACCTGCAGGCAATAAATAAACCGGGAAGATGCTTCAGTTGTGTTCCTAAGAGCACTGACCAGGCAGACCATGAACATGGGTCGTTGAGTCTTTGAAAAAGATACTCTGAAGGCTTGTCCTAGTATAGGTGGCCAGAAGTGTGATGGTTTAAAGCCGTGATCTTGCAATCAACAGAGCTGTGCTAGAATCCCTGCTCACACTATAGACCCCATGATCAAAGTACTTACGCTGAACTGGCAGTTAGAATACCACGGTTAAACAGGTTAACGGCTGAACATTGTTTTGGATAAACATTATTAGTTGAAGGGCAAAATTATAACTTCTTTTTGGGGGTGGTGTTGTGGTTAGACCTACTGCCTTGAAATTTAAAGGACACAGGTTTGAATCCCTTCTCCTGCTGTACTACCCTTAATCGAGGTACTTACCCTAAGTTGATGGAGTAAAAATTGCCCAGCTGTATAAATGGATAAATTTTGGATTTACATTTATTCATTTAGCTGATGCTTTTCTCCAAAGCGACTTACAATGTTAAGCTAATTCGAATGATATACCCAAATTTTAAATTGTTTTGTATGTGATGTTGGATTAAAGAAACATAAATAAGGTTATAAGATGGGAAAAGTTTAAAATGAATAAGAAGAACTATGTGTTCTGGGCCTTTTCGGACTTATTTTCAGTAACAGCATTTCATCTGTATGGTACAAGGAAGCACCTGGGCTGAAAGGTGTAACACCTTGAGGATTTAAACCCAGGACCCTGGGGTCGTGTGAGCAGTGGAGCTGACCGTGCCACGCTGAGAGCTGGGAACACTGGGGCAGGAGTCAGCGAGGGATGAGTCACAAGGATGGATACCAGAGGAATTACCGAACCACATAGATCCCTTTTCCTCCCTCCCAGTCTGTCCTCTTCACTGTGCTCTGCACATCACATCTACCTCTATTACGATCAACTGTCCGAGAGGCTTTACCGTCCAATGTATTTATAATGCATATGCTTGTATATATGTAAATACTTTATGTATACTTAGCGTATATACATTCCTTATTCTTATTTATCAGTAATATATAGAATAAGGAATTTATGCATAGCTGTTTAAATGTATAAATAAATGTGCTCATTTACTTTCTTACGGGGGGGGGGGTGCGGTGGTGCAGCGGGCCTGGACAGGGTCTGCTCTCTGGTGGGTCTGGGGTTCGAGTCCTGCTTGGGGTGCCTTGCGACGGACTGGCATCCCGTCCTGGGTGTGTCCCCTCCCCCTCCAGCCTTTCGCCCTGTGTTGCCAGGTTAGGCTCCGTTTTGCCGCGACCCTGTTTCTGACTCTGTGTGTGTGTTTCCTTAAGGGCAGCAGGTAATATAGTGGTTAGAGCTACTTTGAATTTCACCTCCTGCTGTTGTACCTTTGAGAAAGGCACTTACCTTGGAAAAAAATTCCTCCGGCATCTAAATGGGTGAATCACTATAAATAGCTCGACAGTATAAGTTGCTCAGAATTAAGCATTAGTTAAATTAATAAATGTGAATGTTCTAGTGTGATTTTGGGTGTTTTCACTGCTGTTTTTCTGACACCACGTTGTTACATGTCTGCTGCTGTAGCCCTTTGCAATGTCCTTCAAGTCAGGTTTCCATCCATCGATCCATCAATTCTTCGATCAATCCATCCACCCATCGATCCATCCTTTCTTTCATACAGAAATCCTTCTTTTTTGACCACACTGTAAACCAAGGTAGTGTTAGGTGTAGAGTAAAATTATTTTTACATAGATGGTATCAAAGCCTGATTCTACTTTGTGCTGGTTGAACATCATGTTCGTATTGGAACTAACATATAACTTGGATCTCAGCCACCTTGACTGTTGGTGAAGTGCTGTTTTACTAATAGTAAATTATGGTACATTTGACCATGGTCATAAAATGAGATGCAGGATCAGCCAGGTTAAATATGGGTTTACTTTCACTTTGGCGGGTGTAAGAGTGGGAAAGACTCAACACATTACCAGTGGGACACTAGAAGAGGATAACCACCTCTGCTGCACTTTGAGGTTTCTAAACTGTTTCAAAGTTTTCTTTGCTATATAAATGATTCCTTTCAGCGCCGAAATGAATTTAGCGAGCATTCAGGAATGATAAATGAATTCGAGATAATTTAATGACTGACAGTTTCAATTAAGAGTATCTCGCTGCTGCAGGTGACGTCCCACCTGCACCCCATTACTTACACAGAGTGCGCACGGGATGTGGGTTCCACCATCGCCCTGATGCAGCCGGCCCCCCAGCCAACAAAGGCCTGTTTCTCTCCGCACAGAATGAGCTTGTCAGGGGAGGGGAGTGGGGTGGGGGTGGAGGGGCTTTGTCTCCGTCTCCACGGCTCATCCCTGATGCCTTTTTTGGGTGGGTCAGGTTATCCTTTGGGTTGGGCCACCTGAGCTTGTCTCTGCTGTACCCCCATCCTACCCACACCATCTCATCAACCTATCTCTGATCCAATGGATGGTTGGTCCTCGTGTTGGGGGGCTTCCGTTTTGTGTAGAACTTATTTACATGTACATTTATTCATTGAGTTTGTAGTGTTTAGCCATATGGAAGTGAGGTTGATGGTACATTTTCATGGCTCTTAAATATACCTTTGCACAACCCCTCAGTTACTCATTGTCTATCAAACTGATTTTTGTACCCACCCCCTTTTGTATTGTAAAACATGAACATATTCCCCCCCCCACACACAGGAGCTGACACCACAAACACCCCCCGAATGCCCTTTGAAGGCTGCTCATTGAGCCAGGCAGCTACTGGTCATATTCTAGGACACCTATAGAGGGGGGTAACTAGCGCAGCATGGGCCAGCAGGTGGCATAGTGGTTAGAGTGGTAAGAAAAACCACTTTCCCCTCTGGCTATAGTGCTCTTGATCAAGGTAGTTAGACTAAAATGATACAGTAAAATTACCCTGTTTTATAAATGAGTAAATCAGTATAAGTCACTTTTCCCCAAAGTGCCAGGTAAATAAACAAATGAAAACAGTGTGTAGCAATAAAGTGAAGCAATAGCAACCGAGCTCTGTGTCAGGTATTAAACCTGTTCATCCCTCCCTCAAAGCCCACCTGTGTTCTCCATGTGTCCCCCTCCTTCTCTGTCCGAAAATCTGCGAGCTGTGGGCCTCTGAAGTATTGGGTATGAATGCTTGGGAACGGATCACAGCAGTGCCTTCGTGAAGCTGTGAGACAATACTTGGTGAGGAGTTCCCTGGTTTTGAGCTTGATGCACCCTACGCTGACACGCGGCAGAGCAACGAGACGTTTGAATAATTAGCGAGCAGCACAATGAATTGGCTGCTGAGTTCATTTCACATTCTGCATATTGCTGAGCTTTGCACATTCCTGCAGACTAGTGAGGAAAAGCTTATATACAACATATATTTCTTTGAGGATTATTAAAAGAGTGGGCGTGGTGGCGTGGCAGGTTTGACCAGTGCCCCCTCTGTGGTGGGTCTGGGGTTTGAGCCCTGCTTGGGGTGCCTTGTGATGGTCTGGTGTCCCATGGGTGTGTCCCTTCAGCCTTGTACCCTGTGTTGCTGGGTAAAGCTCTGGCTCAGTCTGTGTGGAGTTTGCATGTTCTCCTTCTGTCTGTGTGGGTTTCCTCTGGGGCTCTGGTTTCCTCCCACACTCCAAAGACATGCTGTTCAGGATCACCCATGGTGTGAGTGACACAGAGAGAGTGTGTTCCACTGATGTATGGATGAGTGACCCCTTATAAGTAGTGTATCTAGCAGTGTATGTCACCTTGGTAAATAAGGCGTGTGAGCTGGTAACACCACAAACTGTTCAAGGGAAGTTGCTTTGGAAAAAGCCTCTGCTAAATAAATAAATGTAAGTGGTTGTTGACAATTACAAAAGCAAAATGATGAGGGCTTCCCAACCCCTGGGTTCAACACCCCCTTACTAGGATCATTTTCTATCTCTATGTCTATAAAAAGGGGCTGCATATGGTGATTAAAAGAGGGATACTGGTTAAAACTTGCAGTAAAAGGTCCCAGGTTTGAAACCCGCCTCCTGCTGTAGTACCCTTGATCAAGCTACTTACCCTGAATTGAAACAGTAAAAATGGCCAATCAATGCAAGTACCTTGTGAGTGTACACATCTTCCATTGCAAATTACCTTTCTAGAAAAGTGTCCGGTACTGACTAAATAATAATAAACTACTCAGCTCATTAGTTTAAACTGACTTACATATCTTGCACACCGAGTGTGAAAACAACTAAATGCTTTTTCCTACAGCAACTGAGCTTAAGCATTTTCTGACATTTATCTCTAAGGCAAATTACACAGATTTACCCATTCATGCAGCAGGGTAGTCTTCACTGTATAAATTCAGGGTAAATACCTTGACTAAGGGCAATACAGTTGGAGGTCAGATTCAAACCCAGGTCCTTTGAATGCCACCACCTGCTGCCCTGAGAGTACCATACTACTGAAGGGTATGCTAGAAAAACACTCTGGGACATGATCCAACAAGCCTTAACCAGTCCTGAACCAGAACAAGAATCAGAACAGGGCTCCAAGCTGAAATAAACAAGGAAGGTCTGGGTACGAACACATTGCATGTGGGGGGGGGTAGGCCAACTCATGCGGGCGAAGCAGAGCAGTATGAAGCGTGCGAGCGGCGCCGCTGGGCGGGGACCCCGCTGCTCAGTGACACGGAGCGCGTGAATATGTGTCTCCAATGCAGCATGGTGCAGACTGGCCCACACAGTGGCCCTTTGTTACGATGCCCGGCGTGGCCTTTTCCATGGCTGGGAACTGGGGACGGGGCCGTCAGGGGAGGGGGTAGGGGGTCTCTCCCTAGACAGAGTCACGGGGCAAACAGCGGATGGGTTGCCGGAGTGGGGACATTGGTCGCTATGGGGACAGTGTCCCTGCTTATCACCCTCGGGCAGTGACATTGGGAGGGAAGCAGATGGGTTTGAGTGTGTTTCATGACTGCAGTGTTCATGGTCACACTGCTTACTCCTCACTTATGCAGGGGTGCTCTGAAAGCAGTGGCCTGGTCCCCTTCCACGGAGGTGATCCGACCCCCCCCAAACACACACACACACACACACACACACACACACACACACACACACACACACAAACACCAAGTAGGGGTAGTAGGTGGCGTATTGCTTAGCATAGCATTAGTGAACTTGAAGGATATGGGTTTGAATCCCACCTCTGATGTTGTACCCTTGATCAAGGTACTAACTCTGAATTGATACAGTAAAAATTAACCTGCTGTAAAAATGGGTAAATCACTGTAAGCAGCTCAACACTGGAAGTCACTTTGGAGAAACATAAATAATGCCATTCAAACACGCAGACACATGGGAAAAGGCGCTTGTGGAATCTAACCTGTGCTAGTAAGAGATCCAACTTTGGATGGGTAAGTTGTGATGGAAGGAGAATGAGAGAGGCGGGTACAAGGGAGAGAGAGGTTTACAGAAGAAAGACCCCCCACTGCCGCCAGAGCATCTTTTCCATCTGCCAAGTCCGGTGTCCTGGTGCCTGGTCTATCCAGTAAGACCACAGCTGTTCACCCCCACCCTTGACCCCCCCCCCCACACACACACATGCAATCTGAAGGAAATAAAGAACACCACGTGTCTCTTCAATACAGTCTCAATACAGCCCAACTCCCAGGACAGCTGACACTGACTGGTCCCAGCCCCCGCATGTCTGATTAACCCCCTCTGGTGGGGTGCCCTGTGTGTGTGTGTGTGTGTGTGTGTGTGTGTGTGAGAGTGTGTGTGAGGGGGGAGGGGAGCAAGCTGGAGACTCATTGTTTCAGCCAGACACACAGAAGCATGTACGCACACCCCAAAAATAGCGCCCGATCGCACTGGTCGAGGCAAACAAAAGGAGTGTGTGTCTGTTGCATGATCACATTCAGAACACACACCCGCACATACACACACACACACACTCAGATATACACACTTTGGGTTTGTTACACAGTTCTGAAACTGGTAAATCAAAACTCCCCCCTTCTGCATTGGCTATGATAGTTCAAGAAAATGTTGTGCTGAAGTATAAGAGTGGAGGGGCTGGTCCGGATTACATAAACAACACATGCACGGCTGCAGCCAGGCCTGTCCGTGGTGGTCAATCGCGTTCAATTGTTCGCACACCTGGCAGGAAACCTTACCCACTAGGAACAGTGTTCAAGTACAGCAGCAGAGGGTGTTACCACCGACCCTTCAAACAATGGCTTTCAGGTTTCTGCAGAAACACCAAGAGGGCAGGACTGTGAGGTGGAGGTTCCAAAGGTGTGCCTTTATCGGGGCTTCTAAGTGCCTTCCACTGGCTCATCTGTTGACTCCATCACTTTAGATTCTTTGGGAACAGACCAAACTGAACACGCTAAGATAAAGATAGATAGATAGATAGATAGATAGATAGATAGTGTCAACTAAACATGTAATGTAAATGAAGGCAATCAAGTAAGATCCACACAAGTAATATGTGTTTGAACTTTAGAGGAATGTCATCATCGAGGCTTAGAAAGATCATGGAGAACCTTAGATCTGTGAGTACACAGACAACGTCAATACCACTTTAACACGAGCGAGCTCATGCACGCTCGTGAAAAGTCGCGCAGGCTGGTGCTTGCTCGTCATTTGATCCCGGCACCCATAGTTGTAGGAAAAAGTTTGCGAACCCTATGGAACCATCTGGGTTTCTGTATGGAAAAAGTGATCTGATCTTCATCTGTGTTGTAAATTTTAAACTACCGTACCTCTTTCCATTGTTAACAGCCACTTGTCCCGAGCAGGGTCGTGGCAAGCCGGAGCCGGCAACACAGGATGCAGGGCCAAGGGGACACACCTAGGAGGGACACCACTCCATCGCAAGGCATCACAAGCAGGGCTTGAGCCCCAGACTCGCTGCGCCACCACACCCACCTGCTGCTACACCTCACACAGTCCACAACCGCTTGTCTCGAGCTGGGTTGCGGAGACCCGGCAACACAGAGCGTAAGGCTGAAGGGGGAGGGGACACACCCAGGATGGGACGCCAGTCTGCCGCAAGGCAACCCAACCAGGATTTGAACGCTGGACCCACCACAGAGCAGGACCTGGCAAAACCCACTGCGCCACTAGGCTCCCTTGGTGCCACACCTTTATTTGTTTAATCAACCAAGGTCACTGATGGAAAGTGTGTGAACCTCTAGGATCACAACATTTTGAAAAGATCTCCAGCAGCACCACTGTGGAAGGATCCAAAGCAGACAGAGCTGAGGAATGGATGCAGGGCTTTAGCACTGGACAGTCAAGTGGACCACGCAACCGTTTCAGACTCTTACCCACACACACACAGTCTGAAACCACTTGTCCCAAGCGGGGTTGCAGCGAACCGGAGCCTAACCCAGCAACACAGGGTGGAAGGCTGGAGGGGGAGGGGACACACCCGGGATGGGACACCAGTCTGTCAGAGGGCACCCCAAGAAGGACTTGAACCCACACCCACCAGAGAGCAGGATCTGTGAAAACCCACTCACTGCGCCACCATGCCCTCTATTTCAGAATCTCCTCATATTCCAACTTTCCCACTTGTGGAAAGTTAACCTGTCCGCAAGGGCTGGGCTGCCAGATGACCTCAGCCCACTAGAGGTGAAGTAGTTCCTTCTGTTGCCTTGCTTTTGTTTCCTGCTCTCTGCTCCTTTATAAGGGGGGTGTGGTGGTGCAGTGGGTTTGGCTGGGGCCTGCTGTGAGCCTGCTCGGGACAAGCAGTTTGAGACATTGTGTGTGTGCTTCTTTATGGCTTCTCTCCAAATTTCCAAATTGGTGAAACTGGTTTCTTCTTCAAGTCAAGTCAAGTCAAGTGGGTTTTTATTGTCATTCCTCTATAAAGCTTGTATACAGTGGAACGAAATGTCATTTATCCGGGGACCATGGTGCAACACAGAACAGTACGCAACACTACATAAAGTCCAAATACAGAACGGTGTGAGACAAGTACAGGACAATAAATATACAGAACAGTAGATATACAGGACAGTTATTATTATTATTATTATTAAGTTGACCTTTAATTCCCTTTTCCAACCTGACTTACAGTAATAGCAGTTTTTAAATTGTTTTTATTAATAATGCTATATTTCTACTTTTTCTTTATCATACTGTTCTTACCAGAAGGCCATATGTCGGAAAGGACACTATAAAAAACAAATTGAGCCAAAGTGAATTATTGCATGTATTATGGCCATAAATGAAAAATGTAATGCCACCTTCAATGCTGGTCTGACTAGAAAATGGAAGTTTACACTGCTTTTGATATATCAGTTTCTTTTTACACTATGTAAGCTGTCTAGTATGTATATAATATAGTATGTAATGTAGTTTCATACGTTCTTGTATTGCCCCCTCCCGCCTGTGTCCTTCTCTCCCTGTCCTCTCTCTCCCTCTCTCTCTTTCTCTCTCTCTCTCCTGATTTTTGCTGGCGTCTTGCGTTCTGGAGGGAAGCGCTGTGCTGTGTTGTACCACTGCTGCTGCCGGCCTCAGCAAAATAACATTCTATTTTCTGCTGCTTCCTGTTCGTCGTCGCTGTGTCGCCATGGTTACCATGTCAGCCCGCAAAGAGGCCTGCTTCCCATCTCCGTGGCAGCTCCCTCTCTCTCTCGTTCGCTCGCTCCGTCCTTTACCCCCACACTGTATTCCTCCTTTGCGACCGCACCTCCTCTTCTAGCCATTTACTTTCTGTACTGTGTATCAGCTTTCCCAAGGCCATTACCATGTCTGTAGCGCAGCCATACAAACTAAAGGCAGCATCTTCAGGAAACAAACAATTCCAAGTAAAGGCAAAGTTTTAATAAACCCCGTGCCTCCGTGATATGGTACCTCGCCTGGTGTGGTACTTGGATACAACATTTCAGACTACCTATACAAGTCAAAAGGTAAATTAACAGTGCTTAAATTTAAATGGAAAATTCCGAAGATCTAAGCGTTAAATGTTTTATTGTTGTCTTTAGATCTGTTGCTGGGGAGCTAAATGATCCTCCTCTGAATAGCGTGACAAAGTGAGCTAAAGTCAGACTGCTCCAGAACCCACCCACGGAGTGGACACTTGGCGCCTGATGGAGACTGGTTTGAACAGCCAGAGATGTAACACAACGCTTGTTCAGACACACGGCCTGAACATGTTGTACTCCACTGTGCTAGATGCAGAGAAGTGCCTTCCGTAATATTCCATCTTCAGGCCAACTGGGAAAGCCGGGGCCTTGGAACACACACGGCTGCTAGAGTCGCATTGCAGCAGTATTGTAGTGGTTATGGGAACAGCCCCCCCAGCTACAAGGTTAGGGGCTCATGTCCCGGGAGGGGGACTAATGGTATTACAGTACGTTGAGCAAAGCTCTTAATCTAATTTGCATCAATGAATATCCAACCATACTAACAGAAGTGTTAAAAATGCCCAAAAACATCTATGATTAGCAGATGAGTTTAATAACGTAATGGGTGGAAACATGATGTCCCAATCATCCAGAATGCAGAAATGAGTAGAAAGGGGCAGAGCCGTGGCTAGAGCTGCTGAACCCCGAAGATGGTGCTTTCCGGAAGTTCATTGGCAGAGATGTGACAGCCGGTTCCTTCAGAAAGAACGTCATGAAGAACATCAGCCCAGGGAGATCCTCTTGCTGTGCTGACATATACACAGATCGAACAAGGACAAACAGAAGGGTTAAAAGTCGTCAGGCAAGGTCTGCTGATGTTCCTGGTGACCTGGTCTTGTGGTATAGACCTTTGGAGAGAGGCAAAGGAGTGGGAGTTTTTAAATTTTATACAATCATGTGCATGCAATTCAGTTAGACACACACTTTAGCACACACTGCACCTATATAAAAGACAATAAAATAAGTAACAATGTTTAATTCTAACATTTAAGATTCAGTATGTCTTTATGATTATTACTTCTGCAGCCCTCAGACCAGTTCATAATCTTGATTGTGGCCATTGGTCATAAGAGGTTGGAAACCCCTGACACCCTTGTTCAGGCTGTGGTGGAAATGCTTTAGTACCAAACGCCGCTTGTCATAAATTGGGCATGTTGGATTTAGCCTGATGCAATGCGCATGTGTGCGTGTCCAGATGTGTACAAGTTAAGTGGTAGCGCTGAATTAACGGCACGTTGCCAAACACTGGCTCTCTTACCCACATTGTGGCCATCCATTGTCCGTCTGCCAGGAACTCCCGGCACGTGTCAGACCTCAATGGGTTCAATCCCCCTGGGATGTATTCATTGTGGGCCACCTTGCTTTGTGTCCACAAGAGTTTTGCAGGCTGTTGCAACACCCCTGTCGGTCAGACCCCATTCAGCTGGCACCATCATCACGGCACCATCATTCAACCAGTCACATTCAAGTGTTTGTAGACTAATTCCTTACATAAACATTCACTTGTATAACAACAAACTTTTGGGAGACAGGCAGATACTGACAGTAGTTTCTTCAATTTCTTCTGTGAGTAATTTAAGTGAATGGAGTTGCCCTTTGTTAAACAACTATCATAACTTCTGCTTCAAATTTTAATCTTTAATTCCTTGTAGTTATAGTAATGTTGCTTTTTCAAAGGCAAAACTTCACAATTATAGGACCCAGCCTAAAAGTGTGCAAATAGATTTGGCTAATAGGTTGAAGGAGACGTCAGGAACTGAGTCTGAGCTTCAAACCAAATCAAATAAACTGGACAAACTACAAGACAATAGAAGGCCAAAGGCAGTCCCATGGAATCCTGTGCCATTCCTCAACATTCAGTAAAAGTGTACAGGATGTGTTTTCTTTCCAGGAGAGAACCTGTCACAAGGTGTTTGCCCAAGGTGTGTGTGAACACTGCTGGCTGACAAGGGCCAGTTGGTAAACATTTCTTATCTGCACAGTGGGTTTTCAAATTATTGGATAAGGCCCTTTGGACTTTGTCACTGATGTTTTCTGAAGCATATATTTGAGTTTTATTCTACTAAGAAAATATACGGTTTGCAAACCCAGTACAAAGACAGCGAGTAAGAGTGTAATGTTTGCAAATGTGGAACTACAACCAAATGATATAGGCCCTCAGGAGGAGCCCTGAGGTACCTCTACGAAAAACAACTAACCATGTCCAAGGGAAATGGGTAAGTGTGTAGTTGCACAGCTGTTACAAACCAAACAATGCAGGCCCCCATGAGGAACCCTGAGGTACCCCAAAGAAAGCCAATTAGCAAAGTGCATAAATGGGTAAAGTTTAAAATTATAAGTCATGCTCAATTAAAGTCCGCAACACAAACAAAATATTCAGCAGCAGCACAGAATCTTATTTACTTGTCCCTGTGTATTCCATGATTGTGTGTATTTGTTAATTTCCTATTTTGCAGTGTGTCTCGGGATCAAGAATACACATAGAACCGGATATTTTCATGTCCTCCAGCTGACTCGCACCTCACATGCAGCACAGAAGCCCGCCCTCACAGTCAGCTCTTCTCACACACCCAACCCTTACACAGTGTGTGCAATCTAAAAGGTGTGTGGTTGTATTTCACCATACGGAGTCAGCCCCCGGGGATTGAGGGGCTCGAGCTGGGGGGCTGTAAGGAAGAGGTATGGCCCTTTAAATCAGGCCTGCTTGGCACTGCTCTCACCTCCAGGAGAGACACAAACTGTGAACAGCCTTCCGTGGAGCCATTACTCCCTGGGACAGCCATACCTTCGGGGCAAATCCACCTTCTGTGTGTGTATGTATGTGTGTGTGTGTGTGTGAGTGAGTGTGTGTATGTCCTTTGTGTTCATGTACAATTTGACTCGTTCTTTCAGTGTTTATTCATAACAACCGTTTATAGGTATTGGCCAATGCCAGCACAGGCCTAGGAACCATAAGCAATTTTAGACATAATTTTGAAATGAGGTTTCAGGCCCAGAAGATCTAATGTTATTGTACGTTTAAGCTTTGCTGTAGGTGTTTGAACAAGGACGTCCTTCTGTATGTGGATAATAGCATAAACAACAACAGCAACCACAACAATAATAACAACTTGCATTTTTGTTTCAGATAAAGGTAAAAGCTAAATAAAGAAATTAAAATATAACTTGGTGAAGAAATAATAATAATAATAATAATAATAATAATAATAATAATAATACTTATTATTATTATTATTATTACAACAATATAATACAGTATAATAATAATAATAATAGTACTGGGAGATCTGCCCATGAATAACCTGAGTTATTCCCATGAGATGTTCACCCTACCCTGCAAAAAGTCGTAAGGTCTAACCCAACCTGGGAAGACACCAGCGTTAGGTTTTCATGGCCAGGCGTTCTGAAACTGACCCAACACACCACACCCCACACCTAAAGCTGCACTTGCACTGAAAGATGGAGGTGGACAATAAGAAAGCCAACTAGAAGGTGGACAAATGGACAATGAAGACTTTGAGAGTACCCTGAGAGCTGGTTCTTGACGCCTGGTTCATCATCCATTGCCTGTGGACCAAAAGACACATTGGTGGGGGAGGGTCTGCTGCGGATGATGAGGAGAGGCGGTGGCAGGTGGGGGTAGAGGCTGTAGCCGAGCGGGAGCCCCTCGGCCGGGGAATGAATACAGATGAGAGGCCTGTCCTTCTTGGGGCTGGCCTGACACGAGATGGATATTCTTGGCGAGGTGGACGGGAGGCAGGTGGGAGAACACAGACCCCCGCATGGTTTTCCGACAGCTCGCTGTAATTAACGCTCCCACTCCTGTAGGATGGGTGGGGGTGTGGGGTGGCGGGGTTGTGGGGTGGGACTGACAAGTGAGAAATCGGGGAGGGGGCTGGACTCAGATGGGCCTGGAAACGTTTTCTCGGTTATGCATGAGATTGGCCCATATGTATGCAATCTTCCCTGCCTCGTTCTCCTTCTCTTTATGCCTACATATTTGTGCCTGTGTGTATGTGTGTGTGGCCAGACAGGGAAATGCTCATCCATGATCAACAGAAGAACGTATGCAGTCCCGGTTGAGGGAAGTTATGGTGTGATTGGAAAAGCAGCATGGCCTGTTTTAAGGGCCCTTCAAAGAGACATTTGACATTAGCCACTCTGGGCACAAGAAAATGACATCCAATGAAATGCATATTACACACCATCTCTGAGATTCAGTATTTATTATTTACCATTATTTATTATCACTACCATGTGAAATTCAAAATAAAAGACATATTTCTGGCTCTGGCAGTGAGAATAGCACAAAATTATTATTTTGCCTTTACTTATACATTTTATGTAACTAGTACATAGCACATAACAAACTGCAGACTGAGTGCAATCGTGTACTGCACTGAATTTATGCCAGTTAATTTTAATTAAGGTTTCTTACAAATGAATTAGAGACAAACCAGTCTGCTTGCTTCCTGGATTAATAAAGTTAAATAATTTTTAACTATTAATGTGGAATTAAAATTTTCCTTTCTCAATATTGAACTTACTGGAAGACCAGTTTTGAGAGTGTGTGTCTGTGTGTGGTAAATGTCCTGTTCTCTGTTGGGCTGGGACAGAGAGGGTGGACAGAAGGAAAGTGGAGGAGGAGAAGAGAAGAGATCCATGGAAAGACTTACCTCCATCCTTAAGAGTCCCTTGATGTGGATGCAGTTTCTCCCAGCATGCACTGCTGACAGCCCTCGTTCCAGCCACATTGCCCCTCCGCTCCCCCTGCACGTGCCACGCTGTATCTTAGCGTTTCCCTTTCTCTGTTGCTGACACAACCCGCCCTTCCACTCCTCCTCTTGAATTGTGGCACATTGCACTACTGCGGGTGGCGCTGCTGGCCTCTGACCCCAGCTGCCCTTCTCGACTTCCCAGCCGCCACAGTACTCGTTTCACAGGTCACTTTCCGGAATGGGACACTTTTCTCCAAAGCGACCGACAATGACGTGCTGCCAACTTGCGCTCGAAGGACCCAGCTTCAGATTAGTTCAAACTGCTGTAGTACACTTAATCAAGATACTTAACCCGAACAGACACAGTAAAACTTACCCAGCTGTATAAATGGTAGATAAATCACTACAAGCACCTTAGCATTATAAATCACATTAGAAAAAAGCATCAGATTCATAAATAAATGTAAAATGAAACCCATGTTGCTCCCGATACCAGTCACATTCCTGGACGACTATATCAAAACCTCAGTTTCTTTCATTGACAAAAGGACCTTGTAGCAGCTGTTCCTTGGGTTACTGGGGGCAATTCCAGGGGCAGTGACTCACTAGGTAGTCATATTAAGCAGTCACCACAGCGTAGGCAGACCTCTGTGAATCTGGCCAGCTTACGCAGCTAGATGCTTTGCGGCTGCAGTTTGACTCTGTTTCAACACTGTGACACAGGAGATCCCACCGGGGTTTTTAATTAATAACTTTTTAGTCACAAGTCCCCCTCGTTGGACACACCGCACTATGCCGACCAAAATCAGCAGCATTTCTTCATTTCATTGATACTTCTCTCCAAAGCAATTTACACTGATTTACCCATTGATAGAGGTAGGTGTGGGGGGGTGTGGTGGGTTGGACTGGATCCTGCTCTCGGGTGGGTCTGGGGTTCAAGTCCCGCTTAGGGTGCCTTGCGATGGACTGGCGTCCTGTCCTGGGTGTGTCCCCTCCCCCTCCAGCCTTTTGCCCTGTGTTGCCGGGTTAGGCTCCGGCTCCCCGCGACCCCGAATAGGACACGCGGTTTAAGATGGTGTGTGTGATGTACAGATGGGTAATTTTTACTGCCTGGAGCAAAGGTACCACAGCAGCATGTGGGATGTGGGAATCTGAGTTATTGGAACGCTAAGGTGGTGGCTATAGCTGTAACACCTCCTGCTGCCCCATTTTCTTCTGAAAACGGTAAATGAAAAGGCTTCTGCATTTGTGTTGGTAAATGTCACTGTCCAGGACCTGCCGAGCAGCGCTCGTTCCCGGTTGGCCAGTATCTCTCAGTACATCCAACGGCTCCACCTGCTCACCCTCCCAGCTCACCGAAACTGTACCCCGCCGAAATTCCCAGTCTGCAAGCTAAAAAAAAATTCACTCTCAAAGCCGCGTGTGCTTGAACTGAGCTGCAAAAGTTCAGAGTGAAGTGACGCAGAGGCAGTTTTAATTAGACTGAAGAGGGGGAAAAAAAACACTCTTCGCTGTGAGAGGCCCTGCAGAACAGCTCAGGAGAACAGCGCGGCTCACGGCTTTCATCAACAAGAATGTGCACAGGCGGCCAAACCAAGTCTGTGTGTAGCGAGCTGCTGCGTATCCACACAGGTATAAGTGTATCCAGGGCGGAGATAGTCTTTCACCCCTCTTGTACCACATGCCAGTGTAGAGAGGAAATGAAAACGCTGGTTGGACTACAATAAAATGTAATAGTTTGATGAACCTGAATATGAACTGGATTAAAAATAACCATCTATTATTCTATTATATGATATATAATCACACACTCTCACTTACTTTTGTTAATCTTTTGTCCAGTTTTGGGTCACGGTGATCCGGAGTCTATTCTTAGAGCTACAACATGTGAGGCTTGTTAGGATACACCTTGGTCAGAGACATACACACACACACACACACACACAGATAGTGATGAAAGACACTAAAACAGCATTGTGCAAACCAGTGCAAGACACTGTCAAGACAGTACTCACGGCAATTTTATGCAGCTGCTTAGCAGTGGCTGTTATGAAGAGCAATTTATGAAATATAATTCTTAAGATCCTCTTTTGACACATAAGATACTGACTGATGAACTTTCAGTGGGAGCACATAAAGAAGAGCTCCTGCATTCTGAACGTGCTAGGTAATGCTCTAGTTAGCTATGTTCGGATGAGGGTTATAGCCCACGATGGATTCAGATACGCTGACTAGAAGTGGTAAATGCTGGTTGCAACTGTGTTCATGCAATGTTTATATGGAGCTTTTCAAAAGAATATTTAATGTCTATTGATCAGCTGTAATGTACAATTTGTAGGTGTGTCCTCGTACAAACTGCTGGCCTTTTACCATAAACACAGGCTATTGACAATCAGGAGGGTTGGACCCGGTGGGAGGGATCTTCTGTGACAGGGCCTTGGGCAAATGAATAACTCGAGGTAGGAACACAGACTACACGCACACGAGAATCACTGTGCAGCCGAGCGCATGGCAGAACACCCCCTTTAACCACAATCTCCGGGAAAAAAGTCTTCATTTATGCAGAACACAACCTTAGAAACGTGTCCTCGAAGCAGGTCTCCATCATTGAGCCTGCAGAGATTGGACCCAATTAATTACTGAAAAAGGTGGTGAAATGGCTTCCTTTGTCTCAGGTTGGAACTTTAATTGCAAAAAGCAGTACCCTTGATCAAGGCACTTATCCTGAATTGATACAGTAAAAATTACCCTATAAATGGGTGAATCGTGGTAGGTATCGTAAGATTAAGTTTCTTTTCGAGAAAAGTGGCAGCAAAATTAATATGCAAATGTAAAGGTAAAAAATGTTATGGCGGAGGGGGTTTGCAATGGATGGCACGGGAATGAAAAAGAGCAACACGCATGGAGGAACGACAACAATTGACCGACAGACCGACAGAGTGCAGAGGAGAGGAGTGGATAGGAAAAAAAAGACAATGAGAAGAGAAGAAATAAGGGCTGGAGAAGAGGGCTGAAGAAATGTGATGAAGAGAAGAGTTGCAATAAGAATGAAAGAGTGGAGGCAAAGAGGGGGAGGAGGAAGGAGCCTGGAGAGCAAAAAAGAGTGGAAGGAGTCAAGAAAGAGCTGCATCTAAGTGGTCCTGCACCATAGTTAGAAATTATCTGACAGTGGAGACTGTGGCCATACTTCAAGGCAAAAATATGATGGTGTAGGTCCCCATGAAGGAAAGAGGGTATGTGAGTACATCTGAACTGATATGACCTTCATCAAAACTCTTACACCACCACCCCACCACACCCCTGCGACACAGGAGGGTCCAAGAAAGTTCCCTTTTTTGTTTTCTTGCTGGTGTTATTAACTCTAACCCTAACCCTAACCCTAAGGCCAAGAAGACTGAAGAAGACAGAAAAAAGGTCTAGAATTCCTGAAGGATGGACCCCAAGATGATGTCCCACACCCTTGTACCTGGGGAATAAGCTGAGAAGGTTGTCTTGAATGCACAGCACAGCACCTTCCCCCTTGCCAAGCAACTCGTGCCACCCCTCCACCTCCCCAGTAGCCCCCCCCCACGCTCACACGTCTGAAACATTCTTTAATTTGACGGATTTCGACACGTCGTCGGCATCGCACCTCGCTGGAGACGGGAAGAAAAGGCAAGAACTCAGCAATTCGCTCGGTATAAATTTTAAATAAGGCTTTACGAAAACAGACCGCACTCCCCAAAAGCAAGTCTCCTTTATTTCAATATTAAAAACGGCATCCACGCCGAATTGTTATGAAGACGCCCCAACCCTATTTCTCCGGCAGACCCCTCCCAGACCTTCTCGCTGTCTCCTCTGCTTGCTCCCTTTCCCTCTCTCTGAGAAATCTGCATAATTTCCTCCAGCGTATTCCGATGTATGCGCGTGAATAATGAGGCCGAGTGGCACGGCGCGCGAGCCTGCCACTGTTCATTACCACCAGGCGCGGCGGAGGCGAGGCGGAGGCAGGGCCTCTGTGGTGCGCTCATTAGCTATTCTGCTGAGGCGCTGGCCACTGTTCTCCCAGTGCGACAATTGTGGTTGGACCGCAGTGAACATCCACGGCACCGGTCCGAAAGGCTGGCGAAGGAGGGCGATCATGGACAAGGTGGGGGGGCATTTTAAGGTGAGGTCTTGAGAACACAGAAAGGTGCTGAGCCACTAAAAGTGGGGCTCACCTAGTTACATGGCTGAAAGGACAACCCATACTATGTTCTTCTATCTTTGATCATCATCTTCATCATGGTCATCATAGTCATGGAGAAACTTCTCACATACTTCAAAATTTGTGTTCTGGTCCAAATCATATCCAATGACCATTGCTTTTTCAACCATCAATGCCAACCATTAAGCAGCTTTTTAAAACTACGCCTGAAAGGTACCAAAGACTTTACTCCAACAAAGTACCCCAATCCATTACCCATGACTGACAACTCAAGGATCCTCAAGCAAATGCTGAAATTACTGTTGCTGCAGTTCACTTTATCAGCACTGGGCTTCAAAGAGCAGCACTAAGACTTTCTTTTCCCGGGACCAAAGCTCAGAGACTACTGCAGAGTGTGGAAATGTGGAAACTCCTTTTTACAAATTAGGTTTTAGCCTTTAGCGCCGTACTTGGCTGACGTGTTGATGCAAGATATTTACAAACTTTTCATCCACCCCCGGAACATTTTCCCCAGCACACCACCTAGAAGGAGAATGACTTTGATGAGAACAAGGGTGGCATTCTTCACTGTCCAGAACCTTTCCCAGTCCAAGGGACTGCCACTGAAGTTGATGGAGCATCAGTGATCTTCATTCTCTAAGGATCTTGTGGTGTTACATATATACATGCTCTTTAGTATATGGCCTGCAAGGCAACAGTAACAAGTCTGTTTTTTCAACACATATATCATATTAACTATGACCTGAAGTAACTGGAGACAATAGAAAGACACACCTGGTACAATTTCAGGGGCATATTGGTCCAGAGCCTGTCCCGGAAGCATCAGCTGTGAGGCAGGGTACATATTTGACGGGACAGCAGTTCATTATAGGGCAATCCCTCACACACCCACATACACACATACAAAGTGCAATGCACAGTCACCAATTCACCTGAAATGCAGGTCTTTGGACTACATGAGGAAACCCAATCCAAACAGGGGAGAACACATAAACCCCACACAGACTGAGTTAGGTTCAAACCCACATCTGAACCCAGAGCCCAGGGTAGGTAACGCACCGATTTTAGCTGCTGCACCACCATACCACTCCTATTAAAATCCTAGCTAAAGGGGTGCAGCAAGTAGGATACTCCCCCTGATCAAGGTGGTTAGATTAAACTGCTCCAGTAAAAAATTACTCAGCTAACTTTAAAGCTTGATAAATCACTGTAACTTAACAGCATGAATTGTTACAAAGAAAAGTAAGAGCTAAAGAATAAATGAAAGAAACCAGCTGTTTTAAAATCTGTCTAAACATGTACTATAGTACCTTGGGGTCAGAAGGAGTAAACAGCACCAAGTAGAAGTTCCATACTCCCAAAGAACACATGGACAGAGCTGATGGATGGTAGAGAAGCAGTTTGCTAGAGATCTGGCCTCCCGTAGACTTCAGCTTTTGACTTTCGACCCTAACTGTGGTTCTGTTATAGCTTTGTTCAGACCATCTGACAGGTTCTGTAAGTAAAGCTCTAGGGCTCTTGACCTACCTAACACCTGGGAGGAAGTCTAGTGTTTTGGTCTTTCAGTTTTAGTGCCCAGCTCCTTCAAAATTGCCTGCAGCCACCCAGCTTATACTACCTATCTCCCCTTTCACCCCCCTGCTCCCATAATCAACACTTCTCATTCGCTCTGGCTTTGGGTCCTTGTTGACCTCCTGTCCAGAGACAATGTCAGCTGTCCATTGCTCCAAGACATTCAACCTAGACTGTCATTTCTGTTTGGGGTCTCCTACCTTTCATGGCTGAACCCGCAGCCAAAAAAGTCAAGCAGTCTGCTGTATCCGCCTAGCAGGGAGGTTAGGCAGATAGTTCCAGATTCACACCTTCAAACTAACCAAGGAAATGGCACATTTAGAAGCTTATTTATTTGCCTGGAACACAATTACACAGAGTGAATTATTGAGTTCACTTATTCTACCCTTTCAATTCTCCGTTTTGATTTAAAAGTATCAGCAGGAAGCAGCAAGGCCAGATTTAGGTTATTTTATTGTAGTTATTCACAAATTCCAGTTATATTCAGGTAGCATAGTGATTTGAGCTGTCAGATTTTGGACTTTAAAGTCAAAGGTTCAAATCTCACCCTCTGCCTTAGTTCCCTCAAGCAAGATACTTACCCCGATTTATTCCACCAAAAATTACCCAGCAGTATAAATGGGCGACTCAGTGTAAGAAGCTCTGAAGAAAAGCATCGTGTAAATGATCAGTATGGTTTTTAAGCTGCATTAACAGACTTAATGAGTGGAAAGCTGATGATTAAGTATGACCCAAAGCTAAGGTATCCAAAAAGCAACAGCCAAGAATTGATCTTGAAAACACATGGTCCTTACCATGGCTAGGAATGGTCAACCTCAATGTGTCCTCATACCAACCACTGTCCACATGTTTAAGGGAAAGCACTAAGCAGTGTATCTACCAGAAAAAAACCATCTTGGTAGGTGTTGCATGGTTCTTATTCACATCCTACATGGAAGCTGAATGAACTACAAGAGATTCGCTGACGGGAGTAAACACACATCAGGAGCACAAACTTACCGATAAAACATATTGGCGTCTACAATATTCTTTGCACGCAGATTGCATGATTCCCCCCACCTTGGGGAATGATGGAACATCTGTATTCAGGGTACCAATCGCACACACATTACATACTCCACCCTAGATACTGACGTCTATACTATGAGAGGTGTGGAAATAGTGCATATAATTGTCAGTTAGTAACTGGTTACTACTGTGAAAATGCAGCTTGGAGCCGTCAACGAGCGGAATGCTGATTAAAAATGCATTCCTTCGCTTTGCTGTGTGCCTCTCTTTGTGTCTCTGTCTCCCTCTCCTCTGTTTTTGGTTCCCTTGGCCCCTTCCTGTACACATCTCTCTCCTCCCACCCTTCCACCCTTGCTTGCTCCCTCCCTCGCTCCCTCCCTCACTCACACTCTCCATCCCTTTTCTCTACCCCAGTCTTGCTCTGACTCCTTCACTCACACTCTCTCTCTTGCTCTCTCCCTCCTTTTCTCACTTTGCTGTTGTCAGTGAGTGTGGAGAACTGGGAGACCCGTGGGAATGTAGCCATGGCAACGCCTGCCACTCAATCCCATCTCGGATGCAAATGACCTCGAATTTTATTAGCGCGCAATTTCCAGCGACGCCCGCATTTCCTCCGTCTTTCTGCTCTTCGCAGCGTCTCTCATTACTCTCATATTCCTCTGGATGCTTTGAATATATTTTAACCCAAATGAGCGCAATATCATGCAATCTTCGTGTTTTTACATATTTATTACTTCCCCATTGTGAGTGAATGAAAAACTGTTTGCAGGTGATCAGGGTCCCATTGGCATCATGTGGTTCTTGGACATGTAAACGGTTGTTGATGTCTCATATATTTATAAGTACATACGAGAAAAGCACTATGGTACTATGTACATGGAATAAACAGTCAATGTTATTATGAATTATTTTCTTTGTAAATCAGATTAATCAGTCTAAACATTGTCCCAAATCATTTTTAAGAGGCTTAACCAGAGTTATTATCTGCAAATACAACAGCCGTCAAGAACGCATGGATTATTAGGGTTAATATTCCAGCTCTTTTTATGCTCCTCGTACCCTAGTCCTAAAGCTCTCCTCGCTCCATTCTCCACAAACCTCACTTAGGTCTCTAGCTATTAGCCCCCATCTCCCTAGCTCTCAGCCTCATACCCTGTCATCCCCTTCCCCACAACCGACGGTAAATGATACAGTCATAAGTGTTTTATGAAACACAAGTAAGGAGAGTCCTGACTCTTCTCAAACATCTGCAGATGTTTGAGAAGAGCCTAGATGAAATGCCCAGAAATTCTTCAAAAAAAGCAGAAATACATGTTTCTTAACGACTTTGAAGCTTCTGGAACAGTTCGAACTATTGCTTAACTCCCCAGAACCTTGGTGACATTGTAATATATTCATGTTATGCCTCTACCCCTCTGCAGGTAAACACCTCGTTCAGGGAACTGCTGCAGGACCAGTGCTCACACTTGCCAAGACACTTGCACTGGGTTTGGGGTTTGGGAAAGGAAAGTCATAGGGTTGTTTATTTGCCTGGAACACAATTATACAGAGCGAGTTATTAACTTCACTTATTTTACTCTTTCGACTGCTGATACAGCTGGGCACAAAAATCTCAAGGTTAATAGGCTTTTCCCCAAACCAAATTGCTGTGAAACGAGATAAACATCTAACCTGCAAAGAACCTTTTCCGAATGTTAACAAAATAAACAAAAAAATGTTGTTTACATATGCAAAAAATTACAAATATTTTTTAAATTGAGCAGACTTTTTTTTCTTGATATTGTTTTACTCCAGGGGTGCCCAGTGTGTGGCCTGCAGGAACATTTATAAGGTCTACCGTCCATCCAATTTCAATAAGCGCTTGTCCTGAGCAGGTCACGATGAACAGGAGCCTAACCCAGAAACACCGGGTCCAAGGCTGAGGGGGGGACACCCTGAATGGGACGTCAGTCCATCACAGAGTAACCACACACACAGTCACTCACCCATTCACACTATGGACAGTTTGAAGTCACCAGTTCAGCTGAACTGCATGTCTTTGGACTCTGGAAGGAAACCCATGTAGACAAAGAGAGAACATGCAAACTCCACGCAGTCTGAGTGGGTATCAAACCCACATTCTCTCACACTACCCAAGCAGTGTGAGGCAGCAGTACCACCATGCCACCCGCAAAAATATCCTGGACCCAACATAAAGGCTATAAATTCTACTGGATCACATGATAATACAGTTATAGACATACCTGAACACCAAACTACACATAAAAAAATAAACATGAAATAAAAAATTTTTCAGTTGAACTGTTCAAGATTCAGTATGTCACTATGACTTTTACTTCTGCGCCCACAGACCAGTTCGCAATAATTACTATGGCCCTTGGGCAATAGTAATTGAACCCCCCCGGTTTTATACGATTCAGTTAAATGTGACCAACAGGAAGTGTAGTGGTTGGAGTTATTGCCTTGGGCTCTGGGTTTGAATCTCTGCAGTAACACTCATGATCAAGATACTTACATGAACTTCAAGAAAATTGCCTTGTTATATAAATGGTAGATCATTGTAAGTTGCTTGGCTAGAAACCACCTTGAGCTGCTTTGGACAAAGGGTCAAATAAAAATGGTTAATAACGATTGTGAAAAGATTATATATTCCTGTCATATTGCACTAGGTGGATTTCTGCCCACTATTTATTACAAAGAGCTTTGGCTACTACTAGTTTTGCTCACTCAGCTTGTTTTTTATTTATTCTCATTTTTGGTCTCTTTAAAGCGATAGCTTTGGTCTTCCAGCTGCAGCCTTTCCATCCCAGTCATCTTCCTTGAAGGCTGTGACATTGGTTTGGCCAACGATCAGCTATGACAGCGAAAAGCGGCAGACTCTGTGGACTGCAAATGTTGATTCAAACTTGCCCTTTATCACAGCTGCTGAAAAAAGTATTTTATACTTTAATGTAAACATCGGTGTTTTTTGACACAATTTTTAAATGAGCTGCAATGAAAAAACCCTAACAGAAAATTTCTCGTTTTCATATTTGTGAGAGAAATAACTAAACAATGCACTGTTTATTACTAAGAAAAACACCTAAAACGGAAAACTGCTTGCAAATCACAGCCAAAATTCATATTTTACCTCATTTCCACACACACACACACATTTTCAGAACTGGTTGTTCCATACGGGGTCACGGAGCCTACCCGGCAACACAGGGCGTAAGGCCAGAGGGGGAGGGGACACACCCAGGATGGGACGCCAGTCCGTCACAAGGCACCCCAAGCGGGACTCGAACCCCAGACCCACCGGAGAGCAGGACTGTGGTCCAACCCACTGCGTCACCACACCCCTTCTTATTTTCAGATATGTGTAAATTATTAGTTTGGTTAAGGGTTTCCAAATAGTGAACAAAAATATTAAAATATTGTTCCTGTGTGGTTGGGCAGAACCTTCTATAAACTAGCTAGCTAAATTCATCATAATGAGATTAGGCAATAACCAGTATGTAGCTATAGCTTCCTGGAGAGCAAATTATGTAGTTCTTTTGTTAGCGTTGGGCTAGGAAAAACAAACTATTGCAGAAATGTATATTTATATTTAGTTATAATTCCAATATAAGAAAACGCACACTCTGCAGAAAGTCGATAAGAGGATTAAATCTCTAAAATTCATTGTGTGCGTTATTTAATTCGAGGTACTGGTGATCCTTCATCGTCGAAGATGAACGAGAGCCAATGGGCAGCAAGTGCACTGAGCACATGAGGAAGGAAGAAACTCTGAAGTCACTGAGGTCATGGGTTTGTGGCTGGATCTCATACACCTGACCCATGACCTCCAAACTTGGATCCACTTCTGCAGGATGCGCTCATTCATTCCATCAAACACGCTCCATAATACACAGACCGCGACTTCTTCTGCTCTTTACCTCACACATTCGGACCCTGTCATTTTCATGGAGTACAAAATTTGTCTGGAGAAACAAAAAAACACAAGCACGCAGACCATTGGTCTGTACTGGACACCAGTTTGCAGACGTCTTAATTAGAAAGCTGGAAAAAAGCGCAAACGGTGAGGACGAGGTCTGAGGTCAGCATGATGGCTATTACACAAATAAGCGGGATGACGTAAGGATACTTCGCTGAGAGGGTTACATCACACACGCCTCTGACAGCACATATTCATCACTGTCCCACTTGGGGGGAAAAATAGAGGGAGGTGGGGAGGTGAGGGGGGCATCCACAAAGACCTGCTGGTAAACACTGGGAACGCAGAACATGGGCCTGTCGTGACTGAATCTGTCTACACACCAGATGGCGGTGAGATTTAAGCAGAAAGACAGATTAATACACACACTTTTCTCCACCCTCCTGACTGCCACCAGTGGACAGCTCTTACAAAAAAAAGAGTGTGTGGTGTTTTCATCTCCCACCAGGGGCAGAGCAGCCAAAATGAGAAGTGTATGGGGCCCTAAAGAGGGATCATTAGCACAGAAGAAATTACTGAGTCTTTTTAGCTGTGATCAAAACTCAGAACAAATAATCAGTGGCCCTTAGATCATGGAGCTAATGGGCTATGACCTAAACATTGCTGATGTACTGCAATAGGTATATTACCAAGGGATGAGGGCTTTTAACAGCAGATATAGAACAAATATTGTGGGGACATTTAGATTACTTTCTATTCTGGCATAAACCTCTGAAAATCATATATATTTAAATAGTGTCCTAGAAGAATGTACTTCCACACTGGATTTATTGTTAGTTAAGCAGATTCAAACCTCAAATGCTTCAAAAAGCCACCAGGTCAAAGTACAGGTAGTTAAGAGGGACATTTGTTATGCTGGTGGACTATAACTCTATGAGCCCCAGTTAATTTCTCAACTTTTGTTACTGCTTCATTTATCAGTTAATATGAATGAGCCTTGAAATAATTTTCTGTATATGGAAAAAAGTTCAACTGTGAGGAAAAATGTTATTTATAATTGTCTTGACTTATTCAGGCCTATTCAGTTTCAAGAATATTCACTGTCTTCAAATCCTTTCTTACTCAGTCATTTTTGAGTGCATTCATGAAAGAACATGACAATGGATTTGATTTTGAACTGTGAATTATACCAACTTGATTTTTTAAAACTTGTGCTCCCAGAAAGTCATCTTGTCTGCTTGGATGTGCCACAGGCCTTCTTCTTTAAGTGAACTTTTCTGAAGGCCAGCATGCCTTCCGCGTCAACAAGGAAAGGGTGGCAATGTGATGGTCCTTGTGGCCACAGAGAAACTCCCGTTGTCCATCTGTGCCCTAAACTTGAGGTGAGAGACCAACCTCATCTTCACCTGACAGTACACTTTGTACAGAAGGAAGAAGGTTCAATATGACTTTCTCCAAGTTGAAAGAAGATGGTCTTGCACCAAGAACATGTCTTGTGACATGCTGAATCATTTATATGACAGTTCTACTACTCCTGTGTAATTCTTTTCTTTTACAGGTCTGGGCTTGTCAAGAGGTTGTGTTTTTGAGCAACCCTCTGCTGCCCTCAGTTTATCCTTCACCTGTTGGTCACCTTTGATTCCATTCTTTTAGCAAAGATCAGCTCAGCTTCTTGCATCCACCTCAGCAAACTTCTTGAGGTTCACCATTGATTCTCTATTTTGCATAGGCCTTGAAACAGAAGAAATATTATATAAGCCATGGAATATAATTGAGATGTTTTGTTAGCAAAAGTAACGCTTCATACCTGACTTTCTGTTAAATGCCAAACTACGCATTTCTTGTAGGTTTATATGTTGGTACTGTAAGTGTATCCATTTACGGAGACAGCTAGGAATAATAACCTAAATTCCCACTGTGGTGCTTCAGTTCAGTGTTATTGTTTCATTCCATTTCTTGTTCTACTGGGGATCATTCTTTTCTTCACTGACAGCTTTTGCCAAGGGTGGAACCAACCTTGGTGAGTCATTTTTACCAAACTGGGCAGAGGAGATGCCAATCAGATTTATTGATTATTACTTTCCATCTAACTCTACGTTCTAATTGGGATCCCTCATGTGCAGTTTGCAACTAATGGTGTGGGACCTCTACCTGGGCATCACTGAACTGATGAAGGACACTTCAAAACCTTTTCTCTTCCTTTCATTTTGCATATGTATGGGTCTAACTATGTAGTGTTGACAGATTGACTGAAAGAAAGACCTAGAATACCTAAGGCAAGATCATCGGGTACCAAAATGTTCTTCCGGGATGGAAACTGAATGGTGTTGGTTGTACGTCATCCTCCTTTTCACTTTTGCATGTTTCAGTGTTCATGGTCTTCTTATTTCATTTGTCTGCTTTATAGGAGTTAGACAATGAGTAATTCTCCCTTAGAGGATGATGACATTTTACAGCTAGACAGTAGTTGTGGTGCAGGTTCCAAGGATGTTGATGGTGCAACCTCACAGAATGGTAAAGGTGAAGCTTCAGAAGTTGGTCATGATGGAAGTTCAAAGTGTGGTAGTGTTGTCGAGTGAGATGGTGTTGGGAAAGTTTCAAAGCTTGGTGATGGTGTAGGTTCAAAGCATGCAGACTGTGAAAGCATAAAGAATGCCGAAGGTGTAGGTTAAGAGGTTGTTGATGGTGCAAAGGATACGGACAATTTAGAGCATGGTGCAAGTTTAACAGATGTTAGTGCAGAGGAAGTCAGCAGTGTGTCTTCAAACCACACAAGGAATGTTCTACAGTTGAAAAGCCTTACAGGTCCTTTATGAGAAATCCTCTGATGAGGAGTTTCATGGTTCTCCACCAGCAAACCCCCCACCTTTGGACCGTAAAACATAACAAATTCAGTTCTGGACACAGCTGTCGACAAAGATCTGAGAGTTTACACTGTGATTGGTGGGTATTAATATGTCACAGGTTACTGAAGAGACAGATACATTGGTCTTGTGTTGTTCCCACAAAAATTTGAAATTCACCAAATGAACAATAATACTATGAATTACAGGCTAAAAACATCCAATGTGAAGTGAGGACTGTAGGGGTTATCTCCTCTGGTTGAGTTCCTTCTTGGAAATCCATGAGTTGATGATGATAACCTCTGTCTGTGGTGGTTGTAGAACTGTAGATGAGGTTAATAAAAATGAAATCTATTGCACTACATTTGAAATAACACACACACACACTTTCAGAACCGCTTGTCCCATAGGGGGTCAGGGGGAACCGGAGCCTACCCGGCAACACAGGGCGCAAGGCCGGAGGGGGAGGAGACACACCCAGGACGGGACGCCAGTCCGTCGCAAAGCACCCGAAGCGGGACTCGAACCCTAGACCCACTGGAAAGCAGGACCGTGGTCCAACCCACTGCGCCACCACACCCCCTGAAATAATATTACTTGCTAATATTACAGCATCAGTGGTTTATTGCATTTTGTTTTACTGACCATGGATGGACCTGCAACTTTTTGTAGCAATAATACATGCTTCTGCATACCTCTGACTATAAAATGAAAAGTGTGTAATGAAATCATAATCAATAAATACCACTACAATAATTTTAATAGTACTACATCTATGAGATTTTCATTTGGCAAACAAAACATTATTCTTGTACAATAAATGCATGGAATATGAAGAGCAGAAATAAGTGGGTTATGCCTGGTTCACTTTGGACCACTTTTCAGGGGCTTTTCTGCTTTGGATTTCTTTGAGTTGAACCTTGGCCTTGCAAAATCAACACCTTGAGTAGGATCTGCTCTGTCCCTGCCTGCTGCATGGAATGACAACCAATCAGTTCAACGAATTTGACTTCAAAACACTCATAGTTCAGGCGACAGGTACAGGGCACACCTACCATCGACCACAAGTTTAATGTTAGAAACACTTGTACATGTAAGCAGCACTTAATTATATATTCCATATATTCCCTTGCAGTTGTGACATCTTTTCTGAAGTGTTTTCGAGAATATGTATAAATTACTGTGGTTACTACAGATGAGAAAGGTCTTTATGACTGAAAACGCAGAAACACACACACACACACACACATTTTATGAACCGCTTGTCCCATACGGGGTCGCGGGGAACCAGAGCCTACCCAGTAACACAGGGCGTAAGGCCGGAGGGGGAGGGGACACACCCAGGACGGGACACCAGTCCGTCACAAGGCACCCCAAGCAGGACTCGAACCCCAGACCCACCAGAGAGCAGGACCTAGTCCAACCCACTGCGCCACCACGCCCCCATAACGCGGAAACAACCAGAATAAATATTTTGAGCGAATCCTGGATAAATGGTTTTAAGCTGCCATTGAGGATGAGCGGAATGGATTCGGAGAGGACAGCTTCCGTCAGCTGTTCTGTCCCGTGTGGACCTTGCAGTGCACTCACTGAGTGCAGCGCATGTGCCATTTCCTCTGAATCCCACTTCACACCAAAAGGTGGGGAGAAAGAGTACAGAGACAAACCTCTGTAAAAATAAATAAAATAAATAAATAAATAAAAAACTCGCTGATACTCTCCCAGACCATTAGGGGTGTGCTATACTGACAGCTAATAGTGTGACTGATGAAAATATCCACCTTGGTGCCCTCCAGTGTCTTTCATGCCTGCCATACAAATGCAGGATATGAATACAGCATATCTAAATCTGTCTCATTTTTCACTGAAACCAACGACAGATAAAACTAACAAAGCAAACACAGTGACCTGAATCTGATACATAGTTCAGCTACTTTTAAAGATTAATTATTGAATTGGATCTGGAGCAAAATATGCTGATATGCACTCTGGTGTCACAGCCAGCACAATCAATTGGCTTTACATACAGTTTGTATGCACATATTTAGGGATTGGATGGTACTTTATTAATGCCTGTAGGGAAATTCAGATTTATTGACACCTCAACACATTTAATTTTTAGTTGTCTGTGACCTTTTTCTCGCGAATCCTTGTTCCTGCTGTAGTATCCTTTATTAAAGTACTGAACTCACACAGTAAAAGTACCGTTGTATAAATGGGTAAATCGCTTTGGAGAAAAGCATCCACTAAAGGTATGTAAATGCATTTGTTCTAGGCAAATTAATTATTACTCTCAAAGTTATTCTGGACAAATGTGCATCATAAATGAAAATACTATATTCCTTCAGCTTTAAGATGCACGTTTTTTTCCCTCAAATTTTAACAACTTGAAAACCAGAATGTGTCTTACAACCAATGGTATCTTAGAAATGTTGGCATAATTACGTGTTGCTCCTGTTTACCTTGAAAGATTTATCTCTCGTGTCACTTGTTGCATTTAACCAGTGTAGACCCCTAAGCACCGCTCAAAATGTCTTCAACCCAAACGTGATTTGTGAGAATTTGGTTTTGAAGAAGGCTCAGAGGCCCATAGCAAAGAGGAACTACACAAACCAATGAACAAAGAAATTTTAGTGAATTTATTTTGCCTTTCATCTTTCTCCATTGTTAAACCAAAAAAGTTTATGTAATACAGAGCTTAAGTAATAAATCATTAATCATTACATTTTATGCTTTACTTCATACATTTCTTGGGTTTTACTTTGTGAAGGTGCATCTTACAATCAGAGTCATGTAAATCAGAGTAATTGTATTCAGAATGCAGTAAAGGCGGTAATTTTAAACAGTCGTTCTTTCTAGTGGGTTCCCGTTCCGCAGTTTTTCTCTGTGCTGTGTGGGTTGGGTCCTGCGCTCTCTGTGAAAAGGGGCAAGCTAGCAGCATCTAGTGAGAGAAAGAGACAAAGCAGACTCTTCGTAACCCCCAACCCCACCCCATCCCACTGCACCGCACCCCACCCCCGCTGGACCGCTTCCCCGTTTCACCACCCGTCTCCCATACTCACCTTCCAGCACGAGGCCTGTAGAGCTGTGGAGAGCTGGGCAGCTCCTCCTGACCTCGACTCCAGGGCAGGCCACTCTTTGGCGACTATTTAAACCGTCTTGCTCCAATTTGCTCTCGTGCACACACTCCTAATTTCTCAGAAATTCAGCCTTTTTCTGTGAATTAAATGGTGCCATGCTACTGCCCAGTTCTTTAAAAACCCAATTCTACTTCACTATGTGAATCTTTAGCTAATAATTAACCAAATAAAGCCTACTTCAGAAAAAGACCTCTGTAAAATCATAGCAACTGTTTTCAAAATGAAAATAAAGGTAGTTGTTGGGCAATAATATAAAATTATAATTTTGACTGGCAGAAGGCAGCATGGTGACCAGAACTGCTACCTTTGGACTCGGAGGTTGAGTTTGTATCCCACACCCTGCTGTAGTATCCTTGATGAAAGTAATTAGCCTCAATTCCTCCAGTAAAAATGCTGTAGCTGTATAAAAGGGTAAATAATTGCAAGTAGCTAAATCTTGTCAGTTACTTTGTAGAAAAATCTCAATTAAATGAACAGATTTAAAATTTCAACAGAAATCACGTGACCACTCGAACATTCAGAATCTCATCAATGAAAGTGTTAGTGATTTACCCATGGCCTTAATTGTGTCCAAGCATGACTGAAACTTGAACCCAGGTCCAAATCACTTGGTCTGTTCCACCTTCCACACACAAGATGTGCAGACTTTGTTACATGTACAGTAATGGAGGTACAACTCCGCCAAAAGCATACACCCTGTTTCAAACATGTACACACACTACTGTCAGTGCTTTTTCAACTTGCTCAAGAAAGAGCTGCTTACTGTGACCTTTTTATATAGATCTGACCCAACACAATCAGCCCAGTTTACCGTGTTCTTGTCCAGAACTTACTTCTTTCCTGACCACAGTCTATGATCCCCATGAGACCTTGCTCAGCAGTTCATATAACCTCCACACACACACACACACACACACACACACACACCTTTGCTTTCTCTCCCTTCCTAGCTCACATTTTTTGTCTACGTCAAAAATGAGGAACCTAACCTGCACACAATCCATAACACCATAGTACACATACATTTGTACAGGGCTTTCAAATTCCAACATTGGGTAAACTGGTTAGTTCCTTCATCAAAAGCATTTAAGTTCCACGTCTCTAAAGTCATAGAATTGGAACTTTCCCAATGAAGGTCTATCAGTTTAGTGTTGGGAGAGAAAAAAAAAAAAACCCACACAAAGCCACTGACACAATTTCAACAGTTACCAGTCTGAATGTCAGTTTGACTCACCAGTTCCCGCTTTGACACTTCCAGGTGTCATGCAAACTTCAAGATTTTATTCTAGCATTCACACATTAAAAACACATACTCAGCCTAGATGCCAGTGTCTTTATACGAAATAAGCAGAGGGGTGGAGTAAACTACACAATTATTCTGTGATTCATAATTTCATTCATTGCATGGTGTTTCTTGCCAGATGTTTATCTTGACATGTGCTCTACTAGCCCAGGTACAGGGCAGCTGGAACCACCTGGAACATGGCACACATTGCTGCACACCATTGCCTAAGCAGGCTGGTTCTCTGCACGTAGCCCTTTGCATAGCTGGCTCCTGCTTCTCCTTCAACCTGTGTATAAAGTCACTGACGTTGCAAGAAACCACTGACGTCTATATGTGTGGTGGAAATAATGACACACTGTGGCAGTGACTGAGCTTAACATGTGCATTTCAGAAACAGTGCAAAGATGCAGCACAGCACTAAGGCGTAGATTCAGAATAGACAGTACAGACTTACATTCACACACAGATGGACTGAAAGTACAGTTGCACAGCAGCACAGCTCTTAGTCTGTAGGTTTGAATCCAGTTTAGTCTGTGTGGAGTTTGCAGGTTCTCCCTACATTTGCGTGGGTTTGCTTGCACAGTCCAAAGATGTGTTCTTTACCGCTGAGTTGACTCTAAATTGCTCTTAGTGTGTATGTGAACGAGTGTGTTATTTCCCTGTGGTGGACTGGTGTCCTGTCCATTACTCATGCCCCATTTCATGTGCATTTCCCATGTCTTAGCTGGTGTTTCCCTAGTTTAGATGGGACCATATGATGAAAATGGAAACAGATTATTTGACAACAGAATCAGTTTTTAATATATAAAAAAAGCATTAGATCTCTTTTCCAGAGCTGAGAATAACGATACAGGTAGTTCTCCAATCACGACATTTTCAACATACAATCACCCAGACTTACAACAACCATCCGTCCTATTAATTTCGTATTATTTGAGTCCCAACATTTTATAACATCTAATACCCGCTGGCTGGCTGCTTAGGCACTATATTTCTTAATTTCTGGGTCTCACTCTGTGTTTGGGTGTTTAGGAGTAATTGCCATCTTGTTTATAAAACTTTGGGATTTCACTGAAGTTTCTTTTAATTTACAATGGCTAGCCAGCAAAGAAGTGAGTGTTCTGGCAGTGATGAAAAGGAAAAGTGGAAGTTAATACATTTAGAAATGAAAGTGAAAACAACAGTTCAGCATGAAACTCATTATTTTGCTTTCCCAGGTAATATGTGGAAAAAATATAAAAGCCCATTATAAAACAAAGCATTCATGCATATTACACAACATCCTCACATTTCATATGACGAGATTTTCAACTCACGACACAGACTTACAACGGGACTGTAAGAACGGTACCGTCATAAGCTAAAGATGACCTGTACAAAATAAAAAGGGTTTAGTGAATTCTTATCAATCTCCAAATGCCAAGATGCCTTCTTCTTGTTTAGACAGATTCACGTTACCTGGTTTGCCAGGCATAAATTGGTATCTCAATGAATGGCAGCCTTCGAAGTGACGGGAGTGTGGCTCTGGAAGGTAGTATCTACTCGACCTTGTACTACAGGGATTGTCACAGAGTGAGGAATGTGTGCGTCACAGATTGATGTGCCTACACACATCCCCCAGGTTGAAACCTGCTCGGGCTTGCATGTATGCTCCTTGGCCTAGGAACGTAATAAAGCAGTTACGCTCATGGGTGTACAGTCAGTGGAGTCCCGTCCCTGCGACCATGTGTCTCCGGTGTGTTGAATGCCAGGCAGCTGCATGTCAGGCAGAATTACCACCAGTGAAGGCCGATATGAGCCTCAGTGACGGCTGGTGGGGTCTGTCATGTGAAGGGAGACACTCCGTCCGTGTGAAGTTTGATCATCCCCACCTGGATGCCGTCGTCTCTTTCCTTCTTCCTGCTTGCTCGTCCGTTCTCCTGAAGCCCAACTCTCCCCGAAGTGTAAACATGCACGTAAGTTGGAGGATGGCAGGGAAACTTCTAATCTCTCCCCATGTTTGCGCCGATCACAGGGGTCCCTGCTGAAGAGCTGTCTCCGAGCCAGCGAGGACCTGCATAATTACAAGAAAGATGCAGGCTTCCTGCAGGCCTCGGTGAAGCACTGCTCTGGGCCTCAAGCTGGAACCTCCATGCTCCCCAACGACTACTTTGGGAGCAACGTAACACACAGAGTCATACCAAGCAGAACCAGTGACCAGCAGGCTAAAAGAAGGTGCTGTTCTACCCTTAGACCCCATAAATTTAGTTTTTGGCAGATGTTCTTGTCAAGACTTTGGTTTTGTAAACACCATACACCTAAGAAAAAAACAGTACAAAACAGTACAATCAAACCAACGAGAAACTGTGTACTTCAAATAAAAGTATTTCAAACCATTTTACTGCAACATATCAATTTTTTTCTTATCTAAAAATAAAGGTGGGGTACATTAAATCCTTTTATTCCCACTGCTTTCTTCCTTTTGCTATTGCGACGTAGGGATATTAAAGAAAACCCCTTTGGAAATGTGTTGTATATTCTTCCACACCACTGGTGGTCTGCGATTTACAGTGTGGTTCCATTCTGACAACCTCGTCTTAAGTCAAAACTCTCCTTATATGAACCATAAAGATACATGAACAGTAGACACGCATGAATGCTACGTTGTATAATAGAGCTTTATAATATTTTTCCTCCAATATCACACAATACTTATGTAAAAATACCAATATAAAATACAAATAAAGTATTTTAATATTTTTATGCTGCACTATTATTTTTCAGTCAGTCACTTTTTCACTTGGTAGCTGTTCTTAAAAACTTTTAAAACAATCACAAACGAAATGATTTGTAAACAAAATGCAGTCGCTGCTAGACAATAAACACTGAGTCAATAAGAAATATGGTGCCTTGCGGCTGTGCAGCCAATCAATGTTACATACAGCAGATGAAGAATCATCGTTAGACATTATGACTAAACATCTAGAAGCAAAAATGATGCAATAAGGTTACAGGGATGGCTGTTGTAAGTCTATGTGGTCATAAGTCGCATAAGTCACAAGACCCCTTGTACATCAGGTAGGGTTCTAGGACTTGGCCCACAGGGAGTTAAATCTTGTGGTTTTATTCCTAGCACAAATTAATGCCCCGAGTTGTTCAATTAATACCCAGCCATATTTATTATTGATGGATACATTAGTACAAACCATGTGAAAAAAAATCTGCCATTTTATTAGGCACACCAAGAACTGCAATCTTGACACGTGCCAATTTCTTTGGACAAACCAGTTAAACACCAGACTCACTAGTTGATGGATGGCAAGGGATTAGTGAGTGCCACACTCCCGCAATAACGTCTACATGAAATGTTCACCATCTGACTTACAAAGCCAGAAGAACCTTGAACAGAGGTCACAATGATGTGGCGTCTCGGTACGGCTAACTGCAACTCGCCAACGCCTTTCACCAAGGTGACCTACACAACCAGCTGCAAGGACATGAGCCTGAACAGCTGAAGCGATACAAAAGCAACAGAAAAAAGAGCTAGAGGAAAACACAAGCTCTTTGGTCCTTTACACCCTCCACTGTCGTCCCCAAGACCAGGCAACAGTTAAGAAAGTGCTTGAGACACATGGACACTTCCAAATGTCTCTATGGTGAAGCTGGATGTGTCCAAAAGCACAGGTGACAGGAATAACATGTTTCACTTTGGTGGTTCTGTATTCATCTCCCAGTGCCTAATACAAGAGAAAATTCATGTCATAGGCATACTCTGAAATGGAAATTTAAAAAAAAAAGGGGAAGAGAGGAGGAAAAAAAAAAAGAAAACACTGGCACAGAGCCTTAGCACTGCAAACCCACTGCTCATCGGCATTGCCGTCTGATAGAAAACAAAGAACTGACCAACTCATATGCTATTTTAGACTCAAATGATATATGTTAAATTTGCTACCTTTAAACTCACTGGAAGTCAGAGAATAACGACACGTAAGCCGTTTTTTTTTGCACGCGCCACCATGACAAGTACTGGGTGCAGAACACACTCCTGCGGAGAGGACGCCGTGCTGCAACAAACGCGAATAAAAAGGATGTTTCACGTCAAAAACATTCGCCTAATTGTGGCATTTTATGAATTTTATTCTAAAGGTTTATTTCCGGCATACGACCAAAGGCGGCCAGGATCATCCGATGCAGAACTCGTCATGCACGTGACGGAGAAAGCAAAACGTGCAAATTCATCCCGGACCACTTCTTAATTTTCGCAAAACTCTATGAGGCAGATAATTGCGCAGTTACGCACTTCTGACCGCGCAGCTCGTTCCCGAATCGGCGCACGAGCACGAGCAATGCACGCGCAAGTAGTAACCCCACGCTTGTAGAAAGCTCTAGACTAGGGGTACTGCAGTACGAGTAGGACCCGCAACCAGACTTTTTTATGTGAACCTTCGTTCTGCGTGCAGAGCTATTTCGTTCTTCTAAATCTCTTATTTTAAAAAACAGCCTTTTATATTAAAATAAACGCGAAGCGGATAACAGCACTGCGGCGCGCGACCTGATCCCGTCCTACCGGCGCCGCTCCCTGGACCGTCAATGGTTCATTAATCACCGCGTGCGCGCGGCACAACCGCAAGCCCCTCTGCCCGGCAGCCAATCAAAGGCGCGTTGTCACAGAGACAACCTTTACCCCTGAGAGTTTCACCATTGATTTTTTTTTTTTTGTGTTGTTGTGCTGAAGTTCCTTTGACTCACGGAGTCATGTGACCGGCATTCTGCGGGGGGCGGGAGGCACCTCGCCAGGAATAGTTAACGTCTCACAAACTAGTCTGAGTGGCACTTGACACATTAGGCAGATAGTTGTTGGAAGACAAAAAACACGTTTTTACTGGATGTGTATGACATATCCCTGACAGGTGCATGGAAGAGCGTTGTGTTGGAGCTGTAGATCTTTTGCTGGTGAGAAGCTTTGTCAGGTACTCCAGCTACAGCTCCTTTAAATACATCCATGCATTATCAGTAACCACTGATCCAGTGTAGGGCTGCGATGATCCGGAGACTATTCTGGAAACCGTAAGTTGTGAGGCAGAGTACATGAATCCCTTGCTGTCCGTCAGCCTTCTCATTCCTAATTGCATTTAGCTGGAGTCATCATCCATCCATCCATCCATCCATCCATCCATTCTCAACAACCGGTTGTCGCGAGCGGGATCACGGCGAGCCAGAGCCCTACCTGACAACAGGGCGTGCAAGGCTGAAGGACGCACCCAGGATGAGACACCCGCCTATCGCAAGGCACCCCAAGCAGGGCTAGAGCCCCAGACCCGCCACACAGCGGGCACCGGCTGTGTTTTACTTTATTGTATTTAGCTGATGCTTTTTAGTTCAAGGCAACTTACAATGCTAGATATACTATGCTACTTAAGATGATCTACCACTTCAAAGAACCAAGCAATTTAATGCATATTAAGGGAAATTTAGTCATTAATTCACCTGAAACACATCTTTGGACTGTGGGAGGACACCCACGCAAACACGGGGGACACATGCAAACTCCTCACAGACTGAGCCAGATTCAAACCCACGTCCTTACTGACTGCTCAGTAGCTGTAAGGCACCAACACTACCCACCAGTGTACCACCCTTATTACAGTCAATACTTACTTCCTTGAATATATTTTTCTTAATCGAAACTGACATAAGCAAAGGAAATGCAACTGCATGAAAAGAACAACATATGCAAGCAAAGGACAAAATAATCCAAAATCTGCTCACTATAACAGTGAAATAGAGCTTTTAAAAAAAGTTTATTATTGTGCTCATAACTGTCAATCATGGGGGGGCGCGGTGGCGTAGTGGGTTGGACCGGGTCCTGCTCTCCAGTGGGTCTGGGGTTCAAGTCCCGCTGGGGGTGCCTTGCGACGGACTGGCGTCCCGTCCTGGGTGTGTCTCTAGCCTTACGCCCTGTGTTGCCGGGTTAGGCTCCGGTTCCCCGTGACCCTGTATGGGACAAGCGGTTCAGAAAGTGTGTGTGTGAATCATGGCTTTCCTGATCCAATGGGAGTCATAACATGGTGTGCTGTTGAGGTCCTTGCTAGATTTTTACTCATCATTCTTTCCTGATTCATGGCACCACCTAAACAAACGAGACATGCAACACATCTACAGCAAGCATGAAATGTTTATTGTGCTACCGAGAAAACACATCAGAAACTCTTTGTGTCTAATCCCTTCATGCTCAACCAGTATGGTGTACAGTTCTAGGTTGTTAAAATTGCTGATAGGCTCAGTCCTGTTGTGTGATGTTCCATTTGTTGCCTAGTGAAGACATCCCATACTTCAAAGCAATGGCTAGCAGCTAACAAAAACATCAGTTTGACACATCGGTACAAAAATTGTATTTATTCATATATTCAAACCCTTTGATAAATACAGGTAGTCCAGGACTTACATGCAACTTACAACATCTCAGACCTACAACGGCCATCCCATTAACCTTTTTATATTATTTTTGTATGTCCTGTCGTTTGGTCATAACACCTAACTTACCATCTCCATCTGCTGTACTATAACACATTTTCATTTGTGACTCCTGTCAAGTTACTTTTTAATTACAATGAGTGATAATGTGAATGTTCCAGGGGTGCCAAAAAGAAAAAGCAAAATAAAACATTTAGCAATGAAAGTGAAAATAATTGTGCACCATGAAAATATAATTATAATACTGTACTTTCTTCTTCTTCTTCTTCTTCTTCTTCGTCTTCGTCTTATTATTATTATTATTATTATTATTATTATTATTATTATTATTATTGTAAAAATATGATTATGACAGCACTATTATACAGTACAGAATTCATTCATATTACTTAATTGTATTAAGGTTTATTTGATACAGTATTAGGGGATTTGCAACACAATGAAGACAACTTACAATGGGGCTATTGGAACAAAACTCCGTTGTAAGTTGAAAACCACCTGCAGTTACATACACAACCATGTATTCCCAGTAAGTTTCAGATCAATAAAAACTATTTGTTGGGAAACCTTGACGATTAAACATAACTAAAGGGCCCTGCTGGAGTGGCTCTGCCTTTAAAGCAGTCAATGGGCACTGAGAGGGACCTCCCAAGCTCCCGAACAGTTTGGTGTCCATTTCCCTGGAGGCTGAGGCTTTATATTGTCTAATAGGATATCCCAGCTGGCTGTTGTGTTAAAGTAGCTTTGTTAACATGGCAAGCACTCGTTTGCCAGTGGTGTTGGTTGTGTTACTCCTCAAATCGGCAATCAGCTGCTGAAGTGATTCGCCGGAGAAAAAGGACGGAAGAACAAGGATGAGTCATTGGAGGGACTATCATTGAAGAGAGACAAAAATTGGAAAATGTAAAATATAGGGGGAAAAGATATATAAATATTTAATAAAAAAAATGGAAATCCCTTTTCTCTGCATACTATTCATGTGATGTTTTGAAAAGCGTAATGGATGAATCCTTTCTGTGAGGTTTGCATACGCTCTCTTTCAGTGGTTTTTGGCCATTTGTGTTGATTGATGTTTTCAGACGTTAATTCAGTTTTCTTCATCTCAAAATTTAGTTTAAAATGTTTAATGCCATGGGCCAATCACTTGTTTTGTTTGTTATGTGTTATTGTGACCAAATGAAATCTGTACACCTTCACAAATAGTGGACATGGTCTCCAGCTCCAGGAATGAAGGACCTGTTATAACCAAAGGAGAGACATATCCATAAAATAATTTAATTAACAACTACATACTTAAGTAAATGGGCAGAAATGCATGGAAAAGGCATACTAACATTATTTCTGAGTGTTGGATGCCAGAACTCATGAAAATTTGCTAGATCTGAATGGATACCTTCTGATCTCAGGCCCAGATGGGAGTGAGAGGGACATCCTTTTCATGTTCAGGCCATTTTTTGCATATTGATGACATGGCAGACAGACTGTACTGTTATAATACTCATGAGAGCGAAACAGGGCATGACTTAAGAAACTGACCTCTGGAGATGGTTAGAAATCCAGTAAGTGTGAACTTCAAGTAATTTTTTGTGGACATCAGTTTTCACTTCTATGCCAAATCACTTCAATACATGCTATTTATATATGGAAAGAAGATTTATGAACTTCTTCCTTTAACCTGGTTTTATATTTTTACTTTTACATAAACCACATGCATTAGAAGTAATTTAGTTTGTAGCAATGGAAGAAGTCTTTTTTTAAGGAATTTGGAAAAATTAGAGATATCATGCAGAAGATGGACACAATTAATAACGGTTGCAATAATCTTGGCCAGACACACAATGTACAGATGCCAGGAAATTCATTCTATACAATTATCATAAAATGCAATGTCAAAACAAAGGTCACCTGAGGATCACCGACAGCGGGTTTCAATCACCACTGGTAGTAGGCATTGTTTGTCCAGCTAATCATTTCCACTATTAAAAGCACTATTAAATCCATTTTATTAATCAGACTAGCATAGTTTCCAAAAACTACAACTAAAATTGAACAATCACATGTCAAAAATGAAAGAAAATAGTACTGCAACAATTACAGTTATTAACAAGTTAGCTAGCTTTATTTTAAAGCTCTGTTAGCTTTCTGGAGCGCTCGTTGCAGGATTTGACCTTTGCTGGCTTGATTTAGCTGGTGCTACCAGTCTTTTTCAGTTATGCTTTAGTACATCGAAGTGACTGCAAGACCGAAAAGTCTGAAAAAGCTATGTTAAAGCTATGTTAATCAAATCTGATTGTCCAATGAGATTCTACCGAACTGAAACTGTGCTGTCCCAGGGTTGTAGCTATAATGACACTGGATTGAATGTGAACCCATTTGCACAATTTATTTTCTGTGACTGAAGTGCAATCTTTACAGGCAAATGTTCAGGATTAGGAATTTATAGGGCTGGCCAGGAAGTACTAGGGAAATCACAATGGGAGCAGATGTTATGAACTTTGTTGTCACAGGCAAACAAGCAGCACTTTGCAAAGGGTTACACTTGCTGGCCCCCTTTTCAAGGCAGCCCTGACTGTGTGATGGTGGCCAGGAATGAAGGGAGGCAATCAGAACTTGGGAGATCGGGATCTCTGACAGCTTCCAGAGGTTCAGTCACTGGAGATTGAGACATTAGCATAGGCTTTCTCTCAGTGGTGTTGGAATTGGTCTTTTTACAGACAGTTCAAGGTTCTTTAGAGTATCGATGATGAGGCACAATAAAGCCCAAAAATGATTTATTACAGTTCTCAACGTGTGTCATTCATCAAAGACATACATGGCAGCACGTCTCTTCCTTATCTTTTAATGTTACCCAAAACTTGCTTATGTACTTGCATAAAAAATAAGAGTATGCAAGGTTTCCTTTGTCCAATCCCAGTTAAATTTGGGATTTAGCAGTAGCAGAGGTTTTCCCTTCTAAAAAATTCTGCAGCTGGCCATATCACGAGCTTATATGCAGTAAAGGAAAGGAGAAGCATACAAATCATACATAATAGGAAAAACAATAAAAGATGAATGCATCTGGCGAATAATATAATCAAAGAATAGTTAAAAGTGAATCGTAATAATCATAATATAATAACGAGAATACAAATGAAACTGTAAGAAAGTACAATGCTCCAACAGTGGATATTACTTAAGTGGGTTCAGAGCCACCTCGAGTTGCCATTGGATCAAAGCTCAGCATCTTTAGAATCACTTCCTGGTGCCAGTACAAAATTTTGTGCAGCATTCCACTTGAAAGGTTAAAGACTTCAGTTAAAATGGGGGGTGGGTTACTGCACTACTGAGTAAGGTATTAAATTTCAGTTGATTTATTTTACTAAACTAAACAAAATATCTGACTTTGCAAATGGGTCCGCTCATAGTAAAGCGATGTGAGCATAAGCAATGTGAATTTTCTGTTTTTTCTGTTGAAGTATGAAATACCCGCCTCCCACATTTACTTGAGAAGATACAACCATTGCCTGTTTTGGAACACACGGAATTGTTCTCTGGTAAATTATTTTCATCATGCCTTTGTTATTGTTGACAGAGCCTGGTAGCACGCACTGCTATCCTTGCTAATTATAGCAACTCTTTGTTGTTTGGAAACATGGGCCTTCAACTGATGATTTGACGTATTTCATCAGCGTCTGGGTTTCCGTGTGAATCGAAAACTGCTCTCGTGGTAAAGAAAAATGGGCTGTCTTTACCAGGTTTCTGTTCACTGAATTGTATGAATTTCATATGCAGATTAGAGCTTCCTGCTACACACACGTGGAAAGGGGCCATTTAACCGTGAATTACATAGAAAGGTCAATATACGGTAACAAACTCAGCTCCAGCTGCAGAAACGGGTCTTGCTCATTGTACCAGATTCTAACTATTTGCCAGAAAAGAACAGAGCCTTGGAGTTGCAGGAATCCAGAGGGATCCGGAAAGTTTTGGGTATGAATCCTAGACTGGAAGCTGCTGTAATACCCTACGACTGACATGTATGATGACTGTTCAAGTCTAACAGCTGCAAAGTCTTCATGTGTACCAACCAACTAACATTTTTGTTAAAAGCTGGATGGTATGTAGTGGAAGGATGTGGAGGATGTCTCTGACTATGCCTTCCTTGGTTTTTTTTTTTTTTTTTTTTGGTTTTCCACAGTTGTTGTTTCAACTCTGAAAGAACATCTGAGTTCCTTTTAAATTGATTTTGCAGTTTGTTCTTCCCACATTTTATTGCTAAGAACTTTTTTAATTTTTGCTAGAAGAAGCCCAAACATTACGCCCAATGGATGTTTCTTAAGTATGGGTCCATCCCTAAGCCTTTAGAATTTCTCACTTAATGATTTATGTGTTTATTCATGTCTCACAATAGTTTGTAAATTACATCTACTGTGTGGAACTGGAAGTCCCTCAGCATTTTGGTTTTATCTACCATACTGCTGTGTTGCTGTACTCTACTGAAAATATGTGAACATGTTTGTAAGTTTACTGGGCTCTGACATGGGATGATGGGAATGGCAGTACTACAAACATAACCAAATAGCTAATAGCTATCTGCTCCAGCAGTCAAAAATCTCAGGAGGGGTTCTGCGGTTGTACCCTTGAGGAACAATACTTATAATACTTTAGTACATACGTATATACTGCTACATGAATGTTAAACAAGTTATTGTTTTGGATGAAAATATTTGCTTAACTACTACAATGATAAAGTGTACTCATATTCATTAAGCTTTTGGGATAGAATGAATGTGTGGTGATTGTTAAATAATTAAACCGGAAATAGAGTGGGGGTTTTTCCCTCCCTTTTTCCTTGTTTTTCAACAGTGTCCTTAGAGAAAAGTTTTGGAAGTCAACATGATCTACTAACACTCTACTCCAGATAGCATTTGGTTATTGTTTATATGTTGTGTCAGAGCTTAAACTGTATTTGTCTCTGAAGAATTAAGAATATTTTAAATAAGTCAATATGTTTAATGTTAGTCTATAAGTTCAATTCATCTGGCTTCTTGTTTTCCTCCAGGGCTTACCATCTAAGGTGAAAAGAGTGAAGGAGAAAATACGTTACTGCACAACAAGTTTCGTCTCCTCAAAGTGATTTGCCCCCTCTGATGGACTCCCGTACACAGTTGTGTTTGGGAAACCGCTGGGTCTAGCTCTGTTGAATTTGACTTTAGCGTCTGTTTTTCCCTTTGTGGTTTAGGGCTTGGGGGGCTTGGGAGGGGTCTGGGGGGTGTACAACAAATACATTTCTGACATCTTGGATGTAGCTGTCAGATCAGAATGTCAGAGCTGAAGAAACCCCACTCCCCCCTTTCCTGGGTAAGGGGCTCGACGCTGGAAAGCCACACGCTTTTGAACCAAAGCTTTTTTGGGCAGGTTGAATCCTTTCTCTGGAGACTAGTTTCAATGGTGTTCCCTAGTCTCTCCTAGTGTTAAGGTATTATTGCTAATAGAGAGCCAGTGTCAATTTATCATTTCTGCACTCTTCAGTCGTTTTTATCTAATTTTTTTCTGCCAAATGTTTACAAGCTAAAGACATGATGATGTCACACACTGCAATAAGAAAAATGTCAATAAATATGGATTCCCATGATATGTACTTATTTGGCATTTCACTGGGAATATTTTTCTTTATCTCTTTTACAAGACACAATTGGTAAAATCGGGCAATACATTTGTGTATGTGTGTGTTTTTGTGATTGTGTTAGTGACAGCGAGGAGGTGCAGGATTTAGAGAAACAAACTTTGTCAGGTCCAGTTGTCTGTGGTCACAGCTGCCCAGCGGATTGTAGGTCCGACTCAAGTACCAACCAACATGGTCCAGGCCCAAATGAGGCTTGTGTGGTCAAAGGGACCCCTCCAGCATACCCGCTCATGAACACAAATACCCAAACAGAAACTCTTTGCAGTATGTAACTGCTGAAAGGTAGACAGACAAGGGTGTGGGAGATGCCACATTTGCAGTGAGATGCATAACACTCACATGGGCATCTGTCAGATAGGACAGGCATCACAGATCCCAGTAAAACCAGTAACAGAATGTTCGTAATTGAATGAGGCCATGTCCCAAAGAGTCACAGTCTGGCCCATTTGTGTGTTTCTTTATCTACAATGTATGGGGTTAACATTAACTATAGACAATAACAGACTAAACTCTGACTAAACTTAATGTGGTATTTGGAAGAATGTGTGTGGAAGAACAAGTAAGAGGCGATGGCCAAGGTGGCATTTTCTCATGAGGTTGCAATGCTACTGGGATCCCATGACCTGTCTGTCAATAAGATTCATTGGTGTCCAGGAACCTGACACTACATTTGGTTGACAAAAGAAGAAAAAATTATATACAATTTTTGAGGGGAACATGACCATGATGACTCAAGAACTTATGCCCTTTGATAGAGGACTAATAAGAAATGAAGTCTTACCTTAACCACAGGATAGACACTGACTTTGCCTCTTGGGCCCAGCAGCAGTTCCACTCTATGTGCAAAGCGACGAGCATCGGAGCAGCAGCTGTTAGCATTAGCCGCAACAATGACCCCGTGGCATCATTGACTGCTGGAGGAGAAGCACTGTGCTGTAGGAGTGTGGAGAGGGGGATGGGTGAGGAGGGGAGGAGGAGGGAGGCGAGAGCAAGAGAGGAAAGCAGGTTTTGACTCAAGTAAGAAGAACGTGTCTTTGCTCCTTTGGGTGGAACCTGCTTGGCAGCAGCTCCCATTACCTTTCACCACCTTCTGCCACCCCCTACCACCTCTCATCACCCCTAATGCCTCCCATCACCTGCCACCTTCCTCCACCTCTACACAGTCAGCCCTGTTCATTGAGGCAAGAAAACCAGACAGTGGGCATGAACAGGATTCATGAAGCGCGTATAATGCAGCAGGTACCATTACACCCAAGGACACAGATGTTTCCTAAAGGTTGTCAGTTCAAGGCCTCCAGCATCATAGTACCTGACTTGAATTTTCTGCCAAATGAATGGGTGACACTGGAAATCCTTTTGGAGAGAAGTGTTAGCTGCCTCGTTCAGTTCAGTTGGACACTATTGACTAATAACTAAAAATTTAATAGAACATAGATGTACACTTGTGCCACAAACTACTCAAGAAAAGGGAAAGAGAAATATGAATATCCAAATTTCTACAATGAAGCAGAGGGACTGACATTCAATCCCCAGGTCTCTATATTACATAGACAGTGTTTCATACGTACATGCACAAGGAGAAAAACAAAGATTCTCATGTAGTGATGTGTGCTAAATACATGCACTAAAAGAAGGGGGGAAGCGAGGACTTGCAGCCAGCAAAACACATTAAAAACTGAGAGGGCAGAATGTGTCAAAAGCAGGCAAAACAGTGATCCAGGTGGTGTGGTTGAGGAGCAGACCTCACTACAGAGGGCTGTGGAACTTGAGCAGGTCCAGTTATGGTCCTTACTCCCAAATTAGCAAGGAGGACTTTCTTCTTCTTATCAGGCTGAAGCTGCAGATGAAACAATACACTTATAATACATTTTCTAACCATTATATGTATACATTTTTTGCCAAAAGTTACTTACATCTGAGGGCTCACCCATTTATACAGCTGGATCTTTTTGCTGAAGTAGCCCAAGGAATCCAAGTTACATGGTTTTTTCCATGGCTCACAGCAAGGGTCAACTCCACGGGCTTGAATCTAGAACTGTTCAGTGACAGGTTGAAGCCCTCAATATCTACTGTGAGAGAACGATGTGAATGCATTTAGATATTTCAACTAAAACATTTGTAATGCACCTGGTCATTTTAACTCGGAAAACCAAGCAAGACATTGCAGTCCTTAAGTTTGAGATGCATCAATTATCTCTGCTGCCCTTTAATGTGAGATTATACTTTCCCTGAGCAAATGTTTTATTTAAAGTGACTTCCATGCATTCTATTACATAGTGTTCATAGGTAGCAAAAGCAGTAAGGTGTGTTTGAATGTGACAATTATAAGTGTTACATATGTAACGTATATTTCAGTGCATGGAAGATACAGAGTGGGGGTGCTTCTCAACAGCAAACACAAAAAACTTTGTGCCTATTATAATGCACCTCATAGTAGAATACAATGAATGATATTCTGACGTTAAATTAAATCTGCATTAATCCTAAAATGAAAAATATGCAAAAGGCAATGAAAGGTTGCTGATATTGCAAACATAAATTTGACCTTCTTTCATCCCTGTTTTTAGCATCCATGCTTTTACTCTATACGTTGGTATTCTGATGGTATAAAATAGTGTTTATTCCATGTATGTCAGTGCCATAAACAATAAGTAAATAATTTTTTTTATTTCATTGCCCATACTGGTGAATTTTAGAAATATACTTTTTATTGTACCTAAGCAGTATACTGATAATTTCTGAGATATTATTATGTACTATAATTGTATCTGAAACTGACTCACAGGGTACAGTATGTGGGACAAAACCATGAATGAATCCCAAAAGGAGGTAAACAAACATTATAAGTGACAGAAATTAAAATAATTCCTTATTGTGTAACCAACAGAATTGCGAACAGAAAACCGGAGCCACCCCTTTGCAGGGACCAATGTTGGTATCGGCCACGTTTACCCCGATGCCCGCAGGACTATGGCTGCTGATGAAGTCACGCTGATTGGGTGTGCCTTAATTGTGCCATTTAGAGCGACAAAGGCAAGAGAAACTAAACAATGAGATGCACATGACTGCAGACGAGGAGCTGCAGCCATTGCTGTGAAAACCATACAGCCAAAACATGGATGCCATTATTCGGCCAAGTGCTCAGATGATCAGCCCATAACTTAAAAAATAAAACATACAAAGTTTTACTTATGCTTGAATTTCACTGCAAGAAATTTTGGTCTCACGCTTAAAGGTTCAATGGTAACATTGCATCCGTCACCATGGAACTGAACCTACAAAGCCCAATATGCTAACAGAGTTGTACACTGCACTTGGTAGGAGGTGTGACTGAAAGCTTTGCTGCCATAGACAGAACCATGTTTGCCGCCGCTAATTGTTCTCTGATTCAACAGTCAAGTGGCTATTGGTAAGACAAGTTGATGATGTATTACTTTATGATTCAAACATTTAGAACTTCACCTTCCTGACAATGTAGCATTGCTACTAAAGATGTGTCATTGGCCTTCACGAATTGACCAAAATTGTGCTTTCAGAAGACCTTTAGTTTGCAGTCTTTCTGAGTGCTCAAACAAAGGGAGAGGAATTATTAAAAGAGTAATTCCAAAACTCCCAGTATTGTGTTGTAGAGTTGAAGACTTGCTATGACACTAACTGTGGAGCCTGGTGATAAACTTCAAGGGCTTATTGTTTTCCAGAACTCTGGAAAATCTATTAAATCTGAAATTTGTTAAATTAAGGTTTGCTAAAAGAATTAACTGTATTACATTAATTCAATTCTGAAAAATCTAGACAAGTTACATCGCCGTCTCAAGTTCGCCAAAAAAACCATCTTAAATGCCTATGTCCATGGAGAACAGAAGACAAGGAGGAGGCTGGACCCAAGTGCAGGATAGTTTATTCAGAACCAAAGGATTAGACTTGTTCTCGTGGTCAGGGACGGGCAAATGCTTGGTAGATCAGCGAACTGAACAGAGGCGAAGATCCGAAATCGTGGTCGAGGGACAAGGCGGGTGTTACTGGGGACTGGGGACTCGGGACTGGGGAACGATAAAGAACAGGACATGGGAAAAGCAAAGCGAGGTAGATTGGAGGGCACAGACGGGGTGGTTGTCTTAAATGAGATTTTGCAACTGGGAAGAGTCTGAGAAGTGTCTTTTACGGCTGAGAGCTCCGAATGAAGCCAGGTGCTTAATCGGAGCCACGTGCTGCTGCTTGAGGTGTGGGTGTGGCCGTGACAGCCTAATAGCATTGGGGAAAAAATGTATGGCACAATAACAGTATAATACCACACATTTTCCTAACCGCTTGTCCCATATGGGGTTGCGGGGAACCGGAGCCTACCCGGCAACACAGGGCGTAAGGCCGGAGGGGGAAGGGGACACACCCAGGACGGGACGCCAGTCCGTCACAAGGCACCCCAAGCGGGACTCAAACCCCAGACCCACTGGAGAACAGGACCTGGTCCAACCCACTGCGCCACCGTGCCCCCTATGTATAAATACCACACATACACACACACACATTTTCTGAACCGCTTGTCCCATACGGGGTTGTGGGGAACCGGAGCCTACCCAGCAACACAGGGCGTAAGGCCGGAGGGGGAGGGGATACACCCAGGACGGGACGCCAGTCCGTCGCAAGGCACTCCAAGCAGGACTCGAACCCCAGACCCACTGGAGAGCAGGACCTGGTCCAACCCATTGCGCCACCGCGCCCCCTATGTATAAATACCAGTTAATAATAATATGAATAAAATTTAAAAAATTTAAAAAAATAAATAATCATTATTTATGTATAAATTTTGTAAGCTTATCACTGGCAAACACATTTTGAGTTAGTGCTTTAATTTACTCTTTTGATCCACAAGTTATATATATTCCCGCCTTTTGCATCACTACAGTAGGAAGTACAGTGTAGGCTGTGTCGGAGCAGAGGATTGTGGGAGATAGAAAAGCCGTGAAAGCTTAGGAAAGGAGCCCATGGTGGTGGAAACAGAGACTCCATTCATTCACCCTGTCGCTCAAGCCTCCTTAACCCACAGTCTTCACCCTCTCATGTCCACAGAGACCAGACTCACTTGGCCGAGTTCTTGCTGCATTATGTATTAAAGGACAAAACTACAATGAGGTTCCTGTCCTACGAAGTTCAGATCCCTAGTAGACAGCAGGGTTGGAACATACTTGGATATTATATATGATGTAAAGCCTAAACATGAACTCGTACTCCGTCCAGTGTCAGGTGTGACTTTGACATTCTGGCATTTCAAGTGTGAATGAATGTCAGTAGACAGTAAAGTAGGCAGCATACGCTCCATACTTTAGTGGACGTGTGCAGGGACAAAAACATTCAGAAATAACAGCAGTCCCTAATTTGATTTATGTACCCAGCGTTTCATTTCATTCCACATCTCACTCTACTGCTCATGAAAACTTTGGGCTGGGTTCTGTTTGCAGCTCCTGGAATGTGGGAGAAAGCCTATTCCATCACATTCCAGCTCCGGTAACTTGAAGGACGAGATATGGTGTGGCGGTGGCCTCAGGTGTCCAACTCTTGGACAGATCACACATGTGAGCTGTGACCGGAGTGAGCTGCTACGTAACAAGTGCTCGGTCTTTGCACAACCACAACGACAGCAGTATTTGCAGCACATGCTGAAATAATGGCATTTTTGGAAATGGAAGCTTCTGGAAAGTAGGCCGCATTTGTCGTTTGTGTCACACTGCAGAAGGAAGGAGGGGGGAAGCAGGGAACTAAAACTTTGTGTGGTGCAGGTCCCAGTGGGAGAACAGGAGCTCTTTGTGGGGTGCTGACCAGGGGCTGAGGTTATACCACCCATTCAAGGTGATCCTCAAACCCCTGACTGTCAGACAGAACCAACCTCTGATTGATCTAAAGGCACTGATCAGGGATCATCCTCAATAACAAAACAAAAGAAAAACCCTCGTTCAATGGAGTTAAAAGGAAACAAAATCCTTACTTATCAGAGACTCAGTCTACATCGTTCCCCTTTACAAATTCGGAGCAGATTTTAGAAAATTTTGTTCTTCAACACATTTTTAGTGCATGTTCATACCAGCTTGGTCAGTGGCACACTTTGGATGCTTTGACATAATGGCTGCCAGGGTGCAAACTATCTCAAATGAAATAAGACACATCAAATGCATGGGACAGCACCCTCATACACTGGTAGGGCCCATGTTCAAGTCCCCTTCCGGCTGTCACATCCACGCCCACAACTCAGTCAACAGCACCTGACTCCAGTTCAGCACCTATCCTTTAAAATACACTCCGCAACTCCCAGACCTTTGCGGAATCTTGTCAGGGACAACTGCCCTTTCCCATGACACTTCGTTCACAAGCCTCGCTAGCCCTTCGTTCACGTCCTCCGGCAGTTGACTCTTTGCTTCGTTTCCCAACCACGTCCACGGATCCTCATTCCTGTCCTGTTCGCCGTTCGACCGACCCTTCATTAAGTCCCCTGACCTCGTCCATGGATCTTCGCTCTGACTCTGATCGCTGATTGACCGACCCTTCGCCTGTCCCCGACACTGAGAACTCGCCTCATCCCTCATCTCCGGACAAACGGCGCTGCACTTGGGTCCAGCCGTCCCAGACCCCTATGTTTCGAGTGACACTGGCTACAATACCCTTTATCAAGGTGCTTTGCCTTAATTTCCTGCAGTAAAACTAACCCAGCTGTACAAGTGGATGAAACATTGCAAGTTGCTTTACAAAAAAGTATCTGCCAAATGTATAAGTAACCATTTCAGCACACATACACTTCACCTCTGTTTCTGAATCCCCCCCATAGTCACTTTGTTATACTGCTCTCCTCAAATGATCAGAGGGGCTAAAGAGCTCTGAGGGGGTCTTACAAAACACAAAGGAGTTTAAGTGCCACCCCGTTCGTTGTGAACGCACTCTTCAAAACCCCCCGGTCTGCCTGGGGGCCCTGTATTGTGGGAGGTCCTGGACTCTGTCGTTCCCGCTTCCTGCCTGGGATGGGGCCCCTAAACCCTCAGGCAGCCAGAGGGCCGACATAGACGGGATGGAAATAGCACGTCCAGTGAAGACTGGAGGAAAGGGTAGCATGCTAAGCTAATCGAGCTAAACTAAGATAATCAAGGCACCACGCTATGCTAATGAAGCAGGCAGTACAACCTCCCAAGTACATTTATTGCTACAGAGTAATTTCAGTACCAGAAACAATTTTTCAATCCAGTATCTTAATATTTTTGTGACTGCTGGTTTCTATTACATTGTTATGGCCATATGTATACAGAATGCTATCGGAGTGATCGCTCCCTTCATGTTCCATGTGCATCAGATTAGCAGTGTGTTTTCTACATGTACAGGGTTTCTGTTACACACATCTGCCCCGCATGTGAAGGGGGGCGTCCAGCGGTTACCGCGGAAGGGCAGTAAAGCTGATGGAGAGCGTGCTATCTCTCTCTGTTTTTGTTTTGTGTTCCCGCGTTTCTGTGGTGACCTAGCTGGAGCTCGACGTGATCTTCCGGTTCTTTCCATTTGCCGGATCACCATTCTCACGAGTTAAGCCAGGAGGTCCAGTGCAAAGTCCTCCGAACGGACAGTTCTTCAGTGTCTTACATAACAACAATTTAAAAAAACTGGGTGATTTGGATAAACAAAATACTTCATAAATTAGATTATAAACACATTTCAAAATATGCATTTATGTGCCAGAAAAAGCAGTTCTACTAATTGTGTTGTTTATGCATATGAAGTAATATATGTGTCGTCTAGCTTGATCTTATGATTTCACCAGCTCATTTTCAGGTCTTCATGCCTCTTCATGTTCTTAAATACTAACTTTACTGCCGCATTTTTCATTTATATTGCAATACTGTTCCTACTTTTTGTGGTGTGGAAACAGCTCCTGTATACTTTTCATGTTCTTTTTTTTTATAATGTCCACTGATATACGAAACAATATTTTCATGAAGTGGGGGTGTGGTGGCGCAATGGGTTGGACCACCGTCCTGCTGTCCGGTGGGTCTGGGGTTCGAGTCCTGCTTTGGGTGCCTTGCGACGGACTGGCGTCCCGTCCTGGGTGTGTCCCCTCCAGCCCTACGCCCTGTGTTACCGGGTAGGCTCTGGTTCCCTGTGACCCTGTATGGGACAAGTGGTTCTGCAAGTGTGTGTGTGTGTGTGTGTGTGTGTGTGTGTGTGTGTGTGTGTGTGTGTATTTTCATGAAAGTTTGAAATAAAGTTAACCCTAACCCTAATGCAGACCTCCCCCCCCCGCCACACACACAAAAACACCTCTTTCCAACATCATTGAAAATAAATGAATTTCTAATGACGTGTAAATCCAACAAGGAGGCTTCCCGGTTATGTGAACGGGACAAACTATCAGCAGCAAACTGGTCAACATCCATCATCGACGTCTTCTCATCAACTTTCAATTTAATTTATTTAAAAAAAAAAAGATTGGGAAAAAAATCATCTTCCCATATGCTGCATTTTTAATTCTTTGCCTCCCGATGACTGTAATAAATCTGCATGTTGAGCATTTAAACATTAATTCTTCTGCTTCCCCCCACTCTCTCTATCTCTCCCTCCTCCCAGTTCCACCCAGGCTGTTCCCTCACATAAGTCTATGCAAATGGACGACCTGACTTCGGCGCCAGTAATTGTATGCATTTTTAACGGACCAATCGGCTGAGAGACAGGCCTGCGCATGGTCCCCCTCTTCATTTTTTATTTTTAGCCCTGTGCTTCCCCCTCCAGATGCAGCGGGGCCGTTTCGCCGTGTGCAAGGCTGCAGTCAGCGGTTCGAAATGGGCCACGCGTCTCCAAGCTCCCTCACTCGCTCTCTTGCTCGTCCCTTCCCTGTCTTCCACTGGCCCATCTATTTCACACACTTCACACACACACACACACACCAGCGTTTCTGCTGTTTATTTTAAGCAGAGCAGCATTCTGCTGGGTGTGGGATTTCTGGGAATGGGCTTTGGAGGTCCAGCTTTTAGGGGTTGTTGTATTGACTGTTTGGGGCAAAGCAAACAAAAAAAGAGAAGTGTATACTGTGATTATTTCTATTTATCTCACCTATTGGTGGGAGGCAATTTTCAATGTTAGGTTTACATACTAAGCTGCTTACAGTTATTGACCCATTTACTTAGTTGGGTCAGCAGGTGGGGCAGTGGTTAGAGTAGTTGCTTTTGAACCCAGATTTAAATTGCTCATCCTACTACAGTACCCTTGATTAATGCACTTACTCTGAATCATCAGACACACAGTCTGAACCGCTTGTCCCATACAGGATTGCAGGGAGCGAGAGCCTAACCCGGCAACACAGGGCGTAAGGCCGGAGGGGGAGGGGACACACCCAGGACAGGACACCAGTTCGTCACAAGCCACCCCAAGCGGGACCCGAACCACCAAAGAGCAGGACCTGGTCCAACCCACTGCGCCACCGTGCCCCCTACTCTGAATTGGTACAGAGAAATTATTCAGCTTTTTAATGTAGTGGCTAGGGCTGCTGTCTTGCACTCAGTGGGTTCAAGTTTTAGTTGAAACAGAAATATCTTTTTGGTGCTGAGAGCTGTCTCCTTGTAAACAGGAGGTCCTGGGTTCAGATCACCAATGCTGCTCTGGGACCCTTAGGGTCAAGGCCCTTACCCTCAATCAATGTGGTAAAAATGACCTAGCTATATAACTGGATAAATCACTGTAAATAATTTAACCTTCTATGGGGTTGTAGGTGGCATACTGGTTGTAACTGCTGCCTTTGCAATCAAAGGTTGCAGGTTCAAGTAAGGCTTGCGAGTGCTGTGCTTTTGAGCAAGAGCTTTAGCCTAAATTGTGTCAGTTAAAAAAAATCGCCCAGTTGAATAAAAGGTTAATAATTCTAAGCAACCCCTCTGACCTTCAGGAAGTGCATTGTGTTATTGTTTCACAAGGCCTGGGTGAGGAGAACTTGGGTTCGCTCTCCATGGTTCATGTGTTCTCCACATTTTTCTGTGGGTTTTCTCCAGCAGTCCAAAGACGTGCTTCTAAGTGAATAAGTTGCCCATAGTATGTGAGAAAGTGTGTCCAGCAGTTGTATAGTGTGTCCACCATTATAAGTAACCTTTGGTAAAAAGTTGTTAGCTAAATACTATACCTCTACATAGTGTTCCTTGGAAGTTGGTTTGGAGATGTGTTTGTTAAATGAAAAAAGGTAAATATACTGGAGTAATTCTGGGTTAGTACCTTGACTAAGGGAATTAAGAGGTTTCATCTGAACCCAGCTCTTTTGAATACATGACAATGGCTGATACCACTATGCCCCCATGTTATGTGTTGCTTTGGATAATACACATAAACTTCACATAAATCCTGACCTGAATACAACGTCCAACTGTAAAAAAAAGAAAGGAACAGAAGTATAATAAACCCAATGTGGAAACATGTTGGTCTCTGAGATGTTAGAAGGCATCTTCCAACATGTTGACATGGAAGCATTTTTACATGCTAACGGTGTGATTAGGGCCTCAATCTGGTAGAAAGGCACTGAGCTGTGCCAGAAGGAATGCGTTTATCTCCATCCTGAGCTTCGCTGTTCCAGGTAGGCCTGGCCCTCTTTCACGTGACATGAGCAATGTGGATGGAGAGCTCTGTCTCCTAGATGGTGAAGAAGGCGAGTGCCTTGGGTTATTTTTTTACATTTCGACACTACTTGGCTACCGATCTCCTCTATCTCGATATATTCTGTATATGTGTGAGCCTGCGTTAATGCTCTACTTCATCACTGTAATCCAAACAAAGCTAACAAATGTCTTGTTTTGATGTTTAAAAAGTACTGCAGCAGATAACTTTGTCCAAAAGGAGGAATTTATGTTGCAGTTTTTATACTTCATCCATCAGTTGCTGTTTCCAATGAGGTATTCCAGGACCTTGTGAAATTCATTTTTTTAAAGAAACCTCATTGACATATCTTTCATATCATCTTGGTGCTAAACTGGTCCATGTAAATTTGCCTGTATATCATTAGTCTTACACTGTAACAGCAGGGTGTGTAAATCTGCTTATGAATGTAACCTTTTAATCTGAAGATCATTGGTTGAAGTTCCTGCTACTGTTGTAGTATCTGTGATCAAGGTCTTTATCCTCAAATGCTCCAGTAAGGTCAAATGTGAATGAGTGAAATACTCACAAAAACGTCACATAAGATAAAGGTGTCAGCTAAGCACTAGATGATTACTAATAATAATAATAATAATAATAACAACAACAGCAACAACAACCTTTCTCAAAGGTTCCACAGCAGGAGGTGGTATTCAAACTATTCTTCTTCTTCTTCTTCTTATTATTATTATTATTATTATTATTATTATTATTATTATTATTATTATTATTATTATATTTATCCAGAATCACTGCAGTAAAAAAATACCCTCTTGTACAAATGGGTAAATCACTGTACGTAGCTTAACATTGCAAGCTGAGTTGAAGAGAAGCATCAAATAAGTTAATAAATTATTATATATGGTTAATACACACACACACATTTTTGGAACCATGGGTCCCACACGGGGTCACGGGAAACTGGAGCCTAACCCAGTAACTCAGGGCGTAAGGCTGGAGGGGACACACCCAGGAGGGGACGCCAGTCCATCGCAAGGCACCCCAAGTGGGACTCAAACCCCAGACCCACCAGAGAGCAGGACCGTGGTCCAACCCACTGTGCCACCGCGCCCCCGCTTATATGGTTAATACTTCCATGGCATTTCATTAAACCAGAAACCAATTTCCATTCATTTATATGGGAAAAATTATGATGGACTTCCCAAAAGGTCACACTTTTTTTTTTAATTGATACTTACACCATTAACTACGTTAACGTAGGTCAGTTACCACCAAAGTAACATTTACCCATAATTTTGGATGTAGACCTCAAAAATAGCTACACATTGCTAACGCACCATATCAACATACTTTGGACACTAATATGGAACACATATCCTGTGTATGTTCCTGTGCTCCAGTCATTATGTACACATATAATGTGTTCACTGAAGTGCAGAAGTTGGGCACTAAGTGGAAAGGCAGGTACAAATTAGCATTGTACATGGCAGCGAAATATGCGCTAAGCGAGGGATGGGTGTAATTAAGTTTATTTTGAGTTTGACTTTGGCTTTAACGAACTCACTACAGTGCACATTGAGTTCTGTGTGAACCATGTTCTTCTATGGGCGCTCAGACATATAAAAGTAGGGTGCTTCATGGGAGCTGGACCTACAACCTCTACGTCAGAAATATAGTTCTCGAGCTGATAATGGCTAATGGCTGCGCTGGGATTGGAGAAAAGGTTTACAGGACCTGGGGTACTGGGTGATATGATCATCATTCCTGTGATATTAGGTCCTCTGTTACTGGGTCCTATGATACTGGATCCTGGACATCAGGCACCAAAGTAGACAGCAAAATGAGGAATCAAAGACAGGAACAGGTTGGGATCAGCATGTCAAAACAAAGGTGTCAATCCATAATTATGGAATGTAAAAAACATGAAAACCTATGAATGTTACACCAGTTTCTTGACGGAAGTATGGCTCCACGTACACACGTGTAACTGAATGTACATTCCAGCTGTCCGGTGCCAGGCATCAGCACAACAATCTCAGCACATCACCATCCCTTCGATCTCAGACGTTCAGAAGGACGTCAGACTTATGGAGTGGCCCCAGATGGATGCTTAGTTGGCCCCTTCCTGCCACATGATGTGTTTGCAAAACAATTTCCCATGTTTATTGTGGTCGACTGCACACCTGCACCCTTCCAGTTACCTCACCGTAGGCCATAGGGTGTGGTGCAGGGGAGGGTGGTGAGCCAAATCAGTAAACGTCCTTCATTTGCAATGGACTGGACTCCTGTAGCAATTTTTTAACGGATGCCTCATGAGCTCTACAGCACAGCAGACACAACAGAATAGTTGATGTTTGAGTCCCCTTCAGTTGCACTTCTATGTATGGCCTCAGACCATAGCTCATGCCAACTTGTAGTGACTTAACGCTGCTGTTTTACCGACCGGTGCGGAACATCTGCGCTCAAATATGATCCACATGCAGATGGGAAGACAGCAGTCAGATGGAATACTGGCTTTTGAAACTCAGTGCCTTAATGCAGTTACGTAACGCCAGTCAGTGCGCTGGGGACTGGCTCATTCATAAACTCAATCACTGCCAGTGCTGTCAGTGTCAGAACAGCTCAGATGTATTCTCCTGAGATCAGTGCTACCTGCACCCAAGGCGTGGTCTCGGTTGAGTCGCCCCAGGTGGTTGAGTTTGATTCTACCTCCCTTCATTTCTCTGGGTCTTGTTCTGCTGTGGGGGGCAATCTGCAGCACAAGACAATCTAATAAAGAAATACCTTTATATTCTTCCTCTTCTTTTATTTATAATTACATTATTATTATCCATCCATCCTTTGTCAAAAACGGATATTATTATTATTATTATTATTATTCTTATTATTTTTATAATACAGAATATCCTTTTGTCCAAGGAGACCTATAGGGTTACAGCAGACTGGTTGCCGAATAGGTCTGAATTTTTGTACCAGCATTTCTTCATTTAAACAGCACATTTCTCCAAAGCAACTTAGAGCGTTAAGCTATTTACAGTACTCTACTCACTTATAGAGCTGAGTAATGTTCACTGGAGCATTTCAGGGTAAATACCTTGATCATGGGTACAACAGCATAAGGTACAGTAAATAGAAGAACCAAACTGCCCTTCTCAAGAGTTCAGGAAAATTGAAAATAGCAACAATTCAAATAAATGTGAATTCACATTTGGCATGGAATGTGAAAACAATCATTTTTATTATTTGCATAATTTAAACCACTCCACAACGTGTCTCGCAACGGATAACCACATCCTTACTAATATTTTTAAAATTCAGTCTCCAATTAGCTAAAGTACACGGTTGAGAGTGAAAAAAGTTTCAGTTTCACAGATGGCCTTGTATGTTGTCTTTTACTGTAAGCTCTGTCACTTACACCTCACATTTCATTTTTCATTGCCTTCTATTAAAATATTAAATTCTGGACAACAGATTTAGTAGAGGAGTAGAATAAGCACAAACCACTCAAGGAGAGGAAATGAACAAAAGTCATTTAGAAATCTGTATATGCGTCTGTTTCAATCCGTTCCAAGTGAATAGGTTCTAATTCTATGCAAGACCCATTACCACTGAGAATGTTTAAAAGTCAGACATAATTTATTTATTATTATTTTAATACTCTCTGTTATAGTTAATTGGCACTTAAGATGTGATTTTTTTATATTTTATTGCTTCGGTGAATGAAGAGAGTGGATTTCTTAATCCTGTGCTCAGCGGAAATAGCGAATGACGTAATAAGGGGCTTGTATTAAATGCAGGCCTTATAATATCAAATATGTCAGATAGGCCCCTAAAGTCAAAGAATATAAAGATATGCAAATATGAAAATATAACTGATGCTTAATCGTAATACTGACTAAAAGAAAAACAGTAATTACATTTCTCATCGACTGGCTGCATTGTTACAAAAAAGACATACAGTATGATTGCATATAGCTTCACAGCCTTTTGCAACCATACGCTCATAATCATCGTACCATTATTTTACATAATCATTTCATACGTTGGTGCATAACTGAAATGCTCATCTGAGCAGCGATGAGGAAAAAATCCTGCAAAAAAAAAGATTTTAAGAGGTGAAAAAACATATTTTGTAGAAAAAAGAACATGGTATGGAGATGGGTTTGGGGGCAATAATCTGACAGCTTCAGGCAGGCGCTCTTCCACGTGGATCTGTCTCCCTTCAGAGTCCGCGCCACAGAGCTGCAGAAAGGAGGGAGGAAGAGTCCGCCCGCTCCTCTAATGCAAAACCACCGCGACACGCAAGGTGTCATCACCACCACAAATCACTTCCCCGTGCGGCTGAGCACTCACCACAACACCCCCCCACACTCAACCTCCTCCCCCTCTGCTCCCGGTCCCCTCCTCCACCACCCCATGCACAAGCCCTGGAGGAGCAGTGAAAACTGAAGGCTCCACCCTTTTAAAGCCATTCAGAGGCCTTTTATGTAAATAAAGTTGGAGCTACATCCTGATTGGTCCATCATTTTGCATTTCCCGCCCCCTCTCTCCCTCTGTCCACTGCGATCCTACCCACTTACCCTGTGTTCCAGGCAGCACTGGAGCATCCAGGCCTGACCCAGTCAGCCAGCACTTAATGCAGCCAACCAGTAGTCTCCCAGAAAGTGGGTCAGACGCCAAGCGCTGATAGCCGGGGCCCCCCCGTCCACAAACCGGACATGTTTAGTCTTTTGCTCTCAACTGTTTAGGATTCTTGTTTTTTTTTTTTTTAAGAAAAAAAGATGGAAATGCACAGCTGTTTTCCCCTGTCTGTTCCTTTCAAGACATCGGGAGAAATTTAGGCACAGTCATAGGAGACACTACAGAAGCTTGTAACTTTTGTTAATTTGGTTATAGAAAATACCGTTCTGTGCAGCGGGTTCAGCCGGTACAGGCTGTGTGGCGGGTCTGGGGTTCGAGCTTGGGTGTGTCCCCTCCCCTCTTTGGCCTTGCACCCTGTGTTGCCGGGTAAGGTTCTGGCTCGCCGTGACCCTACTCGGGACCAGCGGTTGTTGACAATGGTTGGATGGAATACTTTTCCGGTCCAGATGTTCAGTTGGTCTTCCTAACAATGTGAGACTGAGCCTCAGCTACACAACAAAGTCACAAGGTCAAACACACACACACACACGCACACACACACACACACACGCTGTCTGAAACCACTTGTCCCTAGCGGGGTCGCGGTGAAACAGAGCCTAACCCGGCAACACAGGGTGCAAGGCCAGTGAGAGAGGGGACACACCCCAGATGGGACGCCAGTCCTCCACAAGGCACCCAAACAGGACTCGAACCCCAAACCCGCCTATACAGAACTTATTACACTGATATACCCATTTATACAGTGGTGTAATTCTTACTGTATCAATTCAGGGTAAAACACCTTGATCAAAGCATCTTTATTGATCAGCAGGAGGTCAGTTTGAGCCAGGGACCTTCACATTAAAAACTAACAGGTCTAACTGGCATGCCTTGTTTTAATGCTGTGAAAGTGATAAAAGAAACATGCCAGAAATAAAAGTTTCCTGAAAGTATGAACCCAGAATGTGATCTCTCTAACAATTTTTCTAATAATTTTCTGCAATTGTCTTTGATCGGTTTAAATCCAAAACTAACTTGTTCTGACCAAACTCAAACTGGTTCCTCAGCAGTGACTATAGCTTCCATACCATGTGGAAGATCCTGTTAGGGATTAAACTTCTGAATAATTGCACAAAATATCTATTAGTTTTTATAGCTCCTCCAGGTCCAAGGCTATGTAAAATCACTTTTTGAAATCATTTTTCAAGCTGGCTGCGGGGTTTAATTGAATTTCGCTGGGACTGAGTTCGCTTGAAATTGATTGTTCAAACGGGCAGAATTCCGACAGGAAATTTCTTCGTGTTTTTCACACGCAAACGGGGAACATGTGTTTGGGTGGGTTTAACACTCGTGAAACGGGATCGCTGTCTTGGAACCTGAGAGCCGGGTCGTGTTCTCAACGTGGGTTACCAAGCTCGTGGGCCGAGGGCGAACCACAGCCATTAAAACGAAAAGATAGAACATACTGACTGTGTCCTGTAGTAATAAGTTTAGGCAATTAGTTATGAACTCAACATTCGATTTCTAGCTTTAAAGATTTTGTCTCTTCAGGGCAACAGGGAGTATAGTACATAGGGTAGCTACCTTACACTCTAAACGACCGGGGGTTAAATCCTGCTTCTCCTGTAGCGCCACGGAAAAAGGAACTTACCCTAAATTGCTCCAGTAAAATTTACACAACTATATAAATGGATAAATCAGCGTGAGTAGCTTAACACTGTAAGCGGCATAGAGAAAAGCATCAGCTAAATGAACAAATGTAAAAAATAGCGCCATTTGCTAATGGGTGTTCTGTTTTTTTTCGCGTTAGAAATGTAGAAGAGAGTAATGCTCGAGCTTGGGGTCGCAGTAGAATTCAAAATTGAGTTTTCCCAACACTCCCCAGAGCCCCGGTCCCCATCTTTAGGACACTGACGACATTATGGCTTCGCTTCCATCGGACACCGAGAGTCCTCGCGAGTGGACTAGGAAACTTCAGTTGCATGTGCCTGTCAGCATTGGTTTGGTTTAAAAAAAGACAACTACTCCATGAAAATTGCAGTGGTCAGTGTCGTACACTCTTAGGGGCAGCTGGTAGCATAGTGGTTAGAACTACTGCCTTTGGATCTAAAGGTTGCAGGTTTCATCCCTGCCTCTGGCTGTAGTACCCTTGAGCAAGGTACTTACCCTAAGTTGAACCAGTTTAATTACCCAGCTGTATAAATGGGTGAATAATTATAATCTTAACATTGTAAATCACTTTCGAGAAAAGCATCAGCTAAATTAATAAATGTAGCGCTGTCTTATCACTACTAATCTGATACCTTTCAGTAAAGTTCAACTCAGTTAATATGACACAGAGCACTTGAACACAGGCATAAGGCAAAGAAACAAAGAAGAGAGTTGACTACAGAGTTGTGTAATATACCATCAATGCTTTTATAAAGCTATAAGTATGCCTAGTGGCCACGAAGGAGTACTTAATTAATTAAAGCCACTAATTTAGGTAATGGTTTTCTCAAAAACAACATATATTTATAGAGCTGGGTAATTTTACTGAAGTAATTTAAGGTAAGCATCTTGCTAAAGAGTACTACAACTGGGTCGTGAACTCTAGAGTCTATAGGTTTGAAGACAACAGTTCTGATTGCTATGGTACCAGCTGCCCTATACCTTCCATTGTTAGGTTTGATTACTAAACTACTTACAATTATTACAATTTATACAGCAAGGTCATTTTTACCATGTCAGTTCAGAGGTAGTGCTTCAGTCGAGGGTACCGCAATAGGAGGTGGGAATCAAACCCAGGTCCTTCAACTGTAAGGTAATGGCTTTAACTGCTAATTCTCACAAGGGAAAATCCTGTTGCATCTATTGATGTGTGGTCAAGGTAATCCAGTCTTATAAGTCAATCTAAATACTGTGTAAGTAACAGTGCTGCAAACCAAACAAACTGGGAATGTCACTAAGGAAAAGCAATGGAAACTGAGTCCCGATATTTATATAAGGTTGTTGACATAAAACTCAGCTCCCCAACCGCGACCCCCTCTCCCGACACCCAAGAGAGACCCTGTCACTCCCTGCCCTGGCAAGGTAGCAAGTAAGTCTGGGACACATGGAGTATGTAGAGCTGTTTGTTGGCAGGGACGTGGGCAAACACAGGTGCAGGAAGGCTGCTTACAGGGCAATTAGCACCCCACCCAGTCCCCCACACACTCATGCATGCATACACACACACTGCTGGTGAGAGGCAGCCCCACCGGCACCCGCCAAGGGTTCCCGTGAGCAGCGACACAGGTAATTAGTCACTGGCACAGAAAGCATGGCCCTGGCACATGGCACCAGGGTACCAGCGAGCTGGGGGGCACCTGACGTTCATCTTTAATTGCATCTGAACCAATCATGCAGCTCTCATCCCAGAAGCTGAGTGGAGAGACGCTGGCATGAACTTCCATCCTGACCATCATGGTGGTACTGCCTCCAGGAGTCAGATGGGGTCCCTCGGAGATCACTGGTGCTGTCACATGGATGATGCAGAAGAAGTTATCTCGGGACTCAGCAGTGCATTGTGGGATGCCTCCGGTCCAGAATTCAACCGCGAAGACAAGCACTTTCACAGGAAATGAAACATGCAAACAGTCAATGTCTTAATGAAGTATTATTTTTTTTTGTATATTATGTATTAAATATCGCTGTGTGAAATTATCTAGTATATTGTAGTAATTAGTATGTTGTATCTAGTATGAAGTATTGCAGGAGAAGATGACTGAGTGGTTATAGACTACTAATCCATTGTGCTGCGACACGCGTTTGAATCCCGTATTTGTCGTTTTACTCTTATTGTGTTTTTAATGTATGCAGGTCATTCGTTGTTTTTCAATTATGTGTATGTCAAATTTTAAGCCTGATGAAATGCGGATTTGATAAGGACTTTATAGTAAAAAAATTATCTGTCACTTTTAATGAGTTCTCAGTGAAAGTATTTTTGATTTGACTGTTTTGGCGTACTTTATTCTTAATTATGATTTTATTTTATCTACAGCTAATTAAATTGATGAGTAATAGTTTGATTTTATTTATATTAAATTGATGAGTAAAAGTTTGTTTTGTTGAGTTTTGTTGTGGTTGGTGTGTTTACGCACTTTATTAAAGTTTAATAAAGTTTGAAAGAAAAAATTTAAGTACAGAATTAAGTAACTGGTTCTATTTATGTAAGAATTTTGGGGCATAATTTTTAATTGGTTCATAAGTATCCTCTATGCAGTATATCCATTTATTGGTTTTATGGAATGGATTTTATTGCATGAATTTCAGTCATGCATGAGAGTTTTAACTGTTTCTTCACATACAGATTTTTAAAAACAAAATTGAAATAATGAATGGAGAAGTTTTAAAATTTTAATGGATAGCTTTGTGATACCAGGCACATTATTTGTCTTGACATACCTACCATGACCATTTAAAAAATAATCAATTAAAATGAATAGAAAAAATTTCTTAAATTTAAAATGTATTCATATCATTGGGATTTTGACTGACTTTTAAGTTACGTTATTCATCATTTTATTATTTTATGATTATTGGTTTAGTGTTTGTATGCCCTGTAGTTTTATATACTGTCAGATTAAAGTGAGTTTTTGGCTTTTACATTTCCGTATCTCTTATTTTTAATAAGAACATGAATCTTGATTCTTTTTAAATGTGTCTTTTTCTTTTTGCTCATTTGCAAGCTTACCATGTTTCTGAGTATGGATTCATCTTTTATCTTCATTCACTCTGATGTGTCTGAGTGACCGCCGCATGTGATAAGTCTGTTATGTTTGGTGTGTTTTTTATATGTTTATGACATTGATAAGGTGGTGATCATGGTAAGAGCTTTTATGCTTGGAGGTTGCATATCTCATATCCCACCTCCAGCTACAATAACCTTGACCAAGGTATTTACTCTGAATAGATACAGTAAAAGTTATCCAGCCAGGTAAAGGGCTAAATACCTATAGGTCGTTTAATAGCATAAGTTGCTTTGGAGAAAACCGTCAGCTAAATGAATAAATGTGAAATTTAATGCAGATAATGCTCTGGGGGAGAAAGCATGGGGTAACAGAGCTCTTTTGTACAATTTATTGGAGATTTGAGCTGTTTTTATAAGTGGCTGAATTGAGGCTCAGAGAGACACGGTGTCTGGGGATAATTATACGCATATAGCTGCAGGGTTTGTGGACACAGTTATATACATTTTAATTAACATTTCTTTATCCCTTTGCTGACAAGTTCTCATAGACTTGCGAAGCAAAGCCTGGTGTTTGTGTTGGTCCATCGTCTAAGAGAAGGTGTCTAAATGGAAGTGTTCCTCTCTTTATTTTGCCCATCATGCCTTCCTTACACACACACACGTGCATGAATACACATTTACTTACACACACACACACACACACACACACTTTCTGAATTGCTTGTCCCATATGGGGTCACGGGGAACCGGAGCCTAACCCGGCAACTCAGGGCGTAAGGGGACACACCCAGGATGGGACCCCAGTCTGTCGCAAGGCACCCCCAGCAGGACTCGAACCCCAGACCCACCGGAGAGCAGGACCCGCTCCAACCCACTGCGTCACCGCGGCCCCCCCATTTACTTACATATGTTTAAAAAAACATAGTTACAATCACACACTTTCAGGGATACACAGTGGAATACATGGACACACACATACGTCTTCACACGCACACACAAACACTCACGCACACAGACGCACACTTTCCCTCGGACTCGATCCCAGGCCTAAGCGTTTCCTCCCCGTTCTCCTCTGACTGCTCCCCCCTGGCTGCTCGGAGGGGGACGTGAAACGGGGAGCGCCGGCCCTGGCGGAGCCGCTGCCGCGTATCTGCTTCGCGTGGCCCCCAGGAGCTGCCGTCGCCATGGGAACGCTGGCCAATCAGGGGGCCCAGGCTGAAAAGGGGGTGGGGATAGAGTCTTCCTTAGACACACTCACGCACACGCACGTCTGAGGAAGAAGAGGGTCGATTCCTCCTTGACGACATGACTTCCCTGTCTCTCTCGCACACACACACACACACACACACACACACACACACACACACACACGTAAACTCAAAAAGACCAGCACTTTCATTCCATATGTTCCTTCTCTATCTCTCTCCCACACCCACATACACAACGAAAAAGACTAAAACACTTTTATTCCATATGTTCTCTCTCTTGCAAACTCAGTCTAAAACACTTTCATTCCCTACATCCTTTCTGTCTCTCTCTCACACACCCGCACACATTCGAAAAGACTAAAACACTCTTATTCCCTATGAGTTCTCTAGGTTCACTCCTAAAACACACCAACTCCCCCAGTGCCTTCCCATACGCTCCCCGGCAGACACACACACACACACACACACACACACACACACACACTTCGTCGTCAGACTCGCAGCTTCCAGTCCTCGGCGAGTTTAATTCTGCGCTGAAAGGAACCAACTGGGAAGAGCCGAATGAACTTTTTAGGCGCTCGCTCGGCTCCGCTGCAATAAATATAACATTAAGGCTGGAATGAGTGGAATGGGAACATTCCAAATTAACTGCACACGCACACTGCACAAGGCTCCCACTCAGTGATGTCAGCACGGAGTCGACATCCTTCAGAGACACACACACACAAACAGACACGCTCACACTCACACGCACAAACACACTTCTTTTTACACAAACTTGGAATCAGGGAATAAAGGGAAACAAAACACTGATGAGGGGCAAACACGAAAATGAAGGGACGCCTCATATCGTCTTGTAGTGCAGGATTGCCTACGACGGGATGTGGACGTCCACTCTGAGAGCGTGGCGGGCCACGGTTCGACCACACGCCGATCTCAGGCTGATTTTTAGCTGCAGAGAGAAAACAAACTGAACTTACAGCATATAGACCCAAAAGAGGGTGGGGTTAGGGGTCGGGGCAGTGACACCATCTTCGTCACCTTTGCAGATGTGAAATCTATTTTTTAAGGAGGATCAGATCTGGATCACATGTTTCTCCTGCCATCATGGGCCCGGCGATCATCGAAATGGATTTTCTTTCCGAACGGATAAGTCAGACTGGATGTATTTCCATGTTCATGGTGGGCGCTGACCAGCTAGTTCACAACCATGAGTGTGTGTGTTGCTGTGTGGCTGTTGTGGTGTGAGGGGTGACGATCCTGATCTTTCGATACAAATACATTACCTACCCACCTCCAGCACACTAATCCTTTTCACATCTAGTTAAAGGTAATATGAGCACCTTATGATCAACTTGATGTCCTTACAATCACTTGACCTGGGTTCAAATCCCAGTGACCACTGTTGTACACTAGATCAAGGTATTTGCCCTTAATTTATGCAGTGAAAACTGACTCATCTGTATAAATGGGAGAATCACTGTAAGTACCTTCAGATTTAAAGTCCCTTAGGAGAAATGCTTCCTCTAGATTATTGTTGGTGTTGTTTTTGTTGTTGTTAATAGTAATAATAATAATAATAATAATAATAATAATGAGAAGAAGAAGAAGAAGAAGAAGAAGAAGAAGAAGAAGAAGAAGAAGAAGAAGAAGAAGAATCACACACACACCGTCTGAAACCGCTTGTCCCAAATGAGGTCGCAGCAAGCCGGAGCCTAACCCGGCAACACAGGGCACAGGGCTGTAGGGGGAGGGGACACACCCTGGGCAGGACGTCAGTCCATTGCACCCCCCAATAATGATAATAATAATAATAACAATAATAATAATAATAATCACACACACACCGTGTGAAACCGCTTGTCCTAAACGGGGTCGCGGCGAGCCGGAGCCTAACACGGCAACACAGGGCGCAGGGCTGGAGGGGGAGGGGACACACCCAGGACGGGACGCCAGTCCATTGCGCCCCCCAATAATAATAATAATAAAAATAATAATAATAATAATCAGAAGAAGAAGAAGAAGAAATTAATGTAGAAAAACTTTGATCCCTTTACCTGTTAACGGTTGGGCAGTTCTGCCTTATTTTGTTTCCCCTGTTGTGTATGCATGTGTGCATGTGTGTGGGTGTATGAAGCAGGTGTGCTATATCACACCAAAGGAGGACAGGTTGAATAATTTTTCCCAGAACAATGTGCAGTCAACAGCACTCAGATTTCAAGCACAAAGGTGTTAAGGCACAAAGGTGTTTCTCAGTCATTCCCACTTGACACTTTCGATGGGATCAAACGTGGTCAATTAACCCCGTCGGCCCGGTGTCTTGGGCTCACTTCAGAACTTGTCACTTATTAAGGATCATTCAATCAGGTCAATCGATAACATTTCTCATTGCGAAAGACGAGACGTCGTGTTATAAGCCAGCGTCTGAAAACCAGGCGGTCTGATTCGGAGCTCTTGTGAAGTTGCGGCTCGGATCTTCCAGTGAGACGCCTTTTCGTTATTGTTCCCGAGTTATTCACTCATACCCATATTGGAAACAAGAGAGCTGAACCTTTGATCAGCTCTGAAGCATTTGCTTATCTATGATTTGTGTCTTTGACTGGAGCTGCTGTGATTGCAATTATGCCACGTTCTCTGCTGGATGATGCAACGCGTTTTGGAATATTGAAATTCTGAATCTGTTGCGGGGTGCGCTGCGAACGGTGCCGCGGCAGTCGTGGGAGTGCTTGCTGCCGGCTGACAGACACTCATCCTCAAAAAAAAGAGGGGATCTGCTCACTGCCATCATTTGGAATACCCAAACGATCATTGGCCCAGAGTTTTCCATATTCCCCATGTGAAATAATTGGATCCATGGGAAGTTTGTTTATATATATATATAAACACATATATATATATATATGTGTGTGTGTGTGTGTGTGTGTGTGTGTGCGTGTGTTGTCCAATCCAAAATGAAGAAATTAGCCCAGTGACTTGAGAGAGGCGTTCCTTGTCTCCATTCATCCCGTTGTGAAATGTCTTTATTTCCTTTCCTTTTTGTTGCGAGGGGACTCATACAGACACTGTGTGTTTTTGTTGCCCCACAGCGCTCTCCATTTTTGCTCGGGGGGGAGCAGGTCTGAGCTGCAAACAAAGGGCAGCTGGTGATGGGACGGTTTCCCCAGGGCCCATTGGACCCCTGCTGCAGGAGGGGTCCGGACTCACGCCAGCCCTTTCTGCATGCAGGGGCCATTATGTAAGCACAGCGTCGGGCGCTGACAGCTGGCACGGCGTGGTGGGGATGGGGGGGGGTCATTGTGCGGGCAGTGGGCAGACGGTGGGCGGAGCTTAGAGAACCCTCTGTGATCCAGGCGCTGCGCCTTGCTAACCTGGCACAGTGCTGCTTCCATTCTCTGTCATAAGATACTGGCTGTCACATGCTACTTCCTGCGACAATTTGAGGTCCAGGGGTGACGGGGTGCTCAGTCAACCCTAACACTTTACAGTTTAGAACATGCATAATTACCTGCACATCGTGGGAAAGCTGGGACAGAAGGACATGTCTGCAGGACTGTTCACATTTATTCATCTAGCAGACACTATGTTTCTCCAAATCGGAGTAAACAGAAGTACATCTACCACAGACAAAGAGTTTCAGACACAGACACTGGATGATTTACAGACAAATTCTTTTTCTGACACCACCATGTTGGTGATTCACATTGCTGAAGTAGCTGGCTAGAAAAGTAACATTCAAATAGCAAATAAATAGACAGTCATAACAGATGGTCTTGGACTCTGGAGACAAATGAGTCTGAAAGAGATAGGTTTGAGATCCTTCTTTAATATTGCAAGGGATTCAGCAGCTCTGAGAGACATTCCACCACATTGTGGTTAAAGTGGAGAACCTATGAGCTTTTGATTTAGGACCGCTTGTCAGTGAGACCTCCAAGTGGCCAGAGGTGGTCAGAGCTCAATGCTCTTCCTGGAGTGTAGGGAGTCATCAGGTCCTCTCGGTATCAGATTACAGATCCTTTGGGCACCTTGTAGGCTGTAACCAGAGTTTAAAAACACCTATTTTATACCCAGTACAATTCCAAAAATTTTGGGACCTTTTCATCACATGCATGTCTGTCCAATGTCCAAAATCAAAGTTACACCCCGGTGACAGCAATGTTGGCTGTGCTTCACATAGCGTATGTGGTAAAAAAAAAAAATCATCTGGAGAATGGATGGGAGCAAGCAAGTCTGCCTAAAATCACCGACTCAAATGGCTCCTCAGTCCAAAGATGCTGAAAGAACAAATTAGAAATGAGGCAAATGGCATGGGGCAGGCAAGCATTTGCCCTTGACTGCAGCTGCTGTGACACATGAAGGGATTCAGTGCCCTAATCTGGGTGTTATATAACCAGTTGGCAGGGGGATGTGGGATTGGGATTGGGTTGGGGCGGGAGGAGGTGGAGCTAATCTTCTGCTGTCTCACCAAGGGCCACCACAAGCTCTATTCCGAGCGACATCACCACTCCTGGAATATTCTGGAATGGCTGTCCCTCGCTGTTGTCAGATGGGGCATGCAGCTAAGAGGAAGGACTGCATGAACAGCTGTCAAGCGCAGATGTCCACAGACGTAGAGCCTTCATACTCATAGTGGTCAGCGAACATCTCCGCAGCCCCAATCCTGAGCATGGCCGAATTATTCTCGTTTGACCATCGAAAGAAGACCAAAAAGTTTTGCTTTGATAATTTCCTGTTTTCAGTTTGTTTTTGTTTGCTTGCTTTATATTATGTTTTTAATCAGCCCGTCTTGCAACGTGCTGTCTCCCGTTGTCTCACCGGGCTCTGATTAATTAGATATAAATTTGAAAGGGAGTAATTGGAGTCAGGACTCATTTCCTCACTCTCCGTTGCTTAAACAAATGGATAACTGATACTTATAACCGCTAATAGATGCCGCTGTTCACGTCGACTACTGCAATCTTATCTAAAGGAAGGTTTTTTGAAACTTGGTGAAAAATTTTAAATGGACACAAATTTGGGATGGTATTTTTTTTAATCAAATATTTTAAACTTTTTTTGGCAACTCAGCAAGCTGCCAGTGAATTGAAATTCTTTCCATGATGCCTCTCTCCTGTAATTAAATATATATGTCATTATACATTTTATATGAAAAATACATTTTTTATCGTAATTGGAATGATGTAGGTTTCCTACACTGTATTTTTCCATGATATTTTTGGTTAGAATGCAGTCTAAATATTGTGTGCACTCTGAAAACATACAACTGTTTTGAGTTTGTTGCTGAGCGCAGAGCCGAAACACATTTGCTCCTCGACGGAACCCCGCTCCCCATCAAGAGAAACACTCCAGAGTAAGACATCCAGAATAGCAGACAACTCAGTTGCTGCAGGCCATTTTGTTAACCTATTGAATACTCCGCTGGCCATCCATCTGTAATCAAGAATTTAATTGTGACAAAAGCCAAAGTATTTCTGCATCTGTTAGAAGGTCACCCCTAACCCTGTCGATAACCTTAACCCTATCCCTAACTGCAAGAGAATTCACGATGGAATCCTTCCTCAGCTCCACGGAACGTTCTAGACTTCATTTTCTTTGTTGGTTGTTCTACCATCGTGGTTCATTGAGAAGTGCAGATGTCTAAGAGCTCTTGGCCTGTGAGTTCAGATCTGAGTTTGAATCTGATTCTGTCTGTGATGAGTTTGCTTGTTCTCTTGGTGTTTGTCAAAAGACATGACCAAACACACTGGTCTAAGTGTGTGTGGCTTGCCTGCAATGGATTGAGAGCCCAATAAAGCGGTACCCTGCCTCACACCCTATGCTTCTTGGAATTGCCCGCTGTCATGGGGGGCCGAGAGAACCGGGACCGGCAGGACCCAAGTGCGGAGTCATTCGTCTGGATTCAGGGGATCAGGCAAGTTCTCGGTGTCGGGGACAGGCGAATGGTCGGTCAATCGGCGGTCGGGGTCAGAGCGAGAATCCATGGGCGAGGTCAGGAGACGAAGCGAAGAGTCGGTCGATCGGCAGTCGGCGTTGAAACGATCCATGGACGTGGTCGAGAAACAAAGTGAGGGTCAAAACCTGGAGAACGTGAACTGCGAACTGGAAATACGTATGAACGAGAAGTCACAAGGAAGGGTGGTTGCTCCTGACGACATTCAGCAAAGGTATGGGAGCTGAGGAGGGTCTTTTAAAGGGTGAGCAGTTAATCAGGTGTTGGAGCAGAGTCAAGTGTTGTCGGCTGAGTTGTAACACCTGTGGACCACCACGATCCTGCACTGGGCAGCTGGTTTTTGAAATCAATAGTTGCAGATAGGTAAAAATGTTTTGCTTGGGTGATCCTTCTAGGAATGAGTCTCCACCCTCTCTCTCTGCCTCAGAGAGGTTCAGCATCCTGAGCAGGTAGCATATTTCAGTGACCAACAGCAGAAAATATGATTACCTATAAATACAGCCTGCCAGAAATTACTGTAAAAAAAAAATCACTTTTTTTAATGAGGCGATTTCCACAAATTCGATGAGCAGAGTGTAAGTGAGGCACACTAGAGCTTTAAGGACTCGCTCGTGATTTTTATCATCTCGGTTCATACATGAAATCCACACACTTTACTCCATCTCTGGTTGCACGCTACAGATCTATTGACGAATCCTGTAGGTTCGACTGCACGGACCCATCACTGTTTGTGTTTGCCTCGATCCGTATCAGGCATTGAGCCTGCAGATTGTTCGCACCCCACTTGTGTTCATAAATAATTAAGCAAACATGTCTGAGTGCAGGGCCGAATTAGGCACTCGGCTCACACATTGAACACGGCTCTTATCTGACCGCAAACTCGGTTCATATCCCACGGAAGACGATAACTGATATTCACACCCAGTGCTGCTTGGTGTGACTGACAGTCCAGAGGATGGAGAATGATACAGCAGCACGTCTACCTAAGGCACATTTTTATCCTCTCTGAAGGAGGTGGGCAGGTGAGGCTACCTGAGAACTTGCTCTTTGCAACATATCAGAGTTATAAGTTGACTCTCACTCCGCAAAAAGTTAGTATCCTTCACCCCCACAGTGTTGCAATCCTAACACCTGCCATACACACAGATGCAGCTGGATTTCTTTGCCTAATCTTCTAGAGGGCTGGTGTGATCTATGACAGGAGGATGGATGGAGCCTGAAACCTTGGATTCACTTATTTTATTAGCATAATCACTTCATCGTTTGTGAGTGATCTGTGTTTTCTTCACAATTTACAAAAGAAACACAAACAATACGTTGTGGGAGCCACACACAACTTGGTCCTCCACAGAATGACTTTGAGATTCTGGAAGACTTGAGAATGGTGGCTGAGTCCGAGGATATGGATCCTGAGATTTGAAGATGGAGGATGTGAAACCTGAGACCTCATCTAGATGGAGGTCGAGTCTGGAGAGAATAGGTTCTGATACCTGAGGATAGAGGTTGAGTTCAGGTAATGTAGATTCTGAGGGCCGAAGGTGGAATTTGAGTCTACGGGATGTGTGTTATGAGGGCCTGAGGATGGAGTTTTAGTCCGGGAAATGTCGGCTGAGAGACCTGATGATGGAGGTTGACTCAAGGGAGTGTGGTATGTCTTCAGGAGAATGTCCTGACATCCAAGTGTTTGGACAAGAGGACTTTCTTCATCATCCAAAATCAAGTGGCTGAGAAGCTAAGGAAATGGTACCATGGGGGGTGGGCTATTCTTCAGTGAACGAATAAACATCCATGGCCTCCACCATCAACATTTTTCCTTTAGTTTCTTTGCAGAAGAGGGATGCCTTGTCCTCTTACTGCCTCTGCTCCAAAGACAGAGTAGGACATAGTTTGTGCCCACACCATCTAGAAAAACACATTTTTTCCCACCCAGCAACTCCCAAACAGACAAGGCTGAGAATTACATGACGTGTAGCCTGTAAACATATTTTATCACTCACTCGAGCATGCTCAGACCCTGACACACTGCCTCTAATCTGAAGGCATTCAGCAGCACTAATGTGAAGCGTCTCCTTTCCTTTAAAGGGGAGCGAAGAGGTGTAATGAGCGCAGCACACGCTTCACCTAAGGATACATTCTATCTTGGGTGAAACCGTTGATTTCAGGGACTTTCGGTGGACAGATCTGAGTATTGCCGTGGAGAACCACCACCTTGCTTTAACGTGCCTAGAGTTCATCATAATGCCCTTGTGAGCGTAGTAGTGCGTGACCTTTTGGTTATTGGACCTTAACAAATGGAGATGTCTGCCATCTACTTGTATGTTTCTGCCTGTATTTCTGGGTTTCAATTCAGTGCAGTTGTGTTACCCGGTGCTAGTTAATATGTCACGCCACCCTTGCATGACAAGTGACCTTCTGGGTTTTTTAAGTTCTGCTGATGGGGATTCCCATCCGTGATCTCACGATGTGCGACACTCATTCACAGTCGTCCTAATAGCCTGCCGCTACGCTGTGATTCTTTGTCGTCAAAGGCACGGCCTCTACTTAACCACCCTACGGGATGTCAGGAGGGGTTTTCTTATCCTTCTGCAGAAACTGAAGCCCTGTGTCTGTCATCACCAGTCCACACGTCTGCATCTGCTTCCCTATTCCAGGATCATCCCAATTCAGCTGTCAGCGCTTCCCTGTGTGAGCTGGACCAGCTCAAACTCAGTCCATTCATGAACGTTCTGGCACAACAATGACGCCTGGGAGCATGCCTGTTGGATGTCCTGAACAGATACGGGCTCAACTCTTACATCCAGTTCAGGCTCTGCTGAGTATGCAGAAAATGATAGTAATGCCAGCTGGATTTACAGGGAAATGCATAAAAATTGAACAGCTAAATATGAAATGATGTTGTAAAATAAAAGCTTCAGCACTTGAGTCACTGCTCTTGTGCTGTTATGAAATATTTGAAAGGATTATGTGTTCCATGGTAATGTTGGAAAAGCCCATTTGTTTGGCTAAACCTTTTGTCTGCGATGCTCTTGCATCCTTCTTGAAGTTCCCCAGCCATCCAGCGGGGTACAAACTGTTGTCCCAGTATTTGCTGTCTTTCTTCCGTCGAAATGGAACACTGTCTCATCCTGGATGCCTGGAGTCAACTGCCCTGTAACCTTGACAAATCAACGTCCTAGAGGCGTCAATTGCTTAAAATCCTCCCATTTGAGAAGTGGAAGAATCCTTCTTGAGGGGGATCCTCTCAAGCCATGTAGATGTTGGATGTTTGCCCCTAGAATACAGTATTACCTCATGCAATATTCTTCACTTGCACTGGCTCTTTTACTTGATGAATTTACCAAGCTGCATCCATTTGACTGAGTCAGCCATTGGTATACAACTGTTCTTTTCTTTTTGCTTCTTCTTCTTCAAAAAAAAATTCCCAGACTCATACAGTTCCAATCAAAATTGTAAATCCACTTGCTGGAAGCTAGTTCTCATACTCAAGGCATTTGGTCAAAAATTTTGATGAAGAAATAACGCACCACATCTTCCCAGCTCTTCTGCAGCAAATCTCGTAGATCTGGGACATTGTGTGTTGCTTAGCTTTCTCTCTTCTGTCCAGCTCCGTCTAGGTTGCTCCATGTATTTGATACTTTTCATGGGTACTCTGTGTAGAATATGTGGAACACGTGTGTGTGTGTGTGTGTGTGTGTGTGTGTGTGTGTGTGTGTGTGTGTGTGTGTGTGTGTGTGTGTGTGTATATAATGCATATGTTAGAGTTTTCCAAGAATGATACTGTCAGTGTGAATAAGGTAAATAAGTATCTGGTATTTTATGGAACATATAAACTGTATTCTGTGAATTAGGCCATTTTGAGTAGAGGCACTCATTGACTTACGACATTCTGGACATGATGCCCATCCTATTAACCTGATTATATTATTTTCAAGTAACAGCAATTTTGATGTTTAACGATGATGTTCCATCTGCTGTACTACGTGTAATATCGACTGACTCCATATTTCTTATTTTTTGGGGCTCAGTCAGTGTTTGGATGTATTACAGTGATTGCATTTGTCTTACAGAACTTTTTGTTTGTGATTCTCTTTAAGTTACTTTTTATTTAAAATGGCTAGCAAGCAAAAAAAGCAGTATTCCTTATACATTAATGAATGTTGTATAGTATTAATTACAGCATTTATAATTAATTACCTGTGCTGTGTTTAATTTTAGGGGGCGTGGTGGCGCAGTGGGTTGGACTGGGTCTTGCTCTCCAGTGGGTCTGGGGTTCAAGTCCTGCTTGGGGTGCCTTGTGATGGACTGGCGTCCCGTCCAGGGTGTGTTCCCTTATGCCCTGTGTTGCCGGGTAGACTCCGGTTCCCCGCAACCCTGTATGGGACAAGCGGTTCAGAAAGTGTATGTATCTATGTATGTATGTGTTTCATTTTAAAATTACCTTCTCACACACTCTTGTTAACCACTTTTCCTTGTCAGGGTAACAGTGGTCCTGAGCCTATCCTGGAATCACTGGGCACTAGGCTAGGAGGGGCCATACCCTGGACAGGATAGCAGTCCATTGCAGATTTTATAATTACTGTATTGTATTTCTTTTTAGTGAGGGGGGTGCGGTGGCGCAGTGGGTTGGACCACGGTCCTGCTGTCCGGTGGGTCTGGGGTTCGAGTCCCGCTTGGGGTGCCTTGCGACGGACCGGCGTCCCGTCCTGGGTGTGTCTCCTCCCCCTCCGGCCTTACGCCCTGTGTTACCGGGTAGGCTCCGGTTCCCCCGTGACCCCGTATGGGACAAGCGGTTCTGAGAATGTGTGTGTGTGTGTGTGTGTGTGTGTGTGTGTGTGTATTTCTTTTTCATCTATATTCATTTTTGTTCTATATTAGTATTATCTGAGCATAAATAATGTGTGAATTTAGTGAAAATTATAAGAAACCACTATTATACAACGCAGTATCAACATGTGTTCATTGTTCACATGTCTTTGTGGTTCATATAACATAGTACATAGGGTTCTGTTCCATTGATCTGTCAAGGACTAGATGTATTTAAAAGCATAGATGTGTTTCTACGCAAAGAAATTCTGTTATGAGTGATGTTTTAAATGTGTGATGAACTGTGCACCATGTTTAAATATTACCTAAACAAATGCATGTAATGGCTCCTCCTGTATCTTCTCACTCTCTCTGATGGTGTTTGTATGTTTGCATGCATACGCACAAATACACATATACACGTACATACACCTCTACATAAGTACAGGTATTAACACGCACAGACGCACGTTTTCCTTCACTCCTTTATGCGCAAACACACTCACGCACACACACGCACACACACTCTCTCTCCATCTCAGCTCTGAGTCAGCCTGTCTCCCTGAGTAAATGTCAGCCTTATCTTAACGCTCTAAAAGCTGAGTTTTATTTCGGTCTCCCTCTGCCTCCATGCACGGAGAAGGCCAGAAAATTTCATGGTACATCCATGAGGATGAAGAAGAGCCGGTCTGCTCTCCCATATTCCTGCCATTATTTCATAATATATGTAGCTTTTTATGGATAAATATACAATGTCTCATTTTCTCTATCCACAGAACTCTGGGAAGACCTTATCCTGTGTTTGTACATTACTTTAAAATGTGCCTTCCTTTCAGAGCAGCGCAACTAAAGTCCTATTTTTTTTTTCCTCTAATAAAAAAGGGCTAATTTGCATAAACACTCCCTTTTTACCAGTCTGAGAACACCATTTTTGTCTCGAAAGCAGATGAATCCATGTCACTCCCCCATGTAATGCAAAATTATGTGTGCTGAGAACCCCTTTTAGACTATAATCTAACTATCTTCTTCTAAATTCCAGTGATGTCCCATGTCAGTGAAAGCCAGTTCTATTTTTGCTGGTCTATTAGACATGGAAAGTTCCACAGCTCTAGTGGTCAACATGAAAATAAATGTATGACTTTTCCATCTGATAGTACCACCATATGCTTCAAAACATTCCTGATTTTTTTTAAAAAAGAAAAAAGCTCCCAGTTCTCACAAAAATAAAGAAATGGAAGGTGTCATACATAAATTCATTTATGCAATATACGTGTGTTAGATGTTCTAAATTTTGAAACATTGTTTCACTTCTGCAGGGGGTGTGGTGGCGCAGTGGGTTGGACCAGGTCCTGCTCTCCAGTGGGTCTGGGGTTCAAGTCCCGCTTGGGGTGCCTTGCGATGGACTGGCGTCCCGTCCTAGGTGTGTCCCCTCCCCCTCCGGCCATACGTCCTGTGTTGCCGGGTAGGCTCCGCGACCCCCTATGGGATGAGCAGTTCAGAAAGTGTGTGTGTGTTTCACTTCCATGCTTTCACATTTCATTTTTTTTTCTCGTACACAGATGTACAGTACAATATTTTTCAGTAGTGTCATTTAACAGGATATTTATTTCATACTGGATATTTAGGAAGTGACCGCAGTAATGACTTCACCTACAGCTGCCAGTCACCTAGGAAACCAGCCACGAGAGGGGAAAGGTCACTCTGTAACCTGTCCCTAACCCTGACCTGTCCTGGCAGGGGGTTGAGGGCTTAGGCGGAGTCTCTGTAGGAGCCCTCAGAACCAGTCACAATGTCCTCCTCATAGTGGCTCTGCTCCACGGGTCTCATTTCAGGCCAAAAGACATGTTCGCCACCAGCTCATTAAACACTCATTACACAGATCTGCAGACCAACCGGCTAATGTCGCATTACAGAGACCACACACCATGTACTCATTTATACAATGCAAAAACCTTTCATCATTGAAATAACTAGAAATCAATTTGCCCAAACACAGTTTTAGGCTGTACCTTATTCAGACCAGTTCTACCCTCAGATCACAGTAGCCTCCATAAGAATTGCCAGAGTGATGGAAATTGAAATCTGGAATATTTATGGCTACATTTTTGTGGTATGTCAATTTCCATGGGGATTAATAAAGTTTCTATCTATCTATCTATCTATCTATCTATCTATCTATCTATCTATCTATCTATCTATCTAATTTGCTTTGATGAACATTGATGATGACTGATGGCAGTTGAAGCATGACATTCTGTGAAACTGTGTATCAGTCAGCTCAGAGTCATTGCTGTTATGTGTTTTAGGTCCCATGTACTGGTCAGTCTGAAGACAGGGTTACTTTAAATGCTAGTTTCCCAGACTGCATCTGGGCTGAGCCCTTGACCCCCCCCCCCCCCCCCGTCAGCTCATCTGCAACTTTCATTCTCTGACTCTTCCTTTACACCCCACTCATTATAGAAATGGGTGTTTACAGAATAATGTATGTTAAGTGGCTGAAAGAACACGGTTCGGGGGGAAAATTTAATTGTGAAAACTCAGAAAAAAGCTCTTGAGGTCAGCGTGTCCCTCTAAAGTGCCCTTCTGTAGATGTCTATTTCCAGAAGTTGTTGGGTAGGAAGAAAGATGATGGTGAAGAACTGAGGGAAAAGTACAGACACACTAAACATTTTCTTTTGCAGAGGCATAAGGTTTTGTTCCTTATAAAAACAGCTTTGCTCTTTTCACATTTATACAGCTGTATGTTTAATTCATTTCAATTAAATTTATTTTTATTGTGTTCCTGTCACGGAGGTGTCACAGAGCACTGACCAAAGTGTAGAGATACAGTACAGAAAGGCAGCTGGTAAAGTTAACTATGAGGAGAAGCCAGAGGGCAGCTGAGGAGAGGAAAACAAAAAGCTCCCACTGTGAAGCCAGAGACTGAAGAATTATTCTTTACTCAAGCAGTAATTTTCTGGAGAGTATAACAGCAGTTTCTACCTGCTGGCTGAAAACACAAGCTCCCTAAATGCGGTACCACCTGGTGTCCTCAGGTGTACCTCAATGAACAGGCATTGGCTGACACAGCTGGTGGGTGGGGTAACCTCCGCTGCTACCCAGTGAATGAGTTTACGAGCTGCCAGTGTCAAGGCACATCCATCCACCCCCCCTGGCACCTGGAGCTGTGGTTGGAGAGGCCTGACCTCACCTACATGACTGGTTGTGTCCAGGTGGAGAACCCACCTTCCTCTTGCGCAGTGCAGCTGAAGAGTTTTTGGAGCTTCATCAAAGACACTTTTTAAAGGGGAGTTTCCTCTACATCTCACTGTTGCCATCACCTGTAAACACACACACACAGGGACACACACACACACACACACACACCCCTGATCTGCCGAATGACTAACAGATGTGCTGAAAGAGGTTTAAAAATAAAGAAAGAGGTAAGATTTCACCAAGTATGTAAGATCAATTTACATTTTTTTTTTTTTTTGCTGCTGGTAGTTCAAATTCCAAATGGGCAACATTCATAAAAAACATGTTTAAAGAATAATTTTTAAAGTTACACTCTTCTGATGCTTTCCTCCAACCCTGCTTAGAATGATTTATGCAGCAGAGCAATTTCACTGTGTCATTTTCAAGTAAGTACCTTGATGAAGGATGCTGTAGCAAGAGGTGGGTTCTAACCCACAACCACCAACTGCAAGACAACAGCCTTAACTACTGCACCACCTACTGAATTTACTGATGGCTCTTACTTGAACATGTTTTGATAAACCTTCTAGTAGTTGACTTCACAGCTGTTTCTGTGCCAGTATTTTTAAGAAAATCACCAAACTCTCAGTGACATCACCATTGTACCAAGGCTAGGATGGACCCCTGGGCAGGTTTAAAATTTACACTGGCGCTTAGCGTTTCATTAATCACACCAGGTCATTCCGTTGTTCTTGCTCCCGCTGTCATGCTTGAGTGGAGAGGAGCGTTGTTTGGCACGGTCCTTTGTGAGTAGTTTAAAAGTTTACTTGCCCCCCATCTTTCTCCATTGCTCTTTGGTGCATCCTCCCCCCAGTTGGGGGGGGGTGAACCATCCTCTTTCAAACTTCAAACAGTCTCACTTTGCATTCATGTCTGGCTTGCAATTTAACCACCGGCTTCAAACCAGAGCGCCCACACCAGGGCCGCCACCACTATGCCGTGAACATGGGCCTGTCTGGTGTGCTGTGATCCACACGAGACCTTAGTTGCACTGATGTCCCAAAACAGTACTGCTGTTTTGGCATGTGGTACACACCACCATCAAGACTCCCCGACACACACACATCTGTATTACTGTGTATTGTTTGTCGTTCTGAATTACCAATGAGAAAAAACTGCTAAATCTTCTCTATGTTTTTTGTTCTAAATTATAGTGGAGTAATAGGTCACAGGTTCAAATTCCAGCAGGAAAATTGCCCTTGGGCGCTTCAGAAAGGTGCTTAACCTAAATTCCTTAATCTAATCGTCACACACATAAGCAGGTTACGCATAAAGTTGTAATGTGTGTGCTGATAGAACAATCGAACCCGAGGCATGTCACCTCGCGCACCAGTCAGGTACTCATTCACAACAAGGAAATACAAATTCCACAGCAATGATCCGTGCTGTCATCACACTCACAGAGTGCTGTCTCAGGCAGCAGGTTGCACTCTGGAAAAGCAGCAGAATAAACCCTGTTTGAGTCCCACATTAAAGTGCTAGCTAAACACACTATGAATGAGGACACCCGTCTGAAGTGTAGAAAAGTGGTTAAGGATTTCAATTTGTGATCAGAACATCACAGGTACATGCCCTACATTGGCTGCACTTTTTTGTGGCTTCTTGAATATGGGTATCTTGTATTTTAAAAATTCTAACTATTATAAAAGAAGAAACAAAGTATAAGTGGTACATCTGACAAGTAGAGAAGTGCACACAAGCATTTTGTGTGTCTTTGTGTGTATCTGCTTTGGCAATGAGGAGGGGGGCAAAGATGGGTGGTAAAAACACCCAAACCACAAAGTGAGGGAATGCTGCCACTTTGGCTTGGTGCCGGACACGCTGTCCATCAGGCAGGCCATGAGGGGTGGGGGGTGTCAGAGACACAGACCCCCACCAGCTGGTTAGACCACATGCCCCCAACCCCTCCAAGGGGTGTCTGCCAGTCAGAGGGGAGCCAGGGTCATATCTTCCAGCTGGTGTGCCCCAGGTTCCAAGTCGAACTCTCTAGCAGTAGTGAGCTGGTATTCGGTATCGAACAGCAGCATCTCGTTCACTCAATTCTTTCCAAAGTTATTTAGTTATTATTCATTCATCTGATGTTATCCTTCAAAGCAACATACAATGAGGTTACAGAGATTTATCCATTTACAGTGGTGGATAACTTCTACTGTGTCAGTTCAGGGTAAGTGCTTTGATCAAGGGTACTAGAGCAGGAGGTGGGATTTAAACTTGCAAGCTCAGAATAGAAGACAGCATCTCAAACCTTTTCAGTGCCTTCAACAGGGCATGGGTCACAGATATTCAGGTTAAGCACATAGCTAAAGGGTTCAAGAAGAGGGCCAATGCTATAACTTGAAGCAGTGAATTTACAGCCATTAGGGCAAGGACAGTGGGTAGTGTAAGGGTTAGAGTTGCTGCCTTGGGACCCAAAGGTAAGCTCTCATTTCTGGATCTAATACTCTTGAGCAAGGTACTTACCCTGAATTACTCCAAATTGCTTAGCTGTATAAATGGGTAAATAACTATAAGTAGCTTAATGTTGCAAGTTGCTTCAGAGGAAGGGATCAATATAATAAATGAATATAGTTCCTGAACCTCCAGGTGACCTTAATGTTGTTATTTATTTATTTGTTTGTTTCGTTGATTTGGACAAGCAAACTTTTTTGCAGTTGAGTATTTCAGCTGAGCCAATGGTGTTAATTATGTTGCTCCAAGGCTCTACAGTGGAGACTCACCTTGAATTTGAAGGGTCAGTTAAAGTGCTCTTGAAGTGGATGTTGCTAAATTACTGCAGCCCAGAGCAGCAATATTCTAATAATTAAACGCAGAAAATGCGGAGCTTTCAGGCAAGCGAGCAGCACTGTGTACCCTACTGAGAACCCTACCCCCTTCAAACTCTCCAACCTAATATACCCTACTGAGAGTCCAACCCCCTAGACTGTCTACCCTACTGTACTGTCTCGAGAGACATACTCCCCTCAGACTGTCTACCCTACCATACCCTACTGACAGGCCAACCCCCTGGACTGTATACCCAACCGTACCCAAGTGAGAGCCATACCCCCCTCACACTGTCTACCCTACTATGCCCAACCGAGAACCCTACCCCCATCAGACCGTCTACACTGCTGTACCCTACTTAGAGCCACACTCCCCTCCAGACTGTCTGCCAGGGAAGCGTTTCCACCCCCAGTGTTCTCTCGTTGTGAGGGGCCATGTGTGTTCGATTAGTGCTCGCTGAGGGGTTGGTTTACATAGTAGACTCGAGTTCTTTTTTACTGTGGTACACAGGTCTACAGAATCTAGTATGGTTTTGAAACTAAAACATTCTGGAACTCAAATGGTTTAAATAGAATGTGGAAAAGAGAACGATATAATGGAACACTAAGAGATGAAGAGTGATGTGTGTCTAGCCGGAAGTGGAGGGAAAGTAGAGAGAAACATGCTGATATAAGGTGTGCTGCACCCCCCAATCCCCAACGTACTGAAAAAGCCAATCCTAGTCTTGAGTTCCCAAGCTTGGGTGGGGCATCCTGCCAAAAATTTGACCTATCCTTCCCATTGCTCTGCTTATCCTCAACAGCAACCCCTCATCTGAACACCATAGCAGAAGTCCTCAAACCACCATGCACTCCAGCAGTGTTAAGACTTTCATCAATGCTTAATCTTCTGAAACACAGGCTAGAGGTGCCCATAAACCCCTTCCATTTCAGGCAGTTCTGAAAACAGGCTTTCTCGCCGAGAGGGGAAAATTTGAGTTCTGAAATGTGCTGTGCTAATCCTGTCGGCTTAAAAATATGAACAGGAAATGCTTTGGTTTCCTTTCAATTTTTTTTCTGAAGTGATGCTACATTCCAAGGCCACGGTCTATGTCAAATCAACGAAGGGACAATTCAAGGATGATTCGGCACTGTGCAACACAGTATGCGATGATAGAACAGAAAATATGAATGAGGAGGTCCTCCTGTGGACAATGGTTCCTCTGAACTCCTCCCCATGGTGCTCAGAGTCAGATTAGCCTTCAAACATATGCGAGCGCACGGAGAGCTCGCTGCAGCAACCTCGAGTTGAGATTTCACTCGGCGGACTCAGCCTGCAATGTAGGGCAGCCACAGCTAGGGACCTGGCCATGTGACTAAATCAGTGCAGGATCACAGCCCATGTAGGGAACTGCTGTTGCGCCTTGGAGAAAGGCTGTTGCGAACTGTTTTTGCCCAGAATCAAATTCCGCATCGTAATTTTGTACGTTGACCTCACACTTTTCCCCAAAGCAACTTACAGTGTTAAGCTACTTACAATGTTTAACCCATTTAAACAGTAGGGTAATTTTTGGGATAAATTTAGAGCAAGTGCCTTTATCAAGGGCACAGAAGGGATGGGATATGATCCTGGGTCCTTTGGGTGCATCACAGCAACTCTAACTGCTATACCACCCATGTGGTGCTTTATAAAGTAAACTTCACAAATACAACCTTGTCCTGATGGTCTAAACAAGGTAAACCAGCAATGGTGGCAGGGCTGTCTGTCCCTTACCCAGGCACTTTTCACCCAGAGACATAGCTAGGAATTGTAGGCCCCCGGAAGAATATTTCTCTACCCCCCACCCCACCATTTAAAGTACACACACACATAGTCTGAAGCCACTTGTCCCAAGCGGGGGTCACAGTGAACCAGAGCCTAATCCAGCAACACAGGGTACAAGGCTGGAGAACACACCCAGGACAGGACGCCAGTTCATCACAAGGCACCCCAAGCAGGACTCAAACCCCAAAACCACCAGAGAGCAGGCACAGGCCAAACCCGCTGCACCTCATTCCATTTAAAGTAAAATGAATTAATTATTGCTGGAATTTTTGTGGGCCTTCTCCAGGTGTGGGCTTCAACAATCATTACCATTAAAGAACCCAGTAATGTCTGCCCTGTTTTCACCCCCCTGCTTAGCCCTTCGCTTGTGCTTCGGTTAAATGTGATCCATTCACAGATTTTATCCACCATAGATACAGTGGATTTGTGAAATCCTCACTTGCAGGCAAATGAACGTATAAAATTAATGATGACCAGCTTCATTGGATTTCATGTCTTTTATTCAAACTTTGTACATATGTAGTGTGTGAGGTTAGATTTGGTCAACCTTAGGAAATAAACAGCTGACACTATGATAAAGACCAAAGAATACAAAATGCCAGATTTAGGAGTTTGCACACATAATGTCATTTCACATATGGTCTGCAGAGCAACCAACATCAACAACTGCTTGTCCGGAGTGGGGGTGGAGGGGTTACAGCAAGCTGGAGCCTTATCCAGCAGCACAGTGTGCAAGGCTCATAAGGGGAGGACAAACCCAGGACAGAGGAGCAGTCTGTTGTAAAGCACCCCAACCAGGGCTTGAACCCTACCATGCCCCCTGCTCTACAGAGCCCAGATCCCAAAAAGAAGTGTGTAACTTGCGATACTGATGAGGAATACAGCTGGTTGAAAGGTATTACTCAACACTAGGTGTTCAAATACCTTTTACAATTCCTTCATAAACAATTATAATGAGCTCTTCTGGATGGGAACACCAAAAACAGAAAGCTGTCTCAAACACAACCCAAGGGTTAAAGAAAGAAAACTCCTCCACTGGAGAGAAGTTAATACTGAGTGCACTGAGCCACATACAACAGTCATAGTGAGTCAACAGAACAGTAACTGAAGAGACTGCAGTAAAACCCGCATGTCTTAAATACCAGGGGAGTGGCTTCTGTGCAGCCGTGCTTTCTTTTCATACTATCTGCAAGCCTGGGTTCAAGGAGTTTGTGGCATTAACACTCTGTACCCTGATAGTATTTTTCTCTCATTTCTCTCATTTTTGTTTATTTAATATATATCCTGTTCATTGCAAAATATGGGGATACACAACAGACTGGTCTTTTTTACTGAATGGCACAATATAACGTGTGTTCCTGTCTTGGTGTGTGTACTTTTCTTGTGAACATGTCTGTATGTGTGTCTGTCCACGTTCTGTGTGTTACACCCGTCTGTGTTTCTGTATGTGTTTGTATGTATGTGTGTGTGTGTGGTCCTCAGACCACATGACTGTGGGGAGGTGGGGGTAGGGGAGTCCCAACAAATTTGGGACTTCCCCACATTGAGGGGAAGCAGGCTGAGGGGTGTGGGGGGGAAGAAGGTTCAGGGGCATGTGACTCCGACTGTGAAGGGAAGCTCTGCGTCGCCTCGTTCAGTCAGTGAACTGAAACACCCAAGTCTGTCTTACATGGTGAGGCAGAGCAAAAAGCCCCAAGGTGAGTAGAGGTGGCCTTCAGGAAGTGAATCGCCACCTACCTCACAGCAGGTGCATTCATGCTGAGCAACGCAAAGACATTACAGATCCACTCCTTCGTTTACGGTACAAGGGTTCAAGGTCAGAACACCAATTTCCCTTTACTTAACTATTTATTAAAGATATTAACTACAGCAATTCAGGTTAAGCAACCAGGTCAGCACTCCCCTTTGGCTGTTACTATGGAAGAATATTTTCACAAACAGATACTAATCTCTGCAGTTCAATAGCAGCTCCCCTTTTTTGACCGGTTTATTAAAGATGGGCATGTGTCGCAGCAGTAAGTTTCAAACTCAAAAGCTTAATGGTGCCTCCCCATCACAAGTCCAACAGCCTGATGTCTGTTCTGAGAAACAGGACGTAGGTTTCGAAATAAACCCTCGACTTTGCGCAACGGCGCTCCGGCAGAACTATGTGAGGCTCTGAATGTTGTAAAACGGGTTTGTGAAGCTTGCGACCTGTGGCTGCAGGGAGGAGACCGAGAAAACGCTGTTTTTCTGCACCAGCACTTCTCGTTGTCAAACCCCGACGAACAGTTTGTAAGTTTTTATACTATAATTGCATTGCCAGAGACTAGAATATAATTTTAACTTTTTCTGACTAATACAAGTAACAAAAAAGTCAGTATGAAAAAAGAAACCAAAAGAGGGTGGATTCCGACAGTCTAAAAATCACTGCTTTTCCCGTGTTATTTTTTTTTTGTCTTATCCATTTATTGTGTGCACAAAGGTACAAGAGAAGATCCCCCTAATTTCCGTGAGGGGGATTTCACATCTTACTCACAGGGGTATTTCTCATGGGCAAATCTTTTTAGAAACATGAATATCCAGGAAAAACAGAAACCAATACATGAATTTCAACAATTAAAACTTCTGTTTCCTTCGCCAGCGGTGATTGTCAACACAAAACATCTTTGAGGTCTTCGGCGAGTTTATGTGAATGACACCAACCCTTTTTCTGAGAGGTACAGCACAGGATTTGGTCCCAGTAACCTTCTGGTCACAAGTGCAAGATCTCAGTTCACTGCAACAGATGTCTTCTCTTCACCACACCCTAATTTATTAAGTGAGCAATATTTTGTAGCCAAAGCTCAGTGGCCTCCTGGTAAATGGGTAAGGTAACATAAACTAAGAGGAAGTGGCTTAAAGTCAAAGTCAACTGTTAGCAACCACTTGTGTGGTTTCCAAGGAAAAGGAAGACACCAAAGTCCTTTATCATTACCCTCTTCCAGACAGCTTTGGACTGTGGGAGAACACCAGTGTGATCACAGTCTGGGAACGGACACATTAGCCCTACCCACCGTGCCATAATGCTGGTAAGTTGCTGTTTTAACTACATGACTGAAGAGCAAACAGCGATCATGGTAACACACCATGGTACAGAGCAGAAGCCTAGTTGCACACAACGACTTGATCAAAAATGACCCGTTAACTGGGAACACGCATTGCTCTCTACTTTGGACCAGTACCAGCTCATACACAAACATGTTCATCTCTAAAATCTGAGGGTTCCCATTGAGTTACAAGCACACATGACACACATGAGTAGAATTTACCCCTGTGGCTTCATGGCTGTTCCACCCATGCAATCAGCCAATCAAATCGAGGGTGATGGGTTATAGGCCAATAGGCAGAGGGGGTGTGGTCCCTAACACATCTGTCACATGAAAAACACTGCTAAACACTGCAGCAGAGCATGGTCACGCTCTTCTGGAGCCAATGAGGAGATGCTCCATGGGAAGATCTTGCCCAACTGAAGCAGACACATCATGGTTGTGTACATAACATAATAATTCAAAAGCGATGTACAATAAAAGGCCTGGAGTGCAACTAATTAAGATGTGTCCTGAATGCACATGTGAAAAAGTAGCACTTAAATCCATCATCAAGGATACCAAGGGTGGCACAGCAGCAGATGCTGGTTCCTTGTACATCCTGGTTTGTAGGTATGCACATGGGTTTAGATTTAGCTCTGATCTGTATGAAGTTTTCATGTTCCCCTATTCATCTGGGTTTCCTCTGGTTTCCTACCACTGTCCAAAGACAGGTTTCAGATTAACTGGTGGCTCATTCGTAGTGCGTGGGTGTGTGTGTGTGTGTGTGTGTGTGTGTGTGTGTGTGTGTGTGTGTGTGTGTGTTTATGTATGATAGCGCTGAGATGAAGTGGCGTTCAAGATGCACCCTTCTTCACACCCTATGCTTCCAAGATTGACTTGGACATGAAGTCATTGATAATGCATGGATGTCTAGAAGCTACGGAAACAGTAAACACTTCACATTTATGTATTTATCCTCATTTTTCCATTACCTTTGTACATGTAGCTTTTTGGATGAGCTCATTTGTTCATGCAGAGACCTCGAGATTGGAAAGCCAGAGTGAGCTTGACGAGGGCGGACTGGCTGGGTTTTTCCCCATTGCAAGGCGTCCCATCAGGCCCTGGGAGAGGTCAGCCGTATCGGTGAGCAGCACACACCATGACGAAGCTTCCTCTCCCCATTCTGGCTCTTTTGAATACTCCCACTCCTTGTTAGACTAGATGCCATGTCTTTCCCCTGTGACCTCTCTGATCTGGAACACTCCCATGATGCAACTCTCAGCTGAATGCCCAAAAACAACGCTGCTGGAGACTCGACAATAAGAGATGTGATTACACAAGGGGTTTTGTGTGGACGACCCTTCGGTTCAAGAGGCAAAATCTCTTTCGATAACATTCAGCAGTTCTGACTCCATCAAAAATCGAACATGCGGACGTACATTTTCACTCAACCGTGGGTGAAAAAACAGAAGACAGAGCATGACTGCAAGGCACAGTGCAATCTGAGTTGTCCTGCCCTCAATGTGATGCTCCACCAGTCTTGTATGAGCTCCTGTAGCTCTGCTAAGGAGATATGGATGTGCTCGCCAAGACCGCCTGCCGTGAGGGGAACCACCACCGTGGTCCAGTGTCACCCAGCTAGCAGTGTTTGCCGACAGGCCGCTGCACGCTCCTTGGGTTTGCGGGAGGCAGCTTGTCATCGAAACACACGACGTGACGGGAGGTTGGAAACTGGGAGTCTGGCCGAGTCCCCTCGCACTGCAGGTCCTCATCTGTGGCTCTACTGACCCAGCGCCATTCATTCCCTCACCCCATGTCCACCAGGGACGTCCACCATGTTCAGCTCTCACCCGAATCAGTATTTTTCATTCATGCCATTCATCAATGAAGCACCAAAGAAAAATTTTATTCTTTAATTTATCTCACCCTTTTGTCTAAGGAAAATTACAATGTGAGGTTTGCACACTAAGCTACTTACACTGACTTACCCATTAATACATCTGGGTAATTTTTACTCAAGCAGTGTACGGTAAGTAACTTGGTGAAGGATACTGCAGTAGGAGGTGGGATTCAAACCTGGACCCTACCCCAGAGCATGGATTCAAGCACAGATCCTTCTGTTCTTCCCCTCTAACAGCTCTAACCACTGCACTCTCAGTGTCCCCTATGTTGTATGATGTATTAGTATTAATCATTATATGAAATGTAAATTCATATACTTCAAATATCGTGATCATTGGGTGGAATAATAAAACATAAAAATAATGAAATTGCTGCCGTGCTGGATACGTATGGTTAGCGTTTTTAAAACTGAACTAGCACTTAGCTGCACAATATGTAATATTTGCACAGCATACAAAACGGCAGCCAGAACATTCAGAAATATAGATAATAATAGTGATTTTCATGCCAGGAATAATTTTTTGCAGGGCGGATCACAAAAGTCCGCACACCAGATGACTGGTGTTTGGTGTCACTGCATAGGAGTATGTGGTTTTTTTTAATTTAATTTCAATTCTGTGCCTAGATATGTGTGCGCACACATGTCTATGTACGGCTCCCTCTTCCTCCGCCCCCTCTCTCTCGCCGTGTTTATGTGCGACACGTTAAAGCGCCTGCGAGCACGGCCCCCCTCCACCAGAAGGCCGTGCTGATACTACCGAAATAGACGAGCAGAAAAACAGCGGCAGCAGAAGCTCTGAACGCTCCCTTTGAGCCGCTCCGGGCCGTGCCTGTGAGCGCCGCGTGGAGCGACTTCACAGAACCGGCGCGCTGCTTCTGCGCCTCTCAACTCGCTGAAGAAAAAAAATGTTTAATTTATCAGAAAAAAAAAATGCCTTAACAACGGAACGATGGCGTGTATTTTTTTTTCCCTCATCGGATGGCCTTAACTAAGATCCCTCACATTTATGCAGTGGGTTGAGCTCACATTAGTGGCTGATTAAAGCACACTTTTCAGGGCACTCTGGCAACATCTGTCAGTCACACACTCATCATCAGTAACCGCTCAGGGTCCTGGTGGTGCGGAGCCTATCCCTGAAACACGGCACAAGGGCGATCAAGAGCACACCGTGGAAGAGGCACCAATTCATCTCAGAGTAGCTGTGGTAATACCCCTGCTAACATTCGAACCTGCAACCCTCCACACACGGGATCCCTTACAGCTTCCCTACAGCTCTTACAGTCCTCATGACAATTACAGCGGACAGCATTAAAATATCCATACAGCCTCGTGCTCACGCTCTTATGTTAACCCGTGTGTGTCCACAGCACAGTACTACGACTTTTTTTTCCGTGCGTTTCACATGTTCCTGTTCCACACGCAGAAACACGTGTTGGAAAGGCGGCACACGGCTCGCAGGAAAATGCACAGACTTGCAGTACAGACCCTGAGCTGAGAGGGAGCGCAATTGTAATGCGACTCGTCCTCCATAGAGGGTGTGACTGTGTTCCCCGAAGGCACACACGCCGCACGGTGCAGCTAATCACTGGCAAAGCCCCCCCCACCCCCAACTTGGTCGCTCGCCCTCCCTTCCTCTCTGCGCCTGTCTCTTTAATTGTCAGGTGTGGGTGGGGAGCGAACCCGCCCTGCCAGGCTCACGGATGAGTCTCGACGGGTCACAGGAAGTCGACGTTCCAGTCGAGCTGGCAGTACAGCTTCTCGCGGCCCTCGGAGCTAAACTGTACACACACACACACACACACACACACACACACACACACAGAGGCATAAACACAGAGCCGCCTCAATGACACACGCAGGTGGCCCACTGACTGCATTGTGCTTATCTCCGTGCTTCTGGTTTGCTGTATGACATCATACGGGACATGAGCCAGTCCACAGCTGGCGCTCAGTTTACCACACTCTCCCAGCTCCCAGGTGAAGCCTTTCCGCACACCTACATCAGTGAACTTACTGCAGTACAGTGCCAGGTAACTAGGTCACCCAGTTTGTGCAACACTGCCTTCTAATAGGAAATGTCAGCAAACCGGCCCTCGAACCCGGGTCAGTGATCAGTGGGGGCGTGCCCTTATATTTTATTAAACCTTGACTCGTCCCCGGGTTCGAAACCGACAGTAGCCACAGTCCTGCCCTCCCTCCGAAGTACGAAATTGCTGCTATGAAGGCTGCCTGGACTGCGCACGTACACACACACACACACTGCAGCAGCGTGTTCCTGTAAGGGCCGTCCTCATGGCAGCTGCTCTCACACCCAAAGAAGAGCAGATCTAAAAAACTGCGTTTTTTAGCTTCTCATATGTCACAATCTGTAACCGTTACTACTTGTGTAACCTTTAACAAACTTGAAAAATATTAGGAGCATGTATATGTATTTGTGTGAGATGGAGACTGGTGATCGTAGGCACCAGGAGGAAACACACCGTCATTTTACTGCTGTGGGTGAGCAAGGTGAAGAACAAACAGAGTGCTGGGTTAATGTTTTACCATGAAAGAACTGCTCTGAGAGAGGGAACGGGCAGCCTGTCGGTCCAGTGAAGCCAAAAATATTGGTATAAGTGTTAACCCAGTCAAATAATAACTTAGTGGAGCAAACCATAGGTGGAGCAAAAATTTTCAGTATCAATGGAGTTAACTGGAGCTATTCACTAATATTGGGATGCACATCAGGGTTGCTCGAACACTGAACAAAAACCTTCCTCATTAAATTAATGTTTTTTTTCTTATGTTATTTTATTTTTATTCTATTTTCCCTTTGACTAGGATCCACCTTTTCTTCTAGCCTGGCTCCGTCACCAATTTTGTTTTCCACTTGTTACCAATTATTTAATCTGAATTTCAACACTTATTCATATTTTCAGATTTTTTTCCCCGGAAACACACGGTTTCTTTCCAACTTCGTTTTCACAGAGCTGACTTTTCCAAAAACTTATTTCCGACGTCCTAGCAACACGCTTTACGGGAAGGAGAGAAGCGCTCCGAGATTTAATTATTTCCATGGCAACGATCCGTCGCCCGGGGAGGGAGGGGGCGGTGGAGGTGCACAGGAGGTCAAGACAAGCCGTTTCCCTGGAAACGGAAAGCACCGCTCGAGCTGCGAGCCCCGCCCTCTCTCCGGGTGATCTGAAAAGGTGGGGGTGTCCGCGAGGGGGGGGCGCTTTAATTGGCTGAAACGCGGCCACCGGGCTCGGCAGGAGCGCGCGCCCTTAAAGGGGAAAAATGGGGTCTTTACGTTTCGAGCGCGAGCGCGCCGATATTTTCGTCGGTGTAACAAATGCTATACTAAATATTAAAACACAGCCAATGTACTAAAAAATGTAAGAACTTAATTAATATAATTGAAAACGTTACAAACTGATGCTACGAAGGCAATAATAAATGTCGCACGGATCATGTATCGGACACCTTTTGTATCTTCATGTATTTTTCCGCATTAACAGACGGGTGACTTATTTTTTTTTGTCGAATTTGTTCATAAACACACCCGTTTTTCTGTGAGGAAGTGCACTGCTGGGCATGAATTATTTCCAGGTTTAATTAAATGTTTGAAAAATAACATTTGGAGAGTCGACAGTACAGGCTGAGGGCTATATTTCGGTCAAAAACAAAAACAACAGCACATTCACTGCCTTAGTTTCTGTATAAAAATTATGCATATGTAAGTATGTATCATATAATATTAAGTCTTTTATAGCGCTTCATCCACCAGCTTTATACTATGCGGCATAAGTGTGCGACAGTTATTAATGTCATTATATAAACAGACCTGTCGCCAAAAACTACATGAAACACAAACTACCATCAACACAGATATAAGTGTAATGAATGCTCATTAAAATATGCTACAGAAAAAATAGTAAGAGTTCTGTACAGTCTAAGAGAGCATCAAGAAAAACAAAAGAAAACAGCTTTTTGCACAAAAGACATCTAACGTGATTAAGTCTGTCTTAATTTAAACTGGATGCATTTGTTCAGATACAGATATATGTACTCTAAATCGTTGGAAACGCACGCTTCTCGACCGCACAACTCATAGTTTAAATAATATCTCGGCACGTGCTCCGGATCATGCCGTTTTTAATGCTGATGTTTTGAATGATGAGCGCTGGGGTGTCAGACAGCTGTCGGCTCGCCGCGCGCCTGCGTCGCCCCACTTCGCCTTTAAGACGTGAGCGCGTCCGCCCGCGCGGCGGTGGAAAGGCTCCTCCCCGATATTTTCACCTAGAGGTCCTCGTGCCACCGGCGTGCTCGTGAGTGTCCCGCGCATCACGCGCCTCCCGCGACTGCAATTCCCACAATGCCCTAATAAGGCTACCCTAGCAAAAAAAAAAAAAAAAAAACGGGGTTGGAAAAAAAAATAACTGCAATAAAACGGGATTTGTAGTTTTTGGTAATTAACCTGCTCTTTGAAAGTGCACTTAAGGATCGTGCTGCTGTCGGTGATTAAACTGATGGTAAAGTCTGTATTGAACAGACCAAATCCACCTTAAAAATAACATGGCCTCAAATACATATATAAACATGGGACAGTGGGTGGCGTAGTGGTTAGAGGTGTCTTCTTGCAGTCAAGGGCCTGGTTTCAAATGATCAAGACATGTAAATCATAATAATAAGCAGGTAACACTGTAAGTCAGTTAACTTTCAGATAAATACATAATATTAAATAAATTTTACAATTGTAAAACTAAAAACACCAAGGTTATACATTTCCAGATTTCATCATTTTTTATTGTATTTGTCATTTGCAATGTAAAGGATGCGTACTGTAACAGTATACCTACAAATGTTTGCATTCCGGTAAACTTGCACATGTTCTAGAACACATACTTTCTAAAAGTATAATTCTGAGCCAATGCTGTAAAACCAGCATCGACTGGTATTTTGAGCAAAGCACGGTGAAGGTGTATACATCCTGTTGAAACATGGGGAATTACCTCTAAATAGAATGTTGAGGAATATCTCTAAATTAATGTGATTCCTCTCTGGAATACCAAGGGACACCAAGAAGTCTGCCCGTGCCTTCATTTCCAGCAGGCTCCACTTCTGGCTTCCACTTCACTCCTTGTTGTCCGACTCCCTGCTAACATCATATCGCCTCTTTAGCTCATCCACAACCTCGAAACCAGGATTCCCACCACCTCCTGGAAAAACTTCCATATGACTCTAGTTCTTAAGTCTCTTGACTGTCTACGCATTGCATATAGAGGCGACTTGAAGATACTGCCGAGGTGCATCTACTATGTTTTTTCCCTTTTAAATTCCTGCAGTGGGAGTTATTTGTTTTCCTCTCCTCATCTGCTCACTGCAAGATGTTCAAGGATCTGGCACCACATTTCATCTGTAATCTCTTCACTAACTATGAGCCAATTCCTGCTATACGATCTGAAGACGTTGACTTGGTCATAGTTCTTCAGATCTTCATGAAGACTCTGGTTGGCAGAGTGTTTGGCCCCTGGGCCCTTAAACTGTGGGATGGTCTTTCCACTGTTGTGAAAGATTCCCTTCCAAAGCCCTTTCCATCACTATTCTTAAAAGCAGACTCAAATCTCATTCCTTTAACTGTGTATTTCAGTATTTGATCCCGATACATACACTGTACATGCTTGAGTATCACGTACTGTTCTTTTTTCTCTTTTTCCCTGAGGTGTCTTGGGCCTCAGCAAGGCCCACAGTGGCATCAGCACGCAGCTGCCCTCTGGACAGGTCACCCCCTGCCAGCAATCGACAGCTGCCTACAACAACCATTGGTTTTGGAGCTGGTTTTGAACCACTGGAGCTGGTGACTGCCTACCTCAACCAACAGGATCATAAACCACAGACCTAAACTTTAGCTTCCACAGACTATTCAGTATCTGTTTTTACAAACACTAGTCTTTTGTATTAGACATATCCACACAGGTCCTCTATCTCCTCATTAAGTTGCCCAGGAGGGCTGGGCAGCCACCAGTACTATGTTCTTTTTCTCTTTAAACTTCTGCAGTGGGAGTTATTTGTTTTCCTCTCCTCAGCTGCCCACTGGTTTATCCTAATAGTTAACTGCTACTGCTGCTACTCTGTATTGTGTCTCTGCGAGTAAGAAGAGCCCTCTAATAATAATAATAATAATAATAATAATAATAATTTAAAAACATAGTTACAAATTAGTCATCCATTATATGTTTTCATTTCTTTCTGAGTGGCTTAGTAAATAAGTAACTTTGACTTGTGTCATTAAAGCAAAGATGAAACAGGCCACGTTAATTCCAGACCACAAGAATCATGGTATCTGCAGCTTTTCCTCCAGCAATGCACAGAGGCTCCTGACGAACAGATATAATGACTGACCCCTTTGAGCTCTCCCTGAGTCTCTGGTTTACAGGGATCTGCAGAGCTTGCTGCATGGTGAACCCATAACACCAGAGTCTAGTGGCCATGATGCAAACTATATACCTGCTCTGCTCACTTGGATCTCATTGAATTTCACCCACGTTTAGTTCCCATCTTAGATGTGAACGTGGAACATCTTGCCCTGTATTGCCACTGCAGAATGGTCTTGATCCAGTTCTCTGCTGTTAGGTCAGTTTTGCACCAGCAAATACCAATGCAGTCAAACCAAGACTCACTGATTCTTGCATCATCAATAACCACTTGTCAAGTGCACGTTCGCAGAGGCACAGAGTCTATCCCAGAAGCATAGAGTGTGAGGCAGGATATATCCTGGAACAAAGGCCAGTCCATCACAGGGAAATCACTTACACGTATTCACTCACAAACACTACAGGCAATTTAGTGTCACCAATTCACCTGAAACATGTCTTCAGGCTATAGGGGGAAACCCGCATGAACATGGGGACAACTTGTAAACTCCACACAGACTGTGCTGGATTCAAACCCATGTCCAAACCCACAGCCCAGGTGCTGTGAAACACCAGTGCTACATGCTGTTCCTCCCTGCTGCGTGTAAGAGCCACTAATGTAGAAGCGTATTGTGTCATTACCAGGCCTCGTGGTCATTAGTTACACAAGCGTCATCTGGCAAAGGCAGAATTGAATCTGTGATTGAATCCGTTGACTGGTCCTTTTTTCCCTTGTCAAACTTGAAACTGTAATGTCCTGAAAATAACATGGTTTGCAGAGTAAATTACTATGCTTTTGACTTTCACATACATTATCAGTTCTACAGTGCTTTTAATCAGTTTTGCATCTTAATTTTGCATCTTAGCTTTGCATCTAAAATTCTGCAAACTTTGCACCGAAAGGGAAACAGAAGCAAAATAGATAACAATATTAATAATATGAATACTTTATGATCTTGTAGTGCTTTATTTTATTCAGATATATTTTACTGTTAAGTTTGTACATGCCAAGGATTTTTTTACCCTCCTCATAATTTTGCTGCTTTATTAAAGACTGGTTTGAGCAAACAATATGTAATATCCATGAATACTAACGCAGGGCAATTTGCTTTTTGATACAATTCTTTAAGTTACAGAAACAAATAAAATTAAACCAAATGTGTGACAGACTGTGCATACAATAATGCTTAATATTGTTGTAGTGCATTTTTTTCTCTGTGTGTATTATCATTTCCTTATAATATTCCTTCTTTATCCTGAATGTGAGACATGCAGTCAGGGAAAACAGTGTGAAGTGTGAATCTGTGTTGGCCTAAACAGGATGGTTCCTCCATCAGAAGAAGCTGTGGTTCTCGCATGTCCACTCCCTCATACCTCCAGCATGTGCCTTATCACCATTCCCCTTCAATCGGCTGTCTCACTTTACACATGCGCCTATTGATTTTCCCCTTCCTCCTTCAGTGCATAGCAAGAGGAAGGATTTTCAGTTCCCAGGCATTGTTAAGATGCAGAGGTGGTACGGCACTGTCTCTGGCGTTGCGCAGATCAGAGAGAGCTCTAAAATACCCACCATGCACTGCAAGCAGCACTGCATCCCCGTGGTTTGCAAGGCTTGGAGGAAGGGCAGACAGCAGTGGGGCTCTCATTCTATAGGGCTCCAAGTGAACCAGTTCTGTACATTATATGGACAGGAGTTCAGGAACATATGGGCAACGGGAGAAACACACAGAAAGAAGAAATGCCGACAAACACTGTTAAAAAAAAAAAAATTAATGGTGCCTACATTACTACTAATACCAGTACTTTTAACACTCCTCCTATGGCTTATTAAATAATTAAAAATAAAAAATCTCTAACAGTATTTGTTTGGGCCAGAAATGTACAGGTAAGGTCCAGGATGTAAATGAAATGAAATTAAGTTAAATATAAAATTATCATTCAACTTAATAGTTTTTATTTTAAATTTTATTTAAGAAATCATCTTAATTAATAATATTACCTTGATACAGATGTAGAGTGGCAGAAGAAAATTTGGAATTTTATACATAAAACAACATGAAGTTTCACTGTTCCATCAAAATTTGGTTTATTAAGAGATATATTGGTTAGTTACTGTGATTTAGTTTGGAAAAAGTGAAAATCTAGATCAACGCATAATAATCATGACAACTCTTTCTTTACCGTTTATAATTATTTCTGTAATCATGCATATGACAAATGAGCAGTAATTTTTCTTTTGCTAAAATCATATGTATTTTCCGGTAGATTATAGAATTATCTCTTTAAGGTCAATCTGTTTATCAGTTACCAATAAACCCTAAAAAGGAAGACTGCATATATTATTTTAAAAAGTTGATGATAAAACATAGTTACAGTTTATTTACCATTGGATATCAGGATCTGTATGTCATTGTGCTGCAGTTCACGACTCACCTTTTCAAACTATTTTGACAGGTGTGAAATATGCATCGCAGCAAAACTTAAAGATACTGATTGTCAGTAAGAAGTAATTTTACACAGAGATCTTCTGGGTTAATTGATAAGCATTTACGAAACATTAAATGAATTTTTAGCATTTAGATGCTCAAAATGTTATATGTGCTTTTCTACGGTAAGAAGTGTTTTAAATTCCCCACTTATGGCACTTTTAAAAGTGCGTAAAAGTTACTCTGATGCTGCGCACTACATCCACAGCCACCCAGCCGACTGTGCGCTCCACCGCTCCGCGCGCATCATGAGAACATTCCAGTCTGGTAAAGTCAGTTCACTATTTGAATAGCACAGAAGAACCGCCGCCTTCTGATTGGCCAGCGGCTCCAACTGTGGGCGGAGCAGTCGCGTCAGTCAAGGATTAGCTGGCGTCTGATTGGTCAAAACTTTTGTGGGCCGACACCGTTCCGGAATATATATACTGTGGCTAAACAGTTGAGGCTAATGATCGCCTTCTCGCGCAGACAGGGGTAGGGGAAGCGGTGTTCAATGTTCCTCTACAGACCTGACTCAAAGTGTCCCCCCCGAAGCAGGTTTCGCGGTTTCCACTGAAGGAAAGACACTTCTGGTTGACAGGGAAGAGGGAGCGCAAGCGGTCCAAGAACATGATCAACACGATGGAGTGCGCCGTGGACGCGCAGAGCCTCATCTCCATCTCTTTGCGGAAGATCCACAGCTCGCGGACGCAGCGCGGAGGCATCAAGCTACACAAGAACCTGCTCGTGTCCTACGTGCTGCGCAACGCGCGGCAGCTCTACATGAGCGAGAAGTACGCGGAGATCTACCGGATGCAGCAGTACGAGGAGGTCATGACCGTGTGCAACGAGATCCAGGAGCTGGACCCGCTGGACATGTCCGACGAGTGCGAGGAGCCGAGCGCGCAGTGCTGCGGCGCCGGGTGCGAGCCGGTGGGTCCGTGCCACCCGGCGGCGGCGGCGGCGGCGCACCAGACCCATCAGCAGCAGCAGCAGCACGCGCACACGCAGACGCACGCGGTGGGCGCCTGCTCCGCGTCCCTGTCGCTCCCCGGCGAGGAGGTGTGCAAGGACTCGGACCCGAGCTTCTACCGGAGCTGCTGCGCCGACGCGTACCCCGTGTCCAGCTGCGACTTCTTTCCCGCGGGCAGCGCGCACTGCAGCAAGACCACGGTGCTGGACCTGGACACGCACGTAGTGACCACGGTGGACAACGGCTACCTGCACCAGGACTGCTGCGCGCCGCTCCAGCCGTGCTGCCAGGGCGCGCACGCCCCCGCCAAGAAGCGCAAGGCGGACTGCGGCTACTGCGCGTCCGAGCCCGAGGACGCGCCGGACTTCGCGCCCTGCAAGCGCGCGCGCCTCGAGGACTGCTCGTACCCGTGCGCGGGATCGGAGCAGCCGGACGCGGCCAACATCTCGAACCTGATCTCGATCTTCGGCTCGGGCTTCTCAGGGCTCGTGAGCAGGCAGGCGGACTTGGAGCACGCGCTCAACGGACAGTTCTGCAGCACGCAGGCGCTGGCCAGCCTGGGCGCGTGGACTAGAGCCATCGTGGCGTTCTGACCCCGCGCTCCGATCGGGGCGGGAGGCAAAAGAACAAGAACAGAAACAAAATGCTTTATTAGATTCTAAAGACTCTAAGAAAAAAAACAAAAAAAAAAAAAAACAAATTGACTTTATTTTTGCAAAAAGAAAAAAGAGATAAACAAACTATTTAAACACTGAGCAGCGCTGAGTTTCGTTCAGTCGGGGAGGGAGATTATTGTTCCATCACCAGTGATGTGCAGAATTTTTCCTTTTTAATCCCAAAACGTGGACATGAATATTAACATTTTAAATGGTTGTTGTGACTCTTATCTTAACGAAGTTGAATTCGTTGCCTTAAAACCCGCCGTATCCTGCTAGCTATCGTCACAGGCATTTAAAGTGGACACTTTGGGCTCATTTCTCATCCACATGCACTTCTCACGTTGTGAATAATGATGATGATAATAATAATAACGATGGTAGTTATAATAACTGAGTTAGTGGAGATCACCAGACCCTTCGCCATGTGGGTTTTTACGTGCTTTGGTGCAGTCGGCTATGAGTACAATAGGGTTGTGCGCTTTATGGATACATAACAAGGGAGCCAAGTACTTAGTAAAGACACTTTTTGCCTTTTGTAATTAACCTTGTTGGAAAATCTGGAGTGTGAGGAACATTGACACACGGTGGCTACATGCTTGCGACACATACATGAACGTGGAAATGTTGTCCCAAGTTCTGTGGTTTTGTAGCCGAGCGCTGACTTTTGAGCGCAGTTTGCGCTCCTCTTCATTGAGAGGAGGTTTGGAACTGTGCGCAGGAGGCTGTGCGCTTTTTACACTGCAGATTGTTTTGGCTTCTTATTTTGTTGGAAATTCGCTCCCGTGTTTGTGTCAATGTTCCATCACGCTCGAGATCGGAGATGGATAAATCACTACAGTTCCCAGAATGCAAGACGAAACTCAATCCAGCCAGGTATTTTAATGACAGTTGAGGCTCGAGCGCTGCCCTATAGCACCGCCACCCATCCCCACCCCCCACATGTACAGTTTCAGTCTCAGACAAGTTCTTTGGTGAAGACTTCAGTAATTCATGATGCCAGCGTTGCTCGGTTTTGTGAGTTTTAAAATTTTTATTTTCTATTCAGACCTTTTGTTCTAAAAAGGCAAGTCCATAATTTAGCCATACATCCTCACCTAATATACGCACTATGTGTCCTGAAATAACGTTTTCAGACGTTCTCTCCATATTTTTGTTGGTATTCTTGTATTTTTGTGCATATTAAATTGTATATCACCGGGTAATACTGTTTTAGAAATATTTGTCAAAATTTATAATCTTAATAAAAAAATGAAAATACTTTTGCCCCCTTGGATTTTTTTGTTTATAAATGATGTATTGCTGGAAGTACCCATCTGTTTTGCGTATAAAAGTTTGATAAGATGTAACTTAAGAAGTATCACTTAGCAAAAGCGAATACCCTAAGAAAGTATGCAGTCAACACACTTTGTGATCTTAATGTTTTCTCTTAAACTTCAGTCAAGAAGCCCTATCCGGACTCATTAGCGTTGAATTCTCCTTTCGCTGAGACTGTAGATCCTTTCAGTGTTCTGAAATCATGTCTGTCATGAACATTTTAACACCACTATAAAAATCTGAACCGTTTTGCAAACCACTGCAGCAAACTAGGGAAAATGCACACACCTTAAAGTTTCAGGAATAATACTGATGCTCTAATAATTAAGTGCTGAAACCCCAGGAAGACTGAACACTAAGGTGTGCACCAAGTCACCTTCAAGGGCCCATTACCTTGCCCTTAACATGCAGGCACCCACTGTGGAACAGAAACAGAAATCAGTTCAATTTAATTTCATAACCATTAATTTACCTCATTAAGAATTACTTTGTTAGACATTTCAAGATGCTGCTGGTATGCATTTTGGACTGGGGTAAAACACGGTTTCAACCTCTTTTAATCTATTTCAAAAAGGAAAAAAAGAAAAAAAAAGAGGTTCTCTAGCGCACTCCCCCCGATTCATACGAGATTCCCAGCTCCGCTGCACAAAACGATGCGCATTTCATAATTTAAAATGGGAAATGTATGAGCTCGTTACTTAGCCGGAGTGTCACACTCGAGTCGAGTCTATCCGGAGAGGAAAATCGCGGACGCAACCACAGCGCGTGACGTCAGCCGACTTCTTTTCTCCGGCGCATGCACACTCGCCCCGTGTTATTTTACGTGGCGCAGTTTTTCTCTGTATGCGCGCGTGTGTGTGTGTGGAGGGTGGGGGTGTTTCGTTTTCAGTCAACTCGCCGTTTGTTATCTCTGCTATATGCCACTTGGTGGTGTTCTTCAAAACCGATGAATGAAGGTAGCGGCGCCCGTATCGCGCACCTCCGGCTGACCTCCGGCGCGCGCTCCCCCACCCCCCCGCCCGCGTTTTCATTCCAGCCCGAAGCCCCCCCTCTGTGAGACATCGCAGTCCGGAATATCACGGTCCTCACACACCCATGTGTGTTACTTCATGCACTTTTATACTGACGCTCCGCTATTACGGTTCTCTATTTTGTTTCCATACATTTATTTTAAATGATCACTCCATACCAGCCCAGTAATTTATATATTAATATGCAAATACGGTCAGCATGAAAGGCTGAAAAGCGCTCAATGCACTATGCACGAAAAATTGCTCAGTTAAGTGATATGCGAACATATTTATTACTCCCCTTTAACATGGAGATTTTGTTGTTTTCCTTCTTTTTGTCTATCCCAGCGGTCCCTTCTTCGTTTATCCCGCGTTTTTGGGACCTTTACTAACGCAGCTCGACGCCCTCATCAATTTATCGCCTCTAAAAAGGACACTTAGAGCGCTCAGATTTATTAAACATTTAAAAACCTTCAAGTTTTACTGTTCTCAGGGTATATGACGGACTAAGGTACAGTCGTTGGTGTAGGATGAGCGCCTCCTTCTGGTCATGTTGGGGAACAGCAACGCCTCAATAACTCATCTCCCGAAACTAGCATCTCCTGATAGCAACATTTTCTGTAACCAACATCTCGTGACCTTATCATCCTGTGAAACCAGCATCCTTTGAAATCATCACCCCTAAAACCACACACCTAGCATCAACATCCCGTGACATCGTCATCCACTAAAGTCAGCATCTGCTGGGACCAGCATCCTGTGACTTCACAATATCCCAAAACCAGCATCCCCTGTAACCATGATATTGTGACATCAACATCTCCTAAAATCAGCATCCCCTGTAACCAGCATCTCATGATATCAATATTTCATAAGACGAGCATCCCTAGTAACCAGTATCCCAAGACATCATAAACCCTTGTAACTATCATCCTGTGATATTATGATCCACTAAAACCAGGATCTGCTGGGAGCTGCATCCCGTGATTTCATCATCTCTTAAAACCAGCATCTTCTGTAACCAAGATATCGTGACATCAGCATCCCCTGTAACCAGCATCTCATGATATCAACATTTCATAAGATGAGCATCCCTTGTAACCAGCATCCCAAGACATCATCAACCCTTGTAACCAGCATCCCGTGATATCATCATCCTCTAAAACCAGCATCTGCTGGGAGCAGCATCCTGTGATTCATCATCTCTTAAAACCAGCATCTGCTGTACCAAAATATCGTGACATCAGCATCCCCTAAAATCAGCATCCCCTGTAACTAGCATCTCATGACGTCAACATTTCTTAAAACCAGTATCCCTTGTAACTAGCATCTCGTAACATCATCATCCCCGGGACCAGCATCCAGTGATATCATGATCCACTAGAACCAGCATCCTATGGAAGCAGCATCCTGTGACTTCATCTCTTAAAATCAGCAGCTCCTGTAACCAGGGTCTTATAACATCAACGTCTCCTAAAACCAGCATCTCCTGTAACCAGGTTCTTGTGAGCTCTTCATCCCATGAAGCCAACATCCCCCACATCTCCTTTGAAATCATCATCCCCTTAAGCCAGACTCTGGGGAGCAGCATCCTGTAACTTCATCATCTCCTAAAAGCAGCACCCCCTGTAACCAGCATCCCGTGACATCATAACCCCATGAAGTCAGCATCCTCAGAAGGAAGACATCATCCTGCATCCACAGCATTTCAGTTTTACTCATTAGGGTGGTAAATCTAAACCTCAATCTGAGGGGCACTTTGTAGCTTTCTTAACTCCATCAACTACAATAAAACAAATATTCACATACTAGCTTATTCAGGGTTAACGTCCTATTAAAGTTTGCTTAAATAGGGGCTCATTAAGCCACTTATCTCAGTGTTTTAGTGTGACACACTCTGTGTTTTTCTTGATCTTCGCCATTTCTGAACCCGAAGCTGCTTTTTACTTGCTTCTGGCAGCCTGGTGAGCCGTGCCACAGTTATTGCCACTCGCACCGTTGATAAGCACACAGTGCGAACAGAAGGTTCAAAGCCTGAGACGTGGCTGACGGCACAGCGGGATAATGGGCGTCTCGTGCATTTAGCACAGCCCCTTGTCCCCCCTCCCCCACTGTCCCCCACACACCCTACAACTGCAGTCCACACTTCCAGTGGCCCGATAAGGAAAAGGGTGACACTGTGGGGCCAAAAATAACACAGCTGGAGTTTCCGATTAAAGCCTTTCAATTGGTGTCTCCGGCTGTCAGAGAGGCAGCATTACATCATGTGTCATTTACCCAGCAATGCCACCAGGGGGTGCAGTGGTGAATAGTCAATGGAGTATATTCTTATTCTTCTTTACCCAAAAGTCAACAGAGTGTATTATCATGTATTATAACAGAGTATATTATTTTATATGGAGGCAGCTGGTAGCGGAGTGCTTAGCGCTGTTGCTGTTGGAGCCAAAGGTTGCAGGTTTGAATCCGACCTTTAGTTCTAGTACCGTTGAAGAAGGTACTTACCCTGAATTGGCCCAACAGTTATGAACCAAGGGGGTGCAGTGGTGCGGTGGTGTGGTGGTGCAGTGGGTTTGGCCAGGGCCTGCTCCCTGGTCAGCCTGGGGTTTGAGTCCTGCTTGGGGTGCCTTGTGATAGACTGGTGTCCCATCCTGGGTGTGTTCTCCAGCCTTGTACCCTGTGTTGCTGGATTAGGCTCTGGCTCACTGTGACCCCCTGCTTGGGACAAGTGGCTTCAGACTGTCTGTGTCTGTTTGTTATTTACCCAACTGTTTAAATAAGTAAGTAATTGTAGATAAATTAACATTCTAAGTCCCTTTGGAGAAAAGCATCAGCTAATTGAATATAGATCTAAATTATACCTCATTAATCAATAAATAGAATTGCTGGTGGTGAAAACAAAGCTTGGTGATATTATGTATGAAATGTTTATAGTGGCAAGAATTTACTGTACCTAGTTGGGGAATTATTCTAGACTTAATATTTTATTTATACACACACACATTTTCTGAACCGCTTGTCCCATTCAGGGTCACGGGAAGTCAGAGCCTAACCTCATAACACAGGGTGTAAGGCTGGAGGGAACACACCCAGGACAGGATGCCAGTCTGTCGCAAGGCACCCTAAGCGGGACTTGAACCCCAGACCCACCGGTGAGCAAGACCCAGTCTAACCCACTGCGCCACCATGCCCCCTTGTTTTGTTTATATAATACTTTATTTGCATTATTAATACATTTTATCAACTAGCTGCATTGTCACTAAATGTGTTGCATGACATCTGCTGTCATTGCACTTTTACCATCTTTACGGTATTTTGAGTTCCTGTTGCTCCACTGCTAACCTAAGTTCAGTGTGTCTAATATAGGGTAATATTCAATTAAATAAGAGAACTACAAAGGTGGTTAGAGTGCACCTGAGTTCAAGTCGCAGCTTCTGCTGCAGTACCCTTGATGAAGGCATTTACCCTGAATTGAATTATTAAAAATAAATGGGTGAATCACTATAAGTAACTCAATGTACAAACCTCACATTCTAACTCAGCCGAATAAATGAAGTTTGCACACTTTCAGGGACGCAGTTTTGGACGGTGATAAGTGAGGTGGCTGACTGTAATGTAAAAAATAAAAAATTCATGACGGTTTGCAACACACACAAAAAAAAAAAAGCAAATTCAGGAAAAGCTTTGTAAGTGTAACAACAAACTTTACCCAGGTGAGACTTTGGGTCCAGTTCCCAGTGACAAAATCAGTGTGTTAAAAGATGGAAGTTGTTTGACAAGCCATTACTTATATTTAAAGGGTATAATTATATCCAGACATTATAATTAATTTAATTATCATGTTTTATTTAATGGTATGATGTTATATGATACAGTACGGTGGAATAGATGGCCTACCACATGCTTAGTACTGCTTCCCAAGATTTGTTCTGAGCTAAAATCCAACTCAAACCACACTCCCCTTTTGCACCGGTAGCCGATCCTCTCGTTCCGTATTGATCGAACGCGCGAACCGATTTGCATTAAAGCACGTGGAATTTAACCAAATCGACTGATGAAAATGGTCTTTCATTTCAGTATCTGTTCAGTCGCGGTTGCGCAACCCTCATGATGAAGAGCATGAGATGCCGCTGGCTGAAGTCATCGCCAATTTTTTTTGTGATTCACTGACTGACGTACCGAAAGTAAAAATAAAGCAAAGATGACCTGATGAAGGCACCCCACCCGAAACACGCCTGTCAAGCTGCAAGAAATACAATCATTTTGGTAATCTCGATACTGATGAACGTATCCCGCCGAATCACTTATCTCAAGTTACAAGAACTATAATTTTTTTTGGTAAGTTCCTCGCATCAAGCCGAAATGCATCTGTCAGGTTGCAAGGAATACAACTATTTCGGTATGGGCAGCGCTGATGAAGGTATCCCATTGAAATGCTTATGTCAAGTTACACACACACACAAATTTCAGAACCGCTTGTCCCATACAGGGTCACAGGGAACCAGAGCCTACCTGGTAACACAGGGCATAAGGCCAGAGGGGGAGGGGACACACCCAGGACGGGATGCCAGTCCATTGCAAGGCACCCCAAGCGGGACTCGAACCCCAGACCCACCGGACAGCAGGGCTGTGGTCCAACCCACCGCGCCACCGCACCACCGCACCCCCTTTTATGTCAAGTTACAAGAAATATAATTATTCCGGTAAGTTCGGCGCTGACGAAGACAACTCTCCGAAACGCATCCGTCACGTTAGAAAAGATACAGGTCTTCCCGTGAGCTCAGTGCTGATGAAGGCATGTTTATGTCTGTCAAGTTTCTAGAAATATAACGGTTTTGGTAACCTTGTATGTGCTTTCCCAGCTGTGCTTTAGTTTTCAGTGATAAAAACTTTGGAATCACTCCGAAATCTTTATGTTTTTGAAAGAATTAACACTTTTGTCATCAAGATACCATTAAATTGATTTAAAAATAAAGCCAAGATATCATTTTACACACACACACAACCGCTTGCCCCATATGGGGTCGCGGGGAGCCGGAGCCTAACCCGGCAACACAGGGTGAAAGGGGAGGGGACAAACCCAGGACAGGACGCCAGTCCATCACAAGGCACCCCAAGCGGGATTTGAACCCCAGACCCACCAGAGAGCAGGACCTGGTCCAACCCCAACCCCAACCCCAAGACCTCATTATTAATGTTGCAAATGAGTATTACTGCTTTGAATGACTGGTTTACAATTATTATTCACATATGACTGCAAAGCCATGACTCCAGTGTCCTAATGGTAAACTCTAATGCTAATGGTCCTAACAGCAAAGAAACCTTTGCAATGGTCCTAGCACAGCTAAAACCTGCTATTCTGTTCAAGAAAGCAAATAAATTGTCTCTCCTTGGGTTTTAAGGTACTTGCATTCCTAAAGTTCATTTCCGGGTTCAAAAATGGCCAAAACAAAACGGTTTTCTTAAGAAACGTATCAGTCTATTGTGTTGAAGGTTGTTCCACGCATCAGACTGCCAAGGAATTGAATGCTTCATACAAAGGTGTCCACTACTGTTTTGAGAGAGAGAGAAAGAGGGTAAACTGGGTCTAAGCAGGACAGAAAAAGTAGCGGAAGACCCAGATCCACTACTACGCAAGTGGGTAAGTACATGGGAGCCTGTCATTTCCTGTTCTCCACCATCCAAAATCTTTGTTTTTTTGCCCATTTCAAGGTTTTCTTTTTATATTCCAGTTTCAGATATGGCTTTTTCATTGACAGTTTGCAGCCACACATGCAATCTGACACTGCCTCTCCCATGCAGAGGTCACAGGGAGCCAGAACCTAACCTGGCAACACAGGACATAAGGCTGGAATGGGAGGGAACGCCACTCCATCACAAAGCAGTTCAAGTGGGACTCGAACCCCAGACCCCCCAGAAAGCAAAATCCAGTCAAACGCACTGCACCACCACGCCCACCAGTTTGCAGTCATTTGTGAATAATAAATTATAAATCAGTCTTTTCAAGGCGTATTAACCATTGCAACATCAGTAATGATGTCTTGGCTATGTTTTAAATCAATTTAATGGTACGTTGACAAAAAAGCACCAGTTCTTTCTAAAACATGAACATTTCTGGGTGATGCCAAACTTTTGAACGTTAGTGTGTATCAGGTGGTTCTGAGCACCTAAGCCCTTAACTGGATTCTTGCACTTAATTGAGGGCATCTTCTTTCTTTCGATATAGACCCAAAATACGCCCAGGCAGAGACGTTCCTGAAGAATGTCTGCAGATATTCAGCATAATTCATATTAAAATAAGAGGTGCAGACAGTGAGTTGGAGGGGGGATCAACAGGAAGATCTGCTGTAGGAGGAACACCAGCTATAAACCATGGATAACTGAATGCAAGTGGGAGGTATAATAATAATAATAATAATAATAATAATAATAATCTGAGGTTTGTACTCTGAGCTACTTACTTGTCCTTATATACAGCTTACTAATTTTTAAAGTATCAGTCTAGGGAAAGTACCTTCATTACAACAATATGAAATATTTTTTTTGTTATTGTTCCCTTTTCCGCAGTTGCGTTCCAAAACTGGTGTTGTACAACTGCAGGTTTAGCTCCTCCTGGTAAATAAGTTGTGATGAGAAGGTTGTTGGTATTGGTTCCTGTGTGAGGAAATGATTTTCCTCTGTCCCTCAGGGCTGCTGAATCCCTCTCAGCATTCTCTTTTGGACCTACTTGTCTCTGTCTGCTCCATTAATCCTCACTACATTATTTGTTTAAAATTAAAAATGTACTGTACCAATTCTTAATGTAGCTGCTTGTGTAATGTATGCTGGCAGTGAAGGTGGTACTCGACCGCATTTCGAGAATCACGTGTCTGCATCTCTAGCCTTTAGTTTACTCTCAGTTGTGCATCATCTTGAAGAAAAGCATCTGCTAAATGAATAAATGTAAATGTAACTGTAAAAGCATCATCAAACCGCTGTTCAGACTGCCTGCGGTATAGCCAGTCTGAAGAAGTGCTGCGCTAAAAGGTGATGTGTGTGTGTGTGTGTGGGTGTGTGTGGGTGTGGGGGAGGCTGCAGCAGGCGGACCACCCTCCCAGCGCACCCAAACCCATCCTGCCTGCCCTCGGAGAGGGAGGGGCCAGTGTGGAATGTGAGCTTTGCAGGATATGGAGGGGGTTGGGTGTTTGTGCGTATAGAGGTGGGAGGGGGCGCTCTGCAGACAGCCCATCCCAGGGAAAGGGAAGGAAAGGGCTTGCAGGACCTCTGAGCAACACAGGAAGTCGGGCTGAGAGTCCGGGGTGGGGTTCTCCCAACCACCCATCTCCCCCGCCCACCTCCTGTATATGCCCCCATTCATCTTAGACTTAACCCTTTCATGGTCCAGTGCGGCAGCACAGCCAGCCTACATTAGCACTCTTGGTGATCGAGTGGGTAACGATTTCTGTCCCACAGCGAGCATAATGTGACCTATGTCCAGTCCCAAGAACCACGAAGTGACCGCTCTCCATATATAGTACACTGGCTCCTCGGCCGAGAAACACAGCTGGAAATCTGTTTGTAACTCAGTTTGTTTGAAAATTCACCCTTTTACCACCAAGTCACGATGAAAAAAGCACCAAAATGAAGAAAAATCCCTTGATTTTCAAAACTCACAGGTGTAACTCTAATAAGTAAAAATATATTTATTTAGCAGACACTAAATAAATTTTTCTCCAAAGCAACTTCCAATCAATGCTATGTAATGTTTTCAGCCCACACACCTCATTCACCACAGTGACTTACACTGCTAGATACATTACTTACAATGGGTCACTCATCCATACATCAGTAGAACACACTCTCTCTCTGTCACTCACACACTGGGGGGGGGACCCAAACAGAATATCTTTGGAGTGTGTAAGGAAACCAGAGCACCCAGAGGAAACCCACACAGACACAGGGAGAACATGCTAACGCCACATAGATCAAGTGGGGATCAAACCTACATCCTCTCACATGAGCCAGGTACTGTGAGAGAGCAGCACTACTTGCTGTGCCACCATGCTGCTATGTTACTGCCCCTTTTATACTTGGAGCAACATTAAAATAGAAAATGATTTTTAAGAAACTGGTAAAAGCATAATATTCAGATGTGGATTGATTCATAGACTGGGTAGGTTTTGTTAGTCTCAGATATAGGTATAACACATTTTTTATTGTAAGACATTTATTGTAACATTTTTACCAACTTTGAGCTACATTAAAATTGAAACAAATTCAAAATGTCTGAAAATAAAATCACCTCTACAAACTCCCTTTCAGTGAAGATTTTTGACTGAGTAATGCCACATTTGAATCCTACCCTCCTATCCTGCTGTACTGCCCTCAGTCAAGGTACTTACACTGAATTGATAGAGTAACAATTACCTTGCTGTACAAATGGGTAAATCACTGTATGCTAACACTATAATTTGCTTCAGAGAAAAGTGTCAGATAAAAGAATAAAAATGTAAGTATAATAAATTAACAGTAATAATAATAATAATGTGCTGGTTTTTGGATCTTTTCAAAGTCCAAAGCACTTTACAGGTGCTTCTATTTACAGAGGTAGATATTTACCTGGAAGGAATAATGACATTTCACACTCAGATGTACAGTAACGGAACCTCTGCTGAGACTTGAGCATCAGCAGGGACTCAAACCTGTCACTGATGGAACAGGTCAAAAGTGCTTCAACCATTGGCTGGATCCCAAGGGGTGATGGTATTCCTTTCTCTCCACAATTCTTATTTTTTTGACACTTTTCTAAAGGGAAATTAACAACGTAAGGTTTGAATGCAAAGCCATTCGATTAAACCCTTTATACTAGTAGGGAGGATTCGAACCTGTGACCTTCGCATCCAGTGGGAGTAGCCCTATCCCCTGCCCCCTTACCCGAGTACCTCGACCGAGGGTATTACAGCAGGAGGTGGGATTCTTTTTTCTGATGAGCAAGTCCCATGATGGGATATAGGAGAATTTAGCATGAATTCTGAACTATATGTTCTTTCCACCCCCACACCCTCTTCTTCATTTGGGAAGAACTGCCAGTGAGACCCCCAGGATGCTTGAACCCTCAGCAGCTGGAGTTTGCAGGCCCTCGCGTGAGGAGACGGCTCTGTTGGGCCACCGGGGGTCATTGGGGTCCCTGGGGAAGGGAACGATTCAGAGCAGCGTGTGAGGAAGGAAATGACTCATGTGAGTGGAGGGCTCCACACGCAAGTGGCCCGGGACCCGGGGAGCTGGGGAATTCGGTGCGGGTGCTCGTTCACACAGCGACTGCAGAACGGGGGGAGGGGTGGTAGCAGAGCTCCGAGTGCAGCTGCGGAGGAAGGAGACATTCTCCTTCACTCCACATCTAAAATCCCGTCCCTGGATTCTACACTGAGCTCCTACAGCTGTTAGCATTTAATGACAAGTCCAGGCTCTCAACCGCTATGTTTCCCACTGGTAAGAGACTTCATTGCAGGGTGGAATGTGAGAAGTTCTCAAGACGTTGGATAAATATTACATTCTGACTTCATTACAGCCTCATTTCTATACTGAATAATTTTCTGCAGGATAATCCAGTTCTCACGATGGTTACCAAACCATCCTCACACCTCCAGGGTTCGAGTTTTGGGTGATCTGAGACAAGGGACATGGCAGCTGAAACCGCGCCAAATGACCACCAGGTGTCCCCATTTGTCCCATTTTCACGTAAAGATTTCCTCAATTGAGCAACACACGAAACATTGGAACAAATTGCAAAAGAAAAAGAAGAAAAAACAGAGAAAAATTCAGAAAATCCAGGGGAATATAAAAAAAGTTGAAATTAAAAGAGCATATTGAATGATTTTCAGAGTGTAACAGTTTTAATTGCATTTTATTAGGAGACTCAGGAGGTGGGGGGTGCAGTGGGTTGGACTGGGTCCCGCTCTCCGGTGGGTCTGGGGTTCGAGTCCCGCTTCGGGTGCCTTGCGACGGACTGGTGTCCCGTCCTGGGTGTGTCCCCTTCCCCTCCAGCCCTACGCCCTGTGCTGCTGGGTTAGGCTCCGGCTCCCCGCGACCCCGTATGGGACAAGCAGTTCAGACAGTGTGAGTGACTCTCAGAAGGTGTTGTGGCATGGCGGGTTCAACTGGTGCCCAGAGTGTGGTGGGTCTGAGGGTTGAGCCCTGCTCAGGGTGCCTTGCAACAGCCTGGTGTCCCATACCCCTTGTGCCCTGTGTTGGGCTCCGGCTCATCGCAACCCTGTTTGGGACAAGCGGTTGTTGATTATGGATAGTAGAATCTTGAACAGATATAATGCACTGCTTCAGTTCATTTGAGAGTGCCACAAAGTGAGGTTACCTATTTCTAACTATGAAATTTGGTGAAGAAAAAACTTAAAATGATTCAGTAAAATTGTTTACTATCTGCAATGCAGCAAGCAGATCCAGGCAGTATTGCAGCACACAGAACCATTCAGAATGATGACATTTATCTTGAATATTTCATTGAACACCAGCACACAGCAATAATGCTCAGAGTACAAAAACCAACTTCCTCCAAGACATATATCTCTACACAGCCTTCCTCCTTTGTTTATCACCTCCAAACTCTTAGCCTACAAACTGGCAAACATGGTCACCCCATAATTTCCTCCAGAAGTGCCCCCAGTGGTTGCACACCCACATTTCACATTTTTCCCATAATGCAACTATTTACATTAAGCAAGTCTTTCCGCCTAAAACAGAGTAATGCGGGTCATTACAATACATTCCCCCACAACAGTGACAATAGTGTGTGATAAAGAATATTTACACTGATGAATTTTTGCACTTTTTGCCAAATTGTTACAGTACATAAGCACTGCCAGAAGAAGACCAAAATGGCTGTGGAGTGCGCCTCACAAAATTTATGTCAGTATCCGGAATTGGTGTCAGTGTCTTTCCTGAATTCCTGAGGGATGGGTTTTACACATTTGGTGCCATTTGTAACACAGGTGCTATGAGAGTTTCCCCTGTCACATGACCTTCACCCACGTGTTGACAAAGTGACAGTTTTGTCAAAAAGTCCTTACAGAACCTGGTCCCACCAGCAGAGGATCAAGATTTTTCAGGATCTTAGGCAGTGTGATTATTGTAGCTTGTACCGGCCTTTCACATGTACATAAAACACATTTGCAACCCCAAATCGAAAAAGAAACTGTTCGATTCAGTGTCTATGAGTGGACGAGAATTTATATAATTTAAATTTAAACAGTGCTGTGATCCTGAGCGCAGTCGCCCGAATTTATTCAATTAATCCCACGTCTGCGCGCCAGGGGCCAAATGCGTGACAAAGGCGCCCTCTGGTGGAGACTCTGAAGCATTTCACGTGCGCTTCGAAACGCGGAAATAACCAATGGCTGAGCGGGAACATTTATGCGTAAAACGAAAATAAAAAACTGTGTAAAACGGAAAGGAGACCAAGCGAGAACTTCCGGTTTGTAACAAGTGCTTCCGTAACTCAGAAGGTCATGGGGTGATTATGTGGGTCACCATTTGTCCTTGCATTGGTTGGGACAGTCTGGGTATGAGCGGGGACGGAGTGTTGCATAAAACACAAAATTAATTGAAAATAACTAACAATTAAAGAGGAGCAGGTTATGTTATTATTCTCACAATTCTTCCGTGTAGAAGAACTTTAATACCTGTCAGTATAACACTGGACAGCCTGACACCTGGCAGATTTCTCGGCCCTCGACCTGTTTCCTGAGGAACCGCCTTAAAGCTTGGAAAAGGGGGCGGGGAAATGGGCGGGGAGCAGGGAAGAAATTCCAATAAGTGAACGGCAAACACCGTAAATTAGAGAGCTCAACGTCACGGTCAAAGTCAGTGCTAAGCCCCACCCCCCCCACCCTATCGTCCGCTATTGCCTCCCGTCGCCTCCCCACCCACTCCAACACGGACATTGATTGAAGCCATGGATTGTTGCTATCGCGGAAATAAATTTATGACAAATAGTCGGTATACATGTTAAGCCTGGGATCACGCGCGACTTGCAGGTCGGGCTGTAGTTGGCCCGCGGCGGTGAAGTGACTGCGCGCGACCCGCTTGTGACGAAGCGTCGAGCCGCATGAGGACACGCGGCGGGGCGACCGTGTCCTTTGAACTGGACTCGGGGCTCCGGGGGCGTTTCTGTATTATATAGACAAATTTCAGCACCATGTTGGCTCTTCTGGCGAGGACAATGGTGAGTAAACCCGTTACAGCGCGCGAAAGCCGCAAAAATTAGCGGGAGACAAGACACGTTTGTTGTGTCCCCCCGAGACACGTCGTTGTGTCCACACCACATTGTCACACTGGAGACACGTTGTGTCAACTCTGTCTGTCACACCACGTTGTATTCACTTTGTCTCACTAGAAACATTGTTGACGTGTGTCTGTGTATGTCTCACTCTGACAGACTGGAGACACACTGTGTATGTATTCCGTTTGTCTCTCTTGTGTCCACTCTTTTACACCGGAGACACATTGTGTCCACTCTGTTATACTGGAGACAGTTCTTTGTTACAAAGTTTGTATTCAGTTTGTCTCAGTGGAGAAAAAATTGTTTTCACTCTGTCACTGGACACATTAGACTAATTAGTATTCCGTTTTCTCTGGACTGCATTGTGTCCACTTTGTCACACCGGAGACATGTTGTATTCAGTTTGTCTCGCTGGAGAAGCATAGTTTTCATTCTGTCACATTGGAGACACATTACAGTATTCCATTTGTCTCTCTCGACCACACTTTGTCCACTCTGTTACACCAGAGACACGTTGTGTCCACTCTGTTACACTAGGGATGTGTTGTGTCCACTTTATCACACCAGAGACACGTTGTGTCCACTCTGTAACACTGGAGACGCGTTGTATTCAGTTTGTCTCACTGGAGAAATGTGTCACTGTCGCATTGGAGACACATTGTACAGTACTCCGTTTGTTTCTCTGGAGACACGTTGTATCTACTTTGTTACACCAGAGACATGTTGTGTCCACTTTATCACACCGGAGACACTCTGTCACACCAGAGACGTGTTGTATTCAGTTTGTCTCACTGGAGAAACATTGTTTTTGCTTTGTCGCATTGGACACACATTGTACGGTATTCCATTTGTCTTTCTGGAGACACGTCGTGTCCACTCTGGCACATCTGAGACATGTCGTGTCCACTTTGTCACACTGAAGACACGTTATATTAGTTTTTCCTCACTGGAAGAACATTGTTTTTGCTTTGTCGCATTGGACACGCATTGTACGGTATTCCATTTGTCTTTCTGGAGACACGTCGTGTCCACTCTGGCACATCTGAGACATGTCGTGTCCACTTTGTCACACTGAAGACACATTATATTAGTTTGTCTCTCTGGAGACACATTGTGTCCACTTCATTACACTGAGCTAAAAGGTAACATCAGTACAGCAGTGTAACGGATGCAGTGCAGCTGTAAACCCCAAGACTGTCAGATTGAGCCGATTATTATTAATGACTATATACAGTATGTGTGTGTGCAGAGTGTGTATTTGTACATGGTGGTGTTATGTGGGCAGGAAAGGGAATCACTGCTCCTTGTTTACAGTCACCTATAGATCATTTGCCTTCAGCTCCATGAATGACACCTGTCCTTTGGACTGACATTTGGTCCAGTACCCACAACGCTTCATGTGAGCTCTCACAACAGTTAGTGTCAGGGAACAAATTACTCAAAGCTGATGTATTCTTAATGATTTTAGTAATGATAGATTTGCTTTGCTGGCTCTTTCTGCTGGTTTTTTACATCTGGCTGTTCTCACTGTGTAAATGTAGGGTCAGTATGAAAATTGTTTTCTTGTTATTTTTCCTTTTTTTCATTTAATGGGGAAAATTTTTTATTTTTTTTTGTGGGGGAAAAAAAATGTTATCTCGTGTCTAACAGGTTTCTGAGTATCTAATCTACCGTCACTATTATATATATTTTTCCTCCATGTTTTGATAACTTTTTTTCTCGAGATGGATTTAGTAGTAACACGTAAATGTAAAAAATATGAATATCTCACAAATATATTGACACATCAGAATTCCCTACCAGATAACATTTCTAAAAAAAAAAACTAACCTGAATGTGAACTTGCTATGTTAGAATTTGGCAAATGTATATTTTACATTTACAGTAATTAATTTAGCTGATGCTTTTCTCCAAGGTGACTCATGTTGTTAAGCTGCTTACAGCTTACATTTGTTTTATTGGAGCAATTTGTGGTAAGTACCTTGCTCAAGGGTTCTGCAGGTGGAGGTGAGATTGGAACCTGCGACTTCGGGGTCTAAAGGCAGCAACTTTCACCACTACGCTACTGGCGGCTGTAGGTACAGGTATAGGTAGCTCTAAATTTTATAGGAAAAGGAATAACATTAACGGTGAGACTCTGAAAAAACACCCCAGTCAGTATGCTGCTCATGGTTGATACTACTGGCCACTGGACTTGAACCATCAACCCTCTGGTTATATGTTTATGCTACCACTTTATCTTGCCATTTGGTCCACAGCTAAGACCTTTCAGTAAAATTCCAGGGTATAAGAGCCTATTGTACACTGAACATTGCAAAATTACCATGAATTACAGTGTTTTTGTATTCTTTGTATAGTGATATTCTTTTTCTAGAAATCGTGTTCAATTCGAAGGGAACTCGTGAGCAAGTGAGTTTGTAGGCATTGAAGATGGAGCTAATTTCAGGGGTGTGTTGTGAGTGTGTTGGGTGTGTGTAGCCTTCAGAGTGTCTCACTGAGAGTCAAGGATGTAGCTCAAGAACGTTGAGGTCTCTGGCTCGCGGGCCAGATCTTGAGCCTTTCTGGAGGTTTGTGCACAGTGTGTCTGGTAATAGGATATGTTGAGGAAAACATTGATGTTGGGGGGGAAAGTGTTTTGAAACATTTTTTTTATGTGCCAAAAATGAAATATAATATATATATGTTTGAATAGCCAAGGGTATTTTTGCAGGTGAGACAGGGTGCGATGAGTCCCTGCAGCTTGGTCCGTCCTGTGTCGGCCACTATGATCCCGGGCCGGTACCTGGCCCACCAGGAGGGTCTGCCCAAGCTACCGGTGCCGCCCCTTCGGCAGACGTGTGAGCGGTACTTGGCCGTGCTGGAGCCCCTTGTCAGTGAGCAGGAACTGGAGCACACGCGGAAACTCATGGCTGAGTTCCTGACCCCAGGTGGAGCTGGTGAGAGGCTCCAGAAGGGCCTGGAGCGCCGGGCACACAAAATGGAGAACTGGGTACGTTCTGTCTAGGTTTTCTCCACTGGAAGGCATTAATTTACCTTTCATTTACCCTACATTTGCTATTCGGGCACTTGCCAGATGCTCGAGCAAAAGCATACACTCGTTATACAGCTGTGCCTGTCTGCAGCAGTTCACACTGAGCTCACCATCTCTTTGCGTTATGAACGATTGTTTTTCAAAGATACTAACATTTTCCAGATTATTTATTTACTATCAATTGCATTTTTTTCCCACTTAATCGCTTTCGAAAATTTCTTCTACGGAGCAAAACCTGCATTTCCGCCTCCTGCCTTTAGCTGGCAGTAAAGTAATCGCAATCAAAGCAGAGGATTGCATCGGTGCGCTTGAGTTCACGTCACTTGCACAGTGTTTACAGCTTGTATCTGGGGTTTGTGAGCGTCGGTGATTATTTACAAGGTGACAGATGATGCATAGGTTTATGGAATGAATCGGTCAAGAAATGAATAGGAGTTTGTGGAGAGAAGGTATTTTTGTCAGTCTTTTAAGATTAGATTTAACGTGTTAAAATCTTACAACATATTTATTTGTTGTATTTATTTGTGTGTATTGTGTCCCTCTCTCCGTGTTATAGCCACTGTTTGGTCATGTTCAAATATTTATTTCAGATGTTCTGCAGCAGGACCCCTCCAATGAAACATTTTTCTTTGAATTCCATTCCTTTCTTCTGTACTGCACAACATCCTCTGCTTGTGCTTTTATTACTTATATTTCGTAATCTGTTAGTAAACTTCAGTGGCCTACTTGGCTGTGTACACCTTCACCATGTGGTTGTGAGGTGTTTGCCCTGAATTCCTGAGTCCACTTTTTGTGCCCTACGTATAGCTGTCAGACTGGTGGCTGCAAACTGCCTACCTGGACTTTCGAATGCCTGTGGTTGTACACTCGAGTCCCGGTGTGGTCCTCCCTCGCCTGGAGTTCAGCGACCGGCAAGGACAAATAAGGTGAGACCTAAGGGCAATGCGCTGCTCCAAAATCTCAAATTTACACAAGCTAGGTCACTGGTTTGAATTATGGGTAGGAAAACATGTTGATCATTATTTTTTATTGCACAACTACCACCAGTTTCTGTCTGAATGGCCAGAACCATGGCCTTACAGTCTTAATACATTACATTTATTTATTTAGCAGATGCTTTTCTCCAAATCGACTTCTAGTGAGCTCTATGTAGTGTTGTCAGCCCACGCACTTCATTCACCAAGGTGACTTACACTGCTAGATACACTGCTTAGAATGGGTCACTCATTCATACATCAGTGGAACACACTCTCAGTGTGTCACTCACACACTATGGGGGAACCTGAACAGCATGTCTTTGGGAGGAAACTGGAGCACCCGGAGGAAGCCCACGCAGACATGGGGAGAACATGCAAACTCCCCACAGACTGAGTGGGAATTGAACCCACGTCCTCTCGCACCACCGAGGTGCTGTGAGACAGCAGCGCTACTCACTGTGCCACCATGCCGCCTGCCTGCCTGCTTGTAGTCTTACGGCTGTTTGTGTTTTTTTGTGGATCTGGGAGCTGTGCTAGGTTAGAGCTCAATGTTGCCCGGTTGACCTTTGCTCTCCTTTTGTCCGCCCGCTGTTTAAAGATTACACCCTAACAGTGACGTCTGTAGTCCTGACCTTGACTTTGGTTCCATCTACTGCTGCAAACCCCTGTACTTTCTTCTTCATAGGTTTGCTGCTAAACTGATTGCTGGGGTTCTGGACTTCAAGACCATGATTGACAAGTGAGTGGCCCCCCAGTTTATCACAATGGATGTGTACTGTGTTCAGTTTGAATCGTCTGAACAGGTGTACAGAAGCTGCAAGGCCTCTGCTGGGATTTTAACTGGCAGCTTTTTGGTTGTAAGTCCATATACTCAGCCAGCATTCAGTCATTTCTTTCTTTACCTAGTACTTTGTGTTGTTTTTATACCTTCTCTTTGTTTTACGAACACAAATGGCATCTGAAATCTGTTCATAACTGGATTTGTTTGTAAATCCAAATTTACTGTCATCACTGAGTTGCAGTCAGTTAAAGCTTAGTAATACACACGTTCCTCAGTTTATTCACAGGTTAAGTTTTGCAGAAACTTCAGATAAAGCTGTAATGAATAAATATTTCCAAGAATTTGTTTTTATTAACTTGGAGCTACATTAACATTAAAACATTATAAATGACTGAAAATAAGAAAATACCTTGTCCCCACAAACACCTGTTCAATTTTGATAAGTTGACCAATTCATCCCATCAGTGTTCTTTATCTTGGTGTTGGTTACCAGCACTGGTGACACCAGATATGAGCTGTAAAGGCTGCGGAAGACCACTGGCTTCTATCGCTGGTCTCACACTCTCAATTCTGTTTGTGTGCATTTTACTGCCACCTAAAGGCTGCAAATGGAAATACAGGTTGCTTTTTCCCTACTTGCGCTAAAAATTGTAGGAGACAAATCAATAAAGGAAATGCAATTAAAAATAAACTAATAAACCAGAAAACATTTATATCATTTGTAACATAAGGAGCCAGTATATTGGTTTCCTTTTGACAGTGTGGCTGAAACATTTGTACTCCCTACTTCTGACCCTCCCCCATGGCCATGTGTCGTTGCAGCGAGACCCTCCCTGTGGAGTACCTCGGAGGGAATTCGCTGTGTATGAACCAGTACTACCAGGTGCTGTGCTCCTGCCGTGTCCCGGGGCCGCGGAGGGACTCAGTGGTGAACCATGCCCGTGCCAAGAGGCCTCCCACGTTCATCACTGTCGTGCACAACTACCAGGTAAATAGGACTTGGATTTCCTAGCGTTCAACAGAGCAGAACTCTATCCATGCATCACTCCCACATATATCAGCAGAGAGCATAGAGCACTCACACACACATACATATGTGCGCGCACACACACACACAGTAGGCAGTTTAGAATCACCAGTTCACTTGAAACACATTTCTTTGGACTGAGGGAGGAAACCAGAGCACCCAGAGGAAACCCACACAAACATGAGAGGAACATGTAAACTGCATGTAGACTGAGACTGATTCAGACTGCTACAACTCTGAATGGTAAACAGTGTCCGAAACGGAGGAAAACAAAAGGAGTCCGAGTACAGAATGTTCTGGAACGTCAAAGTGTATTGGTTACAAGTTTTCATATTGCACTACAGATGCCAGAACTGCACAGGCAGTCTGAGTCACATGTCATAGGATACAGTCGGCCGGATTTGATGCATGAACCAAAAGAAATATTTTTGAGTTATCAGATTTAGTAAAGATGTCCCTGTATTCTGCCAGTTACGGTATCAAGTGGCGTACTGAATAGTCACCGCCTTGACTTCAAGTGACATGCATCCAAGCCCCACTTATTACTGTTATATTCTCTATCAAGGTATAACAAGTAAAAATGACCAAATTGTATGAATGGGTAAATAAGTATAATGTGTGGAGCTTAATGCTGTAAATCAGTTTGAATAAAAGTGTCACGTTGACGAGCAAATAACTTATAAACATCAATCTGACAGCATTCAGGTGATGGACCTTTTTCAAAAGTTGCAAAACAGGTTTCTGGGACTTGAACCATCAGCCTTTCCCTTACTAAGGCAAATTCCTTAACCACTACACAGGAGGCTACTCTTCATTAAACCCTCCCCTTTGCCCCACCAGTTCTTTGTGCTGGAGGTTTATAGTAGCGACGGCTCGCTGCTCACCGTGGACCAGATTTACATGCAGCTGGAGAAGATCTGGAACTCATCGCTGCAGACCAATAAGGAACCCATTGGCATCCTGACCTCCCAGCACCGCAACACCTGGGCTAAGGCCTACGCCAACCTCATTAAAGGTTATCTATATTCTGTTTTGTTCATTTTTTTGTTTTTTATGTGTTTATATATATACATACACACACACACACACACACACACACACACACACACACACGCACGTACTGTATATGCGCATGTGTAAATATTTTTTCCACATGCACCCAGACACACACACACACACCATTTCCAGATCTCTGATGCATGTTCTGGTGTCTTTCTTCACGCAGACAAGACCAACAAGGAGTCAGTGCAGGCCATCCAGAAGAGCATTTTTACCGTGTGCCTGGACGCCCCCGTGCCACGTGTGTCGGATGAGATGTACCGCAGCCGTGCGGCTTTGCAGATGCTCCATGGCGGTGGGAGTCGCTGGAACAGTGGAAATCGTTGGTTTGATAAGACCCTGCAGGTGAGCATTGGGGAGATTTATCAGAGTGTGTGATAACACAGCTTGGGGGATGGGGTGGCCATGAGCAGAAGTAAGTTTACGCTTGTCTTTTCCATGCTAATGTGCTTTGTCCTGTCTTACTTTCTCAAGTTCATCATCGGAGAGGATGGGACATGCGGTCTGAGCTACGAACACGCCCCCGCTGAAGGCCCGCCCATTGTATCGATGGTGGACCATGTGGTTGAGTACACGTAAGAGGAATTTTCATCTTGCTGTTGATCATCAACTCCAATGAACACTGGAGATGAGCAGTAAACACCATGAAAATTAGTTGAATTAATTTGGTTACTCACTCCTGTTCTGTTTGGCTGTGTTTTGCTGCTAACTAGTGGCTGGGTGCAGAAATGCCTGCAGCTTTTTCCTGTGGGAGACAGTAAGAGAGGAAACAGAACCGTCAAGCCCTGCACCATGTGTCTGTAACTTCCTCTCTGAGAGGGAAGGTCGAATATATTTTTGAATTTATTACCGGACAGGAAGAAGACTGAGATGGTGCGTACACCCCTGGTACCGCTTCCAATGCCCCAGAAACTGCGCTTCAACATCACCCCTGAGATCAAGAAGGATATCGAGAAGGCCAAGCAGAACATGAACATGTGAGTCCTTCAGTGCTTCTGATCAGTGCCCGCAGATTCCATCACTGACCTGTTGAGAACCGAGAACAGAGGAAACCTGTTATTACGAATGTTTGGTTTTGGTTGGAATTGGACAGATATTAATCACAGACATGGGAGGGTATTAAATATATAGTTTAGTAGTGCTCCTGTCTCACAGCGCCTGGGTGGTGCGAGAGGATGTGGGTTCGATCCCTGCTCAATCTGTGTGGAGTCTGCCTGTTCTCCCTGTGTCTGTGTGGGTTTCCTCCGGGTGCTCCGGTTTCCTCCCACAGTCAAAAGACATCCTCTTCAGATGGACTGGTGACTCCAGTGTGTGAGTGACAGAGAGAATGTGTTCCACTGATGTATGGATGAGTGACCCATTGTAAGTAGTGTATCTAGCAGTGTAAGTCACCACGGTGAATTAGGTGCATGGGCTGATAACACTACATAGAGTTCATTGGAAGTTGCTTAGGCAGAAGTGTCCGCTGAATAAATTAATGTAAATGTAATGTGTGTTCTCTGTTTTCTTTCCTTCTCCAGAATGGTTCATGATCTTGATGTGAGGGTTATCGTGTTCTCCCATTTCGGGAAGAATGTCCCTAAGTCCCACAAGATGAGCCCGGATGCTTTCATACAGGTGGCCCTGCAGCTTGCATACTTCAGGTGAGCTGGCCTATGTTCCCACCAGTGCTGCTGCATTTTTACACACTTAGTACCTTAAGGGCAGTCAGGTGCATGACCTCCGTGAACCACTCCCTTAGGATGTACCAGCGCTGCTGCTCTACCTACGAGAGTGCTTCCCTCAGGATGTTCCGACTGGGCCGCACCGACACCATCCGCTCCGCCTCCATTGACTCGCTGAACTTCTCGCGGACCATGGACGACCCCTCCAAGCCTGTCAGTCCAACCACAGTGCCCTGCCTCCTGCTGATGTGTTTGTCTTTGGCCAAATGACATCGCTGACACCACTTTATAAACCCATTATTTTACTGATCGATTCAGTCAAATAATTTGTTTTACATTCAGGTTACTTGCGTAGCCTAAGTAGAAATGTGATTTTTTATATAATAAATTAAAAAAAAAACAGATTAAGTGAACCTGGGCACTGATCACTCAGATCCACATTAGAATTCCTGATGTTGTTGCTATAGGACAGTAAGTGGTGTAGTGCTTAGTGCTACCACCTTGCACTTAAGGACCCAGGTTTGAATCCCACCTCCTGGTGTAGCCTTGATCAAGGTACTTACCCTGAACTGATGTAGAAAAAATTACCCAGCAGAATAAATGGCTGAATAAATGTAAGTAGTTCAACATTATAAGATGCTTTGGAGAACAGCATCAAAACGATAAATGTAACTGGAGATGTTGGCGATGTTCCATGCAGCACTGTTGTGTATAACTATACATTGCTTCTAGTGCCTCTGTACTCCGTGCTCTGCACACGCCCTCAACCTGACCAACATGTCCACGTGTGTTGACAGGTGGCAGAAAAGGTGGCATTGCTGGAAAAAGCGGTGAAAGCTCACAGAGCCTACACCGACATGGTAAGTCCACGGGCGAGGATGTAAATATAGTATATTAAGCATTTGTAAGCTGTCTCAGACAAAAGCGTTTGCTAAATACTAATTAATACATACTCATTCAACAATTGTAGCATAATACATACATACTCATACAACAGCCACTGGATCCGCAAAGCCACCAGCATGGTGGATGAGCCGTCTCATGGACTCTTCGCCCTCTTGCTATCTGGCAGAAGGTACAGGAGCATCTGTGCCACCACCAGCAGACTTCACAATAGTTTCTTCCCTGAGGCAGTCAGATTACTCAACACTCTGCTGCCCCCCACCGCTCACCTGGCAAAGTCATACAGTTAACCCAGCATGACTCAATACCACTGCATACCTGCGCTTTACAAAGGTGCAGCAGACACTAGTTTTTTTGCTGCTACTTAATACTCATTGCTGCTACACTACAAAACGGTTTACAGTTTATAGCCCATGTCATGTGAATTTATTGTCCTGTGTATCTACTGTTCTGTTCTGTATATTTATTGCCCTGTACTTGTCTCTCACAGTTGTGTATTTGCATTTTATGTAGTCTTGCGTACTCTTCTGTGTTGCACCGCGGTCCCGGAGAAACGACATGTTTTTCCACTGTGCACAAGCTATATAGAGGAATGACAATAAAAACCCACTTGAAGTCAATAATAATTATAAGCTGCTCTGGAAAAAAGCATCCCCTAACCCTAAGTGAATAAATGTAAATGTCAGATTTTCAGATCATATGACTAATTATAAAACTTTACAAGTGTAAATGGTCTTAGGTACCAGGTGTCAGCCAAGCAAGTGAGCAGCAGGTAGTGCGTGGTTTAAGGACACTATTGTAGTTTAAGGACCCAAAGGTTGCTAATTTAAGTCACGGTGGTGTTTGTATGGTCCATACCCTTGACCAAAGTACTTGACATTAGTTGATCCAGTAAAATATTAAGCTGTATAAAGAGGCACAGCTGTAAGATGCTTTGAATTAAGGCATTAATAATGATAGCTCAATGATGGTGTGGTGGTTTGAGCTGTTTCCTTGAAATCAAAGGATTCAGGTAGATACCACCTCCCATTGCAGTACCTTTGAAACAAGTAAAAATTACTCAGTTGTGTAAATGGGTGAATCAGAGTAGGTAGCTGAGCATACAAACCTCACAGTTTACTGTCTGGGTTTTGGACTATTGTCAATTTCCCGTTGGTCTTGTTTCTAGGCAATCCGAGGCGAAGCCATCGACAGGCACCTCCTGGGGCTGAGGCTTCAGGCCATTGAGGACCTGGTCTCCATGCCGAAAGTCTTCATGGACACTTCCTATGCTGTGGCCATGCACTACAATCTCTCTACTAGTCAGGTAGGCAAGACTTCCCAAAGGGTGAGCAGTCAACAAGGCAGCTGAGGAACCCTGAACTAGTGATTAATATCTAATAAATAATTTACATATTTACCTAAAATCACATACACAGTATCCAAGCTGTGTGAAAAGCAGGTGCGAATGTCCATTAAATTCTTTTAATTGACGTTATCAAAGTGAAATATTTGTAGAGGGCAGCATAGTGGGGAGCACTGCTGCCTTGCAGTTCCTGGACTCTGGGTTTGAGTTTAGGTTCGAATCTGGCTCAACCTGTGTAGAGTTAGCTTGCTCTCCCTGCATTTGTGTGGGTTTCCTCCGGGTGCTCTGGTTTCCTCCCGCAGCCCGAAGACATGTTTCAGATGAACTGGTGATTCTAAATTCCCCATACTAGTGTTGTATGTATGTGTTATCTTGTATGTGTTTAACTTACCTGTTCTATGAGTGTATTGATAACTGTGCGCAACTTAGTGTATCTAGCATTGTAAGTTGCTTTGCACGAGGATGTTGACCGAATAGAAATTAATAATTAATGATATATTTCCTCCTCCAGGTCCCGGCCAAGACAGACTGTGTAATGTGCTTTGGCCCTGTTGTGCCGGATGGGTATGGCGTGTGCTACAACCCCATGGAGGAGCACATCAACTTTGCCGTGTCAGCCTTCAACAGCTGCTCGGAGACCAATGCTGCCCGGCTGGCCCAGGGCCTGGAGGATGCACTGCTTGACATGAGAGACCTGGTGGAGCAGATGCCCAGGGCCAAGCTGTGAGAATCACGGGGACCATTAGTGGCTGCTCTAGAACCCGAGGCCTGGACAGACAAGGAACGGGGTGGCAATGAGAACTGAACTGGTACCTCTAGGAACCATGGATGTGAAGCACAAGGGAGACACCATGAACTGAAATGAAGACAGTCATAAAGACATCATGTGTGACCTCAGCTCAGCAGCTACATTTCACATGGAAACTTTATGAATAAAGGTCCGCTACAGGGTTTATTTATTTGGTTGTTTTCTCTCAATACACACATTTTCAGAACCGCTTGTCCCATACAGGGTCACAGGGAACCGGAGCCTACCCGGCAACACAGGGCACAAGGCCGGAGGGGACACACCCAGGACAAGGTACCAGTCCGTCACAAGGCACCCCAAGCGGGACTCGAACCCCAGACCCACCGGAGAGCAGGACTGTGGTTCAACCCACTGCGCCACCACACCCCTTTCTCTCAATACATCTTCCTACAAACACCATGGTGATGGACCACAACTTAAAGCTTCAGTGATTTTTGTGACTCGATGCATTTCGATTGCAGTGTTTTGTGACCATTGTTTCTTACCACATGACCATTTAAGTTTTCAGTATTTGGTGGTACTTATGGAAAAAGATAGTGAAACAAACAGAATAAATTTAAACACAAAATAATGTTTGGTTTTCAATACAGTGCAGCAACTTGCATCAGTAAGTGTATAAATAAGTACATAAATATGACAACATGTGGCATTGTAGTTGTGGACATAGACTATGGAACCTGGTTCAGTTCCCAGGAGGGTCGGTGCTGCTGTACCTTTGAGTTGGTAAAGAAATTGCTCCTAGAAATTTTCCACTGTATAAATAGGTAAATTTATAATTAAAAATTTAATTTCGAAAGTTTCAGCAAATGACTAAAAGTAACAATTCTAGCAATATGTAAGCTTTATGAACACATGATATAGACTAATAGTATATGGAAGAAGCCTACAGTTATAATGATGTGCTGTTTACAAATCTGTGTCTTTCATTATTTTATTTGCAGTGCTACAGACAAGAATTAACACGTACAGTCTGGTATTTTTTTTAAACTCTGTTTCTTTTATGATTTATTTTCATCATTATATATGTTTTAAAAATGTTAATCACTCCGTAATTAAATAATTCACTGACATGAAATGTTTGTATTAATACTTAACAAGAGGCAGCTGATAGTGTAGTGGTTTGAGCTAATGCCTTTGGACTTAAAGGTTGTAGGTTTGATCCCCACCTTGAGCAAGGTACTTATCCTAAAACTGCTCTGGTAAAATTACCCAGCTGTATAAATGGGTAAATAATTGTAAGCATGTAATAATTATGACCTTAATGTTGTAAGTTGCTTCAGAGAAAAGCATCAGCTAAATATAAACAACTTTTTCCAAAGTTGATGAATAAGAGGAAAGGTGTTTTATGATTATGAGTTGTATAATTACTTTTGCATCATGCATCTTTTCTAAAGTTAGATTTCTACTGGGACAATAAGCAGTGTACAAGCTTATAACTTTTTTTTAATTTTTATATTTTATTCAGTTGTTTTCCTAGGATGTACATGACAGATTTTATTACTCAGGTTTTTTTTTTTTTTTCCCCCCTACAAAATTCTTTTGCATTTCTTTTTGCACAGTTTAGAGCTATTGTATGTTATTCATTACTTAAAATATGTAATCTGATGAGATCTTAATTTTTTCTTTCTCTGGTATATCTTGACCGTGCAAAATAATTCCAGTGTGCAGTAATTTGTTCTGATAAATGTGATATATGTAACATTGTGTCTTGGTCTTCTATAGGTGCCTTGTAATTGCACTGTCGAATTAAATATTTTCTCACTGAAAGTTTGAGAACAATTGTTAAATACGGTCTGTCAAAAAATGGACAGCATGTTGATTCTATGAAATGGACAGTAATCTGTAGAAATATTGGACGAGCAAAAATATAGTCGTGTAATAAAGTGTTTTGCTTCTGCCGGGTTAGGCTCCGGTTTGCCACGACCCCGCTCAGGACATGCGATTGTGTGTGTGTGTGTGTGTGTGTGTGATTTCATGGAGCATCCATCCACACACACACACACACACACACACACACACATTTTCAGAACCGCTTGTCCCTTACGGGGTCACGGGGAACCGGAGCCTACCCGGCAACACAGGGCGTAAGGCCAGAGGGGGAAGGGGACACACCCAGGACGGGACGCCAGTCCATCGCAAGGCACCCCAAGCGGGACTCGAACCCCAGACCCACCGGAGAGCAGGACCCGGTCCAACCCACTGCACCACTGCGCCCCCAACCCATCCACACACAAATCACAAATTGTCAGCAATAGTGGTTACTTCCCAGCTGACAGAGGTATGAAGGATAGGTGTTATTTTAATGTTTTCAGTGCAGGTATTTTTAGCTAGCATAATATTCAGAGTACAGTTCCAGTTCACTGGAAATCAGTGTAAATTAAAATCCATACAGTTTCAGGTCTTGTGGCAGGGAAGAAATGCGGAAGGAGATACTGAGCATTTAATCTTGAACTTAGTTCACCTGTAATGCTTCAGAAACCACCAATTATATTTGAATTCACACCCTTAAACTATTCCTTGATGTCTCTCAGTCTTTGAAACCTATGAAATAAGTATAATGATTAAAATGTGATTTTATGTACAGTAATCTTACAATAACTTAATTCTTAAGATGAGCAGAATTAATACAATTTTTTTTTTTTTACAAAAATGATAAACACAATTGCAATTACATACTTAATTACAATGTCAAGAGAAGCAACAAGAGATAACTGCTACGTGTCAAAAGGGGAACACATAAAGAAAAAAGTTAATATATAAATAAATAAATATTACAATTTGTCCAGAAATAATTTGTTTCACGTGTCCTTTTGTCTTCTATTGGAAGAATTGTTTTAAAGAGATCTTTTTGTACTAGGTTACTGAGTAATAAATATGACTTAGGCCTATACTGAAAAATGCTTTGTGAATGTGAAATTAGTCCACACATGTAAAATAAACACTAAAAGTTAAAACATTGTCCTAAATCTTTTCCGCTCCCGAGACCTGAGACCACCAACAAAGCAAAACACGGAACTTAAACGTCTGCAATCCTTTTTCTGCATAAGACACGCCCCTTATCCCTTTTTCTAGATATGTAAAACCCGGAAGTAATAGTTGAGTTTCCCCACCTCCACTAAGCCACGCCCCATTAGCTGTTTTATAACCACAACTTGCGATGTGAAACCCGGAAGTTATAGTCTCGTGTATTTTTTTTTTTTGGTGTCTTTTTCCTGTTTCTCTCCTCGATCCCGGAAGTGGAGCTGGTGATGTTGCTGTAGAAATGGCGGCAGACAGTAGGTCTGTGTTGGCGAGTGTTTTATTATTATCTTTTTTGTCGCTGATCAGGGAAAGCCAGGGCAGACGGCATCACCTGGTTCTGGAGGTACGCATGCGCGCGTGTCACGGTCGTTTGGTGGTTGTGGTGTCCACGGCACGGGTGGTGAAGTCACGGGCTGAGTTCGGACTGCCTGCTGCTCTGAAGCAGCAGCTAACTGTGCCGATGAGAGCTTCCTCCCGACATTGCTGCTGTTATGTCATTCACCATAGATAATTGACAGTTGAATGTGTGCGTGTGCGTGTGTGTTTGTCACTGCGGGGGTCATGATGGACTCAGCGATACACCAACGCAACGTTGGTTGGGTAACTTAACTTAATCCGTACTCTGCTTGTCCGACTGTCGTCCAGCTCATATATTATTTGCTACTGTGGTGTTACATTCATTCACTGCAAGTACCGTAAGAACGTTAATACAGTTTTAATCTGTCATTTGAAGCTTCTCCAGGTGCCACATAAACACACTGAAGACTTAGTAAAACTAAGAATGTTAACCTGCACACTCAGGGATAATATATAATTGTGGCGCGCAGCGCCGTGGGTTTGGATGGGGCGAAGAAGGACGCGGAGGCAGCGTTCATAACGAACAGTTTATTTGAACACCAACACAAAGGGAATAATGCTCTCGGTCTGAGGACCCTTAGGCTTTTCCTCCAAGACCTGCGCTTACAGCCAGCCTGCCTTAGCACCTCTAGGCTCTCTCGACACACTGGGAGACATGGTCACCCTACTATTTTCCCCGTAAGTGCCCCCAGTGGTTACACACATTTAACATTATTTCCCATAATGCAACTATCTACATTTAAACAGTAACGCGGGTCGTTACAATATGCATCTTCCCAGTGCTACACCACTGCTCTTCAAGTCAAGACTCTTTATTCTTATGACCTGAATGCTCCAGCTTCCCAAGTTTGTTGTAACACCAGCAACACATGTTTTTTTTGGAAATACTTGTAAGAAGTTGCCCAAGTGTAGTGTTATCAGCCCACACACCTTATTCACCGTGGTGACTTACACTGCTAGATACACTACTTACACTGGGCCACTCATCCATACATCAGTGGAACACACTCTCTCTGTCACTCAGACACTATGGGTGAACAGCATGTTTTTTGGACTGTGGGAAGAAACCAGAGCGCCCGGAGGAAACCCACGCACACACAGGGAGAACATGCAAACTCCATACAGACTGAGCGTGGATCAAACTGATATCCTCACACGCCACCCAGCCGCTGTGAGACAGCAGCGCTACTCGCTGTGCCACCCGAAAGAACAATGTCACATTGTTTGTGTCCTCCACAGCGGACAGAAATAAATGGTCATGTCTCAGGATGACAAAGTGAAACCGATAACTGCAATGTTGTTTAAAGTTCCTAAATGTCGAACTAACGTGTATTTCTTTGTGCAGCAGGTGTATTTCACGCCCCTTAATCTGATGTTTTCTTTCCAGAATGACGTGCGGCACAAGGTTCACCTGAACTCCTTCGGTTTCTACAAGAATGGTTACACGAACGTGTCTATGAACCAGCTCACGCTTGATGTGGACATCAGCAAAATCGACGACTCCACGGTAAAAAGTTACCGCATCCGCTATGTGTGTGGTTAACAGGACTCCGTCCATATTCTGTAAACCCCAACACATTAATTTTTTTTGTTCTTTTATTGTCTGGTCCTGCTGCATGCCTTACCCTTTTAGTATAAATCCAATAAAATTAAATAATTGTACATGTGACACTGTACCAATATACCTTACTGTTGAATATGGTAAAGTTTGCCAATTCCATTTATTTCTGAAAACAGGCAATTGTTACAAATTAGCCTTCATGTCAGTCTGCTGCCTTTTATGAGCGACACCTCCAAGGTCACAGCTTCTTGTGACCTAAGTGAGGTAAGCTGGTTCATACAACCACTGAATCCATCACCCGATTTACTTTATAACTGGTTGATGGGGTCAGTAGTTGTACAGTTGTCATGGATGAATAACTTGAACAACATGAGAAGATGCAGAAAGCCTACAGGAAAAACTTCTCCGGAGAAGCAGTGTGCATACGTAATATGCCGATATAGACAGTGTAATTAACTGGATCTTGAGCAGCTTATTAACTTGAAGTGAATTTGTTTCTTAAGATTGGGTTCAGCTTGGACAGAACCAGTAGCAATGGCTTCTCAACATATATGGTGAGTAAAGTAATCATTTTCTACATCTGACACTTTTATGCATTATGCTACTTACAATGATTTTCTCATTTATACAGCTGGGAATTTTTTTTTCTATATTAGCTAAGGGCAATTACCTTGATCAAGGGTACTACCACAGTAGGAGTGTGGAGTCAGTCTAATCTATAATTAGTGCATGTGATGTTTCTCTGAGGCCTTTGTCTTACGTTGTTGAGGTTACGTTGTTCTTGTCCTACATGTATAGATGTATAGTGTTTTTTTTTTTTTTTTTGGGGGGGGGGACATGAGCTGCAGTGTATGATATTGGTGCTGATGACAGCATGTTGGACCACAGGATGAAGACATGGATTTCTGCATTCTGAAGAAGCTGCCTGCCAGCGACATGGCTGTGGCACTGCTGTTGATCGACTTCAAAGAGAACAGGTGAAGGAGCTGGACAACAGGTTGGACCGAACTGAGCATCCTCAAGCAGCATGTGTGTTCTGCGCTCCCAAGGTGTCCTTGTCATTTCACTGGAAACTAAGTGGGGCACATTATCCACCCCAAAAAAGGAATTCCACTGTCAAGTTTAGAGTTGAAAGACATGTCAAAGAAAGTTGTCATATGTTTGACTCATAAGAAGATTGGGTTGTCTCCAAAAAGACAGTGATGCATGGAAAAGTTGTAGGAAGACAGAGTATGAGCTGCAACCAGATGGATATACGGAATTGCAGTGACACTAGACACACCCCTGTTCAAGAGCAAGGACACAAGTGGAAGGCAAAACTTTCTGGAGGAATTCCATATGTGTGGTCAAAAAGAGCCAATATCATCTTGATGCCACTTAACACCTTGTCGTCCATTTACTTTATTGGCACCATTAGCTGCATTTTGACAGTGTTAGGTTCTATTGGTCTTCACAGCAAATGCATGTTTTTGTGTGTGTGGTGGATGCACCATCCACTTAATCTCTACTTCCCGTTTTTGTGCTGTGTGCTCCAGGGTGAAAATGAAGACCTCGATGGACGAGAACATATTCCCGATCATTGTGTCAGAGCAGCCCAAGCCAGTCACTGAGGCACCAGCAGGTGGTAAAGCAGGAGTAGAGCTAGAGGCCAAGGAGAGAGTGGCCAACCCCATCCACAAACCTACAACACCTTCAGTCAAAGCTGAGGGTAAGCACACCTTGTTCTTTTACTCTTTATTGTTGTCACAAATGGACAGATGGTATTCTCTGTGTGTGTGTGTGTGTGTGTGTGTGTGTGTGTGTGTGTGTGTGTGTGTGTGTGTGTGTGTGTGTGTGTGTGTGTGTGTGTGTGAGAGAGATTTCCCCTGCAATGCGGTGGCATTCCATCTGGGGCTTACCCAGCTTCATGCCCTACCCCTTTGGAATAGGCTCTGGACCACCGTAACTCTTAGTTCGACAAGCAGTTACCGGTAATGGGTCGTTCCAAAATGATGCCATGCCTGGTTTGCATGTGTTTACATGAATAAATGTCAATATTTGTTTTCTCTTTTAGGAGTTGGAGGCGAGAACAAAGGGAGCAAAACGAAACGGGACACATCAACGGTAAAGGAAAGCCCGTGTCAGTTACATCAGCTGGTGTTGTATTTCCATGTATCTGTCATCCCCAGTCCTGTCATTGGAACCTGCAGTTTTTCCACGTTGTTTGTTCTGTTCAAACAGAAAAGCACCTCACTGAGAGAACATGTTACCTGATCAGCTGAATCTGGGATGCTGATTACTAGGAGGATTTAAAACTGCTGGAAATGAATAATTTACCTGTATGGACGACATAGATGTGGACTCTCCTTGTTTTCTGATTTTGTGCCGTTTTGTTTGCAGGATGTGAAGCCCGATGTGTTCTATTCCCTATGGCAGAAAGCAAACGGTTACTCTTTCCAGGTTTGTCTGAACTTGCTGATGGTTTCATTATTCCCCCAAACATGCCTCCTTTTTAAGATTTTACTAAAAAAAACCAGTTTCTTGTGTCCAGTTTCACTTCAACATCAGCACGGATGACCAACAAGGCCTCTATAACTTCTACTTCCACAACTGTTACAACATGGAGACCCCAAATGCAGAGCTGCTGCACTTCAGCCTTGATGTGAGTCCTTTTCATGTTTCCTTTGGCCTTGATTCTTTCCTAAATAGGAATTGTTACAAAAGTTCTAGATTTTCTAACTGTAAGGATTTATTTAACCTATTTTCAGATTTGTTGTGTATATTTCTAGAAAGCACAGATGTTCCTACACTTGATAGTGTCAGACGTTCTTGTTTTTTGTCGTGCTCTGTGAATAAGCACAGACTACATTATTTGGATATTTCCTGGTCCACGCTGCTAAACTTCTCCCATGTCGGTCTGCTTCCACTACAACTGACTCTAGATTGAGATCGAGGAGAAAAACCCCACTAGTTACCTGTCCGCAGGGGAGATCCCTCTGCCCAAACTCTACATCTTCATGTCCATGTTCTTCTTCCTCATTGGCACGCTGTGGGTGCACGTCCTCCGCACACGCAGGTGGGTCATGGGGAAATGTTCCTTATGCCTTTTCGGAATATGATCTGGTTATTGGAGGGGCTGTTTCAAAAGATCAGCAAAGAGTTGCAGAACTCCTTTTAAAACCTTGTGTTGCTATATTCTTGAAACTACTTGCAGTATCTCTCCTTAGCAGTAGAGGGCAGCTAGTACTTAACCATCACACTTAGATTTTAAAACTGTTTGAGACACATTTTTCACATGTCACATTCCTTTTTAGTACCATTCGCAGGTAGCTTGGCAGGTTTTAGGATTGTCAGTGGTGTCTCACACACTTGACACATTAACACTGCCTGGTCTTTCCCACAGTGCTGATGTGTACAAGATCCATTGGCTGATGACGGCACTTCCTTTCACCAAGTCTCTGTCCCTGGTGTTCCATGCTGTGAGTTCTGACTATCTGAAGGAAGGCGTATTGCCCAGAATGTCCCTAAAGGGTGCTTTCTGGGGTGTCTGACCCACGTTTCTGTTGAGGATTACATTTGCATTTTGAAAACATTGTCCAGTCAGATGACTTGCTTACTATTAAATATTTACCACCTCAAAGTCTCCATTTCTCCTAAGGCATTTTGGAGGAAGGAACTACAGCTACATGTACAGGCGTTAACCACTGTTGTGTGTTTTCTTTCAGATTGATTACTACTACATTTCAAATCAGGGCTTCCGCATTGAAGGATGGGCTGTGGTCTATTACATCACTCACCTGTAAGTTGTGCTTTAAGTGAGGTTTAGAACCGAGACAAACAGGTAGATGAGCTTGGGGCTTCAGAGGTGGGCAGTGCTGTCTCGAGGAACACACAGTGTGATGGCTTCCCTCCATCTCTTAGATCAGCGTTAGGTTTGTACTCAATTTTAGTACTTCAACATCTTGGCGTTTCAAGTATGAACTACACTGGAAGCTCTTAAAACTCGTGAGATTCCAAATTTATGGTTGGAATTTTCCACTCCTGCCTTAATGTCCAGTTACAGCATAGTATTTGCCCAAGACTTCAACCATGTTTTCGAAAGAACTTTTTTTGCATACTTGTCAAAGTGTACACTTTGAGAAAAGCACCTCTAAACAAATAAATATATATTTGTTTGGAGATGTAAATTAATAAATATTCTTGTCAAACTTTGTTTTTCTCGTTGCAGCCTGAAGGGGGCGCTGCTCTTCATCACCATTGCTCTGATCGGGACTGGCTGGGCTTTCATCAAGCACATCCTTTCAGACAAGGACAAGAAGATCTTCATGATAGTCATCCCTCTGCAGGTAAGAGCGAGACTGTAGCGCTGCCTCCTACAAGCGTAATTTTTGCTGCGATGTTAACCCCACTTCATCATCCAGCCTGTTTACCACTTATGTAAAATAGATTGATGTTTGGCACATTATTTTTAAAATGCTCAGTCTCTCTACATCTGAGCACACTAAATTGTGCCACTCCCACCCTCCCATGACTGCTGTCTGCTGCTTTTGAGGAACCTCTGGCCCACACCATCAGTGCTATTTAATCAACTTGAATACGTTTCCACGGAGACGGAATGAGCACCACTTAGACGTCAGTTGGAGCATTCGGAGTCAAACGCGCTTTTTTTTTTCTTTCCCCATCGCTACACCCACCCTAGGTCCTCGCCAATGTGGCATACATAATCATAGAGTCGACGGAGGAGGGAACCACAGAGTACGGCCTCTGGAAGGAAATACTCTTCCTGGTGGACCTGCTTTGCTGTGGGGCCATTCTGTTTCCTGTCGTCTGGTGCGTCCACCATTTTGGCTCAGAGCCTTGCAGTTTCATTAAGAATGAATCATCCACAAAATCAGTTTAAACTTATTTTTTATGCATTCATAATGCTTATTTACTGTAATCCAGAAATGTTTTCTTTATCATCCTGTGTGATGCTGTACTGGGTTATGCTTTAATTGCAATCCCCTGTGTAGTCTTTTCCTAGGGTTATTCATGGTCAGACTCTGACCTGTCTTGTCTTTCACCCACAGGTCTATCAGACATTTACAGGAGGCCTCTGCCACAAATGGAAAAGGTCAGTGTTCCCTCTGTTTTAAGCAAAATACATACATTTTCTGCTCATTCTCTCCCTCTCTCTCTCTCTCTCTCTCATCTGTTAGAATAGCTACAGTCCCTAACCTTAACTTTGACACC